>NC_044308.2:92926266-93582773 GCF_007474595.2 Lynx canadensis
TAATGATGTTGATTTTCCCATGCTATTTCAATTCAAAAGGTGTGTGCTATTTATTTAGAAAACATTTGTTTTATTCAGTCATTTTTCTGCAAAATTTACAAGTCAAAATTACGATTTAGATTAATATAAAGTAACATGTTAGAAGTTATAAAGCTTTGTTTCATGAAAGGCTTAAGCAAACAAAGGTTATTCCACATAAAATGCACATAATGCAATTGGTTGACTTGAAATGCAAGAAAAGGGAGGGAATATATGCAAAGAATTACATACAAATGGAACACTTCTGGTTTCTATGGTAACCTACGTAAAGAATACCTTTTTGTAAAATGGACAAGTGAAGTCAGTGAGATGTAAATTTATGAGCACAAAAACCAAAGGACCAATACAATCCTGTGGTATGTAAAGAAGTCTAAAGTTTTCCCTTAATAGGATTGCAAATTTAAAAAAGAAAGAAAGAAAGAAAGAAAGAAAGAAAGAAAGAAAGAAAGAAAAGAAAGAAGAAAGAAGAAAAGAAGAAAAAAAAGAAAGAAAAAGAAAAGAAAGAAGAAAGAAAGAGAAAGAGAAGAGAGAAAGAGAGAAAGAAAGAAAGAAAGAAAGAAAGAAAGAAAGAAAGAAAGAAGAAAGAAAGAAAAGTCCTATTGCTAACAGACCTATTCAGAAGGTCTGTTTTTATTGTTTTTTTATTGCTTTTTTATTGTTTACTGGACCAGTGATTACAATCACAGTAGGGAAGTCAATGAGGCCATGATTCTCTAAGTATCCCTTCTCATCAAAGTGTAGTAAGCTGGCTCTGGGGACCAGACACCCAACAGGAGAACTTATTTGAAATTAATTAAAATATGAATATGAATTTGTTATTCAAAGGGAAAAACATGTATATCATTTGCTGTTCTCTTATTCAGACAAGAATACAAGTTCCCATTGCTATAAAGACTATACTAAATATATGTTTTGGTTTTATAGAAGAGAGAGTGATGTGGGGAACAAAGGCAGAAAAGAAATGCATATAAAATTAAATTTCCTAATAACATGAAGCCCACTGACAAATACTTGAGACAGGCAGAGTAGGATATTCCTCCAGGAGCTCCCAACTGTCTTAATGTTAATGCTTTGCTGGAGGAAAAACAACCTTAGCTTCACAATAGCTAGGCCTCCAGGATCCTGTGAATCTTCTTTAACATAGAAAGCCTTTTTGGAAACTTCCCCTTGTCTTTACCTCCCCCAACTCCCAAGTATAATCAGTCACTCCTCACAACCCCTGTGCAGCCCTTTCTGCCCACAGGTCCTGTCCCCATGCTTTAATAAAAACACCTTTTTGCACTGAAGACGTCTGAAGAATTCTTTCTTGGCCATCAGCTTCAAACCCCAGGACTTCAAACCACATCAAGAGGACTGTGTGAAACTATTTTCAGGGACAACAGAAAACGCAATGTCCCAGTGCCCTGTTGCTTTTCTGACTAGTGTATGCTTAACCTACTCAGTATATTGAAGATGGTCAAAGATTATACAATTTATAACGATTTAAGCATATATCATTTTACTCCCAAAATGAATAATGGCTAAAATAACACATTTATCTGAAGAAGAATCTTCATGTAATCACATAAGAGTTACAGTGATGAAGAGAGTTGAACAGTGATTTCAACGTTTCATATAAAATCATCATGAATAGGAGAAAATTTCACTGTGCATATTGAAAAATACTTTCATTTAATACTGTAGCATTAATATCACAGAGATGTCTAAAAATCAGTCTGTCAATGCCTTTGAGAGTATTTCATTTGTATTTCAACATGCCAGTTCTCTAACTCCATGTGTTACTCCAATGCTTTAAAAAGAAAGGGTTGTCTCTGAAAACTGAGCCTCTGGATATCACCCCAGCTTGATGAACTGAGGCTGTTGCTTCCATCAGCCTCAGATTGTAAAAAGCTGATCGGATATCATTCACAGGGCCTTGGATTCCCAAGCAAGTTTTCAAAATTTATCTTCTCATGCCTACTGTTTTGTTTTGATATTTCTAGATTTGAAATTCTTGGTTTTCCAAAAGCAATATTGGTGGAAAGTTATCAAAGATGCCCTGATAGTCTAGCACGAGCTATGTTTAGGACAATTTCAAATACATGTGCGGCAATACTCTTGAAACTGCCTTTCATAAAGTATTTTCCTGGATTCCTGAGCCTTTTTCTGGTGTCTAGAAAATTTATAAAATGTTGTTATGATTAAATTTCATACAACTGAAAAATATGGATACTAATAAAATAATAATCATTAATGCATGTAAGATATGAAAGTTTATCTTTTTCTTCAACAAATATAAAGTATACCAGAAAGAAAATTTTCTTGAATTACATGATCATCTAAAATTTTAGTGTTTCGAGTCACCTGGGTGGTTCAGTCAGTTAAGCATTTGACTTCAGCTCAGGTCATGATCTCGTGGTTTGTGAGTTTGAGCCCTGTGTCGGGCTCTGTGCTGACAGCTCAGAGCCTGGGGCTTGCTTTGGATTCTGTGTCCCCCCCTCTCTCTGCCCCTCTCCCATTCAGGCTCTCTCTTTCTCTCTCAAAATAAACATTAAAAAAAATTTTTTTAAGAAAATAAAATTTTAGTGTTTCAAAGATAACATTAGTTGCTTTGTTGTATTATGGAAGAGTAGAGATGTTTCTGGGAGGCACCAGAATCCCTATCCACACTGAGCAGCTATAAAGTCCACCTGTCCTCCCTCTATATGACACTGACATCCAGACAAAGAAAGACTAACTTCATCTCTGCAGCCTGCCTTCCAGACAAACTAATAGATTCAAATGAAGTCCCCGCCACCCATAAAGATAATTTGCCTAAAGCTGAGTATCATGAAATGTTTAAAGTGCTTTTGCAATATTCACTATGTTTGAGCATTGTATTCCAAGTACACAAAAAGAATACTTTTGCTGTCCTTTTTTTTCTTCTTAAACATGTAGGACACAGAGCTGAAAAGTAATGAATAGCTCAGTGGAGCAAACTTCCTCACTTTAAATATCCCATCATTTTTTATCTTGTCCTTCTAGGTGGGCATGGATAGTATCAAAAGACTTCATGGAGATTAACTTTGGTTTGAAAATTGTGTCCACTTTGGCACTACACAATCTGTCAGTTTTCCTAAAGAGTTATTAATACAGTTCTTTCCTTTTGGCTTAATCAACATATCCCTGTGCATTGGGCTTAAATGGACACTTTAGAGATGACTTTCAGTTCTGCTATACTCACATATTAACACTTTTTGGTGCTCTTCATTCTTCTCTTCAGACCCATATTTCCATCTGGTATCATTGTCCTTCTATCTGAAGGGCTTCCTTTAACATTTTTTATGATGTTTATGTGTTTGTGATGAATTCTTTCCACTTTTGCTGCAGTCTGGAGAACTCTCTAGTCAGTATACAGAGACTACTGTAAAGCTCACCTTGTTTGTTTCCCTTCTGTCAGGAATCATTGTCCTGTGTTGCCTACTGTTCAATGTTTGAAAACACTTGCTTAATGTATTACATCTGTTTTTTTTTTTTTGTTATTATATTAAAAGGGTAAATCTGATCCCTGGTACTCTGTCATGGCAAAAGCAGAAATCTTACTCCTTCATAAATGAAAAACTTAATCAACTTTCAATGAAACCTATGACAGGGAATATGTTAATTGTTTCCTTCTTTATGTTTAGTGCCTTCTATGCTTTATCAAAGATGTTATAAAAATAAATGAAACAGGATGTTAAGAAAGAATTTTGGCTGAGTCAATAAGAGACCATAGATAACACATCCCAAAGGAGGTGATAGAACATATGCATGACTTACAAAATTTCACAGCCCTCAAACTCCTTTCTCATATTGAGGGTATAAAAGGATTTGGAGCTTAAGGATAGGGAGGAAAGTATTTCTTTAAAGAGACCTGGAACTGTGTTGTGAATTTCACTTACTGCAAGGAGGAAATGTACTTTCATCTCAGGGAAAGGGATTTCAGTGAGGTAACTCAGAGGACTAAATATGTGTCTTCTGTAATTGGAGGACCTAGTGGTCTGATGTCTACTCATACCTGTGTAATCTAAAGTGTGATTTTCTCTGGCTAGCTGTTCCCAATGGCAGAACAAGTAAATCCTGAGTTGCTTATGACTTGAACTTCAAGAACAAGGTGAAAAGAACTAGTCTTCAGTCTTAGGCCTTGTTCAAAAAAACCTGAAGGGCAAAATAGATTACAGCAGAAAGAAACTAAAAACACTGCTAAATTACTTGGGGTTGAAAAAGAAGTAAAGGACCAGGTGACAATTAAATGCTTATTCTCTCTTTTTTTTCTTTTAATTTTTTTATCTATTTAGTTTGAGATAGAGAGAGAGAGAGAGAGAGAGAGAGAGAGAGCAGAATAGGGACAGAGAGAGTGGGAGAGAGAATGGGAGAGAGAGAATCCCAAGCAGGCTCTGCACCATCAGCACAGAGCCCAATGCAAAGCTCAAAGTCACAAACCATGAGATCATGACCTGAGCAAAAATCAAAGAGTCAGAGGCTTAACTGACTAAGCCACCCAGGCACCAATAAATGCTTATTCTCTTTAAGGAAATTTGTCTTAGTAAGATATCCCTAGCACCCATAAGAAATAGATTCACTTCTAAACATCTGTTCAGCCCAAAAGAGAACCAGATCAGGATGGCAATGTCAATCAAAAAAGAATCCACCTACTATTCTCCTACTTCCACCCTCCTTCAAGGGCCACAAATAACATTAGTAAAATGTGGAAGGAGTAGAAATGCTAATTAGAGAAACTTCAACCTTAAAGCAAGTTTGGATATTTGATTATTATGAAGAAGAGAAAAGCTTGATAACTTTTGGCATTTGGTGAGTGTTGAAATGTTTATATCACCTAAGAGAGACCAGAAAAGCCTGGTCTCTCAAAAGACCAAAAGATCTGTCTTTTGGTCAAAGATCTGTCCAAGGAGCAGGAGCAGGAGCAGGGGAAGAATTAACTCCATAGTTTAGATTTAAAGGACAGTCAAGACAAGAAGAGACAAAACTAAGGTGACCTGGCAATTCACTCCCACAGATTATTCTTGTTCAACATAAAGGTTATATAAGAACCTATGAAAGATAAAGAAACAAAACTATTAGTGAAGAAGTGAACATTAGATATATGAAGATGAATCAAAATTGTACTATATAGAAACATACCAAAATGATTAAGAAAAGATAAATGTTTATTTACAAGCTTACATAAATGTGTAGAATAACTAGTTTT
Source organism: Lynx canadensis (assembly GCF_007474595.2). NCBI lineage: Eukaryota > Metazoa > Chordata > Mammalia > Carnivora > Felidae > Lynx > Lynx canadensis. The sequence continues at coordinate 92,931,512 of NC_044308.2, forward strand.
CCCCAAGAGGATAATTGAAATGAAAATAAAAGAAAAGCTTATTGTGACTTTATTTTAAAACTCTTCATTGTATCCTTTCAAGTTCTTGCCTAATTTTAGCAACTCTTTTTTCCTTTCAGTGTAAACTTTGACTTCAGCAACATTTTATAATCTATTCAACGTATAAAATCACATTGCAATGCCTGACTAAATTTGATTTTTGAAAGTTTCTGTGTTCATTAAAGACAAGAAAACGCACTGCAAAGAGATCAGGAATTATCACATTATGTATTACAGCCATTTATTTGTGGAAATGGAGCATGAAATAAACTATTTAGTTCATTAGCTCAAGTAGGAGAGCATTGTTCAAGCATGTTGTCCATTAATCACTGATAACCAGTGTTTAGCGTGCAGACATGCATGACTGCGAACATGACTAAATAATGTAGAATCCTCTTCATAAAAACCATAGTGTATGCAATTTTTATGTGTGATTTATCACAGTACCCTTGGCAGAGCCCCTGGGAAGAGCTTGAAATAGAGATTAATTAAACAGTAAATCTTTACATGTTTTTAGAAAACAGATTTTGAATGTTCACATATCCTCCTCACTCCCCTTTTTCTCTTATGTTATCTCAAATGAAATTTGTCAAGACATCAGTGCAACCAGTTAAAGCTCTGACTCCCTTCTGAAACTAATGTCTACTCTCTGTACTTGATAAGATCTAATAACAAATTATTGATTTCCTGTCAAGAAGCATCTCCTGAGGAACACTGCCAAACACTCTCAGTAATAGTGAAAGGTAAGAAATTCAAAGGAAATCTTGAACCCTGGTGTTTAAATCATCATATTCCTTAGTATTAAAATACTAAAGTTAGGCTACTTAAACTTTAAAGGTAGAGCAGTGAATAATGTTGTTTTCCATGAGGGTACCAATAAGACAACCTATAATAGTAACTCTGTCACTTCTCAAATATACTCCCAACGTTAGCAACAAAAGTTTAAATTCTGTTTTCAAAAAAAAAAAAAAATTGGCAGTATTATCCAAAATAGTGATAATATGGGAATGTTCAGTGACACCTGAATAAATAAATATACACAAAGGAGTACATAGAGCAGTGAGAATGAACACTGCATTTCAACAATATAGATGAATCTCACAAACATGGCAAGCAAAAGAAGCACACTGAAAAGAGTATATATTGCATAATTACACTTATATAAAGTACAAAAACAGCAAAACTAAAATGTTGTTAGTAAAACTAAAGTGCTGTTAGAAGTCAAGAGTGGTTACCTTTAGTGCAGTCAATGATGATGGAATAATTAAAGATTAACATGAGAAGGGTTTCTGGGGTGCTAATTGTTTCTTGAGCAGAATGCCAGTTGAATGGATATTTTTGGCTTGTAAAAATTCAATAAGCTGTACACTTGTAATATGTGCTGGTTTCTACATCTATATTATACCTCAATAAAATGTTAAAAATAATCTCACTTGTAGACAGAATGGAATATATACCTATAAATACCTTCCTATTAATAGCTAGGGAATCTAGGTAAGGATGGACTGGGATGCAGGAGTCCTAGCCAAGGACAACAGTAAGTACAGAAAGAGGATATACGAGCGAGGGCAGCAGCAACAGAGATCCATGACATCTGAAGGCAGCACTCAAAGTGGAGATGCAGGTAAGAAAACATCAAAACAGGTATAAAAGGGAAAGAATGGACAGTTGTCATTAATGGAATGAGATAATACTGTTATTAAAATTTAGTTTCTGAGAGTTAGGAAATGCATGTAGTTAAGTATTGGCACTTTGAGGAGGCATATTTCTCAGATTTCTATGACAAGAGCTAGAGCCACAAGAAATGTGATATCAAAACAAGGCAAATCAGGGGCACCTGGATGGCTCAGTCAGTTAAGTGTCTGACTTCAGCTCAGGTCATAATCTCACAGCTCATGAGTTCAAGCCCCACCTCAGGCTCTGTGCTGACAGTGCAGAGCCTGGAGCCTGTTTCAGATTCTGTGTCTCCCTCTCTCTCTGCGCCTCCCCTGCTCATACTCTGTCTCTGTCTCTCTCTCTCAAAAATAAATAAACATTAAAAAAAAATTTTTTAAATCAAGGCAAATCAAAAAGTGATGCCATCAAAATGGAAAATAGGACCATTATATCATCTTCTCCACAAAGAACACTGGTTTGACAATAATCTATGGACAGGAGTGCCTTTGTGGAAGTCCAGGTGTCAAGCAGAGAAGTTTCAACACACCCTTAGAGCAAAAACAGAATATGAGATTGGACACATTGAAGAGGTCAGTAAAGACTGAAGAAGTTGACCCCTTCAAATGAAAAGACAGAAATGCAAGACTTCAAGGAACATAAAAAAATCAGAGAAACGTGATATCACCAAAGGAACATCATAATTTTAGGAACCAACCTCAAATAAATGGAGATCTATGATTTGCCAGATAAAGAATTCAAAATAGTTGTTTTAAGAACACTCAGTGAGCTACAAGAAAACAATTAAACTAAATTTTTAAAAATCCCTGAATAGAAGGAGAAATTTAACAGGGAGATAAAAATCATTAGAAAAAGAAAGAAACAAGAATACTAGAGCTCAAGAATGTAATGAAAAATAAAAAATATAATAGAGACCATCAATAGCAGACTTGTCTAAGCAAAGAAAGAATCTGTGAAGTAGAAAACAGCTCATTTGAAATTATCCAGTCAGAGAAGAACAAATTAAAAAGAACTTTAAAAGAGTAAATCAAGGCATCTGGGTGGCTCAGACAGTTCAACATCTGACTTCAGTTCAGGTCATGATCTCAGGGTTCCTGAGTTTGAGCCCTGCCTCAGTCTTGCTGCTATCAGCGCAGAGCCTGCTTCAGATCTTCTGTCCCACCCCCCTCTCTCTCTGCCCTTCCCGCTTGTGCACTCTCTCTCAAAAATAAATAAATCTTTAAAAAAAAGAGTAAAGAAATCTATGTGAGCTTTGGGATACCATTAATAGAGAGGGAGGAAGAAAGGGGCAGGTAGCTTATTTAAAGAAATAACGGCTAAGAATTTTCCAGTTCTGGAGAGAGATTTGGATGTCAAAATGCATGAAGCTCACAGAACTTGGTCACAGAACAAGCTTGGTCACAGAACAAGCTCAACTTAAAGAGAGCTTCTCTAAGACACATAATAAAACGATCTAAAATCACAAAGGTAGAATTTTAAAATTCTATTCAAAGATAAATTTCTCAGCAAAAACCTTACAAGTCAGAACAGAGTGGAAAGGTATATTGACAGCATTAAAAGAAAAACAACCTGCCAACTAAAAATAACTTCCTGGCAAAGTTGTCCTTCAGTAATGAAGTAGAAATAAAGACTTCACCAAACAAACAAAACCTGGTGAAATAGTCACCACTGGACCTGCCTTACAAGAAATGTTGAAAGGAGTTCTTCAAGCTAAAATAAAAGGATACTAATTAGTAACATAAAAACATATGAAAATATAAAACACACTGATAAAGATGAGCATACAGTCAAATTCAGAGTACTCAAATGTCTAATATGGTGGTATGCTAATCACTTATTGCTAGTATAAAGGTTAAAAGACTGAAGTATTAAAAAAGCTATGGGGATGCCCCTCCCCCGTTCATGCTCTGTCTCTCTCTGTCCCAAAAATAAAATAAAGTTGAAAAAAAAATTAAAAAAAAAAAAAAAAAAAAAAAAAAAAGCTATGGGGACACCTGGGTGGCACAGTTAGTTAAGCATCCAACTGATTTCAGTTCACGTATGACCTCATGGTTTGTGGGATCGAGCCCTGCATCGGGCTCTGCACTGACAGCACACCGCTGGCTTAGGATTCTCTCTTTCTCTATCTGCCTCTCCCCACTCACCCTCTCTCTCTAAATAAATAAATAAACTTAAAATAAATATCATTACAATAATTTTTCAATAACAACATAAAAAATGTAACGTGTGACATCAAAACATGAAATGTGCAGTAGTGGGAGTATAGCTTTTGTATACAATCTAGATTAAGTTTTTATCAGCTTAAATTCATTGTTATACGTATAAGACATTTTATGTAAGCCTCATGGTAACCACAAAGTAAAAACATACTGTAGATACACAAAAAAGAAAGAGAAAAGAATCAAAGCATGCCACTACAGAAAATAATAAATTCACAAATGAAGACAGCAAGAAAGAATGAAAGGAACAAAGGAACTAAAAACATCAGAAAAAAATAAGATGGAATTAGTAACCCCTTGCCTATCAATAATCACTTTATTTTTTAATTAGTTAATTAATCTCTCTGAGACAGCATGAATGGGGGAGGGCTGAGGGAGAGGGAGAGAGAGAATCTTAAGCAGGCTCCACACCCAGCACTATCTCATGACCATGAGATCATGCCCTGAGCCGAATTTAAGAGGTGAACACTTAACAGCCTGAGCCACCCAGGAGTCCCAAAGACTCTCTCTTTGACTTAATTTTAATCAGGCTTCTCTGAACCCTCTTCTTGACTATGCCTTGACATTGACCTCTGACTTCTCTTAAAGAATCCCTCTAAATCAGTTTAGCAAGAATTTCTGATATATGATCACCCTTGATATCTGATCAAGTTCTTCATCTCTCACCTTTGATGTATAATTCCTTCCTCTACCCCTATAAAGAATCCTATTAGGTCAGTTTAGCAAGAATTCCACTACTCTTAATGCCTTTTATCAGTAGTTTTCCATCCACTGATACCCTTACTCTCCTCCTTGGCTATAAATCACCAACTGCATTTGCTGTATTTGGACTTGAATTTAATCTCTCTCCCCTATTGTAATAGTTATGACCCCTATTGCAATAGTCTTGAATAAAGTCTTCCTTATCATTTTTAACACATATCAGAAAAATTTTTCTTTAACATATCCACCTTATAAAGTACATAATATTTGTACCCCCATTTTACTGAGAGAAAACTGAGACTCAGGGTTCAAATAAAACATTCAAGTTCACACAGTAAGAGCCAGAATTTGAAAGCAGGCACTGGAACTTCAGATGCTGAGCTCAACTGCTGTCCTCTACAGAAAAATGCTATTCAGCTTCAAATTATGTTTCAACCACAAAGAAAGTTCAATCTGGGTGATGTTAGACTAGGCTTTTATGGCTTATGAAGACATAGGTTAGCAGTAGAGAAACAGACTAAGTTAATCTTTCTCACACAACCTCTTTTAAGGGAAATGATGCTACATGAACTTCAATGGAAATAGAATTTAGTGTCATGAAAACTTAGCAAGTGGGAATAAAAGAGGAGGAGTGTTGTTTTAACAATACTCACAGATAGTAAAACCTTCAAGTTCGCTGGCTTTTTGTTGACAAAACGTAGACTCTGCTGCTGAGAATTTTAATGAAAGAAATATATTAGCTTTTACCCATAGGTCAGTGAAACCCACATTACAGACCACTTTTGTACATACCAGCAATTCTTTTATTAGATATAATACAGTTCTTTTACTCTCTCTTCAAGGCAACCTGGCAGGTTAAAACAATTTCATGTTTTTGAAGGTCATGCTTCAGGTTGGAGCAATAAGTTTGAGTTCAGCTACCCATGAGAAAAATAGGAAGTATTACATTCCTATTCAAGAAGCCAGCCACTATCAAAACTGGAAGCAGCATCAGCAGGGTAAGAACACAGTTGCTGTAGTATCAGCTATAAGAAAATGGGCCAGCTGATGGGGAGGTCTGAGGAGAGAGAGGAAAAAGGAGGAAGGCAGCAGGGTGGGAGAAAATCAATGTGTTGGTCCACTACTATCACAGGGCAAAAGCCACGTTCAAGGGTTTGAGGACTCCCCAAGAGCCTGGCTGAATTTAGGGCATTTCTCAAGGACTGGGAGAACTGCTCTGAACTTGCAGAGAGTATCCTACTTCTGCACCACAGAGTACAGGAGGACATATGAATGCAAGGAAAAGGCTGGGTAAGGACCACTATTTCTCCCCTTCTTCCTTTTGGTAACAGAGTGCCCATGTTTTCGCTGGAAACATGATCTGTCAGCTAGAAGCTGCATTTCCCAGACTTCCCTGAAAACAGTTGTATTACAAAGTTTTTGCCAATGAAATGTGAGCAAAAGGGATAGATACAATTCTGGGACCTGTCAAAACAGGTAGGAGCACTCTACTTCATGCTCCTTTTCTTTGCCCTTCCCTTCAGAGTTGGAACATGGGGAGGGTGAAAGCCATCCACAGCCAAATGGACAAGGACCACACCCTAGGACAGTGGCTCTCTAAGAGTGGTTCTAAGACCAACAGCATCAGTGTCCCCCTAGAAAGTTGTTAGAAATGCAAATTCTCAGGACTCACCCCAGATTTGAACTGGAAACTCTGGAAACAGAGACCAATATATCTTCTGATGTATAATAAAGCTGCCAACCTCTGGTCCAAGGAATACAATAGCAATAAGAAAAGGAACCAAGGCCCATCAATGACCTCAGAGAGAAGAGCCCACACCTACCCTGGACTGACCACATATTTTTGAACTGTTGCATATGTTGTGGTCCCTTTCTTCTAGCAACTTACCCTGTATACTAATTATTACAGAGCCCATATCAACATTTTTGGCTCAACTCCAGCCAACAAATCCAAGAGACTGTGGATTTGGGCAATTTGCCTTCTATCTAGTCCCAAATAAGGCTCCATGTCTGTTCCAATTTTTATTCCAGCCCTCTAAAACAGATACGGAGAATTCTTCATCATCTTAAGAATAATCCTGGGCATTGTTTTCAACACAACTCCAGATTTACTGTATCCCAAAATGAGTGAGTTAAGAACAAAGGTCTCCTGGATGATGAATTCTAGGATAGTCTCAGTTACCATGTCCAGGATAAATTTTCTCAGATGAATAGGTCAAAACTAACAGATTCCTAGATATAAAATCCTCAGCCTCTACCAAGACAGTTGCAACCTCAGCCAAACTATATCACCCATCTTTGAAACACCAAAGACCCACAGTCAATTCCTGTTTGATGCAGCAGTGATGGTTCAGTTCCAAATTTCTCAGGTAAACTAAACACAACCTGAAAAACAATCTCTGTACCACCTGTAAGCCATGTGGACAGAACACCAGCATCTGTGCTCTCTTTACTCTGCTATTCCACAAATATTTATAGAGATCTATTATATACCAGGTCCTGTGCTAAGTATGAGGGATATATCATCCTCTTCTCAATAAGTTCACAGCACAGACAGGAAGACACCAAATAAGGTATCAGCCAAGTAAGAAACACAAACATTTATAACACAATTCAGTAATGGCTGGTATCTTTGTCTGAAAATGTGCTTTGGGAATAAGGCATAAGGGCAAAAAATTAGGGCCAGAAATTAATTCATATTTCTCAGAAATGATGACACCTAGACAGAGTCTGCAAAGGAAGATCAGGAGTGAGGCAAGTGAAGACAGTAGGTAAAGTCACTGAAGGGACAAAGAAAGCCTGTGTAAAAATCACAAGACAGAACAAATTCAGTAGACTACAAGTGGCTGGAACGACTGACAAATCAGTCACATGAGAGCACAAGAGGACATATAGGACAGGTAAGTAGGAATAGATACTAAAGGTTATTGTGAAATACACCATAACAATTTAACTTTATTCTGAATATTATGGGGAATATTCGGGATTTTAAGTAGAAGATTAACAGTATTATATTTGAAGTAGAAATAAAAATAGAATGGCAGCAATAGAATTCAGAATGGAGGCTACTTTATTAACTTGGATGAAAAACAAGGCACACCTGAACTAAAAAGGGCACTGGAGATGGGGAAGAGAGAGCAGATTTAAGAGATAATAAAAAGGCAGATTCTGTAAGATTTAGTCAATATGGTATAAGAGACAAGTGATAGCCAAGATGTCTAGGCATAGGCAGCTGACTGGATGGTGATGCTTTTCACTAAGATAGACTCTAGTAGAGGAACAGGTTTAGGAGGTCAAATATGAATTTTACTTAGTTATATACCATGGCTGATGCATTTGGCAAAGGGAGAGAGACACTCTTTTTTTTTTTTCAGAGTACCAGCACCCTCAAAACACAGAAAGAGGACCTAATGTATCCCTCCCATAGGTCAGAGGGCCTCAGGCTTAAAAGCACAGGGCTATGTATTATTGGCAGGAACAGAGACACCAGGCACCAGGTCAAATGTACACACAGTGTAATATGGGACTATGCTTCTGCATCTAAAAACACCTCCTCATGTGAGGGCCCCAACTCAAGGGTGGCAAAAGGAGTAGAACCCAGAAGGGGTGCATAGGCCAGGTGCACAACAAAATTCAGACACAAAGGAGAAGCCTGAAGATTTCATACCATGGACCCTCCAGCAAGGAAAAATCAATAGAAATTGAGGACTAGTATATGAGATAAGAAATAGCCCCTCCATATTTTCTTCTACTTGCTGTTAATATAGGGTTCTCATCTCCAAACTATTCACTATTGTCAATAAACTTCAGTATTTTCCTTGATTTCTACAAGGATTGTGTTGCAAGTGTAATCACTGTTATTTAAATTACAACAATGGCCACATCTCCAACTGGAATCACCTGTAGGTGGTGTTCACATCAACAGAGATAGATGGAAAAGCTTGAGTGAGATGGACGTCTAGGCCTACTAGACCAGAGGCTGGTCCATAACATTATCTGTAGTCCATCAGGGTACCTTCTTTATCTGTTTGGAGGTACCTATCAGTTTGAGATCTATCTGGAAGTAGAAAACACCCTTCCTGTGTATGAAGGAGACCTAAGGGAAAGATACTAGGAAGGGCGCAGCACCTAACAAGACAGACATTTATGGAAAAGTTGCCTGCTCCAGCAAAATATAAGCATAGGGCCCATGAATACATGAAACTTGCATCAGATTTTCCCTTGGGTGTTTCTGTTTTTTCCACAGCCTTAAAATTATCCCACAAGAAGCAGCAAAGGATGTTGCAAGAGGATGCAAAGGATGTTTGCTTTTTAAGAGTACCAACTCTGGAGCTAGATGACCTGAGTTCATATTCCAGTTGTACAAATTCCATAAGCACTTTGTGCCTCATTTTCCTAGTCTTTAAAAATAGGGATGTAAAATTATACTATACTCATGTGCTTGTTGCTTAAATGAGTTAAAATTTGTAAATAGAACACTACCAGACCAGGTACACAGTGAGAACTGTTTAAGTGTTAATACTACTGTATACATCTAGAAAAAGGAACTGGGGACTGGGAAAGTCCCGTTTGAAATCAGCAGCAAACATTGCCACCTAGAGTCCATCCTGAAGGCTTGCCATGTCAACATGCCTTAGAAGGATCTACCATTCTTTCACCTGAAATCAGCAATAGGGGTGCCTGGGTGGCTCAGTTGGTTGAGTGTTTGACTATTGATTTTGGCTTAGGTCCTGATCTCATTGTCCTGATCTCATGACCATAAGATTGAGCCTGGTGTCCTGCTCAGCATGGAGCACTGGGACTGCTTGGGATTCTCTCTCTCCCTCTCTCTCTACTCCACCCATTCCCTGCTCAAGTGCTCTCTCTCTCTCCTCTCTCAAAAATAAATAAATTTGAAATCAGCAATAGTAGTATCAGCTATCCTAAGGCATGGAGCACAGTCATCCACTAACCATATAATAGTTTATCTACAAAAACTATTAATAGCCCAAGTAGAGGGCTCTCAATCTCTATATTCTTGGCAAGAACCATCATCCTACATCTCTTCCCAGGACATTCTTTGGGTTTATTTAAAATTCTTAACCCTAGAACCTAAAACTTTTAATCACTCCAACTCTTGGAGGATATACAGCATCACGTAGAAATGTTTAGGGCATGAGAATAAACTAAACTCAGACATGGAAATATGAAGGGCTCTTCTACTGCCTGCTGAATTTGGAGACTTTATAGGCCTCTGTCACAACAAATGGTATCTGGGAGTTCCCCGCAATTCAGGAACAAAATTCGATGCCTATGGTTATTGGCACATTCTCAAAACAGCTCACATTTTAGACCACTATGATATCTTCTCCTGCCTGTATGTGTTCACTCTGAGTCTGCTGCCTCTATAACCTCCATAGCCAAATGATTATGGCATGAACCCTAGATTGTTTTCCATTTTGGAAAGTTTCTTTTTTCTTTCTCCCAGTAAAAGCACATTATCACATCATGGCCCTATACCACACAGAACTCCTTCCCACTAAGTTGACCATATTTAATTTAATAAGACACATCCTTCCAGCCAAACTAAGGTTTCCATTCAAGGTGTTTTGAGGTTCACATTTCCCTCACCTCCCTCAGCAGTAAAACTTTGGGGAAACTTTGAGCAGTACTCCTTCAGTAGGACAAAGGACTACCAGATAAATCCAAAAATAAGGGTCTTTGAAGAGTTCTTAAAATAAAGAATAAGAAATATGGTTCTTAAACAAATGATCCATTCCATTCAATCCTCCAAAAGAATAACTAATTCCCAAGCCCTAATACAAAGAGCTGTCAAATTTGGAGACCCATAAAATGCAAACTCTTCCATATGTCCCTTTCTCCCATTGGTTTTCCCTGCCAAACCTGACAACATTAAACCACAATATGCTCACCTTCTCAACTAGTGAATGATACAGAGTGTGAAAATAATACTGTTCTACATGCCCTGGATCACTAGAGATGACCCCAGTACCTAACTGGTGAGAAGCTAATCAGGTCCAAAGCATACCTTCAAGTTAGTGAGGGTGTTCCTCTAAACTTAGGCCAGCACCACTCACTGGAAATAGCTTGGGCCAAGGAAAATGGAAACATGTCAGAGCTCCCGGACAAGCACCATTGGGCATCATACCCAGGACACCATCTGCTGGTCTCCAAAATCAGCTTTAATTTCCCACCTATTGTTTTACACACGCATGCACACACACACATACACACACACACAGGGGTCAAACATCTCACCCTATTCAAGCAAATAGAGATTGCTTCCCTTTATTCTTGTTGCCACCATCACTAATCAGGTAGCCCCACTTGCAACCCTCTTACTATAATTCTTCTCTTCATTTCTACCTCCCAGGCTACTTTTTTCCCCACTTCATTCACTTATGTCTTGTATTAAAAGAACCCATTCTCCTCCAAAAAGAGTAGTAGCTTGACTGAAAGGTACTGTCATGGCAGAAGGCATGGACTGTGGAGCCACACTCATGGATTCAAACTTCAGCTCTGGCACTTTCTATCTGTGTGATCTTGGGAAAATAACCTAACTTCCCTGTGGCTGTTTCCTCATCTGTCACATGTGGATATTAATAGGACCTGCATCACAACTGTTACAAGGATTATGGGTCTTGATATATCTAAAGCACCTTTAAAACTATGCCTGACACATAGTGAGCGTGATATGAGTGCTTTTATTGTTGTTGTTGGCAACCACTGTGTTATGCTGCCTCCTATGGTAGCGAAGATGAGCTCTGGAAACAGACAAACTGGGGCTTGATTCCTTACTCTGCCTCTCATTAACTGTATGGCCCTGGACAAGTTACATAATGATAATGGTAATGATACTTGCATTATAAGATTTATGAAGAGCAAATTAAAAAACAACAACAAATGTACACTCCTCAAAAACTGCTAGCTATTACTAATATTAGAAGCTCTTCCAATGTATAAAGGAAAGGAGGCCCAAAACAAAACAAATAAATAAAACTAAAAACTAACAAAACTCATGTAGTTCTAAGATTGCAACTGCTTAAACCAGGGTGTTAACGCTAGGAAAGAAAGCTAGGGATAGCAGAATAGGCCAGGTACCAAATAATGAGTACAATGTCACTATTCCCCAAATCTTGGGCTCCTACTGCTTCTAGGTAAATCCAAGCTCTTCCTCTATTCCAGGATTCAAAATTGTCTGTTTACCACTATGCACCAAAAATAAAAGCAATTTTGGTTCCCAAATGATAATTCTAATATAAATTGTCCTGATTTATTTCAAAGAGACTTTTAAAAATTATTCAATCATTTAAAAAATTCCATTTGGATACCATAATGTAAAATTAAATTGGATTATCTAAATCATCTCTTTAATTTTATAGATAATATAATTGAGAACAAGAGAGGTTGAATAATTTACCCAAGGTCACATAGCTCCTAAGTAGTAGAACTAAAGTTAAATTAACCCAGACTTCTGGTTCCTAATTCATAGGTCTTTCAACTATACATGTTGCTTGCTTCTCTTCTTTCGTCTCTTTTTAAATCTTGTATCAGAAAGATGTTTCTTCTCTTTTATTGATTCATTCTTTGGAATGTATGCGTCTCTTTATCCCTAAGAAGGTGAAACTAGCACATACAGAAAGTAGAATTAAATGCAGGAACACTGAAAGTAGCCATGCTTCATTAAGAGCAAATGGAGTAAACCTATGTGTAGCAGAGCAACAATTTCGCCATAGCTATCTGATTTTCCATCTTACAGAACCTGTGTGTTCCTTGTTCGTGTCTCATTAAAGTTGCTGTTGTTCACTGGGGTAATTTTAAAAGTTTGGAAGACATGGACTAAAGTTATTGCCCTACACATGAGAACGTAATGCACTTGAGGTTCGTTGACCTATTACTTTCTTCAATACATTTTTGTGCCTATGGTAATGAGAACTTGAAATAGACCCTAGTCAGTTGGAAAGACAGCATCATCTGCTTTTCAATTAAATTATCCATTTCAACAATTTCTTATTTACACCAATGCTACCACCAGACGGAGGGGAGGACCTAATCATATCTATAGTGACATTTTATTTTCTTTTCCAAATTCTAAGCCCTTTCTGATATTCCTCATTTCAATTTTCTGGAGGAAAATGCTCATTTTCTTATTCAAGAAACATAATTTCTCCCTGGTAGGGGTAAAATTAAAGATCTTGCTAAGGCAGACTTCTTTCTAAAATTTTTGTTTTTGAAACAAACATCCTTAAACATTTCATTATGGACTGATTTTCAGAAGAACCAGGATGCCTAATATATAAATTGCATTTTATCCATGCTATCAGCAAGGACAGAAAACTATAAATGTAATGTTTTAGTTTCAAAATACACAGTTTAGAGTCATGCAATATTTTTTTTCTAACAGAGATAATGCATTTTTCCATTATTGAATAGTATGGGCAAAAGTGAGAACTGAATTCTCACAAATAGACCTATCTTTACAATGCTAATATATGGCACCTGCTAACCATCAGTTATGAGTATTACAGCACTACCTTGTTTCATATTAGGGAAGTTTTCAAATGGCCTTCATATCATGACTCAAAGATAAAGATAACTATTAATCAAATAACTCTAAATTCCAGGCCAAAGAGAACTTATACCTTCTTATTTAATAGAAACTCAAAGAAAACAGGAATTGAAGAAAAGGGAAGAATTTGGATCAAGGGGGACTCAGGAAAATACCTTTGGTGAGACATCACTTGATAAGGTTCAACCTAGGCTCAGGTGATTTAGAAGACTTATTCTGAACCTCCCTACCCCTCCCCTGCCCCCGCACCAGGATTTTAATAGACTCTAAGATCCAGGTAGTATGGCTTCAGTGAAAGCTCCAAGAGACTGTTTTTCCCCATCCACCATATAGAACATCAAGGCCCATCCAAACAGACATATGAATGAAGAGGCATAACACATAACTACCAGTATAATTTACAAAAATAAACTTGTCAGGGATAACTCACTTCACAAATTATCCCATAACTACCCTCACAAATACTCTCATTTATCACACTACCCAACACAATGCTTAATGCATTAGCTATAAAGACTATAGCTAAATAAAATTATAAATACATTCCATTCTTAAAGGGCCCCTAGTGGGTCTGAAGTCTCTAGATTTTTTAGGTCAATCCCAAGATAAGACAACCTACCAAAAATATTCCAAATCCTATGTACCTCCAATATAGCATTGTCTTTGGGAGCTACAAGCTGCCCTAGGTTAGCAATAAGTGACATAAACCTCATAATTGGGGATACAAAGATGACCTGCTATTTCATTATTGACTATTTTGAATACCCTAGATTGTTTTGCCCATAATAGGTACTCAAATTAATATGTTCAATTAAAAGGAACCAGCTAGACATGAGCAACTTAAATTCCACAACCCCCTTCTGCTCAGAAGGTACCCTTCACAATGGCTCCTCAATATTTCAGCCAGTAGCAATCATCTAACAGACATAACCCTCGTAATCCTACATAAGAATAGATTTGCAGGGTAATCAGGAAATAGTCTCCTTCCTCAGTGGTGCCAAAATTTGGATGTTTTCCAAGGCCTTCATTTCTCCTAATCTGCCCCAACTACATATATATGACTACATATGTAGAAAAATATATGAAGCTATATTAGGTATCTACCATTTTTCCCTGCCTGTCTCAAATCTCCCATATTTGATAACAGCAATTAGAGATCCCTTGCCCTCCCCATTCTCAGTCCATATAGAGCAGGTGGGTGATCTCACCTCTGGATCTGGGCTTACATGTACACGTGATATACAGAGTGATTTAATTTAGAGAGCCCAAGCTAGGACCAAAGAAACTCAATCCCAAGGATATTTCATTATAATTTTAGGAAAGAGAAATTTTGCCATGAAGAGGGAGAGGGTGAAGAAGTTGGCCTACGTGAAGTGAAGCAGATGCAAAAGAAAGAAAGAAAAGACAGAAAGAGGGTGCCTGGGTGGCTCAGTCAGTTGGGCACCCGACTTTGGGTCAGGTCAGGGTCTCACAGTTTGTGGGTTCGAGCCCTGTGTTGGGCTCTGTGCTGACAGCTCAGAGCCTGGAGACTGCTTTGGATTCTGTGTCTCCCTGTCTCTCTGCCTCTCCCCGGCTCGTGCTCTGTCCTCTCTCTCTCTTTTTAAGAAAAGACAGAGGTAAGAGAGACCAAATCTTAAGGACCTTATTTTAGTTCCAAAATATAGATTTGCCTGATGCCTGACCCATGCCTGAAATTTTCAGTTATATGAGTCAAACTCCTTTTTGCTTTAAGCCAGATGATATCACAAGCAACAAAGTGTCCTCACTATGAATTTTATTAAACTTTTCTAATTTCATTCAAGTCATAATTTTCATGTGAATCATAATGCAAACTTTTCAAAGAAAGCTAATTTTATTAATGAGTTTCCTCCAAATGGGTACACTGGATATATATCACCATAAGTGCAGATAATTTATCTTTCTTTTTTAAGGAAAAAAATGGAGAAATAATATGAGTATCATTTAGAGAATTGGATTTTTTTATATCTTAATTTAACCAAAAAGATTGCTTTGATATACACCTGAAGCTTTTCAAAATAGCATTAAATTTTTTGGATATCAAGCCAGAGTATCTTTTTGATAACACTGAAGCCAGTCTAAACGTCTACTGAAAACAAAACCAAACAAAAAATCGAAGATTATACATTAAACAATAACAGCTTTGCTCAAAACATGTAAAACCTCCACAATTACAGTTTTGCTTTACAGTATGACAAGTCCTACCTTGTTGGCATTCTAACAGGTGTGAAGAAATGCTATCCTTTCTATTCTAAAAAGAAAATATTTGCATCTACTCTAATAATTTTTCTGTCAGACTAGGAAAAAGGATCATTCTCATTCTTTGTGTTTCTCCAAGCTGCACAGAATGTGTAGCAAGTGAAAAAAAAAAAAAGTGTTTAGAAGAGCTCGTTTTCATGCACTACAGATTCTAACCTTGTCTCTAAGAGCCAAGGTTGATGCGTCCATGCAAATTAAATCTAAGATGTATGCAGAAATGAAAAGGGTAGCATTCATGAAAAATTCCACTTTTCAGTTAAAGTAGCTAAGGTTTATTAAATATGCAAAAATTACAATGTCAATGTAACTTTGCAAATTAGGGTTTTCTTTTAAATGTTTAAGCACTGTACTGTAAAGAATGAAACAGCTGAAGACTTTCACAGCTTGTTACCTGTATCTTTTTCTCAAAGAAACTGCACTAATAAATAAGCCATACATTTCCCAAGATAAGGGATTTTGTTCATATCCCAGTGAGCAGTTTACTGAATATATTTGAACAAATTGTCTTTGTTCAGTGACCCTGACTAATTCTCCTGCTAGTTGGATCAGTGTTACAAACCTTGGTGCCTTATGATTCACAAGCATCATATTTTTGAGCTGGTATATCCTATCCATGCAGCTGATCATTGAGCACAAAGATGTTTGTACTAGAGTAAGATGCATCATATTTTTTAAAATGGAGATTTGCAAAGGCTTAAGGAAGCTGAAGGCAATAATATAAAAGATCTGAAATAAGCATGTCTTTTAATATAGTACTATTTTTCTTTCTTTTTAAATAACTTTTACTTTTTATGATGATAAAGGTAATGAGGTTTCAGTGGAAAATGTAGAAAATACAGAAAAGTATAAAGAATAAAAATCACCTCTAATCCCTACATCCCAAAATATTAAAATTCTAATAACTTAGAATTCTCCCCAAAATGTTAAAATCTGGGGAGAAAGAGGAGGATTCTTCCAGACATTTTAACACTGAAATAAATAGATAACTTTTTCCAAATTGAGATCACAGCCTAAATACTGTTTTGTATTCTTTGTTTTTACCTTACATATATCACGAACATTTCCCTTACTTTAATAATTATAAAATATGATCATTAACAATTGCATACAACTTACTGCCTCCTGCATTTTAAAATATCTTTATGAGGACCTAATGCTTGTCAGGCACTATGCTAAGCTGTCCGTACACAGCCCTAAACAGATCTTTGTAGACAGGCACACACCAAACTGTTAATTACATACATGAATACTTTGATAGCTATTTTTTAAGACCTTTTTTAAGGTCCTATGAAAGCAAATAATATAGGCTCAGTCTAATCTGGGAGATAAGGAAAGGCTTTCCTGGGAAAGCACAACTTGAGATGAGGCCTGATGGATGAGTAGCAGTTACCTGGTGAAGGGAAAAGAGGAAAGTAAGCAAACAAAACAGATGTGCAAGTCCTTGAATTGAGAAAGAGCTCCAGAGTGATTGAGGAATGGAGAGGTCAGAATGGTGGGATATTAAAAGGCTGGCAGGAATAGGGAGAGTTTAGCAGAAGATTAGGCTGGTAGGGTAGTCAGGGGCAGAGTTCTCAAGGTCTTTTAGGGCATATTAAGGATTGTGGGTTTTATCCTAAATGCAATGAGAAAACAAATGAAGGGATTTACACTGAAGTGATATGATCAGATTGCATTTTAAAAAGACCTCTGCGGCTGCAGGACAGATAATGGATTACAGAAAAGTAGAAGCTGAGAGACAGTAAGAGAGCACTGTAATAATTCAGGTCAGAGCATTGGTTAGGACCAGACAGAGAAGTGTACAGAGAGAGAAACAGACCATATGCAAATATATTTAGAGTAGGAATCAATAGACTGGTGATGGACTCAGTGTGGGAGGTAAGAGGCTGATGTGTAGGATAAGTCACAGCATGAGAAACTGAACAATGAAGGCCTCATTTGCCAAACTGGGAGAGACTGGTAGAGGAGCAAATCTGAAGAAGACAATCAAAAGTTCTGTTGGTAAGACAAGTTTGGGCTACCTGTGAGATACCAAAGTGAAGATGTCAAGGTGACAGTTGGATGCACCAAGTTTGGTCCTCAGAAAAGGTCCTGGGTAGAAGATTAGATATTGAAGTCATTAACAAATTAATGGTATCTAATGATCTAATGTTTTCAGAATCAGTGAGATATTTTAGGAAGCATATATAGAGTAAGCAAAGAAGTTCAGTGGAAACTCAAACAGCTAAATGTCAAAGGAGACAAAGTTTTAAACAAAATATTTTTAAAAAGAATAGACAGATGGGGCACCTGGGTGGCTCACTCAGTTGAGTGTCTGACTTCTGCTCGGGTCATGATCTCGCAGTCTGTGAGTTCGAGTCCCTCATCAGGCTCTGTGCTGACAACTCCGGAATCCAGAGCCTGCTTTGGATTCTGTGTCTCCCTGTCTCTCTGCCCCTCCCCTGGTCATGCTCTGTCTCTCTCTCTCTGTCAAAATAAATAAACATTAAAAAAATTTTTTTTTAAGGAATAGCCAGAGATAAGAGCAAAATCAAGGTAGTAGAGTATCAAGAAACTAAGAAAGAGGAGTGTTCCAAAGACGAGAAATTATCCAACATATCAAAGTATTTTGATTACAAATGATTCACTGAATTTAACAACATGGAATCCATAATGAGCTCAGTGAGACAAGGTTAGGTAAGAGGTGGGGCAGAAGCCAAATAGAGTAAATAAGGAATGAGGTGGTAAGACAATATATGTAGACCACTTTTTTGAGAATATTGGCTCTAAAGGGTATTTCAGAAAGAGACATATATTCAAGGAAAAGTGTGATTGATTGCTTATTTGTTTTTTTTGTTTTAAAGAATGAAAGATTTGGGGCGCCTGGGTGGCTCAGTCGGTTAAGTGTCCGACTTCGGCTCAGGTCATGATCTTGCGGTTTGTGAGTTCAAGCCCCGCGTTGGGCTCTGTGCTGACAGCTCAGAGCCTAGAGCCTGGAGCCTGTTTCAGATTCTGTGTCTCCCTCTCTCGCTCTGACCCTCCCCCGTTCATGTTCTGTCTCTCTCTGTCTCAAAAATAAATAACATTAAAAAAAAATTAAAAAAAAAAAGAATGAAAGATTCAAAAATATGTTTACTGAAAATGATAGCAGAGATTAAAGTGAGGAGAAACATAAAGAACTGCTTGAGCAAGGTCTTAGAGAAGATGAAAGAGGATGGAATCCAGGGCACACAAAGAGGATTTCATCTTTCTTGGGAGATGGGATCCTTCATACTGTCTCAAAAGGAAAAAGGAGGGGAGGAGGCAGTACAAATATAAGTAGATTTGTCATTACTATGTAACAGCTTCTACTTTTTTTATAAAGTATGCAGCAATGTCATCCTCTGAAACCCCAGGGGAGAGAAAGAAGAGTGAAAATAAAGAGAATAGAGATTTAAAAAGATTGGAGAAGATGGGCAGGTATGAAATAATCTTTGTTAAGCACAAGTAAATGGAATTGCCAGTGTTGAGGGTCCAGATGAAATGAAGATAACACAAAAGATGACTGATTTTGTTCAATAATTTTAGTCGCAGCAATACAGGCATAGAGAAAGCTGGTAGCTGAAGTTTTCCACAGCTGAAATTTTGCTGAAGAGTAGAGCAAAAGAAAAGCAAAGTACAAAGAAGAGTTTGCAAGAGAGCAACTATAATGAAGAATGGACCCTAAGCTGAATACAATGAAAACAGGGAGAGAAGGTAGAGTCAATATAATAATTTAATGAACCTAGGTGGTTGAACATTTAATTTAAAATTTTAATTATAGTATATAAAGTTATGAACATCTTTGCAAATAACTGATTAATAAAAATTTTGATCATTTCACTTAGATTCCTAAATGGAATTTCTGAGTTAAAGTTAATAAATGTTTTAGAAGTCTTAATACAGAAGAAGATGGCAGCGCAGGAGGACGCTGGGCTCACCGCATCCTGCTAATCACTTAGATTCCACCTACACCTGCCTAAATAACCCAGAAAACCACCAGAAGACTAGCAGAACGGAGTCTCCAGAGCCAAGCGCAGACGAGAGGCCCAGAGGCCCACGGAAGAGGGTAGGAAGGGCAAGAGGCAGTGCGCGCTACATGGACTGGCGGGAGGGAACCAGGGCGGAGGTGCAGCTCGAGGGCCAAGCAGAGGCCCGGAGTCTGGCTTACAAAAGCGGAGGGGACGGATGGAGTGTGTTCTGACAGCAAGCAGGACTTAACATCTGGGAGGTTATAAGTTAACAGCTCTGCTCAGAGGGCAGGAAGGCTGGAGGACAACGGGAGGGAGAGTTGTTGAGCCCCCCCCCGACAGAGCTCAGCTTGGCGGGGAACAAAGGTGCTCGCCAGTGCCATCTCCCTTGCCCATCCGCCACCCAAAATCCCAAAGGGAACCAGTTCCTGTCAGGGAACTTGCTTGCACTGTGCAAACACCCAACGCTATGCTTCTGTGGATCCATCCCACCGGTGGGTCTGACTCCCTCCTGCTGCCACAGGGCCCCTCCCGAAGTGGATCACTAAGGATAAGAGAGCTGAGCCTACCCCTCCCGCCCCCGTGCACGTTGCCAATCCACCCCAGCTAATACCCCGGATTCCCAGCACCACAAGCCTGGCAGTGTGAAAGTAGCCCAGACGGGCCACGCCACCCCACAATGAATCCCGCCCCTAGGAGAGGGGAAGAGAAGGCACACACCAGTCTGACTGTGGCCCCAGCAGTGGGCTGGGGGCAGATTTCAGGTCTGACTGCACCCCGCCCACCAATGCAAGTTATTCAAGACAGCACAGGGGAAGTGCCCTGCAGTTCTGCACCACTCCAGGGACTATCCAAAATGACAAAACAGAAGAATTCACCTCAAAGAATCTCCAGGAAATAACAACAGCTAACGAACTGATCAAAAAGGATTTAAACAATATAACAGAAAGTGAATTAGAATAATAGTCATAAAATTAATCACTGGCTTGAAAACAGTATGGAGGACAGCAGAGAATCTATTGCTACAGAGATCAAGGGAATAACGAACAGCCAGGAGAAGCTAAAAAATGCTATAAATGAGCTGCAAAATAAAATGGAGACAACCACAGCTCGATTGAAGAGGCAGAGGAAAGAATAGGGAAATTAGAAGATACAATTATGGGAAAAGAGGAAGCTGAGAAAAAGAGAGATAAAAAAATCCAGGAGTATAAGGGGAAAATTAGAGAACTAAGTGGTGCACTAAAGAGAAATAATCTGTGCATAATTGGTATTCCAGAGGAGGAAGAGAGAGGGAAAGGTGCTGAAGGTGTACTTGAAGAAATAATAGCTGAGAACTTCCCTGATCTGGGGAAGGAAAAAGGCATTGAAATCCAAGAGGCACAGAGAACTCCCTTCAGACGTAACTTGAATCGATCTTCTGCACAACATATCATAGTGAAACTGGCAAAATACAAGGATAAAGAGAAAATTCTGTAAGTAGCTAGAGATAAACATGCTCTAACATATAAAGGGAGACCGATAACACTCGTGACGGACCTCTCTACTGAAACTTAGCAGGCCAGAAAGGAATGGCAGGAAATCTTCAATGTAATGAACAGAAAAAATATGCAGCCAAGAATCCTTTAATTCTTGTCCAGCAAGTCTGCCATTTAGAATAGAAGGAGAGATAAAGGTCTTCCCAAACGAACAAAAACTGAAGGAATTCGTCACCACTAAACCAGCCCTACAAGAGATCCTAAGGGGGAACCTGTGAGACAAAGTGCCAGAGACATCACTACAAGCATGAAACCTACAGACATCACAATGACTCTCAACCCATATCTTTCTATAATAACACTGAACGTAAATAGACTAAATGCACCAACGAAAAGACATAGGGTATCAGAATGGATAAAAAAAAAAAAAACAAGACCCATCTATTTGCTGTCTAAAGAGACTCATTTCAGACCTGAGGACACCTTCAGATTGAAAGTGAGGGGATGGAGAATTATCTATCATGCTACTGGAAGTCAAAAGAGAGCTGGAGAGCCATACTTATATCAGACAAACTAGACTTTAAATTAAAGGCTGTAACAAGAGATGAAGAAGGGCATTATATAATAATTACAGGGTTTATCCATCAGGAAGAGCTAACAGTTATAAATGTCTATGCACCGAATACAGGAGCCCCCAAATATATAAAACAATTATTCAACAAACATAAGCAACCTATATGATAAGAATGTGGTAATTGCAGGGGACTCTAACACCCTACTCAAAGCAATGGATTAGATCATCTAGACACACGGTCAATAAAGAAACAAGGGCCCTTAATGATACATCGGATCAGATGGACCTGACAGATATATTTAGAACTCTGCATCCCAAAGCAACAGAATATACTTTCTTCTCGAGTGCACATGGAACATTCTCCAAGATAGATCACATACTGGGTCACAAAACAGCCCTTCACAAGTACACAAGAATTGAGATCATACCATGCATACTTTCAGACCACAATGCTATGAAGCTTGAAATCAACCACAAGAAAATGTCTGGAAAACCTCCAAAAGCATGGAGGTTAAAGAACACCCTACTAAAGAATGAATGGGTCAACCAGGCAATTAGAGAAGAAATTTAAAAATATATGGAAACAAACGAAAATGAAAATACAACAATCCAAACGCTTTGGGACGCAGCGAAGGCAGTCCTGAGAGGAAAATACATTGCAATCCAGGCCTATCTCAAGAAACCAGAAAAATCCCAATACAAAATCTAACAGCACACCTAAAGGAAATAGAAGCACAACAGCAAAGACAGCCCTAAACCCAGCAAAAGAAGAGAAATAATAAAGATCAGAGCAGAAATAAACAATATAGAATCTAAAAAAAACTGTAGAGCAGATCAATGAACCCAAGAGTTGGTGTTTTGAAAATATAAACAAAATGAATAAACCTCTAGCCAGGCTCTCAAAAAGAAAATGGAGATGCCCCCAAATAGATAAAATCATGAGTGAAAATGGAATTATTACAACCAATCCCTCAGAAATACAAGCAATTATCAGGGAATACTATGAAAAATTATATGCCACAAACTGGACAACCTGGAAGAAAAGGACAAATTCCTAAACACCCACACGCTTCCAAAACTCAATCAGGAGGAAATAGAAAGCTTGAACAGACCCATAACCAGTGAGGAAATTGGATCAGTTATCAAAAATCTCCCAACAAATAAGAGACCAGGACCAGATGGCTTCCCAGGGGAATTCTACCAGACGTTTAAAACAGAGATATACCTATCCTTCTCAAGCTATTCCAAGAAATAGGAAGGGAAGGAAAACTTCCAGACTCATTCTATGAAGCCAGTATTACTTTTGATTCCCAAACCAGACAGAGACCCAGTAAAAAAGAGAACTACAGGCCAATATCCCTGATGAATATGGATGCAAAAATTCTCAAGAAGATACTAGCAAATCGAATTCAACAGCATATAAAAGAATTATTCACCATGATCAAGTGGGATTCATTCCTGGGATGCAGGGCTGGTTCAATATTTGCAAATCAATCAATGTGATACATCACATTAATAAAAGAAAAGGTAAGAACCATATGATCCTGTCAATCGATGCAGAAAAGCATTTGACAAATTCAGCACCCTTTCTTAATAAAAACCCTTGAGAAAGTCGGGATAGAAGAACATACTTAAACATCATAAAAGCCATGTATGAAAAGCCCACAGCTAGCATCATCCTCAATGGGGAAAAACTGAGAGCTTTTTCCCTGAGATCAGGAACACGACAGGGATGTCTACTCTCACTCCTGTTGTTTAACATAGTGTTGGAAGTTCTAGCATCAGCAATCAGACAACAAAAGGAAATCAAAGGCATCAAAATTGGCAAAGATTGAAGTCAAGCATTCACTTTTTGCAGATGACATATTATACATGGAAAATCCGATAGACTCCACCAAAAGTCTGCTAGAACTGATACATGAATTCAGCAAAGTTGCAGGATACAAAATCAATGTACAGAAATCAGTTGCATTCTTATACACTAATAATGAAGCAACAGAAAGACAAATAAAGAAACTTATCCCATTCACAAGTGCACCAAGAAGCATAAAATACCTAGGGATAAATCTAACCAAAGATGTAAAAGATCTGTATGCTGAAAAGTATAGAAAGCTTATGAAGGAAGTTAAAGAAGACATAAAGAAATGGAGAAACATTCCGTGCTCATGGATTGGAAGAATGAATATTGTTAAAATGTCAATACTAGCCAAAGCTATCTACACATTCAATGCAATCCCAATCAAAATTGCACCAGCATTCTTCTCGAAGCTAGAACAAGCAATTCTAAAATTCATATGGAACCACAAAAGGCCCCAAATAGCAAAAGTAATTTTGAAGAAGAAGCCCAAGCAGGAGGCATCACAATCCCAGACTTTAGGCCTCTACTACAAAGCTGTCATCATCAAGACAGCATGGTATTGGCACAAAACAGACACAGAGACCAATGGAATAGAATAGAACCCCAGAACTAGACCCCACAAATGTATGGCCAACTCATCTTTGACAAAGGCAGGAAAGAATATCCAATGGATAAAAGACAGTCTCTTTAACAAATGGTGCTGGTAGAATTGGACAGCACTGGACAGCAGGAAGGTTGAAACTAGACCACTTTCTCACGCCATTCACAAAATAAACTTCAAAATGGATAAAGGACCTGTATGTGAGACAGGAAACCATCAAAACCCTAGAGGAGAAAGCAGGAAAAGACCTCTCTGACCTCAGCCATAGCAATTTTCTTATTTGACACATCCCCAAAGGCAAGGGAATTAAAAGCACAAATGAACTACTGGAACCGCATGAAGATAAAAAGCTTCTGCACAGCAAAGGAAGCAATCAACAAAACTAAAAGGCAACCAACGGAATGGGAAAAGGTATTTGCAAATGACATATCGGACAAAGGGCTGGTATCCAAAATCTATAAAGAGCTCACCAAACTCCACACCCAAAGAACAAATAACCCAGTGAAGAAATGGGCAGAAAACATGAATAGACACTTCTCTAAAGAAGACATCCAGATGGCCACAGGCACATGAAAGATGCTCAACGTCACCTCCTCATCAGGGAAATACAATCAAAACCACACTCAGATATCACTTCACCCCAGTCGAGTGGCCAAAATGAACAAAATCAGGAGACTAGAGATGCTGGCAAGGATGTGGAGAAACGGGAACCCTCTTGCACTGTTGGTGGGAATGCAAATTGGTACAGCCACTCTGGAAAACAGTGTGGAGGTTCCTTAAAAAAATTAAAAATAGACCTACCCTATGACACAGCAGTAGCACTGCTAGGAATTTACCCAAGGGATACAGGAGTACTGATGCATAGGGGCACTTGTACCCAATGCTTATAGCAGCACTCTCAACAATAGCCAAATTATGGAAAGAGCCCGAAATGTCCATCAACTAATGAATGGATAAAGAAATGGTGGTTTATATACACAATGGAGTACTACGTGGCAATGAGAAAGAATGAATATGGCCCTTTGTAGCAACGTGGATGGAACTGGAGAGTGTCATGCTAAGTGAAATAAGCCATACAGAGAAGAGAGATACCATATGTTTTCACTCTTATGTGGATCCTGAGAAACTTAACAGAAATCCATGGCGGAGGGGAAGGAAAAAAAAAAAAAAAAAAAAAAGGTTAGAGTGGGAGAGAGCCAAGGCATAAAAGACTCTTAACAACTGAGAACAAACTGAGGATTGATGGGGGGGGAGGGAGGGAGGGGAGGGTGGGTGATGGGTATTGAGGAGGGCACCTTTTGGGATGAGCAATGGGTGTTGTATGGAAAACAATCTGGCAATAAATTTCATATATTGAAAAAAAAAAGAAGTCTTAATACATAGAGCCAAATTGCTTTCTATTAAGAATATAATAACAACAACCAAAAAAAATGAGAATTTCCACTACATTCACCCATACCAAATGTCATTCCTTTGAATTATTACCTATTTGGTAGCAAAAATGAAAAATTAATTCTTACAAAGGAAACATTGAAATATTAATTAAAATACAGTTTTCAGAGAGCAATTTATTACAATATTCTTCTTTTCAGCCAAAATGAAAAAATCGTGAATGTTTTATTATCAGTATTTCTTGAATTCACATAATAACAGAGCATAAAATTAAAACATACATTTCAAAATTGTATTTAATCTTCCAATAACCCCTGCAAAATCATCTCCATTTTTCCACATTGAGTAAGGATGGATAGTGGGGTGAACAATATCTGCCTTCAAAAGTTCACGTAACTCATAGGGAAATTAATGTTAACTTGGTTAAAATATTGATTTCTTCTGTACCATGATTTTACTAGAAGCCTCAAAAATACATCAAAGAGAAAAAATAAAGGAGCTTACCCTCAAACAGTTTATGGTCTCGTTGGAAAGACAAGCATATTAACAAAAATTTCTTAAGAGCAATTGACAAAACAACACCAACAAATTATTAAACTCAGCCAGAATGATAATGTGAAAGAAAATAAGAAAAATGTAGCAGGTCCATTGGGCAGGATCATCTCATTCAAAACTGAACTTGTCCTCTCTTATCCCAAGTCTTGTCCCTGTTGTGTACTCTGTCTCTAAATTATCTATCCAGTTGCATAAACCAGAAACCTGAACAGTCTCCCGAAAGCATCCACACTCAACTATCCATCAAGTTCTATCCATTCCAGTTCTAAACTCTCTATCTACAGGTCTCTCCCTAAGCCCCCTACTATGGTCTTAATTTGGAAACACAGAATTTCATGCCCAGAGGATTGGATTACCATTCTCACCAGCACTCTTCACTCATACAGCCATTATGGAAGAATTGTGATTGAATAGTATTTTATTTCAACCAATCAGGCATCATTCATGTACAATACCAACTGTTCAGGAGAACACCTGAATTTACTGGCAGAGCTCCTAAAACAATTGAAAATTCTATGTAGTTATATGATGGATGCAGTTCTATCACTCATTTTCCTTTAATTACTTAGCAAATATTTATCAAAGATATTAGAGTAGTATGTTGCATTTTTCCTTTTAAACATCATTGTTTTGATGCATTGTCATACAGGCAAGTATATCATAAATTGCTCCGTGAGTAATTCTGTATTTGTTAAAAAAAATAAATAAATCAATCATGGATACTGTCTTCAACAAGATCACTTGATTTCAAATTACTTTTTAACCATATGCCCTTTTCCATTTCATATAGATATTAAAAAGCAGTGGAGATTAAAAAAAATGGATTAAGCAATAGTTAGGTTTTCCATTCCTGATGTAATAAAAGCTTCACTACAACTTTTGTCTTTTGTATGTTCCCAATAAATATATATAATCATCTTCTATTACCCCAAGTAGCAAAAATAAATGAATTAAGATAAATTTATCAATTAATAATTATACTACATGTTTATATTTTTATATAAAACATGATCCCAAAATAGTATTTTTTTAATTATATAAGACTTAAATAACTGTTTCATACCTAACCTGTATTTCATAATTAATTGAAAGTTAAACATATAATATTTGGCACTGAAGTGTACAAATACTAGAAAGCACACATGTCTGGAACCTTCAGTTTTGGCTAATATAAGCCATTATTTTGACTCAAATCAAGCTTAACTTTTCAGTGAGATGGTCTCACTAGACTTCTATTCCATTTGAAAAGAACAGGACAAAGAGTTCACTTTCAGACAGTTCTTGTTTCTTTGGTGTAAGAAAATGGTCTGCTAAAAGCCTTACAGGAGGGGGGGAAAGATATAAAAGAAAAAAAAGTTACATTTTTATCAAAGAGGCAAAATCCAGAATATCCTAACCTATATTTTCTCTCTTCCTCAGATATTATATGCACATGCTTGTGTTAGTATTCAACTTATAATTTGATTAAGGTATGCTATTTACATACCTAATGATTTTACTGCATAATGATTACTCGCCTTTTATAGAATGGGAATATCTTTTAAATATCCCTCATAGAGTCTGAGTAATAAATTTAGTAAAATTTATCATTAACTTGCTAATTACTAAAATAGTAAGAGAGAAATTCTAAAAAGAGCAGTAGGGATCTGAGTATTAAGAAAGAAAGATAGGAGGGAGAAATAGAAAAGAAAGAAATGAAAGAAATAATGTGGCTGTTAGATATTTTGGACACACTCCAGTATCTACTCACATAGAAATTAGAAAGCCTGACCATCAGAAGGAATACAAAAGCCATTTTTTGGCTCTATTTCAAAAGTGGTTACTTACCTACCTGCTCAGCTGAAATATAGTTTAGTGACTATAACTGGCTGAGTATGTTTGTCTCAGGTATTGTTCCATAACAATGCCTAAAGATATTGTCTGATTGCTTGTTTGTGTGTTTACTTTGGACTTCAGATGGTCAAGGAAACTATTAGTTTGGGAAACTAAAGGCATGTAATGGAAAGAACTGCCTTGGGCTAAGTAGCAAGTAATCTATATAAGTATACACCAAATTACAAATAGCACACATGGGTGTGGTCCTGTTGTGGTTCATAGAACATTCATTCAACAGTTATTAAATCCCACTCTGTGTGGGCTGTACAAAGTTCATTTTCCCCAACTCAGTGCTAATCCACCTCTCCTTTTTTCACTGTCCTTGTCTCCAAACCATGTTGTTCGCTTCTGAGTTGCATGCCAGGAGTGCTCTAAGGTTAATACATAAAACTGTATTATGTTAATACTGCATGGAGAGGGGTGTCTGAGTGGCTCAGGTGGTTAAGTGTCCAACTTTTGTTTCAACTCAGGTTATGATCTCATGGCTCATGAGTTCAAGCCCCATGTCGGACTCTGGGCTGAAGGTGCAGAGCCTGCTTGGATTTTCTCTCCCTCTCTCTTTTCCTCCCCCCCACCCCACTCTGTCTCTGTCTCTCTCAAATAAATAAATTAATTTAAAAAATACTATAAGGAGAAATCCCTGGAAATTTACATATATCACATACTAGAAAGAACATGGATTTTAGACAAAAAGAGATTGCTTTTAAATCTTGGGCTTGACCCTAATAATGATGTATCCTCGCTTCTTCAACTGTAATGTGAAAATAAAATTTTATCTTCCTCACAGAATCTGTATAAAATTGAACATAACAATATATGTGAAATACAAAGTACATAGTAGGTATTCAATAACAATAAACAAACATATTTTGAAATAAAAACATTCTCTCAAGGTCTTAGGATTTTATTTCTAGTTCCAGTTAAATAGCCATTGTTTAAGCCCATGTTCCATGGTACTATAGTATGTATTTATTTGAAGTTCATGTGTTAATCAGTAGCCTTTAAGAGTAGGGTTATATTTTTCAAGTTCAGTTCCTAGTTCTTTCCCCAATACTCCAAAAGCCTTCCCACTGTATCTATTTCCTACTTCTCACTTAAATATTTCTATTTCCTTCCCTTTTCCCACTAAATTCACCAAAAAGAAACTTTCAGAGAGCCTGTGTGGCTCAGTTGGTTAAGTGTCTGACTCTTGATTTCACCTCAGGTCATTATCCAGGGTCATGAGATCAGGCCCCACATCAGGCTCCTCTCTGGGCATGGAGTCTCCTTGGATTCTCTCTTCCTCTACTGCTCATGCTCTCTCTCTCTCTAAAAAAAATTTTTTAATAAAATAAAGAAATTTAAAAAAAAAAAGGTATATGCACCTGGAACTGAGTTTAGACTCACCTACCAACCTCACCTGCAAGTTTTTCTTATGCCCACCACATAAAGGATACCAAAGAAGCATAGCCATAAACCCTCTAATAGAGATACTCATACCCTCACATAAGCACCACTCAGTATTTGCTGTCTTCTCACCTATCTGTTCTCAGACATTTCCCTGCTCTCCTGAAGCAACTCTATTGAAAGTTCAAATGTGCAAAGAAGCAAATCTCTGGATATATGTATGCAACAACTTTATTTGAGTGAAAAAATGTCAAAATTGGAAAAAGTTACATAGCTCTTCATATATAACATTTATGTAAATTCAAAATATTCACAACACAATGAATCATATTTTGTAATGGTATATACATATTCAAGGCCATTCAAAAAAGTTTATTAGAATGAATGCCTACAGGGAAGAAGGAATTGGAAGCACAAATCAGAAATGAAAAGAAAAAAAATAAAACAGTGATCTTGTACAGGTGAATTATATTAAACACCATTAAGTAGAACTATTTTAACTACGAGTATTTAAGAAAGATAACTTAAACAATGTGTTGTAGTCACATTAGACTAGGCTCTGCTGCAGTAACAAACAAATTCTGAAGATGAAAAGTATTTTTCATAGCCTTTTTCAAAATGATCATTTATCAAAAATTATTTTTGTATTATTATTACAGGGCTGATATTATAGAATGAGGTGAAGCTGAAAACCTTGGGGCTCCTTAAGACTAAAGCATAGAATTAGACTTACCCAGTTACTCACAGCCCTGTGTTTCATCAGGCTTTCTGGCATGGGAGGTCACAACTATAAAATATACAGAGGAGTAGGCCAGGATGTGTGCCTACTTTCTGTGGGCAGCTAGCTCCCAGAGCGAAGGAAGAGGGGATTATTCTTCCTTTGTTGAGTTGCCCTTCCAATTTCACCAGTCGGATTAAGTCACTCCTCTCCTTTTATGGAAGAGAAATGCAGGAGTACAAAGAGGGCGGGAGTGTTAACCAACTCCCTCCACATGAAAGGAAGCATCAGGAGCAGGAAAGTTTCCCGCCTTATGTCCCACACTAACTTAACCACAATGAAATGTTTGAAGTCTTTTGCCATCCTTTCTGTGAGTTTTAAGTTATACCATCACTTTTCAGTTATTACCCTTATAACAGCTAACTTTATTTGAACAAACCTTAGATTCCCTCTAAATCATATTCTTTTATATTCTACAAATATTACAGCTTATTTTTATTAATAACACTTTTTTCTTATTCACTGAAATTTAAAAACGAGTTCAAGATACTGTTATTAGTCCTCTACTAGTTTATTAAGTCATGTAATTCATCCCCACAAAAAGAAATGAAAATAATTCAGACTATTATCAGGTTTGTAATTTGTTACTTCTAATTCCATTTTAGGAGATACAAGATACAATGCACTTTACAGAAATATTAAACAGCACCCAAATTCATACATGCTTTTAGATCTATCTCAATTTCTATTCAGTTATATTTTCAAATGGGAAATAGAATTCATTCCGATAAGGCAGACTATGTAAAGGAAGAACTAAAAGAAATATTTTCTTTAGATGTGTTTTGGTACAGAAACATAAGATTAGAATTGAAATAATATGCTTCAGACAGTATACACTATATACTTTCCCACCCATCTAAACAATCTATAGTTTAGATTCCTTAAATTCACAAACACCTTTTCTTAATCTGCATATATTCTATTATATATCTCAAAACATTCTTATCATTAGTTCCTGCTCCCTTTAAGAAGAAAGTATGATAAATTTGGCATTATCGTCAGGTACTTCTGATGCTAAAGAAGCCAATGAATCTAGTGCATGTTTGATGTGTTATGAATGCATAAATTATATTTAAAAGGGAGAATTCTGTTCCTTTACATTTATTTAGTGGGTATCACCATGGTAACTGAGCACTTTCACAAAGCCTAATTTATGACCAAAAAAAATACTAAGAAGAAAAAGAGCTTATATTCTCCATGTTTTGCAGATTGACAGAAAAAACTTTGGGATCAATACATATTTGAGGAGAGAAAAAAAAAGATATGGAAAGCAAGATGGACAAAAGCAATCTCTTTCAATATGTAAAGATTCTGGCCTCTCAAATCCATGCTATCAGAAAAACTATCTCAGGAAAAAAAAAACCTTCTCATAGAGAAAAATTTAATCTCACAACAGAAAAGGCCTGAGAAACAATCTCATCTAACCCCCTTTTTATGCAGATGATGTCCCTGGAACCTAGTCAGGTGGTCTGAACTCCTCAAGATCACATAACCTGTTTGTGATGAGTCCAGTCTCAACCCAGGCTAGTTGCCTCCTGGTCTCTGACTCTTTACCTCTAGTCACATTTTGGATATCCCATTTCTACCACTTGTCACCATTAAAATACAACTCTTTGGAGAAGTCTTTGATTCAGATCAGATATACCTAAGTTCATTTCTGTAAGAGCCAGCTAAAATAACATCTAATGTATCAATCAAATGAATAATAAGTTGTTGTATAAAAATCCATACAAAGGGTACCTTGGGTGGCTCATTTGGTTAAGCATCTGACTCTTAACTTCTGCTTTGCTGGAGTCATAAAGTTTATTTATGATAAAAACCAAAACCCATGCAGGTCCTGGGATTTGGGCAGGAATTAAAAGTCTTCTACATGGGAGTAACCTCTATGTCAAAGTCATAGAGTTTACTTTGTGCTGATGATAAAGGTAAGAACCTTCTGGTTCCACTAAGTTGAATTTTAATAATAGTTATTACAATGGGGTGGGACCTGAGGCTGGCCACCAGATTGACAAGAAAGTTTTCCCTCCTTCAGAGGAGAGTTAGAAACAACCAGGCACCATTCAGACAGCTGCCTTTCAATTTACTTCCTACTACTCAGCCTGCAACAGCCTCCCAAATTCTTCCTCCTTAACTGGCAATAAAGTGGAAGATTATTTCTTGCCTGGTTGACCATTCAGTTTGTTCAACATGTCTGCTATCAATCCCTCATGGAATTCCCTGAAATCCTATTTATCAGCCACAAGACCTTCATTCTTTCTCTTCCAGAAAATGATGGTTCTTTCAGTATCCCATCCTTATCAGCAAAACTGTCAAGATCTTTGAAGGACCTGATATTTTACCATACATGAAAGCTAACAAATTAGACAGCCATAGTTTCACAGAGGCTGACATGTGATTGCTGAGTCATAGACAAATGCCAGTTTATTCCTCAAAGCAATACAATAGCTAGAGTATCAGTATTCGCATCATGTTCCCAAAGCTCCATTCCTGAGGGTGATGTCAAGAAGGTGCATGCCACGGGTTGTATTGCAGAGAGAAACTCCAAACATAGGGAACTCAAATCTTTATCATGGGCTGTAAGCACTCCTGCCCTTTGCCCCAGTGGAGGGTGTTATCTTTATCATTCCAGATAGTAAACAAACCTGCCCTTTGCTTTACAGGGGAAACATTTCTATCTGCCAAGGCTGTTCACTATTCAGCCATCATTGAAAAGATAGCCTGGAACAACTATAGCCTGGGCCTCTACTGATAAGACATGCAGAAATGCAAAAGACCCATGAGTTATTTCCCAGACATGTAAACAATGAGTGAACTGATTTTAAAAGTTAAACCTCTATTTGAGCTTGTTATTGTTATGCCAATACTTTCATTTTTTAACATATATATTGACATACAAAAAACTGCACATATTTAACTATGTTTTAACATGTAAATATATCCATGAAACCATAAGCACAATCAAGTAATAAACACAGCCATCCCCCCCAATGTTTTCTTGTGTCACTTTTGTTTTTAATTTCTCTTTTATTAATATCAGACAATTTTCTAAAAATAGATGAAACTAGTTGAATTACCACTTTCTCCTTTGAGATGGCAATGATATTTCTACCAGACAAGGCATGATAAGTGATTCTTGGTATAAGTATATACTTTGGACATAGACTGAGCTAAATGGTTTCACTATAAGAAATTATGAAGTTTTCTATTATTATTCTCAATAACATGCAGATAAGAATAGGTATTGAGTTTTACTTTACTCAATGGAGATTTTCATTTGATATTTTACTCACCAAAAAATTATCTGTGTGCAATATTTAGGTAATCACTGAACTATAAAGCTTTGATTTTCTTTCAAGAAATTTTCTGCCTACTTATCTCTTTAGAGTTAATCCCTTAAAATAAAAAAGTAGTTCCATTATATTCTTCTGGTAAATGAAGATAAATTAAATGTTCTTTTTAGCTTTTAAAGAAAGATATCATTTCTCTGTTTTTGAGATTTCTAAAGTAAAAATTGTTCCATAGTCTTTGGAATATTGAAATAAATCAGATGGACATAATGGTATGTGTCACATTAACAGAGTATGAAACCATACATAAACAAAATCAAATAATTATATATGTGGTTTATCTTGTTATAATCAGTATCACTTACTTAAATAGTAAGGAACTAATAGGCTATACTTTGCATCATTTGACATCAAGTATAGCAGACCTTACAAGAAATGGATACCTAAAAATCACTTGAAGTAGAATTTTATTCACAATGGTCCTAGGAATGAATTCCTATTCAAGAAGAAAACTAACTGCAAATAAGTAAACATTTTCAAGTGGATGACCCAATGGAAATCAGTAGAATTCTAATGAATAAAGAGTATAATTAATATTGTGACATTTCATATCTGCTTTTAAGATGTAAACTACACAGCAAATAAAAGCCACCTTTATATTCATATTTATCATATGGTTAATGTATTTGTTAGTATTTATGTACTTTTAAAGTTAAGTAATTTAAAAAACCTTACATCATCTTTTTTTTTAGTACACCCTAAAAGCTAAAAATATATTTTAGGAACCTAGACCCCGCTACAGCTTGAAATGTATGACAAAAATGCATTATAAAAGAAATATTAATACATTTTCACACAGTGGCCTGAAAAATGTTTAGAAATGCAGGAAATAAATGATAAATGTTCATTGTTTTGCTATCTTAAGCAATTGACAGTTTGACAGGGAAAACTAAAAGATTTCCTGAAATTAAAATAATTTTTCAATATGTTAGATAAATATCACTATCAAGAAAGTGTTTGAGCAGGCAAGAATATTTTATTGGCCGCAGAAAATTTAATGAAATTTTCATGCTTGAAAACTAGCAATACGTAAGCAAGTAGGCATCTGAGAGGATGTTGAAGGATGACCAAAATCCACCCCTAACACTGGGGTTTTGAACTCACCTTTTTGTCATATTCTTTTTCTTCTTCTTTCTTCCTTTGGTGTACCTTTATTCATCAAGAGAAGTGCATGTTAAATAAACACTATGGGGAATTTTTTTTAACTTCTTGGTAGATTTGTGCCATTACTTACTCTACACCTATCTATGAACCTCCTGACTCTGTTCACAGATGACATTTTTCTGTCATGTCTGTTGCCATCATTCTTTCACTTACAAATGAGTTATTCTCAGCAGACCATACTCATGAGACTTAGGTGTACTTCCCCATTTGGTTCTCCATACTCTTAAATTATTTTGCCCACACAATCTAAGCCCCGTGGTGTGATCCTTAAACTAGGACTCAGCACAAAACACTGAAACAGAAAAATCCTTCTTTAAAGAATTACGTCTATAGATATATTTCCCTGCCTGTGTCCTGAGTACAAATTCTAAAAGCAGAGAGAAAAAAAGGGATCATGGAAGGAGCAGATCTTGGCTCCATCATTTCTTAATTTACATAGAAAATTATTTAACTTCTCTGGGTATAGTATTTCTCAAATGCAAAATGGAGGTAATGATTTTATCTATCCCACATGGTTCTTGTGAGCATTAAATTAAAAGTACAAGTTATGAAGCTTTGTTCAGAGTAAATTTCAAATAAATATTAGCTATTAACCCAAAGTTAAATCAGTTTCTTTGATCATTGATTATTGTCATATTTGGTGTGTTTTAGGATTTTATAAGTTTGTTTTTTGTTTTTTTGTTTTTTTTGTTTTTCCTTCTAAATCTGAGGTCAGTCAGCCATAGCAATCTCTTACTCGACACATCCCCAAAGGCAAGGGAATTAAAAGCAAAAGTGAATTACTGGGACCTTATGAAGATAAAAATCTTCTGCACAGCAAAGGAAACAACCAACAAAACTAAAAGGCAACCAACGGAATGGGAAAGATATTTGCAAATGACATATCGGACGAAGGGCTAGTATCTAAAAGCTATAAAGAGCTCACCAAACTCCACCCCCGAAAAAACAAATAACCCAGTGAAGAAATGGGCAGAAAACCTGAATAGACACTTCTCTAAAGAAGACATCCAGATGGCCAACAGGCACATGAAAAGATGTTCAGCGTCACTCCTTATCAGGGAAATACAAATCAAAACCACACTCAGGTATCACCTCACGCCAGTCAGAGTGGCCAAAATGAACAAATCAGGAGACTATAGATGCTGGAGAGGATGTGGAGAAACGGGAACCCTCTTGCACTGTTGGTGGGAATGCAAATTGGTGCAGCCGCTCTGGAAAGCAGTGTGGAGGTTCCTCAGAAAATTAAAAATAGACCTACCCTATGACCCAGCAATAGCACTGCTAGGAATTTACCCAAGGGATACAGGAGTACTGATGCATAGGGGCACTTGTACCCCAATGTTCATAGCAGCACTCTCAACAATAGCCAAATTATGGAAAGAGCCTAAATGTCCATCAACTGATGAATGGATAAAGAAATTGTGGTATATATACACAATGGAATACTACGTGGCAATGAGAAAAAAATGAAATATGGCCTTTTGTAGCAACGTGGATGGAACTGGAGAGTGTAATGCTAAGTGAAATAAGCCATACAGAGAAAGACAGATACCATATGGTTTCACTCTTATGTGGATCCTGAGAAACTTAACAGGAACCCATGGGGGAGGGGAAGGAAAAAAAAAAAAAAAAAGAGGTTAGAGTGGGAGAGAGCCAAAGCATAAGAGACTGTTAAAAACTGAGAACAAACTGAGGGTTGATGGGGTGGTGGGAGGGAGGGGAGGATGGGTGATGGGTATTGAGGAGGGCACCTTTTGGGATGAGCACTGGGTGTTGTATGGAAACCAATTTGTCAATAAATTTCATATATATATAAAAAATAAATAAATAAATAAATAAATAAATCTGAGGTCAGTTTTTCTCTGGTACGCAAATTTCATATGTTGTCTTTTAAAGCACATATCCCTACCATGTTAGTTGCTCTCCACCTCCATCTGGTCTCTGCCTTTCTAATCTCATTTCCCAGCTCCCACACTATGCATGTACTGGCTCTAGCCAAGCGGGATTGCAAGCAATTCCCTGAAATAGCCTTTCTCTCCTCCACACTCTGACACAGTGTAACCCTTCCACAGACTGACTCTTCCATTCTGTCTCTTTTCCTCTTGAACAACTCTTACCCACCCCTCAAGACTCAGCTCAATGACCTTACCCTAGAAAGCCTTCCAGAACCTCTCCAGATCTCAGTGTTCTCATAATACTTAATTCATACCACAATTACTGAGTCTGTCTAGTTGCGTTATTTCTTCCTGTGTCTCCTCCCACACTTGGCTGGGATCCTCTAGTGGGCAAAATCTATTTATTTCTGTGTTACCCCCATACCTAGCATATTTTTGGCATTAAACAAGTAAAGAGTGGTTGAATAGAAGGGTTGTATTCTATTGGTATCTTAACAAATAAATTCGTAACTGATGACTATATCCACACACAGAAGTTGATACTTTTGTACTGACATGGTTTAAAGCAGGCTTCAGAAAAACCTTCATTCAAAGACAAATACATTACAATGGAGGGGAAAAGTGTATAAATGCACTATCATATTTACACAGATTTGTTTAGCCAACGAGCAAATCTTAGAACAGGGTTCTGAGGGTCTGGAACAGATCTTTTTGTGGAGCAATGTTGCCACAGGAAGAATCCAAAACATGCATTGTTGCTGAGAGAAAAAAAATCCATGTGGACAATAACAGTGGATGTTCTAGATGGGTTATAACTGATCAAATGTAAAGGCAGAAATGACAAGGGTCCATACTGTCCAGTCAACAATTTGCCATGGACCATACCTATACCCACAATAGCACATAGCCTCCTCTGGGAAGACAAACCAAATTTAATACTGAAAACATCAAATGTGGTTAAGAAAGTGAATGTACTATAAACAAAAATCATTTCAAAATTATAAATACAAATCATATTTTGGATTTTCCATGCTATTGCCTCCCATATGCAGCATGAATAGCTCAGAGCTAGAACAGAACCTATCAAACATCAAATGAAAAGCTAAGTAACTCGCCAAGTCCTGAGAGAACCGTAGCTAACCAGTGTGTCAGGTACTTTTTCACCATCCTTACCAAAAATGTGTATTTTAAGAAAAAAGCAAGGAAAAATAGTTGCTTCCATTTATAAAAAGAAATTCCTTAAGGAAGGAAAACACTGCAGGACAAAGAGAGACTACTTTACATTAAACCAATGTTATTTATCTTCATTGTTCATGGTGAGAGCTGGGTCAGGACAAAGGGACAGAGACCAATAAGACCCAGTGGCCTCACTGGCAGAGATATATTGGCACTGCTGCCCTGCAGTGCTCAGGTCAGGAGGCTTGGAGGTTAACTCTGACACCAGGGCAAAAGGGGAGTCATCGAGAGGAGCAGACCTAGACAAGCAGTAAGGAATTACAGTGCTCCCATAACCACACTTGAGGGAAATTGCTTTACAATAGAGTACAGACATATTTCTCAGAATATGTGTTTCTTTCTCACTATTGTTTGGACATAAGTTTCTGTGAATAAAATATCTCTTAGTTTTAAAATATTCCTCCCAAGAACACTTATGAAAAATGTTGCAGTTTTTCTGCTGTGCTAGATTGTGTAACTAGTCACAAAAACATGCTGCCTTTCCTCTGCGGGGATTAAACATCCTCACCCTACTCTGTAGAATGCAGAGTAGCGTATGACCTGCTTTGGCCAATGAAATGTGGGAGAGGACATCTATTACTTCAAGAGGGAGCTTTTGGAGTAAAGCATGCTTTGCCATTCTATCACTTCCTGCCTCTGCAATAATTGGCGATTTTCAAGTGAAAGGCTTCTCTACTAGCCTGGATCCTGGAGTGAAGATGACATGGAACAGAGCAGTTGCCAACTTGAAATGGACATGCAGCATGAACAAGAGATAAGCCTTTTCTTGTCTGTCTTTCTTTCTTTCTTTCTTTCTTTCTTTCTTTCTTTCTTTCTTTCTTTCTTTTAAGATGCTGACATTTAGAGGGTTGTGTGTTACTACCAAATAACCTAGCTTGTCCTGACTAATAAAGATGCCATTTCTCCTACTAGAATGTGGCAGGCCAAAAGGAAGCATTCTTAGTTTAGAGTGATACACACTGTTTCTTAAACAGCTAAGATTCCTAAAACTAAACCTGATATCCACTGAAATTAATCAACTTAAAAACAAGTGATGTTCCAAAAGATCATTATAGGTCAGAATGCTTCTTACAAAGGAACAAGCTTATAAGTAGAAATTAGAATCCTATGTTAGTACTTTAGAACTTTAGTCCCCCAAAGTTATTATTTTAGTTACTTTATATACATAAAAGATGGGAGGTATATAATTTGTAAACTTGTTTCTTGAGAAGATAAACTAAAAATTATAATTTGGAAGTCAGAACACTGAACACACACCTCCCAAATATGGCAGATTTCATAATAGGAGAAGAGTTGTCTGGTGTTTGTTTATAAGTTTGTTAGTTTCATTTTATATATTCCTCCTCTATCAATGCTTTGGCCCTGGGACAAGAGAAATATCTCCCCCTTGCAAATGCTTCACCTGCTCATGGGAGGGTCAACCTCTGTGGTTTCAAGGATTCCGGCACTATCAGCATGCAGTGACAACTGGAAAAAGCAATGAGAAAATAAAAAGCTTGCTGATAACATTGTATTAGTTATCTATTGCTGCATAACAAATCACCCCAAAACTTAGCAGCTGGAAAAAATAAATATTTATTATCTCACATAGTTTCTGTGGATCAAGAATCTGTGATTATGGTTCAGGATCTTTCATGAGATGGCCATCAAGATGTTGTCTGGGATTTTAGTCGTGTAAAGGCTTGATTTAGGCTGGAGAATTTACTTCCAAAGTGTCTCACTCACATGCCACTTTGTTGGCAGGACCCCTTAGTTCCTTGCCATATGGACCTTTCTATAGGGATACTTGAGGACTGTTACTTAAGCTAGCTTGAGTAGCTGCCTTCCCTGAAAGCACATAATATGAAAGAGATCACAAGTTACGTCTGTTACAACCTTGCCTCCAAGCTCACACACTGTCATTTCCACGTTACCATGTAAGTTACACAGATTAGCCCTGTTGAGTGTGGCAGTGGACAGTGCAAGCTGTGGATATCAGGACACAGAAGTTATTGGGGGCTGTCTTGGATGGTGGCTACCATATTTACATTCTCTTCACAATCTAAAGAATTTCTTGGTCCCTGGCTGGTTTTATTTATTAAATTCAAGAACTTTATAAGGTCAGCTCATAGAAAATTCTAACCAATATAATTCCTATTAAGATATCTGTCAAATGAAATAAAAAGATCATTTTTAAAAATTCATGGTCACATTTAAATGGCAGGTAATGGAATAAGCATTGTAATTCAATACATTTAATTTTCTCATTTTCCTTGTGATAGGATTCATTTAGTACCAAAAATAAATATCAAAAAGGTATTGTCATTATGTAAATATCCTTTCCTCAATTCTAAATATACTCTTTCTTACTCATAACATCTGATTATGGATCATATAATTAAGAGTCATAAAAGGGCACTGTAAAAAATTCTAATGTTATATCAGTGCCAATGGAACAAAAGATATCACATTGAAAATGTAAAGCCTAGACATATTTCAAGAATAAGCTCTTGTTTACAAAACCAAAGAAAGCTTTCAAAGATTTAATTTCAAATTCTAAGGTTAATTTTCAGATCTTCACATTGTCTTTTATATTAATTGTTTCAAGATTTGACAAACGTAATGATCTGCAAAGTACTTGCTAACATCCTTCACACCGTTCTCTCAGTGAAGTATTCCCAACCATGGTAGATAAGATGTAGTCTCTGCATGAGGGAATGTGAAGTGTAACACAGGGAGACAGACGTGCAAGTAAATATACCTGAAATGCTCCCCAAGCACGAACAAAAGTTTGAATATCACACTAACAAATACACAAATCTTGCTAGTTCCAAGTCCCACTTGTTCACACAGAAAATCTAGTCCCTTAAGAATCCTTTCCTCTGTTCTCACCAGCAACAAAATTTGTCTTTACAGCCTATAGGTTTGCAGCATGTATTTGAATATGTGTGGGTTCTTCTTGCCACAGGACCCTGCTGGCCTTCACCATTCCCAGCCCTTGGTTTGGCCTTCAATGCTTTCAGTCCTATTTCTACCTCCCCAGCCTTCACTCTTCTGTGTTTCACCCACTGCTCCCTGTTCACTCAGAGTCCTCACTCCTCACAGAGGAGGCCCCCACTAAGGTACAGATCCCATCTCAATTAACCCTTGTCCCCACAGTATCCTAACGCCTTGGCAATGTCCTGAGAAGTGTGTGTTTGGGGAGGGGCACTGCGGGAGGAACTTGCATTATATTGTGTTATTCTTAATTTAAGACTCCACTTCCAAGTCCCTTTAGCCCAAAGTATCGCAGGCTTCTTCTCAGGGACTTGCTCTGTCATCTCTGTCTCTGCCACCTCAGGCAACTGGTTGGACTTTAACACTGATCCCTTCTCACTGGCCCCTCCATTTGCATATAAGCATGATAAAATCCCTTCAGTATTCCCTCCACCTGAAAGGCATAGTCTAAAATTTCTTAAAACTTCTTATTAAATTTCTTGAAAAAGAAACTCACTGTACCTAATTCATTTCACCCTCAATTCCCTACCTATTCTAACATTCAGATCCACCATTCCCATGAAACTACTAAAGTTACGATCATGAACTATCCCACGTTAAATTCAATGGGAATTTACTCCTCCTTCCTCACCTCTCCTATCACCCACTAAGCCTCTCTTCACACCAGGTCTCCAGTGACTAATTGTGATGTGGGGATGTTGCCCAAACAGCTGAAAAATTGTGTGGGATGGGTGCTTGATTAGATCCTGGCTGGAAGCCCAGAACTTTGATGGATTTCCCTTGGGGCCCCTGCTTCTTAGGAGCCCTGGCTCCAAGCAGCAATTGTGATCTTTCCATGGGCAGAATGCTCTATTATAGTCTTTAGTGTTAAGCTATGAGCCTGGATTTAGTCCTCCATTTTATATGAAAACATGTGAGACAGTATTCTCCAAAGTTAACCAAGTTTGTACTGCCTTTGCCCTGCTTCTGAATCTAGGGCCGAGCAGCTCCACAGTGTTAGCTCCACACTGTGTTTCTGCTCTGTGTCTGCTAGTAAAAGTATCCATCTCTTTTTGACCTGAGCTTTGTCTTTTTGGTATTGCCCACTTATGTTTCATTTAGCATTATTGTGTAATTTTATCAGAAAGGGTGTCAGAGCACAGCATCTTATACAGATATCTTCTACCAATATTTTCCCCAGATTTATTGATGTATAACTGACAAATAAAATTGTATATATTTAAAGTACACAACGTGATTTTTATATACATATATATTGTGAAATGATTACTGTAATCAAGTTAATTAACAAACCCATTACCTCACATAGTTCATTTTTTGTTTTGCTCTGAGGATGCTTAAGATGTTCTCTCTTAGCAAATTTCAAGAATAATACAGTATTAATAACTATAGTCTTCATACCCTAAATTAGATCCCAAGAAGTTATTCATCTTATAACTGAATGTTTGTACCCTTTGACAAACCTCTCTCCATTTCCCCCAGCCTGAATCAACCATCATACGACTCTCTGCTTTTATGAGTTCAATCATCTTTTTGGGGGAGGGTGGGGGTGAGGGGGTTGAAGCTGGATTCCATACATAAGCGACATGTGTCTTTGTCTATCTGATTTATTTCACTTAGCAAAATATCCTTAAGGTTTATCCAAGTTTTGGCAAATGGCAATATTTCCTTCTATTTTATGGCTTCTATTTTGTCACGTATTCTTTATCCATTCATCTATAGACAGACACTTAGGTTGTTTCCATTTTCTTCACTACTGTGAATAATGCTATAATGACCAAAGAAGTATAGATATCTTTTCAACAGACTGATTTTTTGTGCTTCAGATATACACCCAAAAGCAGATTGCTGGATCATATTGCAGTTCCATTTTTAACTTTGGGGAAAATCCCCATACTGTTTTTCATAATGCCTGTTATCAATTTACATTCCCACCAACAGTGTACAAGGGTTCCCTTTTCCTCCACTTCCTTGCCACCTTTTTTCTCTTTTACCTTGATAATAGCCATTTAATAAGTATTAGGTGATAACTCACTGTAGTTTTTATTGTAGTTTTGAGCACGTTTTCATATACTTGGTCATTCATGTATCTTCTTTGGAAAAATGTCTATTCAGATCTTTTGCCTATTATTTAATCCAACGTTTTTTGTTTGGTTGCTCGGTTGGTTTTTTGTTTTTTGTTTTTTGTGTTTTTTTTGCTGTTGAGCTATATGCATTCCCTATATATTTTGGAAATTAACCCTTCATCAGATATGGTTTGCAAGTATTTTCCCCCATTTCGTAAGTTTGCATCTTCACTCTACTGATTGTTTCCTTTGCTTTGTGGAAGTTCTGTAGTTTGATGGAGTCTACCAGTTTATTTTTGTTTTTGTTGCCTTTGCTTTTGATGTCATATCCAAAAGTTATTTCCAAGACCAATGTCAAGGAGCTTTTTCTCTATGTTCACTTCCAGTAGTTTCATAGTTACAGGTCTTACATTTAAGTCTTTAATCCATTTCAAGTTAATTTTTGTCAGTAGTGTAAGATAGAAGTCCAGTTTTATTCTTTTTCATATGAATGTCTAGTTTTCCCAACTTATCCCAATTTATTAAAGAGACTATATTTTCCCATTGTGTACTCTTGGCAACCCTGTCAAAGATTAATTGACAGTATATACATGGGTTTGTATCCGGGCTTCCTATTCTGTTCCATTTGTCTACGTGTCTGCTTTTATGCCAGTACCATACTGTTTTGATCACCGTAGCTCTAATACAGCTTGAAATCAGGAAGTGTGATGCCTCCAGTTTTGTTCTTCTTCAAGATTGCCTTGGCTATTCTGGGTCTTTTGTGGTTCCATATGAATTTTAGGATTTTTTTCCATTTATGTGAAAAATGCCT
Source organism: Lynx canadensis (assembly GCF_007474595.2). Classification (NCBI taxonomy): domain Eukaryota; kingdom Metazoa; phylum Chordata; class Mammalia; order Carnivora; family Felidae; genus Lynx; species Lynx canadensis. The sequence goes on from NC_044308.2 coordinate 92,974,946, forward strand.
TTGGCATTTTGTTTTTTGGGTTTTTTTGTTTGTTTTGGTTTGTATTGTTTAATTTATTTTTGAGAGAGAAAGAGCACAAGTGGGGGAGGACAGAGAGAGCAAGAAACGGAGGATCTGAAGCAGGCTCTGTGCTGACCACAGACAGCCCAATGCGGGGCTCGAACTCATGAGCCACCTGAGCCAAAGTCTGACACTCAACCAACTGAGCCACCCAGGTGCCCCTAAAAATGCCATTGGAATTTTGAAAGGAATTGCATTGAATCTGTAGATGGATTTGAGCTGTGTGGACATTTTAACAATATTTATTGTTAAATTAATTATTAATTGAGCAAGCAATATCTTTCCATTTATTTGTGTCTTTAATTTCTTTCAGTGTACACATTTTTCACCTCTTTGGTTAAATGTATTCCTATGTGTTTTGTTATTGTTTTTGAAAAGGCTATTATAAATAAGATTGTTTTCTTAATTATTTTCAGATAGCTTGTTGTTGGTGTTTAGAAATGCAACTGATTTTTATATGGTGATTTTGTATCCTGAAATCTTACTGAATTCATTTCTTAGTTTTAAGAGATTTTTGGTAGCATCTTTAGAGTTTTCTATATATAAGATTATGTCATCTGCAAACTGGGAGTTTTATTCCTTCCTTTCTAATTTGGATGCCTTTTATTTATTTTTCTATTCCTCTGGCTAGAATTTCTAGTACTATATTGGACAGAAGTGCTGACAGTGGGCATCCATGATTGTTCCTATTCTTAGTGAAAAAAACTTTCAGCTTGTCACACTTGGATATGATGTTAGCTATGGGCTTGTCATATATGACCTTTGTTATGCCTTAGGTACACTTCTTCTATACCTAATTAGTTGAACGTTTTTATCATGAAAGGATGTTGATTATGTCAAATGTTTTTTATGCACCTATTGAGATGATCATATGATTTTTATCTTTCATTATCTTATGTGGTGTATCACATTTATCGATATGCATATGTTCAACCATACTTGCTTCCCAGAAATATTCCCACTTCATCATGGTATATAATCCTTTAATGTGTTGCTGAATTTTGTTTGCTAATATTTTGTTGAGGATATTTGCATTTAGTTTCATCAGGCATATTGACTTATGCCTTTATTGATTTATCCTTTTCTTGTAGTGTCCTTGTCAGACTTTAGTAGTAATGCTGGCCTTGCAAAATGAGTTTGAAAGTGTTCCCTCCTCTTCTATTATTTGGAAGAGTTTGAGAAGGATTCACATTAATTCTTCCTTAAATGTTTTGTAGAATTCATCCATAAAGCCATTTGGTCCTGGACTTCTCTTTAATGGGAGATTTTTTTGTTGCTGATTGCATTTCCTTACTCATTATTGATCTATTCAGATTTTCCTTTCTTCATGATTCAGTCTTGATAGGTTGTATGTTTCTAGGAATGTATCCATTTCTTATAATCAATGTATTGTCCTGTAATTGTTTATACCACTGTGTAATTGTTCATACACATAATTCTTATGATCCTTAGTACTTGTTAAAAAACAGCTTTCAGGGGCGCCTGGGTGGATCAGTTGGTTAAGTAGTTGACTTCTACTCAGGTCATGGTCTCAGGGTTCATGGGTTTGAGCCCCACATCTGGCTCTGTGCTAAAAGCTCAGAGCCTGAAGCCTGCTTCAGATTCTGTGTCTCCCTCTCTCGCTGCTCCTCCCCCGCTCACATTTTATCTCTCTCCCTCAAAAATAAATAAACATTTAAATAAATAAGTAAATAAATAAATAAATAAATAAATAAATAAAACAGCTATTGGGGGGCGCATGGGTGGCTCAGTCAGTTAAGAGTCTTGACTCTTGATTTTGGCTCAGGTCATGATCTCAGGGTTCATGAGATCAATCCCCCCTGTCAGGCTCTGTGCTGAGAGCATGAAGCCTGCTTGGGATTCTCTCTCTCCCTCTCTCTCTGCCCCTCCAATTCTCTCTCTCTATCAAAATAAAAAAATAAGTTTTAAAAAATAAAATAATATAAAATAAAATAAAATAAAATAAGTAAATAACAGCTTTTGGTTTTGTGGCTTTTTTCTATTATGTCTCTAGTCTATTTCATTTATTTCTGCTCTGATCTTTGTTATTCCTTTCCTTCTGTTAACTTTGGGTTTAGTTTGTTGTTCTTTTCCTAATCCCTTGGGGTTAAAGTTATGTTGTTTATTTGAGATCTTTCTTTTTTTCTTAATGAAGGCTATAAGCTTCCCTCTTAGAACTGTTTTTGTTGCATCCCATAAGTTTTGGTATGGTGTATTTTCATTTGTCTCAAGATTTTTTTTTATTTCTCTTTTGATTTCTTCTTTGCTCCATTTGTTTTCAGGAGCATGTTTTTTTAATTTACATATATGTGAATTTTCCAGTTTTCCTCCTGTTATTAATTTCTCATCTCAGATTTGTTAAGACTTGTTTTGTGACCTAATATGTGATCTTTCCTAGAAAATGTCCTCTATGCACTTCAGAAGAATATATATTCTACCACTATTAGAAGAAATGTTATTTATATGTCTGTTAGGTCCATTTCGTCTAAAATATAGTTCAAGTCTAATGTTTTCTTATTGATTTTCTGTCTGGATGATCTATTTATTGTTGAAAGTAAGGGATTGAAGTGTCTTACTATTATTGCATTGATGTCTTGTTCTACCTTCAGACCTGCTAATATTTGCTTAATACATTTAGATGCTTCAATGTTGCATGCATATATATGTAAAATTTTTATATCCTCTTAATGAATTTATCCCTTTATCATTATATAGTGATCTTCTTTGTCTCTTATTTCAGTTTCCAACTCGAAGTTTATTTTGTCTGAGGTATGTATAGCTACCCTTGGTCTCTTTTGGTTTCCTTTCACATGGGATATCTTTTCCTATCTCTTCACTTTGAGGCCATATATAACCTTATGGTTAAAGTGAGTGTCTTGTAAGCAGCATATATTTGATTCTTGTTTTCTATGTATTCACCCACTCCATGTGTTTTGATTAGAAAATTTAATCCATTTCCATTTAAAGTAATTATTGTTAGATAAAGATTTAATATTGACATTCTAGTAAGTGTTTTCTGGTTGGTTTATAGTTCCTTTGTTCTCTCCTTCCTCCCTTGATATTTTCCTTTGTGATACAATGATTTTCCACATTGGTATTCTTTTTTTCTCTTTTTATCTTTTGTGTGTAGGTTTTTGCCTTATGGTTACCATGAGGCTTCTATAAAACATCTTATATCTGTAACAGTCGTTTTTTAAGCTGATAAAAACCTCATTTGCATAAAAAAATTTCACCTTTTACTTCCCCAAACATATTTTATCTTTTAGTGTCACAGTTTAATTTTTTATCTTGTATATCTATTAACAAATTATTAAAGTCATGATTATTTTTAATTCTTTTGTGGTATAATTTTTATACTAGAGTTCAGTGATTTACACACCACCATTAGAGTACCTGAGTATTCTGAATTTGACCATATACTTATTTTTACCAGTAAGTTTTATAATTTCTTATTTTCATGTTACTAATTAATATCATTTTAATTTCCACTTGAATAATTCCCTTTAGCATTTCTTTTTTTTTTTTTTTTTAGCCATGATTCTTTTTCATGTCTATTTATTTGAGAGAGAGAGGGAGAGCCAGAGAGAGAGAGTCCCAAGCAAGCTCTGTGCTGTTGGATGCTTACCTGACTGAGCCACCCAGGTGTGCCTTCTTTAGCACTTTAGCATTTCTTATAAGGCAGGTCAAGTGGTGAGGAACTCCCTTAATTTTTTTTTCTTTTTTTGGTGGGAAAAACTTTATCTCCCTTCATTTTTGAAGAACAGCTTTGCAGGGTAAGGTATTTCTGGCTGGCAGGGTTTTTTTTGTTGTTTTTTTTTTTTTTTTTCTTTCAGCACTTTGAATATATCACCACACTCTCTGCTAGCCTGCATAGTTTCTGCTGGGAAACTCTCTGACACCCTTAAACGTGTTCCCTTTTATGTGATGAGTTTCCTTTCTATTATTCTAAAATTTCCCTCCTTATCTTTGATGTTTGACAATTTTATTGTAATGTGTCTCAGTGAAGAGCTTTTTGGGTTGAATCTGGTTAGAGATCATGTCCACATTTCTCCCCAGATTTGGAATGTTTTTAGCTATTATTTCTTTAAATAAGCTTTCTCCTTTTTCTTCCTTTCCCTTTGAGATTTTCATAATTTGTCAATTGTTTCTCTTGATAATGTCCTATATGTCATAAAGGCTTTCTTCACTATTTTTTATTATTTTTTTTCCTCTGACCGTAATTTCAAATGCTGTGTCTTTGAGTTCACAGATTCTTCCTTCTACTTAGTCAAGTTTAATGTTGACACTCTCTATTGCATTTTTACAATTTCATTCATTGTATTCTTCAGCTTCAGAATTTCTGTATGGTTTTTGTTTATTTCTATCTCTCTGAGTACTTTTCATTTTGTTCATGTATTGTTTCCTGATTTTGTTGAGCTTTCTATTTGTGTTCTCTTGTATCTCCCTAAGCTTAAAAATTATTATTCTTGATTATTTGTCAGGTAATTTGTAGATCTCCATTTCTTTGGTGTCAGTTACGAAAAAAATTATTGTGTTCCTTTAGTGGTGTCATGTTACTTGATTTTCATGTTCCTTGAAGTTTTTGCATTACTGTTTTCACATTTGAAGACATCTCCTCCAGTCTTCAATGACTGCTTTCAGGAGAGATATACCATCACCAGTCAGCCTAGCTAGCTTTCTCAGTCCTTTTCTACGGATGCACCCACTCTATACTTCTTGTTACTTTTAGAAGGGGAATTCATAAGATTATATGCCTTCTCTCGATCCTGCAGTGCTGGACCAAGTGCTGAGAGCCTCTGATATACTTTAAGTAGGGCGTGTCCTAAAATGCTCAAGTCTGTATGCTTTCTCCCAATCTAGCAGAGGCAGGCTTGCTTCCGGCACATGTGTACTAGCTCTCTGCAAAGGCTCTCACTTGCCATCTGCAGGAGTACACACAGGCAGCCAGCCCCAAGGGTAGGTGAGTAAGGCACACAGAGCATTGAAAATGCTCATGAGCCAGCTGGGAGCATCTGCATGCAAGATGTGCCCAGCAGGTCATGAGTGGTCTCCCCGATAGGGTCCATAAAGCAGTTAGTTAGATATATGTCCCTTTGGTGAGTTCTCAGCCCTGGCTGCTACGCTCCCAGCATCTCCCAGCACCTCAGGTAGACATATCACTTCAGTATTCCAGGTGAGATAAGAAAAGTGTGACCTCTTTGGCAACATTTGCAGGTTGGAGAAGCCAAGCACTTGCTCACCATGCTTTCACTTCCCCCATGGGAGAAATCCCAGGGGTATCTCTCTTGGTAATGAGCTGTGCCACCTTGGAGAAGGAATGATGTGGATAAAGTGAAACTATTCTTCTAATGCTCTTCAAGGCATCTGTTCTTGGATTTTTTTTCTCCAACAGTATGCTAGAACTCCCAGACTCCCACAAAGGTGTTTTCGTCTGTAGATGATTATCCAAATCAATGTTCTATGGGGGGATAACACTAGAAAACTCCTATCTCACCATCTTGCTGACTTTACCTCCTACCAGTTCTTAATGCCACAGGATTATTGTGAGGATAAAACTCTATAAAGAAGGTAAAATTTCTTTGTAACCAGTTGAATCTACACAAATGCAATTCCGGGGCACCTGGGTGGCTCAGTCGGTTGGGCGGCCGACTTCGGCTCAGGTCATGATCTCGCGGTCCGTGGGTTCGAGCCCCGCGTCGGGCTCTGTGCTGACAGCTCAGAGCCTGGAGCCTGTTTCAGATTCTGTGTCTCCCTTTCTCTGACCCTCCCCCATTCATGCTTTGTCTCTCTCTGTCTCAAAAAATAAATAAACATTAAAAAATTAAAAAAAAAAAACAAAAAAACAAAAAAACAAAAAAAACCACAAATGCAATTCAGCAATAGTAGGCATAAAAACTCACGGAAATAGTAAAACCGATCATAAGATCACACTGAATTTTTTTCTCCCCTTTCACACCTGGATCTGAGACACAAGAGTGAGATCAGGAAGAGGGAGGCTACCAGACTGTGAGGAAATCTATGGGAAGAGTCTAGTGGGTAACAGTGCTCATAGTTAACCTGGTGCCAGGCTACCTCATTTAATCCATTATCATTATAACAAGTAATACCTCATTTAATCCATTATCATTATTCCCGTTTTACAGTTGAGAAGAGTGGGTAAACAACCTGCTCAAGATGAGCTGGCTAGTAAGAATCAGACTGCTGTAATCTGAATTTGTAATCCAATTTGCTTCTACAATAGGCAGAAAAGTAGGCCTGAGGTCAGCATGGATAGAGAAACAAACACTGGAGTTTCTTTTTAAAGATCCTTTCAATTGACCTCTTTTCTTAAAATACCCTTGAGTGCTTGGGAGACAAATAGAATCTGCTTACCTGATAAGCTTTTGTATAAGAGGAGAAGGTAGGTTTGATGGTAAGCCTACAGTAGTGATAGGATCAAAAGAGCTTCCTTTGTTTTTCATAATCTGCTCATTTACTCTACTACAGATAACTGAGTCAACCATTCTCATTTTCCTGAATTTCTTTAAAACATCCTATGGGCTGTTTTCAAACAGAAAGAGAATTCAATATTGAAAAATAAACGATTCTTTCTCCTACTTGAAGAGCAAAGGCCTGGAGTATAGTTAGGGAAAAATGAAAACTGAAATCATGCTTACTGTTTGAACAGCCATTCTAATTAAAAAGCGCCCTGGGATTGGTGCCCGCCTGGCCATTGCACACGGCAGACATCAAGAGTTCTGCTGGAAGCACACATAGAATCATTTTGGCAAGGCCCCCTCCCAGATCAACTGATCAACAGGCATCCCTCACCTCTTTCCGAATACAGCAGGAATTGAACACGCTAAAAAACAGGAACATATCCTCACCAAGATCACATTAACCCAAACCACAGCAGTGCCAGTGCCAGTTCTTGGGAAGGCAGCCTTCTCAGAGGTACATCAACTATGGGCAGTGTGGTAGGGACAATTTAAATTGCTTCAGCCACAATCTGGGGGAGTATTTCAGGAGCTGCCAGTGCAGTCATTTTTTCTACTTTTCAGAGACCCTTTCTTTATATGGCTCAGTGGGTCATCAGGCACATTGAATGCCCAGGTATAAACAAAAGGAGCTGATCTATGAAGGAGGAATAGACTTCACAAAGAACCCAGCTTTACATCAAAGCTTAGTCCTCGGGTAAAGGACTAAATCAAACCTTTCAAGTAAAACTAATATATGAAACCTAGATTCAATAGAAACTCAAAATTGAAAAAAAAAATCTCAAAAAATCAAAAGTTAAATACAAAAGAGTACAGATCAGAAATAATAAGGGGCTATAGGCTACTCATGAAAAGTCATTGTAAATATAAGACACAATTTAGTAGCTCTTTCACATTAAGAAGAGATTAAACCTTGCATCCTCCCAAAATATGGAGGGAATGGCATTCCCCTACCCCCTTTTTCTGTCCTATTCCTTTTTCCTCCTCATTCCACATATTATTTGTAAACTAGCAGGCCTATAGATTGCAAACTGTAAACATATTGGCTTCATGGTCTTTAGTAACTTCTACATTTACTTACTAAGGGTTTGAAATACTTCAGTATCACCCAACTTGAAAAAATACTGAGAACATACAAGGCCTTGGGGCGCCTGGGTGGCTCAGTCGGTTAAGCAACTGACTTCAGCTCAGGTCATGATCTCACGTTCAGTGAGTTCAAGCCCCGTATCGGGCACTGCTAACAGTTTGGAGCTTAGAGCCTGCTTCGGATTCTATGTCTCCCTCTCTCTCTCCCCTTCCTCTGCTCACATTCTGTCTCTCTCTCAAGAATAAATAAACATTTAAAAAAAAAAGTTTTAAAAAGAATACACAAGGCCTTGGTGGAAAGAAAGGGAAGTCTATATTTCCAATAGTTCCAGGAGAGATGGGGTCAGTAAATATATGCCAAATTCCCTGTGATTTATCTACTCAGCTTATGTACATACTTCACAATGCCCCATTTGGTTAGGGCAATATTTTGAAATATTGGTCTGCAAATTTTTTTCTACCTGCATTTTCCCCTTTCTCTTCCCTTAATTCAAGTAAGCAACCAAACTGTGCTCTTTGCTCAAAATAGATATGGAAAAAAGGAGGAAAGCAGCCTACAATCTTCCTATTATCTTCAACGCCTAAGCTTTGGAGCTCCTAGAGGAGGTTAAAAGAAGAGGATTTTCAAACAATGACACTGTATTAGCCAGAAACATGAAGGCAAAGAGAATCCTCCCAGGAAAAAAGGGTGGGATTTCTCTTGAATGGAAAGAAGAGAGAGACAGACAGAGTTCTGTGGGTCTGCAGAGCCCAGAAGAGCTTTGCTCTACTTGCCAGTAGAACCAATGGGATAAACAGCAAAGCCACTGAGAGAAAATAGCTGTGTGCAGTAGAAAGGCACACAGGATCACAGGCAGACTTGCAAAAGATTCTGAAGGTGCAAGTGAACTTGTGGACTAACAAGTCCTAAGAAAGGGATGATAAATATCTTATCAACTAGCTGTGTGAGAAAAGGTAAGAATCTCAGAGCCCCCCACCCCCCCACCCCTTCCTCCCACCCTCTGTGAATTGGGTGGCACCATGGAAGACATCAGAGGACTCTCTCTCTCTCTCTCACTAGCCTGAGATAAGGCTCTACTTTCCTCCCTCCTGCATGAGACACTATGTGGACCTATAAATATGCTAACTCTGGGATTAAGTCTTGAGGAAACAAAAGCCAGGAAGGGACATATTCAGCATGCAACACTCTGCTGGTTGGCCTGCTGCATTCATCCCCTGGGACAATAGGCACAAAAGAGCACATTATCCATTTGACTCCTCAGGAGAAAAAAATGGGAAATACAGGAAGAATAAAAGATATGTATATCTCAGAATATTATCTCAGCCATGTGCTTTCCTAAATAGATATTTTATGTCCTTATAAATGAAATGTGCTTTACATAAATGTTATTCCTGCCGGCTCTAGTACTCCCAGCCTCTAATTTCTGCATCCTCAACATTTGGGGTAGAGGGATATCTGTTCCAGGTTCCCTAACGGTCAGATAGATAAACCTAATGTGACAATTTCTCTGCTGTGTATGTGTGTTGGGGACCATGTGACACTCCCTACCCCCGCTGGAGATTCTTCTCCCCATCAGCACTGATTCTATACAACAGAGACACAGAGAGCTCAGCCACAGGTAAAGGAAGCCTTGCCCCTCTCGTGGATCTAGAAAAAATGAGAGCTGAGCAGTTGTCTTGGGCACAATGCCTGGTCAGATTGGTCAGGGAAGGTAGATCCAACCCAAGTCCCCTCTTCTGGCTCAAAGCTGTCATCTTCCCCCAGCTTCACTTTAGTCTCTATGATGAGATAGAATGGCAATAAATGAATGAAGAAAGTCCTCCCCTACTTGCTTACCACTCCACTAAGAAAGCCAGTATTCCCTTGGGTTCCTTTAGAATCTCTCTGGGTGCCAGGGGAACAAATTCCTAATTGACTAGGATTCTTCTACCTTATTTCACTTCTTCATTGTTCAAAACATGCCCATTTCTTCAAAGTCTTATAGCAATCCCTAAAAATATCAGAGAAAAAAATATCTCTGGATTCATAAAAAAATTATTCATCTTCTCCAAGATCTCTTATAACAAATCCTATGCAACTATGTGTATTGTTAACATTAACTTAGTCCATGATTAAGTTTGAAAGGGCTAGACATCAGAATATAATAAATGTTCTAGCTCAGATATTTGTTTGTTATTAATTTCTCTGATTATAAAAGAAAAGCATTTTAAATGATAGCACTTAGATTGCCTGATAACTTCAAACCAACATTTTAGGTCAGAAGAAATATGATTTGGTGTTAAACTTAAAGGAGAAAAAAAGAAAGAGGAAAATCTTCTTTACACATTCCCCAACTTCCTCTTCCCAAGCTTCTACTTTAATTGCAAACACTGCTGTGAGAACTATCAATTGCAGACTTTCTTTCTCAACCAAAAACACTTTTAAGCCAAAGTAAAGCTAACTCAAGAGAGAGGGAAAAAAAGGTTAAAAACATTTCCTCTAATATTAAGAGTCATGTTGAGGACATATTTTCAAAGGAACTCCTACTCTAAACTCACTTATATCAAGCAACAGAAAAAATGTTTTACTTTGAAGTGCTACAGGCAAAATGTTTCCTCTTGTGTGTTCTTGCTTGTATATATGCACGCATGTCCTGCCTTCTACCACCAAGAATATGAAACATTTAGCAAAAATTCATGCAATGCCACAAACCTAAGAAAACCAAATTTCATTTTATGTTTTTATTTTAGATAGAACAAGCGCGAGTGGGGGAGAGGGGCAGAAGGAGAGCGAGAGACAGCGAGTGTGCATGTGCAAGCATGAGAGGGGCAAAGGGAGAGAGAGAGATAAAGAGAGAAAGAGAGAGAATCTCAAGCAGGCTCCACACTCAGTATGGAGCCCCACTCGGTGCTTGATCTCATGATCCTGGGATCATGACCTGAGACGAAATCAAGAGTCAGATGCTCAACTGACTGAGCAACCCAGGCTCCCCAAGTAAACCAAATTTTAAAACAGGAATAAATGAAAGAGGTGGGGGACATGCAAGTAAGAAATGTAAGAATGAATGAAATTAGCAGAAAAAAAAAGAAGAAAGAGAGGAAGGAGGGGAGAAAGGGTGGAGGGAAGAAGAAAGGAAGAATGTCTGACACCTATTTATTTGCTAGACATGAGCCAAAAATCGGGAATTCTATCAGTATACCAGGAAGGAAAACATGAACAATTATATGCTTCTCAGTGTCCATAAGATAAAACCCACCAGTTCCTTAGAAGAAGCACAACCTCTTCCTGACACAAAGAATAAAGAAATGTTTTTCACGTGGATCTGAAAGGTAGTACACTGTGTGAGATAGTAAACTTCACCTCCAAAGCAGCCTTATAGTGTGACAATGCATCTCATAAGACTATTTCTTTTAACACCCTCAAAGTAGTCAAGTGACGTAATGTCAAAGTGCAAGTTGGCAAAAGCAATTCAGAAATGGAGTGACGTTCCATTTCTCTGCTTACCTGGCCTAAACCAGCAATCAAATTTTTAAATGGACTCCAAATCCTTTGGGCAAATCTGCATATATACTCTTTCTTTCAACCAAGCTATCAGTAAGACTGAGCAATGGTGAATCCCTCTTGCAAGTACCCAGATTATTATTATTCTGGGTTGCAGGCTAAATGCAGTTCCCCATGCCTGAACAGCTGACCAAGCCAAAAGTAAGCTGTCATCTTCTTATGAAATTGAGGTGCCCAGAGAGGACTTGACTCAAACAATGGCACTTCTGCACAGAGGTGGCCAAATGAGCGGCTAAGTGACCCCCCTCTTTGAACAATGCTGCTTAAAACTACCTTTGTTTCAGCCAGCAGCACTAGAGTCTCTGATGGTATCATGACTGACTCACCCTAGAACAAAATTAAACTCTTAGAAACTCTTAATTCTCTTAGAAATATAGATACATACAAAAAGAACATTGCCGCCTATCCATAAAAATGAAGCACTTGGCACATTTCATACAAAAATTTTGAGTGGACACCAGGATTACAATATTCATGACTCACTACAGGGAATTTGCCAGAGAACCTAATTAACTGAGGATCATTGAAGGCATCAGTCCTCTAGGAAGCCTGTTCTGAATCCAAATGACAGGAATATTTTTTATATATTCAAACAGCACCTGTACTCACCCTATCAGCATTTATTACTCTGCACTGTGATTGCCCACTTAATCCTTGTATCACTTAGGATGCAATTTACTTGAAGCAACAGAGAATCTAATAGTGATTCAAATAATAACAATTTATTTTTCTCACATACTAGTAAGTCTAGACATAAGAGGCTGCTAGCACTGGTTCAGTTTCCATGGGATTCTCCTGGCCTTTCCTTCATGGTTACCAGGTATCTAAAAATGCTTCATATCCACATTTAAGACAGATGAAGGTGGTAAAAGAGAAAAAGAGGGGGCGGTGCTATCAGTGTTGCTTCATTTACCAGGACAACAAAATTGTTTCCAGGTAAAAAAAAAAAAAAAAAAAAAAAAAAAAAAAAAAACTTCCTAGAAAAATTATTTTAACTTATGTTCATTTCATTGGCCAGAATTGAGTCACATGGTCATCACTAGCTCCAGGGATGGCTGGGAAAGTAGGGGGCAGCATGGCCAAGAAGCCTAAGACCTAGACTTTAAGTCTAAACCTTAGACTGATCGTGGTACACATCTGGGACTGGGCGCCATACAGAGCAAGGAAGAAGTCCAAAATAGGTATTAGGTATGGAACTAAAAGACCTATCATGCTTATCTTTATCCTGAGTTAGACGTAAGCTTCTTGAGGATAGAGATTGTATCTGTTTCATTGATCTATTCTATAAAACCTGGCACAGTGCCTGGCTCATAGGAAATGCATAGTGAGTAATTGTTGAGTGGATAAAGGAAGGAAGAAATAAATGAAAATAAATGAATGAAATATTAACTTCCCAGCTGTTCATCACCACAGTTTGCACTTATATAAGGACACAGATCCTTATACACACACATATATATATACATGTATGTATGCATATGCATATTTGAACATAGTTGCATTCTCAGTGTGTTCTGTTCTACTCTCTATTTTATTCTCACTTTAGACACTCAAAAGATGCCACTGCTGATGATGATGACCGTCAAAGTCTCTATAAAACACTTCTCTGTAGAAAATCACAGTGCTAAAATCAAATGTAGTAAATACGTAAAATTAAGTAGATTATTTTCATTGACTTCATCAAAATGCAAAAGCTCGCCCATTAGACATGACACTACGGGAAAGTTGTCCCTCTAAATGCAAAGAGGTATATACATATGATCAGTAATTTTCATGTAACCAGTCCTTGCAAACTTAATACTCTAAATAAGTTGCTTGGGGAAAACTCCAAGTGAAAGAATTACCGTTTGTCTCTGAAAAAAAGAAAAAAAAAGTGTGACTCTGAGACACATAATTTGTGGAAGCAATCAATGAAATGTAAGCTTTATATTGGATTTAAACAAGAGCTTACATAGAAGTTAAAGAAGTGTTCTTTATGGATTTAATTAAAAGGCTGCATATGAGACCTTTCTAATCTTACCATGCTGCAACTGTATTAAGATGCTCACATCAAAATATTTACATTTAAATATTTTATAATGCCACACTTTAAAATATTAATGATGCCACAAGTAATCCATGACATTTCTATAGCCTTTTCTGTAGTAAGTTCATAAGAAAACAGCAGAGTCTAACCATGTTATCCCGAGTCAGCTATTTGAAATTCAGCTTAACAATACACCCGCTCGCCCATTTCTACAGTTCTAATGAAAACTCCTCAAAGAACTTAACTTCTTGCTATTATAAACTGTCCTTATTCTGTTCTAGATAGAGGCACTAGAGAGAAGAAAAAAAAACTGTTCTTGTATCTTTAAATGCCACTGCTGAGTTTAAACCCATTACTTTGCAGAAAGATAGACTTATTGAAAGATTTCATTTAAAACTTGAGAAAGGCAACTGTAAAACATAACAAGTGAACAAGTCAATGTTATTCCATGTGTTCTACAGTGAAGAGATCTTTACAGAGACCTAAGGGCTATTTGAAAACACATAGTATTGCAAAATATTGCATTTGTACCTAGCATAGCCTTTCTTAATATCATCTCCATGAAAGCAGCAGAGAACCGCCATCTATGATGCATAGTCATGGATCTATCTTGTTCCTTCCTGCTGTCTTTTTGTCATCACTGGCCAAAAAAAGGCAACAGAGGAAGATGTGATTCAACTCTCATCTTTATAAACAAGTCAAGCACAAGTTTGCTGTTATAATAAATATGGTGTAGATAATAAATGTTGGCAGCATCACCTTGGAATATGAAAGGTGATTACTCCGTGTTTTTGTTCCTTAGAGGAAGCTAATTATTAGGGCTAATCACAAAGGAAGTTAACGATTAGAGGAATGGCAGCCAGGTGACAAAGACTCTACAAAACCTGCCAAGTCCAGCATAAATTTGTTAGGGGATTTCAGACGCATCTGGCTACCAATTTTCTCTACTGCAAAAAAGAACACCATATCATTTGCACAATCTTTTCTGAAGTTTAAAACACTTTGTTCTGTCTTTGTGTGTTGTTATTATAAAGGGTTAAAATAATGATAGTCATGGATTAGTGGTTGAGATAGGAAATAGCTGTGAAGGTATAAATTCCTTTTGGCAGAGGATTTTCCAACTTGCAAATAAAGGCCATATAAAATAGAATGAAGTATAAAATATAACTAAAATCTCTTCTGGACAATTCATATAGTGATGGAGCAGGGGGTTATTAGCTTTCTTATTTTTCTGAGTCAGATCTCAAATACTGTTTATAATTACCATCTAACTTCTTAACCTTTCTGATGCTTTTGTCTAAGGTCTCAAGTTTTCTCTCTCTCTCTTCCCCCCCCCCCCCCCAAAATATAATTTTCTTAAAGACAATTTCTCTTTCTCTTCTTGGAATTCAAAACTTGTAACACACAGCTAACGACCCTATGATACCAGAGTTTGGCATGCACATATTCCTTCCCATAGAAGGAAACATCTACTGCATTGCTTTAAAATACATTTATTCCATCTTTATTAGTACTAGGAGTTTTGATTTTTTTTTCTAAAACATTTATATCATCCAACAAATTGGAAAGATAGACCCGAATTTTTAAATCATATAATAAAATTATAAGATAAAGTTCAGATCCACCAATATAATACAACTCATAAACATGCTATTTTACGCCTATTCTAGCTTTATTTATTGGACCTTAACAATAGAAGACATTCCAGAAAACATGCATGGCTTTCTTCTCTATTTTTCAGAAATTTGCATTCTAAAGCCCAATGTCCCACAGCAATCACCATCCAAGCACAAAAGCAGATTGCTTGAAATAACTGGACAGGTTAGCTGGATCAGT
This sequence comes from Lynx canadensis, assembly GCF_007474595.2. Classification (NCBI taxonomy): domain Eukaryota; kingdom Metazoa; phylum Chordata; class Mammalia; order Carnivora; family Felidae; genus Lynx; species Lynx canadensis. The sequence continues at coordinate 92,989,971 of NC_044308.2, forward strand.
TTGAATGCTTCTAGACAGCTAAATGACATTTCACTTAGCTTTAGATCTGAGGACCCAAATTTAATGAATAAAAAGTCTTCAAGGCAATAGGCACATTTTGTTCTTCTCCCTCTAGAGCAAAGTAATTTAATTCAAGAAGTATTTTTAAAAAAATAGACTGTTATACATGCTGCAGAGAACTTTAGTGAAGGAAGAAGAGAAATTCCTATCCTCAAGCAGCTTACAACTGAACTGTATAGAGAAAACATACCTATTCATGATGGTCCCAAATAAAAAATGTAAACGTTGTAGAGAGAATTCTAAGATGGTCCCATAATCTCCAACTCTTGTTACTCTTGTAATTATGTCACATAGCATGGCAAAAGGGATTTTGCAGATGTAATTAAAGTTACTAATCAGTGGACCTTGAAATAGATTATCCAAGTGAACCTAATATAAAATATGATCATATGAACCCTTTAAAAGCATAAAAAAGAAGAGGAGGTCAGAAAGATTCAAAGAATGAAAATGATTTGACAGGCCATTGCTGGCTTAGAGATGGAGAAGGCCTTATAGTAAGGAATGCAAGCAGCCTCTAGAAGCTGAGAGAAGTCTCTTAAGAGCCAACAAGGAAACAGGAACCTTAGTCCTACAACCCCTAGGAACTAAACTCTGCCAACAACTGCAATGAGCTTGGAAATAGATCCTTCACCAGAGTCTCTAGTTAAGAACATAGACTACGTGATACCTTGATTTTGGATTTGTGAAACCGTAAGCAGATAATCCAGTAGAACCCATCAGGACTTCTGATCTATACAACTGTTAGGTAACAAATGGATGTTGTTTTAAGCTGCTAAGTAATATTGTCATAATTTGTTACACAGCAATACAAAGCAACATAATACTATATAATTAGTGTCAAATAGGGCATAAAGATGGGAAGTATATGAAAACTTAAAGGAGGGAAAGATTAACGTGGTTGGAATGGACAGTCTTAAGCACTTAAGGTGCTGTAAGTATCATGCGTATTCCTACACCTGGGACCTTTGCACATTCTATACATCTTACCACTATAAAGTGTGGCTTTCACTTTCTCTGTTAACCATTTATCCACACAAGACCTACCTCTTCACTGAAGCCTTCTCTGCATCTCCAGTCTATAATACTACCTCTCATCAATGAACTACCATTGAATTCATAGTTATTTCTGAAAAATTTCACTGATCTCATTGTTTCATGCTTTGTCCTCTCTCAATATCCAAGCTTGTAAGCTCAATTCTTGTGTCCCCAAATAATCAAATAAATTATTAAGTACTTGACTAATTAAAATATACCCTGGCTACCCTGTAAGGAAAGTCTTGAATAAAAGTCATGGATTTTTATATTCATCTTAAACCAAATTAAGACGATTTCTTTATTCCCATCACACTCAGTGCTAAACACTTAAGCTTATCTCCTTCTAAATCATAGTTAAAAATAACTTTGCACGAGTAGCTTTATGTACTCAGCGCTGACCACATATTCAATTACACTGAAGACACAGGATGGTAAAATGCCCTTGCTGTAAAAACTTGCATACTCAGTTGATTCATACCAAGAGTTGAATTATATACCAGGATGCTATTTTTAGCATTGCTGCAATTACCTCTTGAGAAATTATTACAGTGGCCTCATTTACTTTTCAGAATGTAAAGGCTTTAATGTAGAAATATCATCTTTATATTCTGTTGACATGCTGCCTTCCGGTGGTTGGGCAACAATCAGTTTGTTTATGGTCATCTGAAACCATTGTCTCAGGCTGAAAAAGCTTTTTCCTCTCTCTCTGTTGCAGTTCTGTCCTCAAGTGATTGAGTGTTTTGTTTTCCCCTTTTAGTTCTTCCCAAGATAAATATCTGAAGAAATATAATTGTCTCCAAAAAGTAGTTGTTGCTGAAAAGCAGAGAATTTTTAAAAAGCATCAATTAATATTCTTCCAAAATCCTTCAGAAATTTAGACTTATACAACATCAATACAAACCCTCTCAAAAAAGAGTGCCTCTGAAAGACTTCTACTCATTTCCCAAAAAGTCTTTTTAAAGCACTTTTCCCTTTCTTTCCCCTCATTCTCCACTACCCCTTCTAGGAAGTTAATGTTACACTAAAAGAGTTTACAGCAGTTGCCATATTCATAAAGATAAGTCATTAAGAAAAATATTAAAAGCAGTCATTTCAATGTCATTTTTACAGAGGAAAGCCATAGATCACATGCAGAAGATTTAGGCTTTAGTTCAAGTCTTCTACTTATACACAGTGCCGTCTTTACTCCTTCCTGATCCCCAAATACCATACAGAGGTAAGTATACCCACCCAGAAAGGATCGTGGGATGATGGAGAAAATCAAATTATACCAAATACATCACATATACTTTAAAAGCAGCAAAATGTTTTATGAATTCAATGCACCTAATTATTGGTAGATTGAGACTATGAATTATATCATATACACATAAGTAACGATGTCTCAAAATCTTATATTTTCCTCAAAGTCCAAACCAAAACTGATTTCAATTCAGTAAACATTTATTGTAAATGTAAAACATCTAAATGTAAAACATCTGACTCAACATGCTTAGCCAAATATAAAAACCTACTTCTCTATATAAAGTCTATTATAATTAATTATGTATTATTATGTACGCTAATTAGCATTCAGCCACTAGGGTAAGTGCTTCACGTTCATTATGTCCTTTAAACCTCACAACCACAACTCTGGGAGGTAGGAATCATTATTCTCTTTCTACAGATGAGGCATCCAAGTTTCAGAGAATAGGTTCAGAGAATGCCAGAGAACTATCAAAGTCACACAGGTAATATGTAGAGCAAATAGGATTCACACATAAGTGTGTGGTCTCCAAAATCCCAACAATTTACTGTCTCACATACATTAGAGTGAAATAAAGAATAGTAAATAACAAAACCAAATGATGCAATAGTGGATCAGAAAAGGAATGTAGACTAAAAGGGGAAGTCTTCACGGAAGCAGTGATGTTGTTGGAATATGAGTATAACTTTTGGACTGGTGACTAAGCCATGTGGCACTGATAGACTATGCATAGTGCAGCTACTTAACACATACGCATTGAATAAATAAAACAAAAACAATTTCCCTAGGCCTGGTACACAGCATTGGGTTTTCGGAATCTACTTTCTAAGTTCATTTTTATCTATTCCTTGATTAACTTTCTCCTTCCCTAATATAGCTTAACATTTACTTTGCACCATCTAGACACACACAGAGCAAGATACTCTCAGGTTCCTGCTGATGTTGTCATCACTCTGAGCCATGTTCATATCATATCCTCAGTCATATAAAAATTCTATAAACAAAGATTTAGTTCGTGGTTCCTAAAAGGCTCAGAACATGCAAAAGGATTTACTCTAAAGGGATATTTTCAAAACAAGGCTTTGTAAATAATAAAGAGAAATTTCCATCTGGGTAAATGACAAATAATTAGCCTTTTAATGACTATTGTGTTCTTCCATCTGGCAAGCTATTCATTTTTGCCTTTTAAACTAATAAAACCATTGGGCAAGATTTTATTTATTTCCCTATTCTGTATTTCTAGGTTTCACTCAGTGTATTGTTGCAGATATCATGAAAAATGACAGTTTTGTATTTTAATATTTGCTAAATATTGAAACTAGACAATTAAAATGGTTAAAAGCCATTTCTTTCTCCAATTCTTCCAAAACCATCATTCTGTATCAGCCTGGACTCTTCATTTTGTAAGTAATAGAAAACCCAATTCAAACTGACTTAAACAATAAAGAGGATTTATTGACTCATGTAACTGGAAGGTTCAGAGAAATGGAAGACTTCAGTGTTGGTTTGATTCAGCAGCTCAAAATGCCATCAAGGACCTGCTTTCTTTCCCTCTGCCCTCTGCTTTTCTTTTAATCACCACTATCCAATCTCTTTCTTCTCTGGTGGGACAAAAAAAAAAAAAAAAAAAAATCCTACGTCATTTTCACATACTCAAATCACATTGTGCAGAAGGAGAGAAAGTACTGATCAGCTCCCAGCAAACATCTCTTCCCATCTCACAGACCACATTAGGTCAAGGTCCTTTCCTAAACCATTGGAGAAAGCACTCACTGATTGTTTTCGATTGTTCTTTTCTGAACCCAGAGGCAAAGAGGATGTGATTAGCCTGTCAGTAAAAAGATTTAGGACCCACCCCTAGTACCGCAGGTCTCATACCACCCGGTAACCACAACACTGCTAAAAAATGGGAGACCGAAAGAATAGCAAGAATACAGCTGCAATATCCACTGAACAACCCCATCTGGTCAAAGAGTCCTTCCCTACATTTTAATATACTGCTGTAAGTCTCCATCATTCCTTAATCCATAAGATATCAGAAGCTTTTTTTTCTAGCAACTACTCCACTGACTCCTCCCTCAGACTGCATGGAGCAAGCAGACAGGGAAGGCAGTCCTCAAACGGTGAACCAAAGTTAAAAAAAAAACAAAAGGTACCACAAATTATAGCTAAGTGCTTAATACACTGGTTTATCAAAATACAGATTCCTGGGCTCATCCACCGGCATGCTATGTAACACAGGCATTTCAAAAGGGGTATACATGTACCGAGAAAGGTAAAATGAGAAGCTCCATGTCTCCGAACACAACAGCTTTTCAAGATCCTGTGGGCACATTTTGCTCAATGGCAGGTACCTGGGCACCAGTGTATAATTTCATCATCTTCATAAACTCAAAGTAACACTCATCCATGTGGTGCAGACCTGCGACTCTAATGACTGAAGCATTAATTAGCATAGCTAAATGCTTTGGCTCAATCCAAAGAGGAAAAATTAATACTACTATGTATCTAAAATGCCACCTAAGGGAAAAAAAAAACTGCATTAAAAGTCTTCACTGAAAACAAAAGTCCTGTAAAAGAAGAAAGCAAAGCAAATGTCTGTGTAAGAGCAGAATATGGTTTAGTTTGAGCAATCCATTTTGAAAAGAAAAACATCAAGATAAGCAGTCATCTGTGCACAAAGCATGACACTCAACTAAATTTCCTTTTATCTTTGTTTATGTGACAACTCGTATTATCACTTTCAAATGGACGTCTGTATCCTGAACCCTGAATTAGAAATGATACATGTAGCAAAGTTTTGTAAAATTCATCAGTCAGAAAAGAAAGCTTTTTAAATCTCATTTAAACATGGTTTGTATAGTAAGCAAAATACATTCTCTAATTTAAACTCAAAGAAAGCTTAATTAACTTAAATACCACCTTGATTACCTCCACTATTGATCCGGTACAAGAATTTACTAACATGCTGAAGCAGTTGAATGCCAGTGTTTTGCTTTTTCCTTATTTAGCACACAATAAAAATCACAGGACAATGTAAGAATCGTGGTTCTATGTTCCAAATTACAAAATTTCCCACATAGTTATTATTACTGGATAGAAGTATGGAGTCTTGGTGACTTTCATTTATAACCTTTAATAATGAAACAAGTTGGCTTTTAAGAAGAAACTATTCTCACTCCCAAGCTGTATTTCCCTGTATCTTCCCATCTTCTCTGATAAAGGACAAAGAAAAGAGGCTATAACTTGGAAGTTTTAGTATATTCTCTATAGGCAAACTTCTTTCTTCTCTTTTCTCATTAAAAACAAACAAACAAACAAACAAAACCCTATAAATGTTTTCCAAGAATGAATTTTGCTTAACAGTGCAAAGAAAGATGATCAGTAAATTTGTCTTCTATTTATGATAGGCAAATGATAGCATCAGACATTGATGTGATCATAGCTCTATTACTATTTCTATTACTATTAGCACCTTGGTAAACATCTTTCTTGAAACAATGAGGAAATGAAACGTTTTCATTTAAGAGATGATGAGGTTTTCCAATTACTGTTAAGTAGTGATCGATATTTCAAGTAACCTGGTTGCTGATTTGAGCCAGATTCTGGAGTCTGGCCCAGCCTCAAAGTAAAGTATACTAGCCAGAGTATCAGAGTATAGACCCAAGGTTTATCAAGGGATTGCATCCAGGCAATCTAGTTTACGCAACGGAACATGAGGTCCAGGCACAGAGGCAGAGGCCAGGTGTGAGCTGGATATGCTAAATTGGAGCAGAAGGTATGGATGGAATTTTTCCCTAAGCCTGCATACCAGGATGACCTTTTAACAGCACCTGTGACTTCCAGAGCGAGTAGGAAGGGTCTGCTAAGGGTGCCAAACTGCCTTAGACATACATGAGAAGCCCACAGAAGTCTCTGCTCAGATTAATTGGAAAGATTGTTTTTTTTAATCTTCTGCATCCATGCCTGAGGCAAATTCGTTATCACAAAATTAAAAAAAAAAGTTAAACATCCTTGTCAAAATGACCTGTAATTTTCTGTAAAGAATAAGGTTTGACTGGGGCGCCTGAGTGGCTCTGTCGGTTAAGCATCCGACTTCGGCTCAGGTCATGATCTCACGGTTCGTGAGTTCGTCCCCGGCTCTGGGCTGATAGCTCAGAGCCTGGAGCCAGCTTCGAATTCTGTGTCTCCGTCTGTCTGCCCCTCCGCTGCTTGCACTCTGTCTCACATTGTCTCAAAAATAAATAAACGTTAAAAAGAAAAAAAAATTAAATAAGGTTTGATGGCCAAATACATGCAAAATATTTTTTCCAAAGTCCAAATGGGAAAAAGGTGAACTTCCTCAAAAGCCTCCTTATGAGATCATGAAAAGCACCTTTTTCTCCCAGGGAAGGAAGGCAGCCAATCCAAGCTTTGTTTTATTTTGTTTTTATGAGACCCACATGAAAGCACCTATTTGTAAAGGAATGGGGTTCCACCGTTTCTAGAGCATCTCTTTCATCCTTTTTCTGCCAAGAATGTTGCTGTCAGGACAGCCCAAGGCCATCGTGTGGGCCATGTAAACACCTCATTGCACACCTCATTGGGTTCTAAGAACATTGCCAGTGAAAGAGGAGTTTGTAGGCACATTGGCTAAGAGTTTGAAAAACCTTTCATGGGAAATGAAGGACTACACTAAAAATCTCCACACTAACCCTCACTCCTCTTCTGAATTTTCTAAGCAAATGGTTAAAAGTAACTCTTCTCTCATTCACAATCCATAACCACTTATAGGTAAATAGCAAAGACAATGCCTCCCAACAAAGAGACAAATCCTGCTATTAGGATTCAAACATCCTCCAAGAATTAGGCTAATCAAATTCCCACAACTGAAAGCCACCCAGACAGCTGTGGTTCATCTTTCATAGTTTTCCCACAGATTCAGGGGAAAAGACTGTCAGCCCTTTTAAGTGTATCCAGCTCTTCCCCTGTAGCCCCAAGTAGGTGAATAACAAAATAATTAGTTGATCATGATTTCTTTAAAAAAATAAAAGATAACATAGTACTTATTAAAGCAAATAGCTTTTTTCAAAGTTTCAAATACCTTAAAAAAAAAAAAAAAACTTGGTAAGTCTGATGATTACATTCTCTTTGAAATACAAACCAGCTTTTGAAATGCAACAAAAATCTGCAAATGCATATTTCATCAGAAAGAAATTTTCATTAAAAGTGCAGATGGACTACATCTTACAGAACATTTGCATTTCTGGGGAAAAAAATGTCTAAGAAATATAGACATCTATATTTACTGACTTTACTCATAAAATTCAAAGCCATAGGATAGTAAGTAGCTCTTATAGCTATAAGGGGAGAAATTAATTAATGCAATTTCCTGCCTTTGCAAATAGATATTATCTCACTTTAGAGATGAGCAACTGAGGACTAAAACAATTGAGTGGCTCACCTACGGTCACAGTAAGTGGAGGACATAATACGAGAGAGTCCAGTCTTCATGCCTCCTAATAAAGTGCTTCTTTTGAAATATTTATTTAAATTTGGTTGTTGCTAAGTGAAAATAAAATTTTATGACTTCCACAAATATTTTTAAACACTTATTTTAGAAAATTATTTTTTTCTCAATATTTATTATACTTTAGAAAAACTATAACATCTATGTGATTTTAATAATTAATGAATAACCAATGGATTAAGAAGTCATTCTGTTTATATCACAGCATCCTTTTGCTACTCTCCTACAGGATGAAATATGTTATCTGTGGTTCAAGAATAAAGCCAAAGTGAGTTGAATCCTAAAATTTAAGTTTAAAAGTGAGCTATAAAGTAACCAGGAAGTAAAAGAGACCCAAGAAATAAGCATAATGTAAGATACTAAGAAATAACAATAATGTTTCTATTGTGAATATACATACATATGCATACATAAATACATACATATGCATTTCCCTTGGAGTAAATATATATCATAATATAACCTGGAAAACTACCTACTGTTGGTATCCTGACATTTTCAGGCATATGCATTCCAAGTGTCCAACAACTAACACAAAATTTCACTCTGTGAATACAGACTTTCAGCAGCTGATTATTTCCTATCCCTTTCATATGTATGTGAATTCCATTAAGAAAAGTATGCAATGCAGTTAATTCTCAGGGATCTAAAACCTCAGAAAACTACTCACTCTAAGGAGCTAAGTTTACAGCTTTAAAAAACAAGTTATTATTTATTTTTATCATCTGGAATGGAAATCTTTATACAGCTATTGCTTGCCTCCTTAACCAAAGTAGATAGAAAATAATTTGCTCTCTACTGACTTAGAATTTTTTTGTGAAGAAGATGCCCTTTGAGCCACTGAAGCTATATATGATTATCTGCCTCTACTTCTCAGTGATCCAAGAATACCGTCCTGTACTAGTTAGTAATTATACTTGTTTTGTGACTTTTTCTGACTTCTGCCACACAATCAGAGTGTCAACTGTTATGCAGAGGAATCATAGTAGGGGAAAGGGGTTGGAGTAAATGGTCTCTAAGGCCCATTTAAGTCTATAATTCTCTTCTTTCTGCTGTCACTTACTTTCCTAAATCAGCAAGGATGCTTTCAGCTGTGAGGAAAAAGACCCCATTAAAGGTGACTTAACGGACACATTATCTCACCAACTGAGAAACTTGAGGTAATCTCAAGGGCTTATAAATTCACTGGTTCAGCAAAGTCAGAGCTCCAGTTCAATTTCGGTGCAATTCTCTTGGCTTTCCCCTTACAGATCCAAGAGGGCCCTATAGGATACCTTATCGCTTGCGGACAACATCAAGCAGAAGTATAATCTGCAATTTCCCCGTCTTGGGTCCCATGTTAAAAGGAAGAAAATCTTCCCAAGAGTCCCTCATAGAGAGTTCTCTTGTGTCACTGTCCATAATTACAATTCCTGTCTAGAACTAAGTTGTCAAGGAAAGACCATCATGACCAGATGGCACAATCAAGATTTATCTACCTGGGAAGATTTGGCAAAGTAATGGTGAAAACACTAATGTTTGGCTAAAGCAGGAGAGGATGTCTACCAATACTCTTTTTACCAATTCAAATGAGCTGCTTATCCTCTGATATGGACATAAAAATAAAAGCACAGGCTACTGAATTTGTGGATAAATTAAGATTAACACACAGAGATATCCCCATTTTTCCATGAGTAAAACATGAGTCTTAATGCATCAATTTCATGATAATTTTTTGAAGTCTTGGAAAATTCTTTGGCCTAATTCCTTACTTCAAGCCTCACAGATAGCTAAACATATATTTTTTCAAAAATATTAAGGATCTTCTACATGCCAAGCATTCCACTGGGTACCGGAGACATACAAGTGTGCAAAAACAGAAACTATTCTCAATAAAACAGAACTTACAGTCTAATAGATCATAGTTGAGTTATGAATAAGAGTGTTACTATACTTGCTAGTTCCCCAAAGATAAGAATTAGAAACCTGAAGTGGTGTAAGTTTCCTTGAATAAACACATTCTATTAACATGTGAAATCATTAGTCCTGTTTATTTCATCCAAAAATAGTACTCAAATCTTGTTTCTCATTTTTTCTTTCATGTACCCATAATTTCAACATGATGCTATTGTTGTCTTCCTTGTTTTTGCTTTACTTTTACAGATAGAGTATATAAAATATTTAGTTTGATCAACAGGTGAAAGTTTTACATTAAAACTGACTTCAGTGGTGGCTGCTTTACTCTACTACTCCATGCTTAACCAAAAGGCTGTCTGAGGGAGCACCTGGGTGGTTCAGTTGATTAAACATCTGACTCCTGATTTCGGCTAAGGTCATGATCTCACAGTTCATGAGTTCGAGCTGCACATGGGGTTCTGCACTGACAGTGTAAGAGCCTGCTTGGGATTCTCTGTCTCCCTCTCTCTTTGCCCCTCCTTCTCTCTCTGCCCCTCCCACCCTCTCTGTGATCTCTCTCTCTCTCTCTCTCTCTCTCTCTCTCTCTCACACACACACACACACACACACACACACACACACAAACACACACATACAAATAAATAAAAAAAACATTTTTTAAAAAAAGCTAGCTGGTATTTATCTGAAGAAACTGAAGACATTAATTTGAAAATACGTATGCACCCACCTATGTTTATTGCAGCATTTTTTACAGTAGCCAAAATATGGTAGTACCCAAGTGTCCATTGACAGATGAATGGATAAAGAAGATGTGTGTGTGGGAAGGGGGAGGTGTATACACATGTATATACATACATACAATGGAATATCACTAGTCATCAAAAAGGATGAGATCTTGCCATTTGTGACAATGTGGGCAGACCTAGAGGATATTATGATAAGTGAAACAAATCAGACAAAGACAAATGTCATATGATTTTTCTTACATGTGGAGCTTTAAAAACAAAACAAATGAATAAACAAAAAGCAAAATCAGACCCATAAATATAGAGGACAAACTGATGGTTGTCAGAGGGGTGGGGATGGGGGATGGGCAAAATAGGTGAAGAGGAGTGGGAGATACAGGCTTCCAGTTATGGAATGAATAAATCAGGAGCCTAAAAAGTACAGCATGGGGAATATAGTCAGTGGTACTGTAATAGCATTGCATGGTGACAGATGGTAGCTGCACTTGTGGTGAGCACAGCATAACATATATACTTGTTGAATCACTATGTTGTACATCTGAAACTGATGTAACATTATATGTTAACTATACTTAAGTTTTAAAAAATAGAAATACCACAGAATCCAGCAATTCCACTACTATTTATCTGAAGAAATTAAAAACACTAATTCAAAAAGATACATGCACTTTTATGTTTATTGCAGAATTATTTATAATAGCCAAGATATAGAAACAATCTAAATGTTCATCAAGGGATGAATGGATAAAGAAAACATGCTATATACGATAAAGGAAATTGTCAACTTTTAACGGCTGTGGACCCTGCTCCTGGGCACCCAGGGAAGCTATACTTTAACATTTACCAAGGTCGAAATGCCTTGGCAAAACCTCAAAGCATGGGCTCTATTTCTGCCCCAAGCACACATTGTACATCTGCTTTGTTAAAGAAAATAACCAAAAAGGAACACTCTGAACACAAAAGATAAGAAAAAGTAAGAAGCTTCTCTGGTTCCCATAAGAGTAAAGTCATATAGCCCTGCATATACTAGAAACTTAAGATCTGTAACTTTCTGAAATATTCTTTTCAAAAAATTTAACATTCTTTGTAAAAAATGTATATAACCCTATACCAACTGTTCCCTTACCAGAGGAATCTCTTCTTTGTGAAGATTGTGTGTCCCCTGCAGCCATCTAAACTCAGGCTTGAAAAAAGCTATCTTTATTTTTCTTTTAGAAATCCTAAAAGATTTGTTCATTTTGCATGAACACATATAAACAGAATACTATTGAGCCATAAAAAAGAACGAAACCTTGCCATTTGTGACCTCATAGATGGACTTTGATAGTATTAGGCTAAGTAAAATAAGTCAGAGAAAGACAAATACCATACAGTTTCACTTATACATGAAATCTAAAAAACAAAACAAATGAACAAACAAAACAGAAATAGACTCATAAATACAGAGAACAAATTGGTGGTTGCCAGAGGGGAGGAGGTGCAGGGATGGGCAAATGGATAAAAGTGATTAAGAGGAACAAATTTCCATTTATAAAATAAATAAATCATGGGACTGTAAAGTATAGTATAGGAAATATAGTCAATAATAATGTAATAACTATGAAGAGTGGCAGATGGTAACTAGACTTATCATGGTGATCATGTTATCTAAATGTTTAATCACTAAGTTGTATACCTAAAACTAATATAATATGGTATGTCAACTACACCTCAATTAAAAAATAGATAAGAAGTAGGAGACATCTACTCCTGGCAACTACTTCAAATGGCCCTTCAATCATAAAACAATTAGGTTCTTTTTAACAATCCTTTTTTTTTTTATTTTTTTTAACATTTATTTATTTTTGAGACAGAGAGAGAGAGAGCATGAACAGGGGAGGGTCAGAGAAAGAGGGAGACACAGAATCTGAAACAGGCTCCAGGCTCTGAGCTGTCAGCACAGAGCCTGACGCGGGGCTCGAACCCACAGACTGCGAGATCATGACCTGAGCCGAAGTCGTACGCTTAACCGGCTGAGCCACCCAGGTGCCCCCTAACAGTCCTTAATGCATTTCTAGATTCATAGAAAGTAAGAGAAATCATTAAGAATGGATTTTCTTGTTCTCTCTCTCATATACACACACCTACGACATCACGTACACACATACACACTTCAGAGCTGAAAACAGTGAGCTTTAAGGGGAATGGAAAGTCAGGATTTTCCAAAAGGCAATAGTTGACAATACTCCAGCAATTAAGAGAACAATTCAGAGGAAAAATGAACCTGAAACTTCAAGACTTCATCCTGGGACCCTCTAAGGTGGCTAAAGTGTAGTTGCGTGCCATCCTCCAACTCCTTGTAGATGCAATGTAAAATACTTGACTGACTAAAAGATCACCACTTCAAGCCCTCAGGATTTCTATGAGTAAAATCAACAAATATGAACTCACAATCAACAACTATACAAGGAATGAAGCAACCAAGAGGGAAAGAAGAAATGATAAACATTATATTTGGAACTGCAAAGAAGTCATATGGGGTTTATAAAATGCCAAATATAAATAACTATGTAAAATATTTGAAGAAATAAAAGATGAAATAACGAAAAGGAACAATCAACAAGAGATTGTAAAAATGATCAGGTAATTTACCAAAGTAGCCAAATAGAACTGTTCGAAATAAAAAATATAGAGGAAACTAAAAGCTGAATGATTAGGTTAAAGAGTAAAATTGGATCTGGCAGAAAAGAGATTAAGGGGGGAAAAGTGTAATTATCTCAAATAAATGCAGAAAAAAACATTTAATAAAATTCAATATCTATTCATCATTTACAAGAAAACTCTTGGAAAACTGGAAAAAGAAACATTCTTAATCTGATAAAGAGAAGTTACAAAACTTTGAACCATTCCCTTTAAAATCAGTTTTTATTTTATTTTTTTTTTTTCAACGTTTATTTATTTTTGGGACAGAGAGAGACAGAGCATGAACGGGGGAGGGGCAGAGAGAGAGGGAGACACAGAATCGGAAACAGGCTCCAGGCTCCGAGCCATCAGCCCAGAGCCCGACGCGGGGCTCGAACTCACGGACCGCGAGATCGTGACCTGGCTGAAGTCGGACGCTTAACCGACTGCGCCACCCAGGCGCCCCTAAAATCAGTTTTTAAAGAAAAGAATGTTCTTTCTTACTGTTGCTTTAAGATACCAGAGAGAATATATAGAGAATATCATAGTCATCTGAGGATTGGGAAGGATTTCTTTAAAAGGACTGGAAAAGTATTAACCATAACAGAAAACTAAATGTAACTATAATATAATTTAAAATTTTCATTTAAAACACCAAGGAAGGAGAAAAACAAGAGAACGAAGATAACTTTTTAAAGCTTATATATTTTTATTTTGAGAGATAGAGAAAGAGAGAGCAGGGAAGAGGTAGAGAGAGAGGGAGAGAGAATCCCAAGCAGGCTCCACACTGTCAGCACAGAGCCCAAAGTGGGGCTCGAACTCACGAACTGTGAGATCATGACCTGAGCAGAAATCAAGAGTCAGATGATTAAGTGACTAAGCCACACCAAGCACCCCGGAAGAAGATATTTTTAAGATATATAACTGACAAAGAATTAATATATACTATAAAGAACCTCGACAAATCAATAGGAAAAAGACAGAAAGTCCAATAGAAAATGGGCAAAAGATAGAACATTTTGCAAAAGAGGAAATACAAACGGGTATAAACAAGTAGAAAGATGCTCAGTTTTAATCAGAAAAAATGTAGATATTAATGAGATATAATTTTAATTCCTCTAAATCAGCAAAATTTAAGAACTGGACAGGTGTTGGAAAGGTCATAAATCAAAGAAATTTTTATAACCTTTAAGAGAAAATTGAGAGGAAAATTTGGCAAAATGGGTGATTTATTTTTTCTCTAAAGATTTATATTATTTGCTGCACATTTTCTCAAAAATTAAAACCTAGGATTCCCAGATTACTTTAACTCAATTCCAGGAAATGAGAGGATTCAAATCTGAGCTATAGTCCCTGCATGAAGCAGTCTATCTCTCAACCTTTTTTACTTTCAGGTGAACTCTTTTAAAGTCCCAACTCAAAGTATGGAAGAATTATCAGGATGCCCACTTGGCTCGCCCTAAACACCAATTTCAGCCTCCCTAACTCTGGGAAACTGCTGACTTTCATCTACCTCTTCCTGAATAAAGCAGAGGCCTTTAGCATAAAACGGACCCCAAATTCCTTACTTGCTTCTTTGGGCTTCTTTCTTCTCCTAGATCTGAGCCCCTTAATTCTTTACAATTCTTATTAGCTTTGTGAGGCCTTTTTTGTTTATTTTTTATTGAGGTATAATTGACATATAACATTATTTTCATTTTAGGTGTACAAGTCAATATTCATATATGTTGTAAAATGATCACCACAATAAATCTAGTTAACATCTGTTGTCATGTATAGTTACAAATTTTTTTCTTGTGATGAGACCTTTTAAGATTTACTCTCTTGGTGGGGCACCTGGGTGGCTCCATTGGTTAAGTGTCGGACTTCAGCTCAGGTCATAATCTCATAGTTCATAGGTTCAAGCCCCGGGTCAGGCTCTGTGCTGACAGCTCAGAGCCTGGAGCCTGCTTCAGATTCTGTCTTCCTCTCTCTCTGCCCCTCCCCACTCACACTCTGCCTCTCTCTCTATCAAAAATAAACATTATAAAATTTTTTTAAGATTTACTTTCTTGGCGACCTTCAAATATGCTCTACAATGTTACTGACTGTGGGCACCATGCTGTACATTACATCCCCATGACTTATTTATTTTCTAACTGTAAGTTTGTACCTCTTGATCTTCTTCACCCATTTCACTCACTGCCCCAAATCCCCTCTACTCTGGAACCACCATTCTGTTCTCTGTATGTATGAGTTTTGTTTCTGTTGTTTTGTTTTTTAAATCTCACAGATAAGTGAAATCATATGGTATTTGTCTTTCTCTGGCTGACTTATTTTACTTAGCATAATACCACCAAGGTTCCTCCATAGTGTCACAAATGGAAAGGTGACAATTCTTTTTACGGCTGAGTAGTATTTTACACTTTTGTATGAACTTTTTGTGTGTTTATATATATATAGATAGATCGATAGATAGATAGATAGATAGATAAATATATATGGTATATAACACCTTCTCCTTATAACCATCCCTCAGACACTTAGGTTGTTTCCATATCTTGGTACCTGTAAATAATGCTTTAATGCACATAGGGGTGCATATGTATCTTTTCAAGTTAGTGTTTTCAACTTCTTCAAATAAATACCCAGAAGTGGATTTACTGGATTATATGATAGTTTTATTTTTAATTTTCTGAGGACTTTCCATACTTTTTCCACAGTGGCTGAGCCAATTTACATTTCCAC
Organism: Lynx canadensis; assembly: GCF_007474595.2. Classification (NCBI taxonomy): domain Eukaryota; kingdom Metazoa; phylum Chordata; class Mammalia; order Carnivora; family Felidae; genus Lynx; species Lynx canadensis. The sequence continues at coordinate 93,005,851 of NC_044308.2, forward strand.
CAATAGTGCATGAGGAGTCCTCTTTTTCTACATCCTTGCCAATTCTTCTCATTTCTTATTTTTTGGCAACCGCCATTCTATCAGGTGTTAGGTGATATCTCATTGTGGTTTTGATTTTCATTTCCCTGATGATTAGCAGTGTTGAGCATCTTTTCATGGTCTGTTGACCATCCATATGTCTTCTCTGGGAAAATGTCTATTCAGATGCTCAGATCTTCTGTCCATTTTTCACTGATTTTTTTTTTTTTTTTTTTTTGCTATTGAGTCGTATATATGAGTTCCTTATATATTTTGGATATTAACTTCATATCAGGTATAAGATTTGCAAACATTTTTCCCATTCATGTAGGTTGCCTTTTCATTTTGTTGATGGTTTCCTTTGCTGTCAGAAACTGTTTAGTTTGATGTAGTCCCACTTATTAATTTTTGCTGTAGGAGTCAGATCCAAAAAATCATCACCAAGACCAATGTCAAGGAGCTGACCGTCTATATTTTCTTCTAGGAGTTTTATGATTTCAGGTCTTACATTCAAATCTTTTAATTCATTTTGAGTTAATTTTTGTATATAGTGTAAGATAATAGTCTAGTTTTGTTCTTTTGCATGTGTCTGTCCAGTTTCCCAACACCATTGACTAAAGAGAGTTGCAATATAGTATTGTGATATCTTTAAATATGTAAATAACTGGAGAGTGGGGACAGATTCTGTAATATTCTTTAATGGGTCCACCACTAGTAGAACTAGAAGTCAAAAGAAAAACTTAAAACTTCATTTCCTTGGTCCTTGTCCTCTCCTTCCTTCACATGCCAATCATCCCCTAAGTCTCTTCCCATCCAGCCTATTAACTTCCCTGCAAAACATTTCCAAATTTCTCTGGACAGCTTAGTTTTCCCTCCCTTCATGTTTTATTTCTTCCTACCCACAGCTCTCTGCTTGTCTCAATGAGCTAGCATTTCTCTTTCCTTCAGTTCTGCCTCTCAACCATTCCTTTGATCATCATAAAAAAACAAGAACTGGAAACAGTCTCTGCTGGTGGGGATTACGGGCAGTTTTTCTTTCTTTATTTTTACCAGTATTTTCTAAAGTTTCACAACAAACAGGATTTTTTTTAACTTATCATGTTTAACATCACAGTGTTTCTTAACAGATTGCAGACCATGTTTTGTTATTTCATACGTATGCATAATTTGATATTTGCCTCTGCTACAATCAAATCAGCATGATCTATTTGCACAGGTGATTTCCCTGTTTCCTTAGGACTTTAAAACTCTGCAGCTGCTTTCATGTAGAAAATGAATTCCCATGCAGGTGTCCTTGCTTAAATGACAGATTCACAATTCTGTTTCCCAGCTTCCCTTATAGCTTTCACTTTTACTTATTTGGCACTCATATGTGGAAAATGAGGGTTTTTTTTCTTCTTTTCTTTCAGTAGTGCAATGGGGATAATATTTTTTGAAATATTTTCAGATGCATTTTCACTTCCTATAAATCATACTGTCCTGTGACTTGCTGCCCAAGAAAAGGCTGACATCAGCTAGAACAGTAAAGTCACTGCTCAACGTTGACTGTCAAATTAGATTTTTTTAAAAAATCACTAACAAGAGAATGGTCTTGAAAGCTAGCCTGAGCTGAAAGAGGAACATTTTATGAATTCTTTAAGCTCCAATTAACATATCAAGAGTCAGACCTCTGTCTCTGAGCCGTGAGTAGAGAGGTAACTCAGGTGTGAAATAAAAACTGTCCCTCCCTCATAGAATGCAGGCAACCCTACCCATTGAGGCTTGTGGACTGCAGTAAGGAGAAGAGAGCAGAAATAGAGGAAAGCATCAGACATATACACCTGGTACAAAATTCCAGGTGGGGGGGAGGTATATCAGAATTAAGGGATCTGTGTGATATATATACCTCCTTTGGAACTCTAGGAGGAGACAAGAACACAGCATGGCTCCACATCAATGCAAGATGCTGAATCAAAACAATATTAGCCATATGCATCATCAGGCAGAGACCAGGCTGGAGTACGTACTCCTTAGCCTTCCTTGGTTTCTTAGGTGATATAGAAGACACCTCAAAGCTACAGTAAGCCCAGGTGCAGGAGCTGAGTGAGGCTCTTAAGGAACCACACTGGTGATGGGCAGCATAACCCTTCCAGAGTCTGGGAACTGGATAGCCATGGGCTGTGGGGAAAGAGAGGATCATGGCTCACACTCAGAAAGGACTGCAGCTCAGGTGAACCACAGTGATGCCAATTCCAGAAGGGTGACCAGGCTCTGCCCGATGTAAGGACATTTGTCTGCCACACATCAGCAGACCCCAGCCCAAGAGGCCAAGAACTATATCATGATGTGCATACTGAAGTAGGGACCAAAAAGGCATAAAGGTTAGCAAAGGACATATTGGCAGATTAAGATCCTTCCTCCCCAGCACCACAAGGTCATGGTAATGCCCCATATACCCAGGCACCATTTGGAGGAAAAGCAAGGGGAATGGAAAGAAATCTGAGATGCTGAGCACATACCAAAAAAGAGCAAGTTTCCTAAAAGATACTCTTTTAACTGGCAAACTAAGATTAAATTGACTGGAAAGTTATACTTTGTTCCTTTTTATCTCTACCAGCCACAATGGTGGAGTTTGTGAGGAAAATTAGGTCCATTGTAGAAAATAAACATTCATTAAGCCCAGAAATAGACCTATTTATATGTGAACATTTGATTTATGGCAAAGATGGCACAACAGAGCAGCAGAGAAAGATATTCTTTCTAATTTATGTAGCTAGAACAATCAGATTGCCATGGGGGGGGGGGGGAGGAAATGATCCCTACCTTGCACCATGCACAAATATGAATTCCAGGTAGCAAAACAAAATGTCTTCTCTAACTGTGCTGCCCAATATGATAATCATAGACACATGCAGCTTTTAAACACTCAAAATTTTGAAATTGATTGCTATGAATTGAGATGTGCTATAAATATAAAATATGCAACAGATTTTGAAGATTTAGTATGAATTTAAACATGTAAAATATTTCATTGTTCATTTTTTATATTGATTACATGTTGAAATTATGATAGTTGGGATATACTGGGTAAAATAAAATATATCATTAAAATTAAATTCACCTAATTCCTTTTTTTTATTTTATTTTATTTTTTTTTAATTTTTTTTTTCAACGTTTTTTATTTTTGGGACAGAGAGAGACAGAGCATGAACGGGGGAGGGGCAGAGAGAGAGGGAGACACAGAATCGGAAACAGGCTCCAGGCTCTGAGCCATCAGCCCAGAGCCTGACGCTGGGTTCGAACTCACGGACCGCGAGATCGTGACCTGGCTGAAGTCGGACGCTTAACTGACTGCGCCACCCAGGCGCCCCCCTAATTCCTTTTATTAAACGTGGAAGTTTTTAACATATGTAGCTTCATATTTCTCTTGGGCAGTTCTAGGCTAAGAGAATATCTTCTTTGTTTTAATTTTTTAACATTTATTTATTTTTGAGATACTCAGAGACAGAGCACAAGTGGGAGAGGGGCAGAGAGAGAGGGAGACAGAATCTAAAGCAGGCTCCAGGCTCTGAGCTCTCAGCAGAGCCCGACACGGGGCTCGAACTCATCAGCCATGAGAGCATGACCTGAGCCGAAGTCAGACACTTAACCAACTGAGCCACCCAGGTGCCCCTAGGAGAATATCTTCTTAATTCATGTTAGGGAAAGATTAAATTATAGAGAAAAATCATTGATCATAAAGGAAAAGAATGATAAATTGGCCTACATTAAAATTAAAACTCATGTTCACCAAAATACACCATTAGAAAAATTAAAGGTGAGCCATGGAGTGGGAAAATATTTTGGCAACACAAAAAACTAACAAAGGACTAGTAAACAAAATATCCAAAACATTTACTACAAATCAGTAAGAGAAAGACAACCCAAAGTTTTAATCGGCAAGAGACATCAATAGGCAATTCACATAGAGGAAATTTGAATGGCCAATTTAAGCACATGAAAAAGTGCTCAGCCTCATTAAAATAATTTTAAAGGAAATTAAAACCATAATGAGATATCACTACACACCTCTAGAAACAGCTAAAATGGCAAAGATTGACAACACCAAGTTTTGGCAAGGATGTGTAATCACAGGAGGTCTATAGATTTCAGATTTGTGTAAACAATTTGAAAATCTATCTGCCATTATCGACCAAAGTTGAAGATAAACACCCATCAATTTCTCCTCCTAGGTATACACCCAATACGAATGTGCGCATTTGTGCACCACAACATATGTACAGGGATTTCTACAGCAGAATTACTTGTAAAAGCCCCAAACTGGAAATAAACCAAATGCCCATCAATATGTAAACGGAGTACATTCCTTCAAAGGCATACTCCACTGCAATGAAAATGAGTGAGCTACAATTCAAGAAACATGGATGAACCAAACAAATATAATACTTAATGAATACTCCATTCTTGGCCTAAGCAGCGGTTACATAGAGTTTTTATCTTAAAATGATACATTAAGCTGTATCTACATCTTATGCATTTCACTGTACTCATGTTATAGTTTACAATTAAAAAGACTTGAAAGAAGAGCTACCATTTCACTTCCATATTTGGATAATAGTGTTATATTTTAACATCTTGCTACAAGTAATATATTCTATAGTCTACTCCATCTTTCATATGGTTATTTTAGCTATGACTTCTTGCCCGTCTAACTGTAGGACAAACTTTTAAGAAATGCAAAATTTTCTATCACTGTATCTATCTAAACAATTCTCAGTAATCCAACTCAACTGTAAACATTTAAACATCTAAACATCACCACAGTGTTACCCATTCATTTTTAGTCTCTGCATATACAAGCAATATTTTTGTGCAGTCAGATTGAACTTTATTGCTTATGGAATAAAATTAAGATATCACTTTAAAATTTTTATTAAAAAAGAAGGTAGAAAATTAACTATTACATTCCTAGCCTCATCTGATTTTTCCTCTGCTCAGGTAGCAGTTGTAAACTTCAGGCTCCTATCCATATCATTTTTTTTTTTTAATTTTTCAACGTTTATTTATTTTTGGGACAGAGAGAGACAGAGCATGAACGGGGGAGGGGCAGAGAGAGAGGGAGACACAGAATCGGAAGCAGGCTCCAGGCTCTGAGCCATCAGCCCAGAGCCCGACGCGGGGCTCGAACTCACGGAGCACGAGATCGTGACCTGGCTGAAGTCGGACGCTTAACCGACTGCGCCACCCAGGCGCCCCCTATCCATATCATTTTTATGTAATCCTAGGAAACTCTCCAAATCAACCCACAGAAATTTTTGGCATTTAGCTGACTTTTTCATTGGCCAAATATATCACAAAGGAACTACTCTCAATCAAAAATGTTAGTCATGTTCTTCTCTGTTTTATTAGTTTTGTAAGGCAGCCATAAAACAGTATCACACACTTAGTGGCCTAAAACAACAGAAATTTATTTTCTCACAGTTCTGGACACCTGATGTCCAAAAGCAAAGTGTCTGCACAGCCAACTCCCTCCAGAGAGGCTCTAGAGGAAAATACTTTCTTGCTTCTTTCAGGTTCTCATGCCATCTTGGCTTCCTTGGCTTGTCATCCCATGACTCCAATCTCTGCCTCTGTCCTCATATCACCTACTCCTTTGTATGTCTGTGTTTTCTCCTTTTCTGTTTCTTTTAAGGACATTTGTCACTGGAATTAGGGCCCAATGAGGTAATCTAGGATCACTTTTAACTCAAGGTCTTTAATTTAATTCCATCTGCAAAGACCCATTTTCCAAATATGATCCTATTCACTGGTTTGGAATAGAGACCACCATTCAACTCACTACACCTGTTATATCATCAAGAGGACATACCTCTAATTGACCTACAAGCTGGACCCTGCAATCTGAGGTTCCTTACTCCCTCCTCTGTCCCTGAAATATGCATTCTGCCCATCATTCCCACAGAAGAATCAAATTTCAAGGACATAGTCCTGAGAAAGTAAGATGTTATTGAGACCATCTGGAAGTATACATGAATGAACACTATTAAGGCCTCTATATAAACTTCTAAGATTCTGGCAGAGATCTGTTCATCTTGCAACCACCCCAGACAAACCTCATAAGTAAATTCCTTTGCTTGTTTATTAAACCCTCCACCTAACAATCTAGAGTGGTCTGCCTCTTTCTTCTGTCTCTCCTTGCCTTCCATATGTGGGGGCCAGTTCCATATTACACCTGGGGAAAGTCCCAAGCCTGCAAGCCAATAATAGTGTCGGGGTTGAGGGGGGGTGTGAAGAAATTATTAAAAAAAATAAAGGATACAAGAATAATAGAGGTAATGGGACAATTTTGAATGGGCTTCCATAGCTAAATATGTAACAAAAGTATATATATATTACATAGTCATTTTCATACCCTACACAGTTAATCACAAATTCTTAGGAGAAGAGTAATTAGGATTCATTCAATTTTGAATCCCAGTACCTAACCTAGTGCTCTTGACATCATAAACAGGAAATAATAGAAAATTAACACATATCATATAAAATAATTCTGCAGCTACTTAAGGATACTAGTGGTGCCTAGATTCAGGATTGGCTTTAACACCAGCTTTAACATAAGGAAACAGAACTGCCATTTTTTTCCTACCTGGAGCTTAAAAGTCAAGAATTGTATTAGTCACTGCAACAACAATAACAAAAAATGATACCTGGGGAGAAAGAAAGGAAGAAATGAAGTAGATAACAAAATACGCATAGATATGTTTGCTTAAAGAAACTTAAGTAAAGAGAGAAACTGATGTGGAGCCCTGGCCAAAGTATTCCAACATGCCTAAAATGCTATGATTAAAAACCCAAATGAGTAGCCCTGAAGGCATGAATGGTGGAGAAAAGAACAAAGACCCTCAGGGCACTGTCCACAAGATAGAAGAAAAAATTGTCTTGCATACAGGTAGGATTGGATGACTTATTTTGGAAAGGGTAAACAGCCCACCCACATACAACTTCTCAGGGAAAAAGGAATTGTAATGTCAAAAATATGAAATGACTGTCAAAAGTATACAAAACCAAGTCTATAAGTTGTGAAATAGAAGTTTCAGATCTATTCTGAGGCTATAAAAAGCACGTTTAATAGAAATTCAAAACATGATCATTTTGTTATCACTCAAGTGCCAATCGCTAGCCAGCTATGCTGCACATGCGTACCTGTCCACAGAAAAGTGTGTGTGTGTGTGTGTGTGTGTGTGTGTGTGTGTGCAGGCACACGCATGCATGCACACTGATGCATGAACAAAATAATTTTATTCTGTTTTAGTTGTTTGATATTCTGTTCAGGATCAGCTGTAGTTTCTCCCCGGGTATGTGTGATTATCTGAAAATTATGTCAACACAGAGCCTGTTATCATTTTTAGAAAAATTCCTTCAAGATTACCCGGTGAGTTACAAAGGATAAAATCTGCATAAAAAATATTCTGTCGCCATCAAAAAAACTTAATCTTCTGGTAAAGATTAAGAACCAAATGTACTCACCTACCTCTCAATTTCTAGAATTCCAATGAAATGATAGTAAAAAAAAGATACAAATGACAAAATCTTAAGAGCACTAATAATAGGAAAGAAAACTATTTCCTATTATAACTGAGCAGAGACCTTAAAGATTTTTCTAGAAGATGGAAAGAGAAAGCAGCAACCCAGAAAGTTCACAGCATAGCCTGCCATAGAGGTGATCCCTGGCTCATGTAAGGGAGTCCATAAGAGACCTAAGAGCCAAGTGAGGAGGAAAAGAACATAAATGGAATGAGGAGCAGATATCTTTAAGATTTTAAGTCTAACTATAAAATTACTTCTCTCCTATTTTCCTCCCCAGACATTCTGGCCCTCCACTTAGAGGTGTCGTGTTTACTTCCTTTCATAAGTCAAGACATCTGCTCTAAAGAAACTAGTCTCCTGCCTATGTTCCATTAGAATGAATCCCTTATGCACTTGGGTGGCTCAGTCGGTTAAGCATCTGACTTCTGCTCAGGTCATGATCTCCTGGTTTGTGGGTTTGTGAGTTCAAGCCCTGTGTCAGGCTCTGTGCTGACAGCTCAGAGCCTGGAGCCTGCTTCAGATTCTGTGTCTCCTTCTTTCTCTCTGCCCCTTCCCCACTTATGCTCAGTCTCTGTCTCTCTCTCTCTCAAAAATAAATAAAAACATTAAAAACAATTTTTAAAAAAGAATGAATCCCTTATCCCTTCGGAAATGGTTCCTACAGGTGTCCTGCAGACTGCTCCTCTCTGCCCAGTACATGGACACACGGCCAGCACTTCCAAATTTAACCTACATCTTCTCCATAAATATGAATACACAATCAACAATCTCCAATATTTTGGGGTGCCCAGCTGGCTAAGTCAATGGAGCATGTGACTCTTGATCTCTAGGTCATGAGTTCGAGCCCCACATTGGAGGCTGAGATTACTGAAAAATAAAATCTTAAAAAAAGAGAATCTCTAATATTTTGAGAAAAATACATAAAAACAAAAAGCTAAGGCAAACAAATGGAAAAATTGGCCCAACAATAATTGATAATTCAGAAAAACAGAGAACTTAATATTTATCCTGATTAAGATTCTAAGGATGGAAAACATACTGTGTCCATAGATTAGAATAGGTTGCTTCCATATCTTGGCAGAAAAAGATAAATACCATACGATTTTATTCATATGTGGAATCTAAGAAAACAAAAAATGAAAAAAAAAAAACAGTCATAGATAACTGAGAACAGATTGGTGATTGCCAGAGGCAAGACAGGGTAGCAGGGAAATATGGTGGGGTAGGCAAAATGAGTAAAGGGGTTTAAAAGATATAAACTTCCAATTATGAAATAAGTAAGTCATAGGGATATAATGTACAACATGGTGACTACAGCTAATAATACTGTATTGTATATCTTAAACCTGCTAAATGAGTATATTGTAATAGTTATCATCACCAAAAAAAAAAAATATTGTAACTGTATGTAGTGATGTATGTTAACTAGATTTATTGTGATCATTTCACAATACTACAAATATCAAATCATTATGTTGTACACCTGAACTTGATATAATGTTGCATGTCAATTATATCTCAATTGAAAAAAGATCAGGGACACCTGGGAGGCTCAGTCAATGAAGGGTCCAGCATCAGCTCAGGTCATGATCCTGTAGTCTGTGAGTTTGAGCCCCACATCGGGCTCTGTGCTGACATTTGGGAGCCTTGAGCCTACTTCGGATTCTGTCTCCCCCTCTCTCGCTGCCCCTCCCCCCCCACATGCCTGTGCGTGCACGGGCCCGTGCACTCTCTCTCAAAATATATATATCTCTCAAAAATAAATATACATGAAAAAAAATGTTTTAAGATTAGAATAGGATTCTATGCTATTGGAACAATCAGAGAATTTTTTAAATTGGCTTGAAAAGCTAAATGTGTTTACTGAAATTAAAAAAAAAAAATCCAATAGAGCTGGAAAGTAAAATTGAAAACTTAGAAAGGGAAACCATGAGAGAAAAGGCAAAGAGACAGACCAGTGCTTCTCAAATATTAATGTGCATACAAATCACCTGGAGATCATGTTAAAATGCAAATTCTGATGTGGGATTCTTCATTTCTAACTAGCTCCCAATGATGCCATTGCTGCTGGTCTCCAGGCCCCATTTTGAGTAGTGAAGACTCAGAAACACAGGTGCTTGGAACATTTCTGGGCACCCAAAAAAAAATTTTTTTTAATAATAAGCAGTCCTAAGAATGGAGTCTATTGCACTCCAGTTTCTGTCTCAATCCATCATTTGAAAGATTTAAAAAGGAGCTCAGAGTGGCGCCCATCTCCTGACTGGGGCTGAGTCCTCTAACCATGTGCTCCCTCCTGCTGTTTTCTGGCTCCTGACAGCCTGCACTTCAAGACAGGGTTTCTTCCACTTCAGCTTGTTTACTTTTCAGACCAATTCAGGGAATCATAATTAACTCAGTACTTTGTCTTGCTTAGGAAGAGAAAGTTAATAATTATAGTATTAAGACTAGGTCATAGCAACCTGCACCAAATTACCTTTCATTTATTGCACGATATATCCAGAAATATTTAGTTTTTAAACATAAACATTTTGAATATGTCTCTCATATTAGAAGAAAGACAGCATAACAATATTCTGACACCGATTCTCCTCTTACACCCAAAATGATATAATCACAGGAGTAAAGCAACTCTGTTCATAAAACTACATAGTTATATTAATATATAACATATAACTCAATATATATTAAGTTCAGATTTTATAGATTTTGGACTACAATGTATGCATTGTTAGCTGTTTTTAAAGAATTTCTGAAAATTAAGGAAACATGTACTTTAGCAAATGATACCTGATGATTTGGATATCTGACAAATCAAGACATTTGCCATCCTTGTTTTGCAAATTTGAATTTATCTTTTGTTTAAAATGTCTATTACATACTAGTGTTTCAGGGTTGAATTTATCTTTTTTTAAAGCTCTTTATCACATGTTAAATAAAGTATTTCTAAAGAGTTTCAAACTGAAACTACTGACCATTTTCTTTGTCTCTTAGAGACAATGTAATACTTTATCACTGAGGGAAATAGTGAGTGCTTATAAAACCATTTGAGAAAAAATGAAGGATTCATGCTAAAAAACTATCTCCAGATATTTCCGAGTTTTTTAGATTTTGTTCTTGGAAGAAAATATAAATTCTGACCTTCAGAAAAATTCCTGGCAACTCAGGAAGTGGAGTAAAAATTGTGTTTATCAGTAGAACACTACAGTACTTAGAAATATTTGAAGTTAATTATAGCATTTTATACGTTATAAAACTAAATTTAAAGTGACAATTGTGGGGGCGCCTGGGAGGCTCAGTCGGTTAAGTGTCCGACTTTAGCTCAGGTCATGATCTCACAGTTTGAGAGTTCAAGCCCCGCATTGGACTCTGGTCTGACCGCTCAGAGCCTGAAGCCGGTTTTAGATTCTGTGTCTCCCTCTCCCTCTCTGCCCCTTCCCCACTTGTGCTCTGTCTCTCTCTCTCTCAAAAACAAGTAAACATTAAAAAAAATAAATAAAGTGACAATTGTGGGAGACTGAGGAAATTTGAAAGTTTTTTTTAATGCTTATTTATTTGGGGCACCTGGGTGGTTCAGTCAGTTAAGCATCAGACTTTGGCTCAGGTCATGATCTTGCAGTTCCTGGGTTCAAACTCTGCATCAGGCTCTGATAACTCAGAGCCTGGAGCCTGCTTTGGATTCTGTATCTCCCTCTCTCTCTCTGCCCCTACCCCACTCTTACTGTGTCTCTCTCTGTCTCTCAAAATGAATAAGCGTTAAAAACAATTGTAATGTTTATTTATTTTTGAGAGAGAGTGCAAGCAGGGGAGGAGGCAGAGAGAGAGGGACAGAGGATCCAAAGTGAGCTCTGCACTGACAGCAGCAAGCCCAATGTGGGGCTTGAACTCACAAGCCATTGAGAATCATGACCTCAGCCAAAGTTGGACGCTCAGTTGACTGAGCCACCCAGGTGCCCCAGGAATTTTTTTTTTAAGTTTATTTATTTATATTTATTTTGAGAGAGAGAGAGAGAGAAAGAGAGCACGCGCGCGTGCGCGCGAGTGCAAGTGGGGGAGGGGCAGTGGAAGTGGGGGAGGGGCAGAGTGAGCGGGAGAAAGAGAATCCCAAGCAGGTTCTATGCAGTCAGCACAGAGCCTGACACACGCCCGGCTCCATTACTCCAATCACAAGATCATGACCTGAGCTGAAATCAAGAGCCAGACACAACCAACTGAGCCACCCAGGTGCCCCAGAATTTGGAACTTTTTAAAATGGAATGATCTATTATATGAGGGAAGGGCTTAACTTATGCAAAGTTTTACAGACTTGACATAAACTTTTCCTAGAATTTTTATTTTAGTAGAAATAGTGAAAAACTCAAATTTCTCTAAGATTAAATCAATTTAATTCATCTTGGCTATTCATTTATTTAATAGCATGGTATTACAATAGTACACCTTCTGCTAACTATAGATATAGCACAATTCTTTGATCTGGCCATTCACCATAGCAAGTGCTAAGTGTTGTCTGCTCTAAAACCAAAGGAAACCACGGTGGCCTTGATAGCTCATGGAGGATTCAATAGTATTGTTGATACTTTTTATATCAGCTGAGAAATAGATAATGCACTACTTATTTAATCTTCCCTATTGGAATGTTGTGCTTTTATGAATGTGATATATTTCACATTCTAAACTTTAATTCATAGTTCCTAAAACTTTCTGCGATAGTTATAACTGGACATTGCCAGTGTCCTGCCCATATCCTCTTACCTTTTGTACTTACGCACAATTAACTTGATTTCTAACTGAAGACCTAATAATCTTGGGACATGGAAGTCCGCTTTATCCACCCATGCTGCAGGCCAGAGTGTTGGGGAGTTAATGACCCTCTGGCCCCAGAAATTCTGAACCAATGACCGAAGGAAATTGGTATATTTCTTCCAGTGAGATAACCCTGAGGTATGTGCTTACACCAGTCACAGAGGTTCCTCAGTGGGGGTAAGTCCAGTTACCTACAAGGGTAACTAGTTTGACTATGTACACTTTTCTGGCTGCATTCCCTTCTGTGTCTCAGTTTCCCCAAATCTCTACCAGTATTTCCTACATCTTCCAAATAAACCACTTGCACATGAATCCTCATCTTGGCATCTGCTTCTGATAGAACCAACCAAGAAAAGAGGTATCAGAAGTGGTACCAGGAAGCAGATTCTCAAGAAGGGATTCTAGAATTGAATCACTTGCCTGCCAGAGGTAACAATAACACCATTTTTAGCACTAACTAGGGTGGTAATGACCTTTGGCACACTGTAACATAATATTTACTCGGGCTTTGACTTGTGGTTAATTGGAAGGTATAGAGATAGAAGGGGAGACCAGGTATTTTTGAGGTAGAACCCTGAACAAGTGTGTAAAAGGCATATAAAATAGTAAAGAGTAAGTAACAAAAAAGCAAAATGATAAGTTTAAAAAAAAAGCAAGGGATAAGTTACTGACCTTTCCTTCCCATCACTAAGAAAGAAGCACAGCCCTTATACATCTCTGGATTTTATGGACTGCATATACAACACTTAGCAAAATTGTTCCAAATCATTTCTTGGGTAACTAAGGAGGCTGCCAGTTTTGAGTAGATCCAAAGCAATAGATGGCTCTGCAGCAGATTCAAATTATGTTATAAGCATCTGACACTTTTTAACTATACAACCCAGCAGATCCAGAGGTACCAGAGGTACCCATGATCCATAAGGAAGCCCTGTATAGTCCCTGGAAAACCTCAATAGGACAAGAGAATACAGACTTCTATGATTCTAGAGCAATGCTATGTGTCTGCAGCAGAAAAAAATGTTCTCCATTAGAAAGGCAGTTCCCAGCGTATACTGAGCCCTAGTAGAGTCTGAGTGCCCAACCAATGGTACATCAAGCCACTATGCAATTAGAGATGCTTATAATGAGCTTAGAGTTTTCAGCCCCTAAGTGATATGGTCAAAATGACACAGCAGCAATCTTATCACCTAATAGAAAAGATACTTTCAGGATAAGACCTGAGCAGACCCAAAAGGTACAAGTTAGTTACTCAAACAAGTGGTCCAGGCCTTCATGTTCCAGTCTCTCAACTCATACCTTTGTGGGGGTTTCTTATGACCACTGAAGAAGGAGAGGGAAAATCTGAACCTGATTCACAAACTGGACTGAAAAGCAGTGGGTTCAACTTGGTGAACGGGTTTTAACAAATATATTGGGAAGCTTCAGGTGTAATGACAGGAAGTACCAGAAAGGCTCAAGGTACTGAAAATAAACTTTGGGGCACCTGGTGGCTTAGTCAGTTAAGCGTCCAACTCTTGGTTTCCGCTCAGAACATGATCTCACCATTTGTGAGCTCTAGCCCACCACTGGGCTCTGCACTAGCAGCATGGAACCTGCTTGGGATTTCTCTCTCCCTCTCTCTCTGACCCTCCCCAGCTTGCTCTCATTCTCTCTCAAAAAGTAAATAAATAAATAAATAAATAAATAAACAAACAAACAAAAAAAACAAACATAAAAATGAACTTTGCCTAAAATTATGGACTGAATTTTTGTAGCCCCCAATATTCATATGGTGAAACCTTAACCCCGCTATGATGGTAGAGCCTCAGGGTATTTGGTATCCTTATAAAGAGATTTGGTATCCTTATAAAGAGACCCAAGTGAGTTCCTTCACCCTTTCTACCATGTAAGGATACATGGAGAACTATGAAACCAGGAAGTGGGCTCTTACCAGCCACGGAATCTGCCAGCACATTGATCTCAGAAAGCCACCCAATCTATGGTATTTTTGTTAGAACAGCCCAAATATACTAAAACAGCCTCTTTATAATTTGTCCTACAGCTAGGCCTAACTATCTCAGTTGAGAGCCACTGATCTAAAAGTTGAATTTGACAAAATAGGAACTGAATACAAACATTCTTTATGGGCCATAGCATTCCATCACTCAGTCAGGAAAAGACTTCTCCAGGACTTACCTACACATAGCAAAGAGCACAAAACTAAATTTTATAACAACCCCTGCCGATGAAGAACTCCTGCATTAAAATTTCCATCATCTTCCATTATTCAGCATTATCTATGAATGCATTCTGGAAACACCAGTTTTTGCATTCTATTTTAGGAACTGGAACTTTCAGAACTCGAAGGTGTGAGTGTAAACACATGCACACACACATCCACACGCAGAAAGCCTATTCTAACCTCTGACTTGTCATTTCTGGATCTCTTCTAAGACTGCTAGAGTACATGATATAAAATCCCTGACACTGTCATCGCTGTTATCATCATCTTTGTTTCTGATCTCTCCCTTTCTTCTCTCTTTTTCTTCCATCACCTATCACTTTTCCTGTGACTCTCAGATTTCACACAGGAAAGTCTGTCTTTTACTAACATCACTGTCCTGCAGAGCCTCCTCACCTTCTATTTAGGCAGACAATGGACTAGCTCATTACTGTACCATGGTTTCAGTTGTCCTTGCTCTGAAAGGACTTCATTTGGACTCTTTATCCAAATGAAGACACTTTCATTTTTTATTTTCCTTACTTCTGGGCTCAGTGCCACTCAGCTATTTGAGGGTACCAGATAACTAAAATTTATTGTAAATAAACATAATGATTCTAAGCTTGCTTACCATAGTTCCAACAGTGATGAATTTGCAAGGCTATGCTTTAAAAAGCAGATACAAGAATGGTCTTCTGATGAACATGTCTCACTTCTACAGAATCAGTTTTTTACACACTGTTGCTAGTTAGGTTGCTGAAAAGACATTTTGATTTAGGTATTTATTTAATGAGTATTTACCAAGTTTCTGTTATCTTTGAAGCTTCTTGGTAGGTACTAACAATATAAAGATAAGTAAGATATAGTCCCTCTTCTCAAGGAACCCAGAGCCTAAGGAGGAAATAAGCAAGCACATAAATATTTTGTATATGATTTGATAAATACTATAGCAAAAACAAACACAAGGCACGGTGGGAACTCAGAGTGGGGAAGATTTAACTCTGCCTGGTGGGATATGGAAAGTCCTCACATGAAGTGTGACATCTGAGCTACATCCTAAAGGGTGAGTAGAAGTTTGCCATGCCAAAGGCCTACAAATTGGATACTAAAGAAACTGCAAGTGCCAAGGCATGGAAGATCAACATAACAATATATCTTGAGAATTAGGTACTTAGAATTAAGTGAAGGAACTAAGGCTTAGAAGGAATACAAGAGTACAATCCAGAATGACCTATGTGTATCTTGCTAAAACTGGCCTATAACCTGAGATATTAAATGGAAAGCCATTGAAGGACTTTATGCATGGGAGTAGCATGATCAGATTTGCACTTTACAAAATCACTCTGACCATGCTAAAGGAAATATGGGAGAAAGGTGAAAGGTGAACAGATGACCAGCCGATAGAAATAATAAGAGCCTAACTCCAGCAGTGACCAGCAGGGTGGGAGAAGAGGAGAGAGATTACAGAGACATTTAGGGGCTAAAATAAATGGGGTCAGATGATTAATCTGTATGTGGAGGATAAAGAGGAAAGGGAGAGGGGAAAAGAACAGAGAAGGAAGAGTCAAGCCTAATATGCAGGTTTCCACCATGACAAGTGGATGATGGCAGTTGCTTTACCAGGGTAAAAGATTGAGAGGTGGGAAAAAGGTTTGGAGGTCAAGATGAAGAGTCTGTTTTTGGAAATGGTAAATTTAAATGGCCTGTGGGACATCCCACCAGGCTGCTATATAGAGACCAGGATCTCAGGAGAAAGGTCAGAGCTAGACAGATAAGGCATATAGGTAGTAATTTAAGTAAAACCTCCCCCACTGCCTAATCACCACTTGAAATGGAAACCACACACAAAAGTATCACACTCAGAAATTAGGTGTGCAGAGAAACCTTGCCAAACGGAGACTAACATTAAGAACCATTCGGTCACTCAGGCAGTTGGCTCTGTCTTCTGATAAAACAAATCAATATAATCTCTCCAAGTGAAACCATGTTATCTTCCTTAACTTTGCTGTTGATCAAAACCAAACTCACTCGCTTCTCTTAGGTTCTATTCATTTATGCATTAAACGTGTGTTTGCTAATTAATGTAGCCCAAATATCAATAGCCTTATCTGTTTAGCCCTGACCTTACTCCTGAGATCCTGGGCAAGAGAGACCTGCCCAGATCTGGGGCACTTCTTTTGAATCTAAAGTGCACTGTTCTACTCCAAATGTTTAATTGTTTATTTAAAAATGAAATAATTATGTCATGGATTGAAAGAAGTAATATTCAAATATTATAGTCATCCCAACTTTTAAAATATTTTAAATATGCCCTTTAAACAATAAATGTTGACCTCCAAAAAAATCAGTACAATAGCCTCTTGATATAGTGAGTGCTCTACTTTATAAGGTATTCATCATCACCTCATCCAAATCCTACAGTTCAGAGACTGGATTTCTTGAAAAAGTAAAAACAAAAAAATAATTTAGTAAAACTCAGTTTTGTCTTGAATCTTACTTCAATATAGTTAGATTTCACAAGACAATAAGGTTCTAATCACATCCTGATTGGTACAGATTTATGCAGAGTTTATGCAAGAATTAATGGACATTATTAAGAAAGTCACTCCACGCATACTGATATGTGATTATGCCTGAAGATATACAAAGTCATCCACAGCTGGAAACACACTAAAATAATAAGCCTACAGTTGCAAATGCTGTTTTAATTATGAATATCTTTTCTATTTTTAGATAGTACTGATCTTCACTTACTTATAGTAGAGATATGTTATTTTAATTTAAATTGTCATTCTTTAAAATTCATATATATGTACATATAATCCCTATACAGAGAGAAAATTAAGAAAATACATTACTGACATGTGTGATAGTTTCTTCATTCAGAAAATTCTTAAAAAGTTTATATTTTCATCTTAATGGGAAAAAGAGGACTATAGTCACAATTAAATTCATGTGTCGAATTACATTAGATAAGTAGAGTTTAAAATGTGTTTACCTGATGCAAAAATTGTTACCATGAACATGGAAAGGATAACAGACACACTTAGAGGCCACCCAAGAGATGTGCCATCCTACTTTTAATTGATTAACTTATAGATTATTTCTAAATTATTAAGGAAAGAAACTAACATTTATTGAAGAGCCACCTAGCCAGTCATTGGAGCATATGCACTTTACCTAATTTAATCATTTCAATTTACTCTATTATTAGCCTCACTTCATAAAAGACAACAAGAAGCTTATACAAAGGCCTTGTGGTGATTTTCAAATATATTCAAAAATTCTTTCCAAAATTGGAGTCTAATTCTCTTCCCCTTGAGTATGGGCTGGATTTAGTGACTTAGAATATGGCATAAGTATTGCTTTGTGATTTCTGATGAGATCATAAAAGACATTGAGACTTCCTCTTGGATGGTTCATTCTGAGGCACACTAGCGGCCATGTCATGAAGATTCCAAGCAGCCTGTACTAGTCAGGTCAGGTTTTCATAACAAAATACCACAGACCAGGTTGTTTAAACAACAGAAATTTATTTGCCAGAGTTCTGCAGGATGAGAACTATAAGGCCAAGGTGCCATCTGATCCAGTTCCTGGTGAGAACTCTCTTTCTGGTTTGTGGACAGCTGCCTTCTTACTGTGTCCTCACATACTGGAGGCAGAGAGCTCTGGTGTTTCTTCTTCTTACAAGGGCACCAGCTTTATCAGATTAGAGCCCCATCCTTATGACCTTTTATTTAACGTTTATTACTTCAGCACAGGCTCTGTCTCCAAAAACAGTCACATTGGAGGTTAAAGCTTCAATGTATGAATTTTAGGAAGACACAAATATTTAGTCCATAGCACAACCCAGTGGAAAAATTCACATGGCTAGGAACTAAAGCCCCCAGCTAACAGCCATGTGAATTAGCCAGCTTGGAAACAGTTCTCCCAGGTATGGTCAAGGTAGCCTGGGTCAATACCTTAAATGTACCTCAACAAAGACCCTAAGCTACAGCCACCCAGCTAAGCCTGCCCTAAATTCCTTACTCTCAGGAACTATATGAAAACACAAATATTTGTTGTTTAAGCCACTAAATGTTGGAGTAACTTGTAACAGAAATAGATAACTAATATATGTAGGTATCAGTCAGTAAGCAATAAAACAGGGATAAGAAACCAGGTTTTTCTGATTGCTGAAGTATGAGCTCTTTCTACTACCCACACTACCTACATAGCCTCTCCAATATTTAAAAACTCGTTCATTTATTGTGAGACTTTACATATATTACTTCAGTTCATCTTAATAACATTGAGAGGTTGGTTTTATAATAAAAAATATACAAAAGTATGTTTTTGTAATTAAAATTGTTTACATCAAATAAAAGATAAGGCTTTGACATTATAAAGCTCTACCTCTAAAGATCACTTCAATCTGGACAAATTCAGTGACATATCTGGTTCCTTGCTTCCACAGTTTTCCTCCCTAACCTGTATTACACACATCAGGGGGATTGAAATTTTAAAATGTAAATCAAACCATGTTCCTCTTTTACTTAAAATCCATTCCATGACTTTGTGACTTCTTATTGGTTACACTTAAAATAGCTACATACGAGGACTAATCCTAATCATATGGTAAAGCAGTTGGTGGCAACCCATTGCAAATACAGTCAATACACTCTGTACAATTGCCTTCATTTCTTTTCACTTCCCCACACAGGTCTTTTTCTGTCCCATGAATCCATGAACCCATCCTCAATCTGGTCTCAGAGTCTTTGCAACTTACAAGCCAAGAAAGAATATGATCTTAAGGGAATTAAAGATGAGCTCATCAGTTTAAAAGGTTATGGGGTAGCTAAAGAGTACAAGCACTAGGAAGTAAAGACAGGACACTGAAAACTTCAGAACATAGACAAGAATAGAAATAAAGTGTATTGGGGCGCCTGGGTGGCGCAGTCGGTTAAGCATCCGACTTCAGCCAGGTCACGATCTCGCAGTCCGTCAGTTCGAGCCCCGCGTCGGGCTCTGGGCTGATGGCTCAGAGCCTGGAGCCTGCTTCCGATTCTGTGTCTCCCTCTCTCTCTGCCCCTCCCCCATTCATGCTCTGTCTCTCTCTGTCCCAAAAATAAATAAACGTTGAAAACAAAAAAAAATTAAAAAAAAAAAGAAATAAAGTGTATTGAATGCTTTAATAAAACATTACACACACTAGTTATAAAAATAGAAACATCTATTCCTATAAGGAACCTAAATAAGTTGGAATTTACTTGTACCCCTAATTTCTCTGGCCAAATTCCATTAACCACAGATATCTAGGTCAATAGGTTAATTCACCTGTCTGTTCTGCCTTTGCTCTCTGTCACACAATGTCTCAAATTCTCTCTCCTAGTGAGTGGGTACCAACCTTAAGTACACACAGTTGCATATTTAAAGGGACCATGCACTCCCATTGGACCAAGGTCCGTGTTCAGACATTGCAATTGTAATAACCATTGGTTCTGCCTCTCCTGGCAACTACCTCTTATGTCTTACTAAGAATCTGTGCTCTCTTTTGTCTCTTCTTTTTTTCTGCTTCTCTTTAGATTTTTTTAAGCTTATTTCTCAATCTTACACGTTATGCATTCCTAATACTCCACTAAATCCTGGGGCTCTCTATTCTCTCTGATTCCTTTTTCCCTACTTTTGCTCAACATGGAAAAAACAATTTATTTCTCTCAGAAATCCTACTGTTTTTCTGACAGTAGCACCAAAAAGATAATTCCCCTAAGAAATCTTGTGTATCTACGATTCTTGACACTAGAATTGTCTTTATTTTTAAGTGTCCTTCACTCTTGCTAGGTATGTAGTAAAAAGGAAAATCATAACTACAGTGGATTTGTAACCTCCTAGTTAGGTTTTAGGCTTTATAACTCATAAGACAGAAAAGCAAATATGGTCAAAATTGTACTTCTAAGTCTCCTAGGAGACCCACAGTGGAGACTAATATACAATCACTCAATAAATTGATCACAGTTTTCCTTTCAGGGTGACGGCGTTACTCTTTTTGGTTTAACACCAGATGAAAGAATAGGTTTCTGTTTGGAGCCCAAATTGTACTAAAAAATAATTATCATTAAACATTGGAATCACGGTCTCACGCTAAGATTTCATGCTATGAGAGGCAGGAAAGAACTGAGGAACACCTGAGGGAGAACAGCAGACTAACATCTCCCTTCTCACTCTTACTTTGGGTCAGACACCCTAAGTAGAATGGTGAAATCATCCCTGTGATTTAAATTTCTCTCTCCTCTCAGTCTCTCCCTGTTACCTCTTGCTAAATTTGCCTTAAATCCATGGGGGATGTGACTACAGAACATATGTATAAGGCCATTAGCTGTCCCAACTGAATGACAGCGACAAGACAATTTAACCAAAATAACTGTTGTATGAAACACATAACTAAAAATTTTAATGTGAAAATCTATGTATCCAGTTTCCCTTTGGGTACTAAGAAAGAGGCTATCTGCATGATGTGGAATTTTGTCTTAGTTTCTATCCTTAAAATCATTTAATTATACTAGCCCATCCAATCAAGAAATGTGTAATACATATTTACACCATTTACTCATTATTTAGTAGATTTTCAGGTACAAATTTTTCTTTACAACTCCAAGCCTAGGCCTAAAAAGTAAAAGTTAGGTAAACTTCCTACCTGGTAATTTTAGCCACCTTCACCTTCTCCTTGGAAGAAAAGCAATTAGGTGTTAATTGGATGGTTGTAAGGAGAGCCTGCAGAGTTCCAGACAAACTGGATATGTCGGGTTAGAAAGAGAATGATTGTTCTCATCGATTTAGATTGGACACCTGATAGGCCCTTTAGAGGACCTCGTACCAATTCTCAAAAAAGAGTAATATGGACTCAAAATGACCAACCAGATATAAAGAATCATGATCATTTTATTATCTGCCAATAGTTTTGTAAAAACTACCAGCATAGAAAATTAAAGGTTTTATTGCTGGACAGATGGGCATGCATGCTGGGAAGCCATATAGCTGGCCCACACAAAACGGATGAACAATTCCTGATTTTCATAACACTGCACTTGAAGACACAGCAATTTTCAGCCTAAGCAATAAGGCCAATGGAATAGGAAACATTTCTTTTTAATATTTTTCTGGATAGTTAAATGTGAGTATCTAGAGAATTTCTATTTATAGTTAGCTTGGCTGCACTTGGCATGCCTCCTACCAGGATTCATTATCCCACTCAGCTTCAGGTGCTTCAGGGAGGTGGGAGAGAAGGCCATGCCCACATTGCCTTGATCTCTGCTATCTGTTAATCCTGTCTAACTATGGCAGCAGCTGAGTTACATTATTGCTCCTCTGGGGCTATTTATATTTAACACAAGATGCAAGCAATGGTTCCCAAATCCTGGCATAGGAAACATTAAAAATACAGTTTCTTTGGACCATAATATCTATGATTATGGTTTAACAGGTCTGGGGGTGGGGGGTAGAGAGTGGAGGAACTTGCCAGAAAACTATATTTTAGCTAGTACTTCCAATAAACATACTCCCATTTAGGGTCTTAAAGGTCAAAAAGCATCAGAACCCAGGGTAATAAATCTCTAATAGTACAACTTAACTCATGGGCAATGGGTATAAAAATTTTGGAACAGAAATCATGCATTAGTAGCTGCCTATCCACCTTGCTTGAACACTAACCAGGTTGAGCTGTTGTAAATTTCCATCTAGCCAACATCTGAATGCAGAAAGTTTGAACAAAATGACTTTTCCAACTTCACTTCAAGAATTATATGCAGTGATGAGCTAGTAAATGTTTAGTAACTGGATCCTGGGGGAAAAGTGTGTGTGTGTGTTTATTACACATTTTCCTAATATAAAAGATATGTAGCCTACATATAATAATAAAATACACAATATTCTTTGTTGTGAATTCCACATACCTCTAACTTCAGTGTGAGTTATTTTTAGAAAATCTATGAGTTTTTCTAATTTTATTGCCAATAATGGTGTTCCAAAATAAGGCTATGACTATGCACTTGATTACTATCCAATTCAGCCAAGATGTCACTCATATCATTAACAAATGAGTGTGGTTGTGACACAAAAGCTGGCTGATAATTTTGTGTACATTAAAACATTAATATTAAAGTGGAACACAAAAGGCCTATGCAAGAACTTTACTCCCCAATGATGCAAGTGATTGCCTGACTAAATTTGATAATAGTCTATGAATACTGGAAGCAAATTTCTTCATGTTGTCTATGCTATTCACAATTTAACCACTACAGACATGAAAGACTTAAATTTAATCAGCATTTAACATTTTCTCCATCATTTTAAAAACTTAAACAATCAAGACACTAAATCAAGTCCTCAATTTGCACCATTTTCTGATTGCTATGATGTAAAGACTCCCACCTGGCTAATTTGAAGCTACCAACATGATATCGCAGAGGGCTAAGTTTGGAGAGATGTATGGCAGTGTCTCTTCCACCAGACAATTGATGTATATAACCTTAAGAACAGAGATAATGGTTAAAAGTAATTTAAAAATTAGGAAGTTATGAATTTTGCATATTGAGTACTTTTGTACTAAATTATAAGTTTCTATAATTTGATTTTTAATAATGGTATATTTAACATCTGGTTCTCAAAGTGCCTGTAAATTTAACATTTGACTCTCACAAGCTTGTTAGAACCACTGTTCCATGGATGTCTACAATGTAGAGGCGAGAAGAGGTAAGGCAACATAGGTTAGACAGCTCATGCAGTGGAGGAGAAGGAGGAGAGGAGGAGAAGACAGACTATGTGAAGAAAAATATAGAAAAAACTTTATCTGCAACCTTCACTCTCAGATATTCCCATTTCTTAATTATATAGGTGGCAACTCACCAGCAGACTTCAACAGAAGGATGAAATTCGATTAACTGAGAGTGGGCCATGGTCACTCAACAGGGCACTGTCTCTAAAAGCAGTGGGCCAGTGGTTTTCAACCCTGTTGACCATCAAATCAGCCACAATTTGTTTTATTTATAAACACACACACACACACACACACACACACACACACACACACACACACAATCAGGACCACCTAAACCAAAACTTCCTAAGATGATTCTACACTGGAAACTACTTTGAAGTTTTAACCTGGAATGTTCAACATTTAATTGTGTCTATTGATTCACATTAAAGAGTCCATAAACTCATCTTGACACTAGGTAACTACCATATCAGTTTCAACAAGTATACAAAAAAATCCATTCTTGTGTTTAAATAGGAAACTGTATGCTACATATTCTTTTTGGAATAAGCTATAATAAAGAAGAATCCCATTTACAAAATTTCTTACCATTTTTTTCTAGTATCCAGTCATAAATTCCTCAGGTGTGAAAAATTCATATTTACAATATTCTATTGCTTTGCTGTATTTTCAAAATTGAAAGATGAAGAAACAAACTTTGATCTAAGAATATGACAGGGATAGAAAGAATACTTTTTAGGACATATTTTCAAAATTTTGTGTAGGGAATAATATTTCAGATTTGGAAAATCCCATTACTTTAAATGGGATTTACATGGTTACATTCCAAACTACTTTGAAATTTTAACCTAGAATGTCCAACTTTGATGGTGTCTATTTGACTTATGCTCAGATAACTTACTTTTATAAGTCACTCTTTCAACATTCAAGTTCTTTGAAGTTAAGAAATAGCCAACTAACATTTTTAAGCTTTCAATCAATTTTACCATAATTATCAAGCTAAGTAAAGATTATTTTAATAACAAAACACAAAACTATTTCTGAAAAACCTTTATGTAATCAAAATAGTTTAAACAGATTTAAAAGGATTCCAATCTGAACTTTAACTTAGAAATATTAGTAATCATTTGATGTTTCAAAGCTTGGCATTATAGTGAAACCATCATATCAGAACATTTCTATTTATTAGTTAAATTGCTAATCTTGAATGTTTTCACATTTTAACCATTTTTCTAGTTGTTAGTCTCTCATTAGGGAGGTCAGCATTCTCCTGATAACATATACGCAGTTTTGCTGGAGACCCTCTCAGTCACCGTTGTCTCCATTTACGTATGACTTCCCCCTCCATTCCCACACCTCACGGTGATGGTGTGTCAATATTGGTGACAGTGCCTGAAAGAGCAAGAATCATTTTGGATGACAATCACCTAAATAATGTTAGTAGCACAACCATAAGGCCATCAGTTGCCCAGTTTAGGGTTCAATTATCCATTTGCCCCCAAGTTAACTAACACTCAGTTTTAAAGACACAATGATTAATTGTACCCTAGGACCTAGGCAGAAAACAAGGGCACAAACCATAAAATGTTACTATCTGTCCACAGTGCTAACTTTCCATTTATCATTTCATTTTTGTTCACTTATTTCCATCTGTTTATTGCTTACAAACCCTTCTAGTTAATATATTAGTCAGATACCACCTAATGTTCTTTGGCACTTATTACTGTTCCCATTAAGCTAAAATTCTAAAATAGCTTTTTGAATACTGGATTTTTATCCTTGCCAATGTGAAATTGTAAAACCTTCTTTATCCATTCATTGCATCAAAAACTTGATTTCCCCAGATGCTAAATCATTAATCTTGTCTGGATGTATTTCAAGATCAAAGCTCCCATTTTAATAAATTTACATGACAACCAACAATAAATCCTCAGATGCCCACCTTTTTGGATCACAACCTGACTAAATCCTTCAGCTGAAGCTGATCCTACACTACTTCTGGATTTGGAAACAAAGAACATATTTAGGGGATTAGATTTAGACAGAGACAGCAAGAAATCTTCCTTTTACATATTTTTTCCTTTTTCTGAGCCCATGCAATAAATTTAGCTCTGCAGGTTAACAGAAAACATGGATGTTATTATACATGCTGCTTTGTTCCCTCTGGCTCTCTTCAAAATATCTAAGACTTGGGCCTCAAAGAATTTTCTGTAACAGAACTTTGCTGCCACCAACTGAACACATTCACCCAATGCAAGTGGACTTTTTTACAAATTAGTCTGGAAAGAAAGACGAAGGAAAGATCAAATATTCTCTTGGACCAGATCCCAAACCCTAACCAGGACTCCATTTCTAATCCATTTCTAATCAGTAATACCATCAGAGCAATGGCAGTCCTCTCTTCCCTCCTAGACCAATTTATATTCATATAAAACTCCTCCCTTATATGTAAGCAAAGAGCACTTGTTTTATTCATATCAACAAGCATAAATCAAAGGCTTTGTGTCAGGAGTATCATGTCATGAAATAGTGACATTGAACTGGTCAGTGAGCTGGGCTAAACGGGTCACCAGGTCAGAAAAGCAAACTTCTAATCAATCGCATTCTCACTGGTGAATTCTTATCTTTTAAAAATGCAGCAAAGTCTCTTCAGGTGACTCTAATTTCTTCTCTCTGGGCCAGATCCATAGCCCTCCCTTAAAGAAATGGATGTCATTTAGTCAACTGGTCCAAGATCTTAGCAACACACAGTATCACCAGGTAAGATACACATTCTAGGGGTGCTCAGGTGGATCAGTCAGTTAAGCATTCAACTTTGCCTCAGGTCATGATCTTACATTTGGTGAGTTCAAGCCACGCACTGGGCTCTGTGCTGACAGCTCAGAGCCTGATGCCTGCTTCAGAATCTGTGTCTCCCTCTCTCTGCCCCTGTCCCACTTTGTTCTGTCTCTCTTTCTCTCAAAAATAAACATTTTAAAAACTTTTTAAGTAAAAATAAAATAAAATACAAATTCTAAGACCCCTCCCCAGACCTACCAATCAGAACCTCCCAGAAGAGCGTTTGGGCAACAGAAGATCCCAATTCACAACCAGAGTTGAGGATCACCAGCTTAGTCCTATTCCCTCATTTTCTTGTTGGGGGAACAGTCTCAGAAAAGTAAAAGCAATCCACCAAACTGTATGCACAGGACCTCCAGGAAAACTCCGAGAAGGCCGGGAGCCCTGGGTTTAGAGAGTGTAGTAGCTGAGCTCACTAGTGAAGCTTAATCTATATGGAAACACTTCCAACATGTTGACCTTTGCCATATGCTTTGTTCTCTTGAACAGTTGAGCACAAACGAGATGAAAATGCTGTTTTGGAAAAGAAAATAGTGGGGCACCTGGGTGGCGCAGTCGGTTAAGCATCCGACTTCAGCCAGGTCACGATCTCGCGGTCCGTGAGTTCGAGCCCCGCGTCAGGCTCTGGGCTGATGGCTCAGAGCCTGGAGCCTGTTTCCGATTCTGTGTCTCCCTCTCTCTCTGCCCCTCCCCCGTTCATGCTCTGTCTCTCTCTGTCCCAAAAATAAAATAAACGTTGAAAAAAAAAAATAAATAAAAAAATAAAAAAAAAAAGGAAAAGAAAATAGTCCTACAAAGATAATAAGGAGAATAGCTTTAGTTTATTTTCATTTCATACTTGCCCCATTTAGTCTGAAATTTTTGCCTTGAACCTATGGAAGCTGAAAATATGACACTAATATTTTCCCCTGATATAGACAGCCCACATATAAAATGTTTTATGGGTAAATTAACATATATGTGAAGATTTTCACATATTTGACCTTTTATCTATAGTATACAAAAGGAAATAAAAGATGGTATAATATTTATTCCTACAATTTTATAATTTATTTTTTACCTTCCTCTTGGGAGGATTCATTTCAAGTTTCTTTTAGTGTCTTATAAAAAAGATTTATCCACCATCACTAATGAAAGAGAGTTAATGTTTTACTCCTCCTACTTCTTGGACTCCCAACTCTACCAGCCCTGTCCCCATCCATCCCTAGCCTTAGATCACCCAGATATAACTTTGCTTCAAGGCTCACCCTGGTTCATCTACCTTCTTGCTTAGCGGTAACCTTCCCTTGCTCTCCTGGTGAGCACCCAAGCATCCTTGGAATTAAATGGACACTGCTGCCCCCACCTGATTAAGATGGCATCATTCTTGACAGTAAGAAGCTGGTTTTACACAACACACTTTCTCTTTTTGGAAATGCAATTTGTGCTGATTTATGGGGACTAGGGAAGAAGCAAGCAAGAAAGAGGTTAGTGGTGGCTTGACACCGCCATGAGTGACAGCTATATATCTATACAAGGCAAGACTCCTCACCAGAAATCTGATAGGATCAAGGAATGGGACATCTTTGGGTGAGGAGGCAGGTCAAGCAGAAGGAATGAAATGGTCAAGCAGACAAGCTGCTTTCAGTTAACAAAGACTCAGTCATTAGAGCAGTATAAGTGTATAAGAAACTCTACCCTCATACTCCTGTGGAAAAGTGCAAAACTAAAAGCAAAAGCACTTTTTATTCCTGCTTTTTCTTTTTCATTTTATTTTGAGAGAGAGAGAGAGTGTGTGCACATGGGGTGGGAGGGGCAGAGAGAGAGAGAGGAAGAGGAAGAATCCCAAGCAAGCTCTGTGCTATCAGCATGGAGCCTGACATGGGACTCAATCCCACAAACCGTGAAATCATGGCCTGAGCCAAAATTGAGAGTCCCATGCTTAACTGACTGAGCCACGAAGGCGCCCCTTTACTCCTGCTTCTTAACAGAATACAGAATGGATTCAGGAATTCTGAGGACACTGGAGTGCACTAATATGTTTCTGCCCCTGTAAGGACTTCAGAATATCATTGGAAGACAGAGAAATCCAACAGATTTGGTGCCAGAGGACAGATCAAAAGAAAAGCCAAGCCAAAAAGAGAGAGGAAAAAATAAGTCATCCAGTCACTGGAAGGACTAGCTTAGAAGTACACAGATTCCCATTATTAACTTAGAAGCCATTCTACAGTAGATGAAGGTGCTGAAATTACAGATAAAACTATTGAGTACCAACTAGGTTTCAGGCACCAGTGATAGAAATGAGTGAGTTCCACCTCCAAGATGTTTCAGTTCTCCTCCCACTTCTGAACATATTATATCTCTTGGAAATATAACATTATGCCTTCCCCTCAGTCCTGATATGCCCTTATTATCAAAACTAAAAGTTTCCATAAGAAGTTACTAGTTGGGGGAAGGGAGGGGAGAGGTTATATCTTGGCTAACTATTATCATAAAGAATAAATAATGTTAAATCTAAATCCATTATATTTATCAGATATTGTCCTCTAATTAAATAAACAACACGAAAATAATCCCATTCAATAATCCCACTCCTGTAAGAGTATATTTTATAGCCAACTCATTCGGGTAGAGCCAATTATATAGATTTTTATAAAAACTCAGTATTCTGCAGAGATCATACTGCAGTTCTATTATAGCAAGGTAAAACTTGGCCTTGACTATTTGCAGACTGAAGTAATATCTTTGATACTTTAAGATATAAAAATTCAAAGTTAGCAACCAAAACCTGCTCTAAGCTCTTGAAGTTGTAAAACTCCTTTTTTTACAGAAAAAAAAAATGTGGTTCTTCCCACTAGTGTCTTTGAGCTGACACTGCCAGGGTTAGAATTGCATTTGACCAAAAAAAGCACAGAGAAACATATTTAGTTGTGTTCATCTGGACAGTAAATGACCGTATACAACATCTGCACTGACTCCTAAGTCTCTCGAGTCCCATGGAGATGTACTTGGCCAACAGCAGTCTGCTTCAAGTGTGCTTTCACAGGTCTGTGGGGCCTCCCATTGTTAATTCACCTATCCCAGCTATTATAGTCAGCTGCTGTTTGGTATCATATGGGAAAGTCTGCCAGCCACAGACTGCTATAGCATTTTACCAGGATGCTTTGCTGCTAGAAAAATTCTCATGCACATTTGATCTTGAGAGAAAGTTTATTGGAAGTTTATTAGAAGTGCATCTTCGAGAGTCCCATTATATATCCCTATGACCAACCTTTATGGTCCCTATGACCCACTCTTATAGTATAGTGGGAAAGCCCACAGAAGAAGAAAATTTTCAAATTTTCAAAATAAAATGTTAGTATTGTTATATAAAATATTTTAATTAATCAATTTATCATCAAGGTTTCAAGAATTTGTGAAAACTTCTAACATGATTTGATTATAATCTAATACTGCCACGCACATTGGTGGTAAAGGAATACAGTTCCATAGAGATAACTCAATATATCTCCATTTCAGTGATTATCAGTAGTTCACTGTGACATAAAGTCTACATTAAGTCACTTGAGGCATATACCAAGTACCTAAGAAATATGGCTACAGAGGATGAAGTGTCTCTCAATGATACTCATTCATACTCTCATTGATGCATTTCTATTATCGTAAAGTATATCATGTAGTCCCAACAACCCCATCTGTATGCTTATACCCCAATGTAAAACCAGTAACCTCAAACATTTACCTGAATCATTCAGATCCTTATAGATATATAATCACCCTGCTCATAATTGCTGAGTAACGAGTTAGCCTTTTGTTTAAAAAGAGTGGCACTCATCTATCTCACTTGAGATGTTTGAGCACTCCAAGAAATCCTTGGTACCCAAACTGTCTCCCTAATTTAAAAAACTTCAATCTCTGAAATTTCACATCTAGGAACTTATACTGGATTCCATTTCTAAATGGAAAATATCTCCCAAACTTTACATATTTTACTATCCTACACTAAAAATCATTTACTAGAACTGAATTCTTCAGTTGGGAATTGAAGCACCATGACCTGAAAGGAGAGAGACAGTTATAAAAGAAGGAATGACAAGGGCACCAGGGTGGCTCAGTCAGTTAAGCATCTGACTCTTGATTTCAGCTCAGGCCATGATATCGTGATTTGTGGGATCAAGCCCCAGGTTCTGCCCCTACATTGTGGAGCCTGCTTAGGAGACTCTCACTCCCTCTCTCTCTCTCTGCCCCTCCCCTCCTAATGCTCTCGCTTTCTCTAAATAAATACACTTAAAAGAAGAAGGAGGAGGAAGAGGAGGAGGAGGAGGAGTAATGACCAAAGAAATGGCGATTCAGAGCCAGAGCGCCGAGAACTTCCCTACTTTCCCAGTTAGTTAGTAGCCAAGCAGCCCACAGAGATATCCTGGCACACCAATATATTCCTTCTATCACAATGGTATCAGAAAAAGAAAAATGGCACAGGAGACAAGATGGAATCATGGGAATATCTGGCCATGGCAGATATTATTTCACAAGAAGTTTCCATTATGGAAAACAGAAAACCATAGTAGAAAGAGGACCAAGTCACATCACATCTCTGAGCTACATTTTCTTATATATATAATGTTGGAAATATATCAACAACAGCCCACCTTGATCCTAGTGACCATCAAATAAGAAACTGTATGTGAAAGCATTTTGAAAATCATTAAGTATCATTTATCAAAGGTAAAATATATCACACACAACAGACTCTTTACCAACAATAAAGATATGTTCCTGAATTCCTGTTTGGTTGTCAAAATATAAGCCCCTGATGAGTTGGTTGTTTTGTTTTGTTTTGTTTTTCTGATGTGTCTTTATGACCCAAGATTGCCTGGAATAAATCCACAGAGCTTTGTCTGCCATTTTCATTGCTTTCTCTTCTTCCCTTCGTGGGTGGTGTAAAAACTTGGAAGTAAGGATGGTAGCTATTTCTGATTTCCTAGCTTCTCTGCACTGCCACTGTCGAGATTCGTTTTGGGTTTTTTGTTTGTTTTTTCTTTTTTGTCTCTTCTATTGGTCCATCTTCAACTGAATCTGCAGAAGCTCTAAGCATCAAAGATCTGTGTGAAGAAAATGAATCCAGAGAGGAAGAAATCATAGAAAAAGAATGGTTGAGATGGAAGTTGATAGAAGTTGCATTTGGGAAACAACCTTCAAGGTCAGAGCAACTGTTAACCATTCATTTAACACAGTTACATACTATGTTGAATAGACTAGTAAATACAGATAACAAACAGCACTATTAATATGCAAAGACACTGAGGAACTTATCCTGGAAAGTGGCTGATAAAATGAAGCAAAATGAGAAGACAGAATTTTAAAGTGTAAGGTAGACCAAAAAGCTTTTGAATCCATACCACTTCCTCTAGGAACATGAGTGGCCAAAAAAGTCACTAAATTTATTCTGTGGTCCAAGTTCTACAAGTGAGCATTGATCATGGTTTTTACATTTTCAAAAGGAGAACAAGTGGAAATCAAAGTAACTATTCTAATCTATCTAATAATGGACATACCTCCTGATAATCACCACTGCATTAGTCAATCATAATAGTGAAACTGAAATATGTCTCCAAGTTTATATAATACAGCATAAATTTTAAAGCAACTTAAAATAAGGCAATGAGAAAAAGAAAGACAAAGCAAAATACACCAGGAAAAAGAATAATGTATTTGGTCAAAATCTAATCAAATAATACTTGCTGAACATTTACTATATGTGAAAGCTACATTTTAACTTAAGAGTATCATTTTGCTTATTCCTCTTACTAACACTATAAAATAAAGGATATTAGCCCTATCTTGAAGATAAAGAAATTGAGACTCAGAGACATTTTTCTATGCTTACATAGCTACAAAGTTAGGTAATAAGCATTCAGACTGACTCCAAATCCTAAGTTCTTTCAGTATAATAACTTACTCTTAATGTAACAGGTTTCTTAAAGGAACAGTAGATTCAACAATTATGAAATGGGTGCCCAGTCTGACTTTGGCTCAGGTCATGATCTCATGGTTCATGACTTTGAGCCCCATGTTGGGCTCTGCTCAGAGCCTGGAGCCTGCTTTGCATTCTGTGTCTCCCTCTCCCTCTCTCTCTCTCTGCTCCTCCTCTGCTTGTGCATACTATCTCTCCCTCTCTTTCTCTCTTCCTCTCTCTCAAAAATAAATAAAACATTTTTAAAAAACAAAATGGGTGTCCAAAGCCACAGATGCTAGTCTGTATTTACAACAAATGCTGAGTGATCTTTCTAACAACTTTAGAGAACATGAATAATATGGTTATTTTAGGGATAAAGAAAAGACTAAAGTGGGGGTAAGTTGGTACCTTTACTGAACACTTTCCGTGAAGCAAGGAAAGAGAATCACCATGAACCATTGATGTCCAGACACATGGGAAAATAAAACAGATTATAAACAATTACTAGGTAACATAAGGGTTGAAATGCCCTAAGCCAACATGAAGAAGTACCAACATACAATTGAAAAAAGAGAAATATATTTTCACTACAGAAGCCAGTGATCCCTATTTAAAACATTTTTCATTTTCTAAGATTTCAATCATACTCTTTTCTTACTTAAAAACAATTTGGACATTTTTAAGGTTAACAGTGCAGTGCTCAAAAGCAACTGAAAGGCTAGAGCAGAAAAGAGTTCTTATTCTCTTCTTCTGTTATAATTCTCCACAGTGTCTTAGTTTGGTATCATTTCTTCCCACCTCACCTCAGTATATCACTCTGGCAAATGATAAGGAAGTCAGATAAATGAATATAAAAAAATTTTTTTAAACCTTAAAGATTTTCCATTACAAGAAAAGAGCTAAATTTAAAAATTTAGAGTTAAAATTAATCAAAGGGAAATTCATAAACATACTTAACGTATGACAGGAAAATGCTTCAGCGTTTTTAATAGCAAAGTAACAATCACTTTCCTCAGAGATTAATCATGTTAAGTACACATAGAAATGAACTAGAAAAATGAGATGCAATGAAAAAGACAACCCCAAAGCCAAAAAAAAATCTATTTTGAACACTCACATAATTTGTATATAAGATATAATTTGTAAAAGTTTACATGATCTACACAATTGTCTTTCAATAAGTCTGAATTGTGACTGATACATATAAAAAAAAAAATGAAACTGGAAATCAGCCCAATTGTCTGTCCTGCTTTGAGAACAAAAGAACTGATACTATGTGGATGTTGAACATGAAGTATATGGTACAAGATCAATGAACCTCAAAAACACTGTGCTAAAGGAAAAAAAAAAGCCAGATTCAAAAGACCATACATTTGACAATTTAATTTCTATGAAACGTCCAGGATAAGTAAATCTATAAAGACAGAAGGTAGATTAGTGGTTGCCCTGGGCTGGGAGAGCGACTGCAAATGGACAAGAGGTTTCTTCTGGGGATAATGGAAATGTTCTAAAATTGGATTATGATAGTTGCACAACTCTGTAAATTTACTAAAAATCATGGAATCATACACGTCAACAAAGTGAATGTTATGGTACGTAAATTATACCTCAATAAAACTGTTACAAAAATTGTTTTTAATTACAGTCCTACCAAATGTCAGTTTAAAATCTGAAAGGGTTCCTTTCCCCTTTGTTAATGTGAAACATTAATAGTTCTCCAACAAAAGTCCTCTCCTGTTGTTTCTCATGAGCCGAAGGGTCCAACAGAACGGTATTTATATTTCGTTTTTCTCTGAAGCCCTCCCTATACAAATTAAGATAAATCTCAATGGAAACCATGAGCCTCTGAAACCACCAGGTCCACTTTTCTATATCACTAATAAAAGTCTACAAAGGGTCAAATTTAGGGATGGATAAACTGGACTAGGAGAATACTTATTTCTATGCATGTCTGACCACATTCAGAATACATTATGTTGAATAAAATATAATTGCTCTCTCTTAAAGTACTTTATATTTTGGACTATAAGTACTCTTAAGAATAAGATTTTTGAGACTATTATTCATAAAGTTACTTTCTTAAGTTTTCAAAATTAGTGGTAATGTTTTCTGGACCTGAAAAGGGCTTTTTAAGGTCTCACTTTTGTATCATAGGCCACATCAGGTTGGGTTAGTCATGCTCATTAATGAGAAATCTCCTGGATTTAATGGAGCAGTTACAAAGCCAATTTGAGTAGAAATAAGTTTGATAGTAACAGAAAGGGCTCATCTTCCCTTTGCTGTTTTAGGAGATACACAGATACTACTCCTAACAGCCAAACTAGTTTATGCAAATACATTGTGCTTTTTTACAACAAACAATCCCAACAGAAGTAAATATCTTTAAATCTTGAGGGAAGAATAAATTTCTTTGAATTAATACAAATATAGCTGCTCTGTAACTGTAACATAAGCGTATACTACTAAATAAAAGATGTAACAGCAGTCATTAAATTTACCATTTAGTTCATAAGTAGAGTAACAAAAAATAACATACAAAAAAGGAATAAACCAGAGATAAAGGTGAGACAAACAAGACCAAGAGGTAATGGTCTGTGGGGCTGAGAAGCGGCTTTGAATGTTAGCAGGGATTTGCTTTGAGGTGAAGCTGTTGAATATCATTTGACCTTTACCATATTCTTTACTGAAAAATATTTGCTTTCTTTTTAAATACAAACGTTCTTCCTAAACCACCATTACACTTGAAGTAATTGCTTTCCAAGCCTATGGACAACAGACTCCCTAAGATTTCTTTCCATTGACATCCTGGATCAGGTTCACTGTTTCTTTAGATTCCATAGTTCTATCTTTCTTGAACTGTGTTTTTCTTTAGATAAAACTCAGGCTCACATAATTTTTTAAATAACAGGTATTTAAGAGGTAAACTTGCAAAGCTCATTCTAACCCAAGAAATATCTCTAGATGCCTCATACTTAATAGTCTGGCATTAAAGCTTCAGTCACTTCCTCTCAGGACCATCCAGCACCGCTTTGCTGTCATCTAGCATCCAGGTTGCTGGATGAGCCATCTGACACCACTCTCATTGTCCCTCCTTTGTAGGTAACCTGTTTTCTCTCACAATCTTCTTGTTTTCTTTGGTGTCTTACAAGTGAACCAAGCTGTGACTCATCAGATTTCAGTAAACCCTGCTTTCTAGTCTGAAGGCTTACATCATCTTTCATAGCCTCAAGACTTTTATTTTTATTTAATTTCCTCTGTTCTCTTTCTCTGAAAACCCCACTAGATATAATGAACCATTCATGCTGATTTTGTACGCCTCATAATTTTTCAACTCCTATGTTACTTCTTTTTGAGTTTTAGCTCATATTTTCAGATGTTCCCTTGATGTTTTTCCTCCAGCCCTTCTATTAAACAATTGTTTTTATTTCAGCAAGCATATTTAAAATTTTTTCAATTCCTCTTTGTTTTCTAATTGCCCTCTTTTAAAGCAGTATTTTCAGTATTTAAGAATATCATATCAGGGTGCCTGGGTGGCTCAGTCTGTTAAGCATCCTACTTCAGCTCAGGTCATGACCTCACGGTTCATGGGTTCAAGCCCCACATCAGGCTCTGTACTGACAGCTCAGATTCTGTGTCTCCCTGTCTCTCTGCCCCTCCCCCACTTGTGCTCGCTTGCTCTCGCACTCTCTCTTTCAAAAATAAACATTAAAAAAATTTTAATAAAAAAAGAATATCATATCAATCCAAATCCCTCTGAGAAATGAGTTACAACTTTTTAAATTATCCTATTTCCTAGATTATCCTGATAGTTACATTTGTTGGATCCTCTTTCTGTCATTGGCTTGCTGAACAGGTTGGAAAGATTTTTGATTGCCTGTTAATATCTATGAGTAATGACTAAGTTAATTATCAGTTACATCTCTGCCATGATATAGTCCAATGTTTTCCCACAAGTCTTTCTGCTGCATGAAAAAGCTGACTCTAAATTCTGTGATTGTAGCCAGGGTATTGCCACTGGGATATTCAGATGAATAAATGGGGATCCAGCAAACCAAATGGATATGTTCTCCATGCTAACATAAGGAGGGCTCCATCCTGTAGTACAAATACTCAAACCAGGAAACTTCTGCCTCCGTAGACAGCTCAATTGCTGTAGTGGAGAGAAGCTCTGAGTTGTGGCTACCACTCAGGTAGGTGGGGGTGCACAATTATGTGCTCCAGCAGGAGGTACTCTGTGGCAGGAGGGAAGGAGAGTGGGCAGTAAATAAAGGACCTGTCCCACCTTTCACCATAGAGTCCTTTAATTCACTGCTTGTGAAGTGCCCCCAGCATGATCTTGCTCTTGCACTTATTGACTTGGAGCCTGTCCAGGACTCCTGAGAAAGGCTACTCCATTGGCTATAGCCTTTTGAGGACATAGAAAAGTAGTTCTCAGCAGCTACTTTCCCCTTTATGCTTTATGCACCGTTTCTAGTTCCAATTTACCAGAAATTTAAGTCTGTAGTCCACTGGTTCCAGCCCCACTCCATTCTCATAACTACACCTCATTGTTTGCATTTACTTTTTAAAATCTATCTATACATTTATGAATTTGTAAATTTATAAATATATAGATAAATTTATAAATATATATATATGTATATATATTCAGTATCATTTGGGTAATTAAGGAAGGGAAAGAAAGAAAGAAAGAAAGAAAGAAAGAAAGAAAGAAAGAAAGAAAGAAAGAAAGAAAGAAAATTTTTCTTCAGTATCCACCATATTGAATTATATATTCAAATGTATTGACTTAATAAGATTTGGGGAGCTTTTTATTTCTCTTTCTTTCTTTAATATAAGAACTGAGGATGTGAACACCTACCTCAGAAAAGATTTTTCTTTAAGTTTATTTATGTATTTTGAGAGAGAGAGAATGCCAGCAGGGGAGGGTCAGAGAGAGAATTCCAAGCACTGACAGTGAGAAGTCCCATGCAGAGCTCAAACCCACAAACTGAGAGCTCATAACCTAAGCTGAAACCAAGACTCAGACGCTCAATTGACTGAGCCACCCAGCCACCCATACCCCAGGAAAGATTTTAAAGAGGGCATAATGTTAAGTAGAATTTGTATCAGTTTTTTATTTATTCATATTCTTGTTATTCTATGTTCCAAAGATGTTATAGTATATTTAATACAAAATAAAATGAAATTTAAAAGAGGAAAAGGTAGGAAAATTGGGATGAAGTGAAGATCACTGCTGAGCAGATAGAATAAGACTAGATGAAGCTAGAAATAAGTTTAGAACACCAAATGCATTCTTTAAGATAGAAACCAAATTTAACAGAAAGTTTTCTAGCAACCAATGCAAATAAAAACTGTTACATATATCACTGCTTTCACAAGATAGAAATAAAGCAGCTAAGAAAATATATTTATGATAGATTTTTATCACAAGCAATGTAGTGAATAGCCTCAACAATAAATATAACAATAATTTTCATAGAGGAAAGGCTCAGAGGGATAGAATAACCATGAAAAGGAGCAGTTAACCACGTGCTTGGGAAAGTAATAAAGGTTGCCTTATTAGAAATGAGGTGGTGATTCTAAAGAAACTGATATGCTCTTCCACTTATCACCTTATGTTTTCTCTATAAAGAATTATATAATATTGGAATCCATGTATCATTGAGGACCTCTAGTCCTACTCTCTATGATTTCATGTTTGAATAAGCAATTAATCAACTTCTAATGGACACTTGCAGTATTGAGAAATTTATTATTTTCCAAGGTAATCCATCCCACTTCTTGATAATTCTATTCATTAAATACTAATTCCATATATTGAATCAATGTAGGCTCCCACCTGTTGGTCCTATACCTGGTTTCTGGAGTCCTAAATAAGCCTCACTGCTTGTCATGTGATACATAGCACACTAAATTCTTATAGGAAGCTAGTATGATACGCTGCCTCTCCATGCTATATAGTTTCAGATCTCCTGTAAAGACACTCTGAGGGCATTTATTATGTGCACATGCTCATCGTCTCTGAGTCAGCTAATACAATAAAAGAAAATTGGGTTCAACAGAAAAGGAAAACATGGCATTGGTAAATAAGAGAGAGCCAATGCACATTTTATAAAATAGACTTATAAATATAAGATTCCTGAAAGCCTAAATTCTTGGGTCTTCATTGATAAGAGGATGTTTTAGTGAATAAAACTTATTATTATAAGTAACAGTTGTTTTGAATTATTTTAAAAGTAAATTATTGTATAATCATATGGTACTTCTGTTTTTAATGTTTTGAGGAATCTTCATGCTATTTTCCACAGTGGCTGCACCAATTTACCTTCCAACCCACAGTGGACAAGGTTTCCTTTTCTTCCACATCCTCACCAACACCTGTTATTTCTTGTCTTTTTTATTTTAGCCATTCTGACAGGTGGAAGGTGGTATCTCATTGTGATTTTATTTGCATTTCCCTGATGATTAGTGATGTGTATTTCTTCATGTGTTTTTCATTTATCATATATTTCTGGGCTCTATTCTGTTCTATTAATCTATGTTTACTTTTGTGCCAGTTCCATAGTGTTTTGATTACTACAACTTTGTAGTATATTTTGAAATCTGCAATTGTTATACTTTCAGCTTTGTTTTTATTTCTCAAAATAGCTTTGGCTATTCAGGATCTTTTTTTGGTTCCAAGAAAATGAAGACACTAATTCAAAAAGATATATACACCCCTATGTTTATTGCAGCATTATTTACAATAGCCAAGATATAGATGCAGCCTAAGTGTCCACTGACTGACAAATGGATAAGGAAGATGTGGTATTATATATAATGAAATACTACACAGCCATAAAAAAGGATGAAATTGTGCTATTTGCAACACCAGAGACAGACCTAGAGGGTATTATTTGAAATACATCAGACTGAGAAAGACATATCATATGATTTCATTCATATGAGGAATCTAGAAAAACAAATGAATAAACAAAAAGAATAATCAGACCTATAAATACAGAGAACAAACTACTGGTTGCCAGAGGATAGGAGGGTACAGGGATGGGCAAAATGGGTGAGGCAAATGGGAGATACAGACTTCCAGTAATAAAATGAGTAAGTCATGGGAATAAAAGACATAGCATAAGGAATATAGTCAATGATATAAAAATGTTGTATGGGGACAGATGGTAGCTACACTTGTGGTGAGTATAGCATAATGTATAAACTTATAAAATCTCTCTGTTGTGCACCTGAAACTAATGTAACATTGCCTGTCAACTATACTCAAAAAAAATTTTTTTAATAAAGATGTTAGAACTCCCCAAAAAAGTGAATTATTAAAGAATCCATTTTCTTCTTGATTTTCTGAAAAGTTAGTAGGAGTAATTTAGTGCTAAATATTTTTAAAAGAAAAGGGAAAAGCATTTATTTAAAGCCTTTTCTAAATTAGGATCAAGTTTGGAGTGGAATAGCTAAACTATTGTTGAACTCTATTTTTTTTTGAAATGTCAGACTTTATTGTACAAACATAAATTATGACATACACAGCTGTATCCTGAGAATGAAAACTACTAATTTGGACATTGATAAAAGCACATGATATTAGGATAAAAACTGTGACATTTTGTAGATTAAATATATGCATTCCCTTTTTATAATATTAGGGAACTAATAGTAACAACTAGCTAAAACTAATGTGTTTTTTTTAATTTTATTTTTTAAATTTACATCCAAATTAGTTAGTATATAGTGCAACAATGATTTCAGGAGTAGATTCCTGAGTGCCCCTTACCCATTTAGCCCATCCCCCCTCCCACAACCCCTCCAGTATCCCTCAGTTTGTTCTCCATATTTAAGAGTCTCTTATGTTTTGTCCCCCTCCCTGTTTTTATATTATTTTTGCTTCCCTTCCCTTATGTTCATCTGTTTTGTAGCTTAAAGTCCTCTTATGAGGGAAGTCATATGATTTTTGTCTTTCTCTGACTAATTTTACTTAGTTCCATCCACGGAGTTGCAAATGGCAATATTTCATTCTTTTCGATTGCTGAGTAATACTCCATTGTATATACATACCACATCTTCTTTTTCCATTCATCCATCGATGGACATTTGGGCTCTTTCCATACTTTGGCTATTGTTGATAGTGCTGCTATAAAAACTGGGGTGCATGTGACCCTTCGAAACACCATACCTGTATCACTTGGATAAATACCTCGTAGAACAACTGCTGGGTCATAGGGTAGTTCTATTTTTAATTTTTTGAGGAACCTCCATACTGTTTTCCAGAGTGGCTGCACCAGCTTGCATTCCCACCAACAATGCAAAAGAGATCCTCTTTCTCCGCATCCTCGCCAACATCTGTTGTTGCCTGAGTTGTTAATGTTAGTCATCCTGACAGGTGTGTGGTGGCATCTTCTTGTGGTTTTGATTTGTATTTCCCTGATGATGAGTGATGTTGAGCATTTTTTCATGTGTCGGTTGGCCATCTGGATGTCTTCTTTGGAGAAGTGTCTATTCATGTCTTTTGCCCATTTCTTCACTGGATTACTTGTTTTTGGGTGTTGAGTTTGATAATTTCTTTATAGATTTTGGATACTAACCCTTTGTCTGATATGTCATTTGCAAATACCTTCTCCCATTCTGTTGGTTGCCTTTTAGTTTTGCTGATTGTTTCCTTCGCTGTGCAGAAGCTTTTTATTTTGATGAGGTCCCACTAGTTCATTTTTGCTTTTGTTTCCCTTGCCTCCAGAGACGTGTTGAGTAAGAAGCTGCTGCAGCCAAGGTCAAAGAGGTTTTTGCCTGCTTTCTCCTCGAGGATTTTGATGGCTTCCTGTCTTACATTGAAGTCTTTCATCCATTTTGAGTTTGTTTTTGCGAAGGGTGTAAGAAAGTGGTCCAGTTTCATTTTTCTGCATGTGGCTGTCCAGTTCTCCCAGCACCACTTGCTGAAGAGACTGTCTTTATTCCATTGGATATTCTTTCCTGCTTTGTCAAAGATTAGTTGGCCATACATTTGTGGGTGCATTTCTGGCTTCTCTATTCTGTTCCACTGATGAGAGTGTCTGTTCTTGTGCCATGAACTCTACTTTTTAAGATATATCTGTTCCTATATAGAAAGTATATTCTTTGAATCCAAAATGAAATTCTCTTATTTGAAGAAAAATATGTTAATGGAACCACTATTTTAGATTTTACTTACAAAAAAAGCATGGCTTTTAGATACATATACCTCCCCTAGCACAAATCCAAGATATCAAATTTATTTCCACTTTTTTAGTCACATTTCATAATAATACACTGTATTTAAAAAAAAAAGAGTAAATAGTATGTACCATCAAAATATTCCAAGATGTACATGGGTGGCATCATTCACCCTACACCCTCTGGGATGTGGTGCTGAGCAAAGCAGGGCAGCCAACTGTATGATGGCTATAGGTCTCCACCATTCACACTCTGAGCACACAATCTAAGGACCACGGGATAAAGCCCATCCTTTAGTCCTCACACCCTCCTCCCTTCTCCTTGTCCCTTGATGAATCACTGAGACTTATAATATCCTTATCTAACTCTATCTGGAATATGACATAAGGGTATTATTTTAAAAACCCAAAAGAGGAATCAATGTTAACACTATCATGGAGAAAACTGGAAACTATTTAAAGTGTCAAGGAGCAGCGTTGAATTTAAGTGTCTATGATCCTTGACATTTACAAAAGCAGTCAGAGATCCATGGCTTTCTTTTTTTAATATAAAACTATTTTCCTTAATAGTAACACTCACTTAGACACTGACAAACAGGAGCATTTAGTGAAAAATAAATTATCCCATCCTTTGATAATGAACAGATATTTGTGTCCGTCCAATTTGGAGTCACCCAGTTTCACAGTTTCCCAAAACTATATACTTACAGTGTTACTCCCATACTTCCCACAAAAAGCATGCCTTGGTGCATCTAATGAAGAGATGGGAAGAGATTAAACAAGCTAAGGATAGGCATTGTGGAATGAAACTTATATGTCTCTAACACATTTTAGAAAAAAAAAGTAGGGTGAGTTTTGATTCTTATTCATTTTATTTAAAGTAATAATTTTCCTTTTGACAATTCCCAATGGTATTTACCCTATTGAAATCTAACTTGTCCCCCCACCAATGACTTAGGAGATGCAAATGCTTAAATTGGTCAACATTCTACAATATTATGCTTTGAAAAGCAAAATTTTGACATCAGGGAAGATTTCACATTATTGACTCTTTAACAGGACTGTCAATTTTTCTTCTTCCTTTCTCATATTTCACTCTAGCTGTTCACGCACAGTTCCCAAATCAATAAAATTATAATGGAATTGATTTTCAATTGTAATTCTGAAGTAGTTCTGTAAGAAATCTTCCTATAACTTAAAAATAAAATTAACTGCTCTTAAGGGTATAACTGATGAAAACAGACTATTTCACAAATGGTACTTGTACATAAAAGACATAATAGCTCATAAAGCCTGGTAAAAGAGTAATTTTTAATCTCATAGTATTGAACTTTTCAGGGAAACCCCATTCATCTCCCTGTTTTCTTTCTTGCTTTCTTTATTATGTACCATCTGTCTAATTATTCAATTCCACTTTTTCTCCAAAAGTCCTGATGACATCAGTTGTTATTACTACCTGTTGGTTGTGTTTAATAAAGATTATAGACAAAAGGTATAATAAAGGAGAAAATAAATTTGCATTATCTCATTTGATCCCAACAACAGAACTCTGAGGAAGAGAGGGAGGGCGGGGGGGGGCAGGGGGGGGAGGGAAAGAGAAATAGAGAGCATTATAATTATGGCCCTTTCACATGGAAAAGAAAGCTCAGAGATCAAAAAACTTGCCCAGAATTAGAAACTGCTGTCAGAAACTGAACTAGATTCCCTATCTAGTTTAGTTCTCTTTCCACATCACTATGAGTCTCCTCTATAAATGTTCAAGATAGATAATGTCCATTACTAAATTTCTTACCCTCAGTCTTTCATAAAGAAAAGGGAAACTCTGATTTACATCAAAGTATACAGAATCTGAAGTATTTCAGGTAATTTGAGGACACATACTTTCTGTAAGTTTCCAAAATCAGACGTGTAAGGGCAATTTCTATAGGCAAGAGAAATCAATTAATCTACTTTCACTGGTATTACTTAAATTTGTGCCAAATTGTTTTCTTTCTGCTCAGATATTATTTAAAATACTAGAGCTTGTGATATTTCAGTAGTTATATTTCTCTTCTTCTTCCAAAACTGGTCATTTCTAACACACCACCATGCAGTATTATGTATCTTTATAATCTACCTCAAGATGGTGAGCAGGTACCATGAACCAAACATGGGTATAAAGTTGTCTTCCGTGTTCTACCCACAGCAGCACACATTTGTAAAGCATGCTTCACCTATGCAACATCTTTCAATAATGCCAAGAGGAAACATGTTTATGTATACATGTATGTCTTCATTCTGGTTCATTTCAAGCATTGGAAGTTTTGACATTTCCTGTGCTTTAACAAAAAATGATCTGCATGAGTAACCTTAAACTATGAAATGCTTGAAAATTTTAATTGCAGCACCCACTTGGTACCAGAGCTGGCACTACCAATAAGCAGAATCACAAGCCCACAACATCAAATCTTTCTTCTTTTTATTATAATTCACAGCTTGATCATCCAGAGAAATGAGACTCGCACATTATTATTCAGCACAATCTCATCAACTTTATCCTTTAGCAATGACCTTATGATAAGAAATTAAGCCCTTTGAAATAGCATTTGTAATTAATCCATTTCCATAAGATTAACATGTCAAATATCACAAGAATACATGTAACAGTCTTCTGAAGCCTAAAAATCCCTCGGTCACATTTCACTTCAAACCATAAAAAGTCTTATCACAATGTATCAGCAGAATATAAACTGCTAGGTGCCCCTGTGTTTTATGTTCATTCATTTATTCATTCTTCAACAAATATTTATTAAAATGTCAATGTCCCAGGCACCACACTTAGTGTCTAAAGAAACAGAAAGAAGGCCAAGTCCTCATTCTGAAAAATACTTGCAATCTAGGGATAAGACAGGCTTTTTAAAAATTAAAAAAAAAAAGTAGTAAATTATTCCAATGAGCTATAAGATATATAAATAGAGTCATAAGTCTTGGAAGCATAGAGTCAGGAACATCTCCACACAGAGAAGAAGGACTCCAAGTAGA
Organism: Lynx canadensis; assembly: GCF_007474595.2. Classification (NCBI taxonomy): domain Eukaryota; kingdom Metazoa; phylum Chordata; class Mammalia; order Carnivora; family Felidae; genus Lynx; species Lynx canadensis. Next base: position 93,050,169 of record NC_044308.2, read on the forward strand.
AGAAATAATATGCTACACACAGAGGCAAGGAAAACTATGGCATGGTCTGAGAATAACATGAATTCAAATGAAACACATGACAAACTACCCAACATCCCATCCCTCTTTCTTCTAAAGCAATGGCAAAGGTTAAAGCTGTACATCCAGAAGAGTGACAGAAAACAAAGTTAGAAAAGCAGATCTGGCACAGATTTTGTGTGGCCTTCTACCCTGTGCTGAGTCGAGAGAAGATTTAGGCTGTATCCAGGTGATAGGAAGCCACTTGAAGTTTCTAGCAGGGAAACCACATGATGAGATGTACTTTAGAAAGATGATATTGTGACTGGTGTACAGAACGGATTGTGTCAGAAGAAACTAGAGATAGAGAAACTGATTAGGAGATTATTGAATTAGCCTCAGCAAAGGTTTGAATAAAAACAGCAGCTGTCACTAAGACAATGGGGAGGAGAGGAGCAGGGACAAATTAAAAATACAGTTAAGGCATAGTCTTCAAAGGAAAGTAACAGTGAGTTAGCAACTGAGTGGGTACAGATAATGAGGGAGAGAATGACCCCAAGTTTTCTGACTTAAGTGGCCAAGTGAATTAACTACCTCTGATATGAGCATGCCATAACCAAGACTAGAAAAGAAGTGCATTTTGAGGAGAAAAGGAATGTCATGACTTTCGCTGAGAAAATAACAGGGTATTCTTGAGAGAATTGTAAGTTCAGGAGAGAGAGGTGAAGGGCCAGGAGAATAAAGGGAGTACAGTTTAGGAATGAAAATTGTGGTGCCCTTGGCAAATAAATAGCACTTGCAATCATGTTGCTGAATAAAATTGTCTAGGGGGATCATGTAAAGTATAAATAAAATATTAAATAATCTTCTTTAGTTCTTTTTAAAATACAATCCCTACAATGTGAAAAATGCAAACAGGAAAGTATTCAATAGATAATATCATTACCTTTCTAAACCAAGGGAAAAATTAAGTAGAAATATATACAATGTTGCCAACATTAGCCAGCTTACTATTTAATTCATGTATTGCTGCAGCAGGGAGCTAGGAATAGGTGACCAAAAGTAGAATGTTAATAATGATCTAAATAAGTCATCAGAAGTCCCAGGACAGGGTTGAAAAGAAGATAATGCAGGAAAATATAGAAAGATATAGTATTAATAATTATCGTTTTAAGAAGTTATACAGTTGTAAAATAATGATAATAATGGGTTACATTCATCTAATGATACTAGAAGTAATGTTAGGCATTCTGCTCAATACTTTATATGCATTAGTTTACTTAACCCTCATAACAAAACTATGAGTTAGGTTTACAATCCCCTTATTATACACTCAATAACTAAAGTTTATAGAGATTAATCACCTTGCTCAAAGTTACAAAAAATATAAATGAAAAACCTGAGATCTGAATCTAGGACTTTCTAATTCCAAAGCACTTTTCTTAACCCTCATACTATGCTTCCTAATGGTGTCCATATCAAATATCTCCTCCTTATTAGGTTCACTTCTCCTCCCTGAGCAAAACTTAAGCCTGCTATTACCACTTCTATTCAACATTGCACTGTGCTTCAAGCCAGGACAATTAGGTAAGTAAAAGAAATAAAAGCCATCCAGATTGTGAAGCCACTCTGGAAAACAGTATGGAAGTTCCTTAAAAGGTTACAAGTACAACTACCCCACCACCCAGCAATTGCACTACTAGGAATTTATACAAAGGATACAAAAACACTGATTTTAAGGAATACTTGCACCCCAGTGTTTATAGCAGCATTATCAACAACAGCCAAATTGTGGAAAGAGCCCAAATGCCCATATGATGAATGGATAAAGAAGATATGGTATATATATATATACACAATGGAATATTACTCAGTCATCAAAAACAATGAAATCTTGCTATTTGCAGTGATGTGGATGGAGCTAGAATGTATTATGCTGAGCAAAATAAGTCAGTCAGAGAAAGACAAATATCATATGATTTTACTCATATGTGAAACTTAAGAAACAAAACCGATGAACATAGCAGGGGGGAAAAAAGACAGGCAAACCAGGAAAGAGACTCTTAACTACAGAGAATAAACTGAGGATTAAATGGGAGGTGGGGGTTAAATGGGTGACAGGTATTAAGAGGATCACTTGTTGTGATGAGCACTGGGTGTTGTATGGAAGTGATGACTCACTAAATTCTACACCTGAAACTAATACTACACTGTATGTTAACTAACTGCAATTTAAATAAAAACTTGAGGAAGAAAAAAAAAAGCCATCCAGATTGGAAAGGAAGAAGTAAAACTCTCTTTCGAAGACAACATGATCTTATACAGAGAAAATCCTAATGTATCCACTAAAAGAAAAAAATACTAAAACTAATAAATGAGTTCAGCAGGGTCACAGGATACAAAAGAGACATACAAAATTCAACTCTATTTTTATACATTGGCAATGAATAGTCTGAAAATGAAATTAAGGAGGGAAAAGTCATTCTTAATAGCATCAAAAGGAAGAAACAGCTTAGTAGTAAATTTAACCAAAGAAGTGCAAGACCTGTACAGTGGAAACAGACTGAAACACAGCCCATGTTCATGGCTCGGGAGAAGCATACTGTTAAAATAGCAATACTCCCCAAACTGATCTACAGAGTCCATGCAATTGCTATCAAAGTCCATACTGGCTAATATGCAGAAATTGGCAAACTAATCCAACAACTCAAGTGGAAATACAGAAGACCCAAAGAAAACAATCTTTTAAAAAGAACAAAGTTGGAGCACTGATACTCCCTGATTTCAAAACTTTATACAAACCTAGCATAGCCAAGAAGGTGTGCCACTGGCATAAAGACAGACTCATAAGTCAATGTGGTAAAACTGAGAACCCAGAAATAAACTATTTTTATCATCCACTGATTTTTAACTAAGGCGCCAAGAAAATTCAATGAGAAAAAGACAGTCTTTATAATACATAATGCTGAAACAATTGGATATGCATATGTAGATGAATGAATGAACCCCTAAGTCAAAATGGACTACAGACCTAAATATCAGAGCTAAAACTATAAAGCTCTTAGAAGGAAACATTGGCATAAAGCTTTGTGACCTTGGATTAGGCAATAGTTTCTTAGATATGACAAGTGAAAAAGAAAAATAGATAAACTACACCAAAATTTAAAACTTTTTTTACTTCAAAAGATACCATCAAGAAAGTTAAAAGACAATCCACAGAATGGGATAAAGTGTTTGCAAGTTATAAATTCAGTAAGAGTCTTATTATAGAAAATATGAAGCACTCTTCTAGGTCAATAAGAAAAAGACAACCCTAAGAAGGGCCAAGGATTTGAACAACATTTCTCCAAAGAAAATATACAAATGACCAATAAATACACACACAAAGATGCTCAATGTCATTAGTCATTAAGAAAATGCAAATCAAATTCACAATGAGATACCACTTTACATATACTAGGATGGCTATAATCAAAAAGACAGACTGTAACAGTGTTGGTGGGTACGTGGAGAAACTAGAACACCCATACACTGCCAGTGGGAATAATTTTAAATGGTGCAGCCGCTTTGGAAAACAAGTTTGATGGTTCCTCAAAATGTTAAACATAGAATTACTTTATGACCCAATAATTCCATGTCTTGGTATCTACCAAGAAGAAATGAAAACACATGTCCACACAAAGTCTTGCACACAGATGTTCACAGCAGCATTAGTCACAAAGGCCAAAAAGTAGAACAAAAATGTCCATTAACTGATGAAAGGATGAAGAAAATGTGGTATATATGTATAATAGAATATTATTTGATCACAAAAAAAGAATGAAATACCGATTCACACTACAACATGAGTGAATATTAAAAATATAATTCTCAGTGAAAGAAGCAAAACACAAAAGGCCACATATTATATGAATGACTCTATTTATATTAAATGTCCAGAATACGCAAACTTATAGAAACAGAAAGTAGATTAGTGGTTGCCAGGGACTGGGGGAGGGGAGAATGGGAAGTGACTGATAATGGATAAGAGAGAGTTTCTTTTGTTTAATTGTGGTAAAAGACACATAAATAATCTATTTTTAAGAGCCAATGGCATTAAGTATACTCACATTGTTGCGCAACCATAACCATCATCCATCTCCAGAACACTTTCCATCTTATAAAACTGAAACTCGGCTACCCATTAAAAACTAACTCATTTCCCCTCTCCCCCCCAGCTCCTGGCAACCAACATCCTACTTTCTGCCTTTATGAATTCCACTGTTCTAGGTACCTCAGAGTGCAATCATCCAGCATGTCTTTTTGTGACTGGCTCATTTCCCTTAGCATAATGTCCTCAAGGTTCATCCATCTTGGAGCAGGTGTCAAAATTTATTTCCTTTTTAAGGCTGAAAAGTATTCCATTGTATGTACATACCATATTGTATTTATATATTCATGCATTCATGGACACTCGGGGTGCTCCTACCTTTTGGCTATTGTGAATAATGTTGCTGTGAACATGAATGCATAAATATCTCCTCTAGACCCTGATTTCAATTCTTTTGGGTATATAAACAGTAGAATTGCTGGATCATATCAGATGTGGTTTTTTCTTAAGGTGATGAAAATGTTCTGGAGTTAGATAGTGGTAATGGCTACAAACTCTGTGAATATACAAAACCCACTAAACTGTATACTTTTTTTAAAAAAGAGATTATGGTTATCTTTTGAAAAACAGAAATACAGATACTCATGCATTTACTATTTAATTATAATTCAAGTGAGTCAATTTATTCACTAAATTCAACAAACAAAAAAACGCTTTAGCTTTATAAATAGTAGGCTAAAGAGAAAAGAAGGAAATGGGGAAGGACAGAGAGAGAAAATATGAGAAAAAAATTTTCAAGAGGAAAAAGAAAAATAAAAATGGGCATGGGCCCACACATAAATTTGGGTTAAGATGTAAATATCCCAAATCTGGGATGCCTAGGTGGCTCAGTTGGTTAAGTGCCTGACTCTTGATTTCAGCTCAGGTCATGATCTCACAGTTCATGGAAGCAAGCCCCAAGTCAGAATCTGTGCTGACAATGCAGAGCCTGTTTGGGAATCTCTCTCCCTCCCTCTCTCTAACCCTCCCCTGCTTGCGCATGCATGTTCTTTCACTCTCTTCCTCTCCCGCTCTCAAAATAAATAAATAAACTTTAAAAAAAATTCCAAATCCTCTCAATCCTGCCACATTCTTATCTCCCCACTACACCACCACCACAATAAGTACCTCAGCGCTCTTTCTCATCTCAGATTCCCCTGAATCCAAGGTAAAATGCTTATGTTATAATCTCTAATTCACTTAACTTGTAGGGATCAAAGTAAATTATCATCTATTAAGCAGAACAGTTCACTAGAAAGAAACTTGATTTAGGAGTCAGAAAACTTGGTTCAATTCATCTATTTTTCAATCTCATATGCTGTCAGGTTGAAGTTCTGATAATAGTGCCTGGGGTTGAAAACTCTGAATTTCTTATAATATTAGTAGTAATTGATTTAAAGATCTAATAAAAGGCATTGAGAATTCAAAATAGCATCTCTGGTTCATGTCAAGATGTGCCAACTACAAAATGCTATGAAATCAATACAACCTTGAAAGTGAAACTGCAGTTGGCTAAAAAAAAAAAAAAACTTTAAGAGATTTCCATGGCAGCTGTGCTAGGTGATAAAAATGCAGAGGTCACAAATTTAGTGACCTATTGGGCACAAAATAAAAGATGTGAACTATTTCTCCTTAATATACAATAAACTTTAACTTTTTAACTCATTTCCTAAGAAATATAATGGACACTTTATCTGTGCTATTATTTCCATTCAACTAATATAGGACTTTTCCAGTTTCACGATTTACATTCTAAGCATAATGTTAAAGGTCATGTGAAGGATGTGTCAACTAAAAAAAATTTTAACATTTCCCTAGTTGTGTTCTACTAATTTAAGATCTCTAAGCTATTACTATTGATTCTATACAATCTATTTTTTTATATATAGACACCAAAAAAAGGTGTTGCAGTCAGCCTCTAGATGGAAAGTGACCAACTGCCTCAAATGTAGCCAAGTGAGTGAATGAGACCAGAACTCAGACAAACTTACTAGGTTTTAAAGGCTTAGAAGTCATTGGTGATATTAGTCTAATATGATAAATATAACATAACATAACATAACATAACATAACATAACATAACATAACATAACATAACATAACATATTGAGAGCTGGGCCCAGCAGCTAGATAGGAGCAGAATTAGGAGCTCTGGTATCTCTTCCACTTCTTATAAGGACACGGGTTCTACTGGGTTCAGGCTCTACCCTTATGACCTCATTTAACCTTAATTATTTCCTTAAAGACTCTGCCTTCAAATATAGTCAAATTGGGGGTTAGAGCTTCAACATTCAAATTTTACAAGGACACAGTTCAGTTCATAATATTGGCTTAATGGGAATTTCTGGTTCTTTGACTCCTTTACTTTCTCTCAGTCCATCAACACCCCCACCACCACCTTTTTTTGCTTCCTCAGCCAGCTTGGAGTCCAAGTTCTTCATTTTAGTAGCAGTCCCACGAATCTATAAATTCCATCATCTGTCTCTCCATAATAACCATCTGAAAAAATTCCAACCTTAAGTAGACACTATTCTCCATTTCTTCATACCTGTACTACAGCAGCCAAGAAGTTCTGGAAAAAGTCACACAATGTCTGAATGCTACATCTCAATTTTTTGTTTGTTTTTGTTTTTTACTTTCTATAATTTATTTATTTTTTTATAATTTACATCCAAGTTAGTTGGCACATGGTTCAACAATGATTTCAGGAGTAGATTCCTTAAGCTCCTTACCCATTTAGCCCATCCCTGATCTCACAACTCCTTCAGCAACCCTCTGTTCATTCTCTATATTTAAGTCTCTTATGCTTTGTCCCCTTCCCTGTTTTTACATTATTTTTCCTTCCCTTCCCTTATGTTCATCTGTTTTGTATCTTAAATTTCTCATGAGTGAAGTCATATGTATATCTCAATGTTTGATTCCTCTTTTCAAGGTAGCACCTTATATTTTTCTTCCACACATAGCTAAACCTCTTTAAAGAACTCTATACTCACTGTTCCTATTTCCTCAGTCCACATATTAGCTTTGTAGGTCTGCTATAACAAAATACCACATACTTGGTAGTTTAAAACAACAGAAATTCATTCTCTCAAGGTTCTTGAAGATAGGTATCCAAAATGAAGTTGTCAACATAACTGAGCTCCTTCTGCATGCTCTAGGGTAGAATCCTTCCTTGTCTCTTTCTGATGGTTGCCAGGAATCCTCGGTACTTTTTGGCTTGTAGGTGCACCACTCCAATCTCTGTCTCTGTCTTCACATGGTACTTTCCTCTCTAATGTCTCTCTGTATCCAAATTTTCCTCTGCATAAGGACAAGTGCCATGGATTAGGGTTTACCTAATCTAGTATGATCTCATCTTAACTTCACTGCATCTACAAAGATTATTTCCAAACAAGGTCATAGTCACAAGTTCCAGGTGGACATGAATTGGAGGGGGTGGAGGTAGGCATTACTCAATCCAGTATATTTTCCAAACTCCTAAACCCACCCCTATCTAGATGCTGGGCTCAACTCTCAAAAAAATTTACACACACACATACACACACACACACACACACACACACACACACACACACACAATCACCAATAACCTCCAAGCCTCTAAAACCCAATAGGTTTGTCTCGGTTCCTGTTTCATCTGCTCTATTGGCCACGTTTGAAAGAGCTGGTCATTCTCCTCTTCTGAAAACTCTCTCTGGACATCATTTCCAGGTTGTCCTCCTTCCTCTGTGTCTCCTTTTTCTCAGCTTCCTTGACAAACATGTCTTTCTCTTTTGAGCCATTACATGGTGGAGTTTCTCAAGTCTCAGTTTTGTAAGCAAACCCTACAGTGGCCAAGCAGGGAACATAAATGAGGAAAATGAGTCAAATGAAAATATGTCAAACTAGAGAGCTCATGATCCATCAGGAGGGTGACTACAACCCAGCTCCAGCTAGTTACTGCCATGCTAGAATAAGAGCCCAGTGTTGTTGATGGTTCAAATTTTCAGAGAAGTTGGAAATCTAAACATTTATGTGAAATACTCTGATTTTTTATATACTCTCTCAATTTTTATTTTTAACACCATGTTAAATTGACAAACTGTGTTTGTGATTCAGTTTTGGCCTATGAACCATCATCTACAATGTCTTCCCTAAATTCTTTCCATGTCCACAATTTCAATTGCAAACTCAGTACCAATGTTTGGTAAATTTGTATCCCTATCCCAGATTTCTCCTCTAACCCATACATCCAACCTCCTACCCCACATTTCCCTTTGGAGACCTCAGTGCACCTAGAACTCAACATGTCTACAGATCTCATGATTTCATTCTTCAAACCTACTCTTCTTCTAGTGTTCCTAATCTTATTTAGCAGCACCTCATCCATCTGCATGTGAAAATGAGAAATTTAAAAGTCTCTTCCAGTAACTCCCTGTTTCTCAATCTTCATATTCAAGCCTGTGGTCTTATCTCTTAGCATCTTGGTTTTACCCTATTGGTCTTTTCTCCTAAGCATCTCTCAGATCTGCCCTCTGCTAGCTACTATTCTAGCCCCAGCTATCATCATCTGTCACTATCACAATGCAATAGACTATTAGCTGATTTCTCCATATGCACTCAGTTTGAATTTAATTCAGTCATTTTCAACTGCATACATTGTGGTCTTTCCAAAAGACAGAATTGACCATTCACCCATGATTCCCCTCTCCCTCCAATCACTTCAATAGCTTCCCATGTTTCCAAAATCTGTAACATAGCCTACAAGTTCTCATGTGTTCAAGCCCCTACATTCTCTCCACCCATATCTCCACAGGGTCCCACTTTCTCTATATATATATATATATATATATATATATATATATATATACACACATATATATATATACATATTTTAATTTATATCCAAATTAGTTAACATATAGTGCAACAATAATTTCAGGAGTAGATTCCTTAGTGCCCCTTACCCGTTTAGCACATCCCCCCTCCCAGTAACCCTCAGTTTGTTCCCCATATTTATGAGTCTCTTCTGTTTTGTCCCCCTCCCTGTTTTTGTATTATTTTTGTTTCCCTTCCCTTACGTTCATCTGTTTTGTCTCTTAGAGTCCTCATATGAGGGAAGTCATATGATTTTTGTCTTTCTCTGACTGACTAATTTCACTTAGCATAATACCCTCCAGTTCCATCCACGTAGTTGCAAATGGCATTCATTCTTTTTGATTGCTGAGTAATACTCCATTGTATATATATATCACATCTTCTTTATCCATTCATCCACCAAGGGACATTTGGGCTCTTTCCATACTTTAGCTATTGTTGATAGTGCTGCTATAAACATGGGGGTGCTTGTGTCCCTTCGAAACAGCACACCTGTATCCCATGGATAAATGCCTAGTAGTGCAATTGCTGGGTCATAGGGTAGTTCTATTTTTAGTTTTTTGAGGTACCTCCATACTGTTTTCCAGAGTGGCTGCCCCAGCTTGCATTCCCATCTCCATATATTTTCAGTCACACTCACAATGGCCTTATTTCAGGCCTTTAAATGAACCATATTAGCTTTCACCATGAGACCTTTGAACATGATGAAAGTCCTTCCTTTCATCCACAAGTTTCTCACCCTACTCTTTTCCCTAATGAACCCTACCCATTTTTTTAATCTGAGCTCAAGCACCATTTATTCAGTAAGCCTTTAAAACCCAGTTCAAGTCTTTGCTGTTGCTCTCATAAAAATGTGTGCCTTGGCTTACGAGTCCTATATCAGTTTGTACATAAATATTTTTCAGGGTGATTATGTGATTAATGTCTGTCTCCTCTACTATGTGATAGTTCCATTTATTCAACACCATGAAGTCCTTGACAATAGGGACTATGTATATTTTTTTATCATCTTTGATATCTATTGCCTAGTGTAGTATAAGGCACATAATAGGTACTCAATAAGTATTTGATGAATAAGCAAAAGCCTATATTCTTTCTAAATAAAACTGCCTTAGGGCACCTGGGTGGCTCAGTTGGTTAAGCGTCTGACTTCAGCTCATGTCATGATCTCACGATTAGTGAGTTGCAGGCCTGCATGGGGCTCTGTACTGACAGCTTGGAGCCTGAAGCCTGCTTTAGATTCTGTGTCTCCCCGTCTCTCTGCCCCTCCCCTGCTCATGTTCTGCCTCTCTCTCTCAAAAATAAATAAACATTAAAAAAATTTTAAATAAAACTGCCTTGTCCATAGCTACTGAGAAAGAGGCAAACAACCATGTTTTATACCATAATCCCAGCACGGCTGACTAGACCAAAAGGAGTACATCTTTATTAACTACCTTTTGGTGTGCAGTGAACTACTCTAAAATTTAGTGACTTAAAACAATAGACATTTATTTAGCTCATGATTAAATAATACAGCAAGTTATGCTGGAATAGACTGCTTGATCTGGCTGATCTGGACCAGGTTTGGTTGATCCTGGTTAGGTTCACTCACGCATTTGCAGTAAGCTTCCAGCTGGCTGGGGGCTCATTGCTGTTCACCCAGTCTCTCAACCTCCAGCAGCCTAGCCAAGACATATTCATATGTCAGATTTTCAAGACAAATACGAAAAGGATTTAAGGCCTCGCAAAGACCAAGCATACAACTGTACATACTTTTGCTTCATTCTGCTGACCAAGCAAGTCACAAAGCCAGCCCAGATTCAAGGATAGAAAAATAAACTCCATCTCTTGCTGGGAAGGCTTAAAAAATGCACATTTCAAGTGTGTGGTTGCAAGGAACTGTGACTCTTTCTGCAATCTACTATAACATCTATTAAATAGCCAGTGACTTACAGCATGATCATATGGAATACAAAGGTGAGCTAGAACAGTAAGATCCTTACTCTCAGGAACCAGAATGCAGAGACAAAAGAAGACTGAGCAATATAGGGTGAGAGCTTAGACTGAAAGAGTAACTACAATGGTCCCCATCCCAGCCAAAATTATAAAAGAACTAAAGCTCTAAGTAAAGAGGCAGTCGGTAAAGAAAGAATAGCTCAGGCACCAGAATGACACAAAGACGCCATAGGAGACACCCTGAGAAAGGTGGAGAAAGAAGCTAAAAACTAGAGCTGTTTTAGTTCCACTCAACCTTTCACTGCCAGTTCTAATCCAAACATAGCCCTACGACAGGCTGCTTTTTATTTGGGCTAAGTTCTTTACAACCAAAAGTCTAACCAAATCAGTTCATGAGAAATATATGTACAATCTTTTTCTTTTTCTTTCTTTCTAAATAGAACTATGCTACCACTCACCTACTTTTCTAAAACAAACAAACAAAAAAAAAACAAAAAAAGGAAAAAAAATGCTTCTTTGAATGCAAGAATGAATTTTGTGACTGGGAGAAGCAAGAATTTAATAGCACAGGCTTTAAAATAGCACAATATATCAAACAGATACAAGTAAGAAAATAAGGTTAATTTTCAGGGAGTTTAATAAGGTTAATTTCCATGAATTTTCTTATATTCATGTTCAACTTTCATTCTGTTGAACAGGTGTGCAGGAGGTAACTCTTTCTGGCCCATCTTGTTGTTCTCCAATGTTCTCCATTTGAGAACCACTGATACAATGAAACACGGGCTTCATTACAAGATATAAACATTGCAATATGCATGAAGAAAATCATATCACAAGCTAAATATTACCCATTTGGATTTGCACCCAAGTTACAGTCCACTAAATCCTAAGTACTTTTTTCCCCCAGCCAAAGCTATATTGCATTTCAACTCTCTTGTTAGAAACTGATGCTAGGAATTGACAAGATAATAGGATGGAGAAAGTTTTCAGATCTCATTTACAGCAGATGGGAGAAGGGTCAGTTTCCTGGGTAATGAAGCATTGTCTGGTTGCCCCTAAATCATTCCAAACTCTGCCTGGTCCCGAGAGGCATAGAACACATCTGCATTATCACTATCCTTCAGAGCATTATTATAACACCTTAAAAAAGAAAAGTTATCATAAACGATCTGAGAATTAGGAGACACTAATGCCAAACTTCAAATTTTGTTTTAAAAAATAATCTACAATCCTTCTCATAAGAGAGCGAGATACTTGCAGTTCATAAAAAACAGCTTTAATTTATATCTAGCACTAGATCTTTTTTTATCTAATTTGTTCTTTCTCAAACTAATATGTCTTGAAGGCTCCCCTTGACAACTTGTTGCTAACAAAACACAGAGGAAATAAAAGGGCACTGTTTCCACCCCTCATTCCAATTCTACCTTAATAGCTCCATTCTTCAGTCTACAGATATTTTCCTTCTGCCCTTATCTTACAGAAGAGACCCCGATCCTGTGAGTTATATTTGGCTTCCCTGGGAACACTGGGAACATGACGGTAAGGGTTAGTAAAGGAGAATGTAGTCCCTAATACTTATCTTTTACTTTCAGCATCAGATATCTGTCTTTAGCCCTCATGCTTGGTTCAGTTAAATCCCTACAGAGTCTCCTGCCACACTAAAGGACAGAGGCTTTTACAGAGCTTCCAGGATTTCTGGAATGACAGTTCATATACTATGATGGGCACCTAGATAAGTGACTAACTTGTCAGACCCACCAGAATCCATCACTATAAGGAGGAACAGTATCTATCTGCAAGCATCATTGTATTCCAGATGGAATGTCATAGTAAAAACCATGTGAATTAGTCAAGAAATTTCCACTCTCCAAAAATTCACACAAGACCCAAACCCTTCTACTTAGCTATCCAAGACTTTATATCTTATAGCAGCAAATATTAGGAGCCTGAATACTGTATAACTACCATTGTGAGCCATATTTTACACGTTATTAAATCTCTGCTTTGCATCAGCTTGATTTATCCAAGTCCTGGCCTATGAGCCTAGGCTAATTTATAGTGATTAATTCATCATTCATGTCCTCATTGATTCTGAAAAGTTATCCCCACCTCCCTGATAGTTTACTCCATACCAGCTCACATGGTCTTTTCTCCTTGCACGAACACTCTTTTGGGTTCTTTACAGATTTGTGTGTATGACCAGAAGGAAGAAAAATGACCAAAGTAACATCTGCTCAGCCCTGAAATAGTGGGGGAAAAGAGATACATATACCCACACATATATGTGAGGGCTCATAAACTTAAGATAGCATAGAACAGAGAATATTCACTTTCTCTTTTTTAAAAGAAATACTTTAGTAAACCTGACTCAAATTTTAACTCTTCAGTTCCATTCCTACTGTACAGTATAGTAGAAACTACTGTATCTGAAACTACTGTTATAAACTTGGTAACATTTCCATGTTCACTGTTTCCCATTTTTCTAATATCCTGTTTATTACCACATATTTATCAGCAGAAAAATTCTTAAAATAAAAATCCTTGCTGCCTGTGTTCTGACACAGTAAGCAAGTATGCAGCTAGGGACGAGCCCCGTCTCCCTACCACAGTGTCCAAAGTGCTGGGTTGAGTAGGATATCTCCTGAGAAGAGAAAGAACAGAGGCACCACCTGGGTCAGGAGGAGCCCTGGGACTGAAGCAGGAAGGTCTGTGCAGTGTTGTCCAGCAACGGGCTTCAGTCTTTATTCACAACATTCTTTCCCTAATTATCTCAGAACCAGAAGCACGGACCAGCAGATCTCCTGAGAGAAAGCTGTAATGCATGTATTCTTTTTTTTTTTTTTATTTTTTTTATTTTTTTCAACGTTTATTTATTTTTGGGACAGCGAGAGACAGAGCATGAACGGGGGAGGGGCAGAGAGAGAGGGAGACACAGAGTCGGAAACAGGCTCCAGGCTCTGAGCCATCAGCCCAGAGCCTGACGCGGGGCTCGAACTCACGGACCGCGAGATCGTGACCTGGCTGAAGTCCGAAGCTTAACCGACTGCGCCACCCAGGCGCCCCTGTAATGCATGTATTCTTAAGATGGAGAGGAGCAACTTAGTGTTGCTAGCACACTGGCAGGCTGAGTGCTGTTTGGGCTTTGTGGGGGTGGAGCTGGGGGGCTGGTTGGGGAGGGTAGCTTATTTTGTTTACATGTTTGGGTTTGGTTTGGATTAGATTTGGTTTGATTTGGTTTGAGTGGCACTTTTAATTCTGTTCCTTCACTTCTAATAATGTGCAAACCACTCCACCAATTGTTTGCAACTTTCCTGCTGTCTTCTCGATTGTTTTTCTTTCCTCTTACCTGTGATTTCTGCTAATTCTCAAAATCCATTATGATTATGAATATACTTTACATTTACATGGCATTTAGTATATAAAATACTCACTCATGTCATGTTCATTTAAACCTTCTAATAACCCTGTGCAATGTATATTACAGCCACCATTTTACAGATTTTTTAAAATGCAGCTAAAACCAAATGCTTTTTTTTTTTTTTTCAGATTATTTAACATTCCTGGGTGCTTACAATGTACAAGGCTTTGTGCTAGGTGCTGTATCTGCACTCTGTTCTCACAACAGGCCAGAATGGTAGGGATTATTAATTCTCCTTATGTTACAGATAAGAAAATACATGCTCTAGCAAGATTAAGTAACTTGCCTACAGTCGCACAGCTAGTAACTGGCATGGCCAAAATTTTCCTGAGGTTACATAACCACCAACGCCAGAGCCAGCACTAGAGCCTGGGTTTTCTAATTCTGAAAAGGGGCAGATCTACAGCTCTTTTGTTACAGCTCTTTTGTTTGCAAGCCCGTATCCTGGCAAAACAGATTTGCTTGTTTCTTTTGTTAAAATATTCTAAATAAAAAGTGTTGGAAGGCATCATAATAAAAGGAAGTGTTTTCTCCCGAGATTAAGCTTCACACACCGGAAGACAGAGCAGAAAGAGTTAAAAGACCCCACTGAAGCAGACTCATCCCATAATTTATCTAGTGCCATAAAAATGAAAGACTTCTTCAGTTTCCTGGCAGCTTTGCTGTCTTAAAGGTGAAATGCCCACAGGGTCCATAAATAGGTTTTGGGGGGGCGGTTTTTGTTGTTGTTTTTTTTTTGGAGTGCTCTATGTTCCAAAGTGTTTTTATCTTTAAAATATTAAGTAAACACTGCAAAGTACTTAAATGGGCTCTTGGGGGATCTCTGGCTTGATTCTGGCCCTTCAGCAAAGCTAGTGAAGTATAGATCTGGAGAACTAATCAAAAGAAAACTAAATTCACAGCTTTCTTTAAATATTTCATAGAATAACGTTTTAGTGTTTCACCTGCCTGCTGTCTCTGCTGGGTTACGAGCAGCTGTCCTGAGCACATGGATTGTGCTGCTCGCATGAACACCTGGACCACAAAAGGAAGACCCAGCAGCTGGGGACTGGCCAAAGAGAGGAAGGCATCAGCACCTGCCTGCTGCAGCCTCCTTTACTTTTTTGACTTCCGCTCAGTAGGGAAGCACATTAGGAGCTGCCTTGAGATGAACAATAATTTGCCAGGTTTTCATCATCCCTGTGGCAGCAGTGTCCACAAGGAGCACTTAACACTGCACAGAGAAAATGGTTCCCAGCCATCAACTTCCTCCCTGGAAGCAGCCAACCATTTCACAAATGGGGACCTGGAGAGTAGCAGGGACATCTCAGCTCAGACGGATCCCTGCTGCTGGGGAGAACAAACACCACTGCTAACTATTCAGTGTGCCAACAGTGTATGTCAGTACCATCATCATCTATATACGAAGGCTTTTTAATAGCGATTCTAAATGAAACTCCGACATATTCTCTGCCTATCTGAACTCCCAAAGTTCCAAGAGCAAAATCAGAGGATTTATTTTTAAGGTATGTCCTATACTCAATAAAGGAAAAAGCAACTGAAAACCTTTTTCCAGCCTAGCAGGCAGACTAGCAGACACACACACACACACACACACACACACACACACAAACACACACACACACTGCCATATTATTTTTTTCAGATTCCAGCAATATCCACCATCAATTTAAGTCTCTAAAATAGGTTTTATGGTAAAGAATAAATATGGTAATAGAGAATCTAAACTCCGATTTCTCTTTCTGCTTCTCCAAAGATCTGAACTACTGTGGCATAGATAAAAGAGAAAAAAAATGCAGAGACCTCATACCACTGCATTTTCCCCACCTCTCTAGAATCCACAGGTGCTCTGAAGGGTTCCCAGTTAGCTTGGAAATAGCTGAAACTTGTATCCATCTGGCATGTGGAGTTGATTCACAGCTCTTGGTATCTCTTTACATCCAATGATTTACATGAGGAGTGAGGAGCCTCAAAGGCAAAGAACCCAAACATGGTCCATAAGTACAGTTCAGACATAGATGGTATTTCTGGCAAACAAAGGTGAGGAGAAAGATAAGGTAAATTGCCTGCAAGCACCTTCAGAGTCTTAAAGACAGAAATCATTCCAAGTAAAGAAGATATCCAGCATGATGAATAAGATTCAACAACAGAGCCCAAAGTTTAGCAGAAAGTGGCCACTCTGGCTACCTCAAAATAGCTATTTGAACCTGCCAAGGGAAAGAAAAGCAGCCTGAAGGTGCAGCATAGAGTCAGCCATCCACGGCAGAGTGGACGGTGGTACCCAGTGGAGTGGGGACAGCAGGGGCTGACCCATGAGCATTTGGGAAACACCACCTAGAGATCCACTGACACCAGAGTCTGAAAAAACTCAAGCAAGTGGGGTTGTCACCCTGCCTTGAGGCCAGTGTTGGGAGTTATCTAGCCAGTGAAAATCAGGAACTGCATTTAATGGGATGCTACAAGCTATTGATATACAATCACTCAATCCTCAAAGACTTCTTTCTAAAAGGTTATAGCTACCCACTCTGGAAGTACAACAGCTACTTGAATTCCCAGCATGGATTTCATATGGGAGCCTCCCTGTATTTTTAGCTGTTCTGAGCCATTCTTATTGAATCCCCAGCCACCCTTTCAGACAGGCAGTGTCTGAAGTTTTAGTACATATAATAGTATCTAAGGCCCAAGTTAGTATCTTCCCAGGCACCTACTAACACAAATTTCTCTGCTTAGGGTAGAGATTTCTAGTGTGCAAGGTGATTGAGCCTTTTGGACGCTGTATTTGCAAATCTTGTTCTTTTATCTTCAACACTTCCCTTCAACGCTTCCCTAAATTTTCAAAAAGCAATTCAAATGACAAAAACACAGGGCTTTTCTTTGAATGAAAAATATATTTGAGCTTACTTCATTTCTTGACCAAGTCTTTTGAGACATGGCATCAGAAAATTAATGTTCCCTGCAGCCCAGATACTTTGCTGCTATGCCTTCCAACTGGAAGATATTAAAAGTAATTGAGGGGCCCCTCGGTGGCTCAGTCAGTTAAGCATCTGACTCTTGATTTCAGCTCAGGTCATGACCTCACAGTTCATGAGATCAAGCCCCACATTGGGCTCTGTTCTGACAGCAAGGAGCCTGCTTGGGATATATTCTCTCTCTCTCTCTCTCTCTCTCTCTCTCTCTCTCTCTCTCCCTCCCTCCCTCTCCCTCTCCCTCTCCCTCTCCCTCTCTGTCTCAAAGTAAATACATAAGCTTTAAAAAGTAAAAAATAAAAGTAATTGGAGAAGGTTTCAAACTTATGTGAAGTAATAATCACCCCATTCTTCTGTCACCCTTTAGAACAAAACCCTTTGAAAGATCTGCCTCCACTTCTTTTTTCCTCATTCTTTCCTGCATTCACTCCAATCTGTCCTGTCCCACAAACTCTAAATTGAAAATTCCTACATCAATTCTTAGTCCTCATTTTGCTCAATCTATGGGCAACAATGGACACCTCTGTTCACTTGTTTTCTTGACTCCTAAATTTATTTCTGTGGAGTGGGGCTCTCCCCTGCAGTCCAGATTCATGTATCCAACTGCCTATCTCACCTCTCCACTTGATAGCTAAGGCATTTCAAACCTAACATGTATAAAACCAATGTCTTTATTTCTTCTCTCTCCACCTTATTCTTCCTCCCTCATTTTCCCCCAATCTCAATAAATGTCAACTCTATTCCTTCATGGGCCAAAAACCTTGGAGTCATCTTTGACTCCCCTCTTTTTCTCATACCCCACTGTGGAATTCTTCAGCAAATTCTAAAAGGTTGACCTTCACAACATACCCAGAACGTGACCACTTCTCACCACCTCCATCACTGTCACACTAGTCTAAGCTCCCATCATCTCTCATCTGGGTAATTGCAATAGTCTCCCACCCGATCTTCCTGTTTCCACCTGTTGTCTATGTTGCAGGCACAATATGTATGTTAAAATGTAATCAGATCATGTCACTTCTCTACTCACAATCCTTGTACAGCTTGCTATCTGCCACGGAGTAAAACCCACAGTTCTTATTTTCATGTGTACAAGGCCTGATCTAATTTGGAGTTCACATTTCTTTGATGTCATCTCCTCTCTCCCTTTTCTTCCACTGCAGCCTTGATAACTTGCTGTTCCTTTAACAGCCCAAACATGTTCCCATCTCAGAGTCCACTACCTGGAGTTATCTTATCCCACATCATGGCTCACTCTTTCCCTTTCTTTAGACCTCTTCTCAAATATCCCCTCATCAGAGGGGATGCCTTCCCTGACTCTGACTATGTAAAAAGAGCATCCCCACTCCCACTTGTCACTCTCCTTTCCTTGCCTACCTTTGCCGTAATGATCACCGGGCATAATTATTCGCTCTCCCCATTTAAATGCAAGCACCATTAGAGTAGGGATATTATCAACTTTGATTACTGATGCACCTCCATAACCCAGAACATAATCTCACTCACATATCATGTTTCAGCCCCTCCAAGACTTATATTTGTATACATTTTAACATCTCTAAATTGGGGGTGCATCTTATAACGTGCAACTTTTTTATTTCTTTCTTAGTAGTCCGGATAACAGGAGTCTGTATTGTAATTGATATCTTAGAGTCAATGAAATATGGTATTGACATTCAAAACCTATTTTGAATGAACAGATAAATCTCATTTATTATATTTTTAGAAGATATATGGGACTCAGGCTCTTGGGCAAAAGGCTACTGAATTATAATGTAATATACAACTTAATCTACTCGTTTGGAATGCTTATCTGATTTATGCTAAAATAGGGTTACAGAAAAAAAATAGATTAAAAGTATCAAGGAAAGGGAATTGTCAAATTGAAACAGCCTAGAGTAAGGAAGAGACAATAGTGGCAAGAGAATCACCAGAACTTATTAAAAAATTTGAGGTAATTAATCAAACGGACATACATAACTCACTAGCCCCTGAGGGAAATACTGTAGTAACATATAAAACAAAAATTATTCGTAACGGTAACCTGAGACCTACTCCTCACAAAATGAATAAAATATTTAGTATGCTCAGTTCTAAAAGCAGCAAAATAGCACATTGGTATTAGGTTTCCTTCAAAAAATGGTTAAAATAAATATAATTAATTTGGCTTTTAAAAGTGACAAAATTTAACAATCTGGAACATTTACTTCAGTGGCACACTTATGACTCTCTAAATGATGTCATCATTATCGGGGTAATTCTCAGAGAACTTTGAATGGTATTCACTGTGCATTTCAACTAAATTTCATCAAAACCCAAGATGATTTCATCCTAGAAGAAAATCTGAGGAATTGCAGAGTTATAAGACCTTTTCACATGAATTATAATCTTTCTTCTTATTTTGATAGATGCTCTAAGTTAAAATGTGTTGGAATAGTACTGATCATTTTCTAGTGCTTACATATTACATGCTTCTACTAGTGAATAAAATTTACCTTCACCCACCTTGTATGCTTCCTGCAAATTAAGGAGGAAAAAGGTTTTATAATATTCTAATTGTGATTCTTTCTGCTATGCTGTTTATATATCTTTTTAAGTTCTGCTTATCATCACAAATTTAGAAAATCTTTTATCAACATAAAAAAATAAAGTGAAAGTAAAGTCAGTAGGTAAATGATGTGTAGTTGGGAGAGAAAGGTGGGTTGTAGTTTGGGGCAGAAGTAAGAATTTCAGCTCCATATAAATGTAGCTTATTAATGCAGGCTTGTATTGTTCATATGAAGTCAGTATTCCCAGTAAACCTAATTTCCCACATCATAGTTATTAAAATGTTTATTCCTTGGTATCTGCTCTCAAAATATACATAATAAAAAAATTCTTTCATCAAAATGCTGAGTGGTTGTCTATTATTTCTTATCTTTGCTTGTACATATTTTGGGCAATAAAACATCTTACTTCTTTGGTGATAAAAGAAATATTGAGATGTTGACTTTGTGCAAGTTTTTTAAATGTCAACTTTGTGCAACTTTAGTTCCTCATTTGTTGCATAGGGATAGCGATTTCTAAAAAACTAGTTAAAGGACTAAATAATGCCATAATGCCAGTAAAGAAATTTGAGTGGTGTCTGTTACATAGAAAAAAATTTGATCATTATTATTAGATTTATTGCTGTTGTTGTTATTAGGAAATTAGACATTTGCGCTAGAGCATTAATCTAGGAATAATAAAGACAAAGGATTTAACAGAATGCCCCCTTGGGCTGCTTTCATGAGGACTCTGAGTGTGAACAGGGGGTGAAGGCTGGCCCCTCACTTAAGCAGTGGATGGAACAAGAGAAAAGACTGTGAACAATTGCCTGCATTAATTCTTCACCCTTTCTTGCATGCCTGCCTCTGCCCTGCACCATTCTCCCACTCTGGGCCAGGGGCTCTGTCCCACTTCTAGTTTTTGGACGTGACCATGTCACTTGCTTTAGCCATTGGGATTTTAGCCTGCTGGGATATAAAACATAGAACAGAGCCTCAATTGTTCCAGCTAAGGCCTTTCTAGACTGGACAACAAGCCATCTAATACCTGAGTATATAAGAGATTTCAATCCTGATCAATATATAAATTATCCCAGACAAGACCAAAAAACCATCCAGTTCATCTGAAAGCTTGGAAGTTAAATATGTATTGTGTTAGTCACAGAGTTTTGGGTGATTGTTACACAGGGTTACTGCGGCAATGAATAACTAATACAGAAGCTGATGTTAGCCAGAGTGGAAACAGTGAAAAGAATGATGACCCAGGTCCTTTTTGATGGAAAAGATGATATGCAGTAAAATGTTAAAAGTATCAAGGGTCTGGGTGCTTCCCTTCCAGTGCAGTAAGGGACAAAGTACTGTGTCCCACTGCAAGATCAATCTTGCAAAATCCAAGAGGAAAATTGAGTGGTAGCAGCTTGAAAGCAGAAAGGAAACAAGGCACAAGTCCTGGGTGTGCAGCAGCGGGAAAAAGACAATGGGGAAAATAAGCCTAGCCCTGAAAAGGTTACCTCTGGGATCAACACAAGAAAACCACAAGTGATTCCCCAATATTTATTCTCACAGATTTTGCATGGATCATTCTTTTTTCTTTTTTCTTTTCTTTTTTTTTTTTGTTTTTGTATGGATCATTCTAATTTTTCAGTAGGGCAAATACCATTATTTTTAAAGTGTTCTTTCTCTCATATCACTTTCCTATCCATTTTCATCACCAAAATCATAAAGACTCCCTTCCTTCTCACCATATTAATACAAAATAACCCCTTTTCTGGCCTGATCTGGTTCACTCTCTCATCATGAAATCTATTACCAGATGATTTTTTTCTAAGTTTTTATTTATTTATTTTGAGAAAGAGAGAGCCTGCATGAGTGCATAAGTGGGGGAGGGGCAGAGACAGAGTCAGAACGAGAACTCCAAGCAGGCTCCACGCTGGCTGCTGGCTCCATGCCGTCAATGCGCAGCCCCATGTGGGGCTTGATGCTGGGCTCAAACTCGCCAACCATGAGATCATGACCTGAGCCAAAATCAAGAGTTGGTTAGCTGTTTAACCTACTGAGCCACCCAGGTACCCCAATACCAGATGATTTTTAAACCAAGTTCAATCATGTTTCTTTGCTATCTAAAAATCTTTAATGACTCAAGGTGCTTGGGTGGCTCAGTAGGTTGAGCTTCCAACTCTTGATTTTGGCTCAGGTCGTGATCTCAGGGTCATGGGATCAAGGACCAGGTCAATCTCCACACTGAGCATGTAGCCTGCTAAAGATTCTCTTTCTCCCTCCCTCTGACCCTCTATCCCACTTGCACTCTCTCTCTCTCTAAAATAAAAATAAATAAACATTTAAAAAATAAGAATATTTAATGATAATTGCCTGTTTAATTACTTATACTTGGATCACTCTTTTACTTAAGATTCTCCACAAAATACACACAATCTCTGTTCCAGGATGGGTAGATGGATGGGTGAGTGAACAGATGGGCAGATAGGCAGATTCATAGGTAGGTAGGTAGGTAAGTAGGTAGGTAGGTAGGTAGGTAGGTAGGTAGACAGACAGACAGATAGACAGGCAGGCAGGCTCAAACTAAACTATTAGCTACAAGAACACGTTGATTTTACCTCAGGGTTAGAAATATAACTAAGTAGAAGTGGCTTCTTGCACATATTTCTGAATTCCATATTTGCAGCTTCACAGAGCACTAAGGCTGTAATTCAGTAATCTTAACCTTGACTTCACATTGAAATCACCTGGAAAGCTTTAATAAATAGTGGTGCTTGGATTCTGGATTAATCGCTATGGATATTTAGGACTTTTTAAGGTTCCCTTGGTGATTTTAACATAAGAACCACTACTATAACTGAACTATGCAAGAGTGTTTTTTTTCCTTTCTGATCTCAACAAAGATGGCTTGCCTTAGCATACATCTAGCATTTTATTGTATAATGCAATGAGAAGTACAGAACCTTAACTTATAAGTACATTTCAGTGTGTTGGTATCTATAAAACAGAAATATGGACTGTGCACTCTTTCTTCTCTCCACTTCTCCATGCCCCACCCCCTGCCCCCAAAGTGGAATTCTTTGGTAATAATGGCAAGAGAAAGAATGAGAATTTTGCTGCTACTGGATGCAAATTGATGGAGCCCATGTGGCCTCCAATGAGAGGAGACTTAAAAGAAGCCAGCTGATTGGATGATGAGCACCAAACTGCCCCGGCCACATAAAAGTGGCTGACTTAGCACATCCAAAGTATCCTGACCTGCACAGACCATGTTTTAGCTACCCTTATTATTGCTTCATGTCAATATCACAGATTTAGAGGTCAACATGGCAGCCTAATTTCACCTGTACGCACATCTGGAAACAGGGTATCTTAGTGGTTTGAATGAGAATCCATGATTTCTGATTAGAGAAAGAACAGCTCTCCACAGGGAAAGCCAAACTATTCTTTCTCCAGACCTATTCTCAGGCCCTAAAGGGACAAATTCAAAAGATTGGATGACTGTGATTAGAATATGTAGTTCCAGGTGTTTTTCCTTTTTTTTTTTTTTTTTTAAATAACTCAACTCATCCTTCTGCTGAGCCCCCAGATAAAATTAATACAAAAGCTTTTTGGAAAAGAAGTGGATCACATGACCTTAATTAGTAAGAAGGATGTGTGTGGTTGGTTAATCCCCTATCTCCATCCCCTTTACATGATCATATGAAGCTCAGGTTGCTGCTATCCTGGCCAACCCTTTCCCGAAGCTGCTAATAGCATCTGCTTTGTTGGGACTCATTCCTTGAACTCTCTCCTATACTGTAATGACTTACTCGTCCCCCAGGACCCTCCCATCAGCATTTAGAGAAGCCTCTTTTTTCTCCTTCATAATTAAACTGCCATAAATCTAGTGTCTGGGAGCCAAATCCTCAGGTCCAAGGTCCCTGGTGGGGGGTGGTGGCTATGGCCACTTCATAGGGTTCCCAGGAGTCCTCAAGGAATTAGGACTGCTAGTGCCTGACCCAATGTCCCAGAGTTCATGAGGCAGGTACGCAAATTCACCTGTTCCTGATCTCACTGTATAAGCTTCAGTGTCAAGATTATACAAACAACTAGTCAGTTAGTTACAGGTGAATATTATCTTACACAGTCACATTCAAAACTATTTTGACACTATGATACATTTAGTCTTTTATGTTCTAAATATTTTACTCAAGTCTTCTTTCACCTTAAGTTTTTAAAACACATATGTGGGTTTTTTTTTATTTTTTAGGGTGCAATACACTCCCTCTAGAACATTCCAGTCATTGTGCTATGTAGGGTAACACTAATCATCTGGAAAAGATTTTTAAAAGGCTTTCAACAAGACAGCTCTTTATTACTAGAATACAATTTTGAGTTCAACCTACTCTAAAGAAAAAAGATCACTGCAGTTTGCAACTAGAAAGCACCAATGAAACACAAAATGCTAACAATAACCCCTAGTGCCCCTAGATATACACAGAAGTTCTCCTTCATCACAGTGATGTGAGCCTTCCTAACAGACTTCTAAATCATTCCTGATGAATGAAAACATCTCCCTGAAGGAGTCAATGTATTCATCAGACAGCTCTAGTTATCACCTGTGTTGTTATACTTTGAAAATAATATGATCGTCTCAACTACTCAGTGAAAATACTGTGAAAATAGTTTTGCTAAGTGTTGTTGAGTTGCAACAAGCATTAACTTCCATTTAGTATGTGTAACTATTTAAAAGTATCACTGTTAATACCATAGCATCCTATAACACTTTTACTGAATCTTCTGAATGTTATAGCCCCTGGATTTGCTGTTGTGAATAATCCACCTCACTTTGCCAGATACAGAAACAGTTCTAGGGCACCTTTTCTCAAAGCAGCAATTCTAGAAAGGCCCATCATTTCCTCCCTACTGTCTTTATAAGAGCATAATTTACCAACAGCCTGGAAAAGGCAGCTCTATACACTTCATGCTCCACGTTTCTGGGTAAAAGAATTCAAACCAGGATGGGAATTCTGACCCAAGTTGGACCAATGAGATTGTCTCCCCCAAAATTTAAAATTGGGACCCAGAGAATGAGTCAGTCAATTATGGTTAGCAAGCAAACCAACCTTGTGAGAAAGTAGTGAGTCAACAAAAAAAAAAATCCAGTCTGCAAAAAGAGAAAGCAGACTGTCTTGGTTATCTGTTGCCACATAACAAATTACGCCAAAACTCAGGCCTTAAAATAACAAACATTTATCATATCAGTTTCTGAGGGCCCAGCATTCTGGGAGTCATTTATCTAGGTGGTTCTAATCCAGGGTCTTTCATAACATTGTAGTCAAGTTGTCGGCTAGGTCTGCAGGGATCTCAAAACCAGACTGGCCTAAAGGATCTGCTTCTATGCTTCTTAACATGGTTGTTGGCAGGCTTCAGCTCCTCCTGGGATGAGACCCTTAAGGGGCTTGGTTCCTTGCAACACCACATGGACCTCGCCATAGGTCTGCTCACTACATGGCAGCTCACTTCCCCTGGCACCAGTGATGTGCACAAGTGTGTGAAAGAGAGAACACATCTAAGATGGAAGCCACAGTCATCCTGAAACCTAATCTTAGCAGTGACAGTCTATCTCTTTGGCTATGTTACAATTCTTGGAAGTGAGTTACTAGGTCCAGCCCAGACTAGATGAGAAGAGGTTACACAAGAGCATGAATACTATGAGGGAGAATCTCTGAGAGCCATATTAGAAGCAGCCTTCCACTGTCTACACCTATGGCTCCCAATAATTCACATCTCTGTCACATGCAAAAGTCTTCATCTCCTTCCTCCCAAACTACTGAGAGTTTTATACTGCTATAGTATCGGTTCGAAATTCCAGAATCCTGTCATCAAAATTAGGTCCAGGAATTGATGGGACTTCTCAGGCGAAGTTCCCAAAGTACAGCTCTTCAAATTCAATACCTCATGATCAACAAACCTTTGAAATTAAAGTTATCTGTTCCCTCTACACACACACACACACACACACACACACACACACACAAGATACAATGGAAGCTGAGTATTGGAAAACTGCTATACACATTCCTGTCCAAAAGGGAACTTATGGGATACACAAAAGAGTCAATGGTCCATGACAGTTCTGAAATCCAGCTGGGCAAATGTTGGATATTCCTTGATTAGATTTCAAGGCCTGGAAATAATTTTCCCTGGCTCTCACCTCTACCTTCTCAGTTCTTTATTCTGCCCTCTGAGTCTCCCTTTTGTTGTGAAAAATAGCGTGTGTTTACAGCTAAACAACTATCACAGTCTCTTTCCTTCCAGTATAATTCTGGGATTCAAAAGCCTCTCCTCTGTTTAAAATTATCTCTGTCCCCCCAAGTCCAAGCTGGAAATATACCTGCATATGTAGCTCTTTTGAAAACTTTATGGGTCCACTCTGAATCATCTTGGGGTTCACTCCATTAGACATAATCACAAATCTTGAAATACGCTTTTCTCTCCCTTGAGCCTTGGCTGAAACAACAGAGACACAATGCTCTTAAACTGCCTGGAAGCACTACGGTTTCATTGAGAGGATCTGTGAGAAGCACCATTAATCTCTTTAAAGGGCCCTTTGTGTTACTGACTAGTACCCCAGGGCATGACCTTTGATCTTTCTGAGATCTTAACAGTTTTGCCTGTCAGATCCTTTGCTTCATCTTTAAATCTCTGTCCTCCAGGCAGTACCCTGGATTTGAATATTGATCAAAACCCATCTCTTAATTTTGGCACCAGTAGCCATCTGGAAAAACAAAATTT
Organism: Lynx canadensis; assembly: GCF_007474595.2. Taxonomy (NCBI): domain Eukaryota; kingdom Metazoa; phylum Chordata; class Mammalia; order Carnivora; family Felidae; genus Lynx; species Lynx canadensis. Next base: position 93,076,776 of record NC_044308.2, read on the forward strand.
TTAAAACTATCAGGTCTTGGCTCCTTTTAACTTAACATCCTTCTCTCAATTTAATTCTCTCCCATTTTACTACATAAGCTACAAGAATAAAGCAGACAGCATTTTCCACATGTTGCTTAAAAATCTCCTGAGCTAGGTCACACAGTTCTTAAAGCACATTTTCTACTTTTCACATACTATAAGCAACAATGTTGCTAAGTTTTTAGCCCCTAACAAGAATTCCCCTTTCCTTCTGTTTACTGCCAGCATTCACCTTCAGCCTTATAAGAGAACAAAACTTTTCTATTAACAGCTTCTTTGAGGCACTCTAGAATTTCACTAGATTTGCTCAAATTCCAGTTCCACAGCCACTCCTACATTTTAGGTTTTCACCATGGCAGCACCCCACTTCTAGGTACCAAATCTGTATTTATTATCTGCCGCGAGGTAACAAATTATACCAAAAATTAGCAGCTTAAAACAACGAATGTTTATGTTTATTCGCTTACAGTTCCTGGAAGTCAGGAATCAGAAGCAGTTTGGCTGGGAAATTTCGGCTCAGAATATCTCATGATGTTACAGTCAAGCAGTCAGCTGAGGCTGCAAACATCTCAAGGTTCAACAACTCAACTGGGGATGAGGTATCCACTTACAAGCTCACGTGTTTATTAGCAGGCTTTCGGTACTCATAGGCTTTCAGACTGAGGTCTTCAGTTTCTCATAGGTGGTTGCACTGAGGACCTCATGTCTTCACCAGTTCAACTGGGCCTTTCCATATGGCTACTCAAAACGTGGCTCTTTGTTCTCGCCAACACAAGTGTTCTGAGAAACAGGAAGAGTGCACATACCAACATTGAAGTCACCACCTTCTTAAATCTAACCTCAAAAATGACATCCCATTTACTTCCACCTTTAGAAGTGGGTCAGTAAGTCCAGGCAACACTCAAGAAAGGAAGATTACAGAAGGGCCAGATTTGTACAGATTACAAATACCAGGAAGGGAGGGTCATTGCAGACCATTTTAGAGGTTGCCTACCACATACTCCCAAGATGAGAGACGACGATGTGGCAAGAGAAAAGGAAAAATCATCTGGTGGATTTCCAGTATAAGAGATGCCTATTTCCAATAGGTGCATTATATGAGATTTCTCCGAACACCTAAGATAAATATACCTACTCTTAAGCAATGTTGAGTTTCTGATCCTTACAACCAAATTTTTCCTAAACTATATCCTATTTTCTTGCAGACTCTGTACTCCACCATTATGAAACTGAAAGCAAAAGTAATATACGCCTCTATAATCTAAACAAGACTCAGAATGTCTGAACTGACCTGCAGATTCTGTAGATCAGGCATGTTCGTGTTCTGCTGACCTTGTCAAAAAAAAAAAAAAAAAAAAAAAGCTCTCTGCCAGCACATTAAAGACAGCACACTTACATTAGAAGCTGCACTTTTAATCTGTGACATGTAATGAGGCAGTCTAACTATTCAGAATATTTTATTAGGTCATAATGTGTTAAATGTGGTTTAATCAAGAGCTGCCATTAGATAGCTTCTCAATGAACTTCAGATGTAAGATGATCATATAACAAGTCATCTATGGAATGCCTCTGAAACAGTGTTAAGAAAGATGGGCCAGTTCTGCAATATAAGCAATATTACCCTCATAACTAGTAATAATAATGATGAAGATAGCTAATATTTATTGAACACACACATAAGGTTCTCTTACAGCTCAAGATAGCTATACTGGAAATGCCCATCATTTTATACTCTTACACACGCCCACTCTTTTTTAGAAAACTTACACTGAGAAAATACAACTTGCATTGTATTGGTTACTACATGCTAATCTCTGAAATATTACATTTAATCTTCACAACCCTATATGAGAGCTACCAGTATTATCCCAATTTCAAAGTGGGGGAAACTGAAGTTTAGCAACCTTGAGCAACTAGTCCAAGGTCAAATAGCTTACATCTGGACAGAACTAATCCTGGGTGGTCCCCTCTCACACTCTATCAAGGATAGTCTGTGGGGTCAATCATTATGGCAAAAAGAATGGTGTGTGACTTCTGACACTAGGTCATAAAAACCATTTCAGCTTCTAGCTTGCTGTATTGGATTCCTCATTCTGGGAGAAATCAGATGCTGTACTTTAAGAACACGTAAGAAGTCATAAGAAAGTCATGTGGCAAAGAGCTGAGTCCTAAACACCATCACCTTGCCAGGAATGTTAGTGAGCTTCATTGGAAGTGAGTCCTCCAGCTCCAGTCAATCCCTCAGGGGACAGTAGTCCCAACTAGGATCTTGATTGTAACTTAATGAGAGACGTCAAGTCAAATTCCTGATCCACAAAAACTTCAGGGTAATAAATGTTGCTGTTTTTCAAACCACTAAGTGTTGAGGTTTTCTGTTACACAACAACAGGTAACTAATATAGCAATGAAGCTGAGTGCCCCTGCCTCAAGTTCTCTCATGGATTGTAGTCAGGAATTTGCTAAAACTGAGGTTTAATCTAAAGATTGATTGAGAAAAGATCTGCAGCTGTAGGCAGGATTCAGGTTTTTTGCTGATTATTGGTCAGAGATCCCACTTAGTTTCTTCCCACATGGGCCTCTCCATAGAGCAGTTCACAAAGTGGCAGCTAGCTGTGTTCCTCTACAGCAAGTAAGAAAGAATAAAAGAGAATACCCAAGATGGAAGCCACAGCCTTTTTTTAATCTACTCTCAGAAGTGACAGCACATGAAATCTGCTACGTTCTATTTCTTAAAGGTGAATAAATAAATCCAGCCCACACTTAAGGAGAGGAAATTAGGCAAGAGTGTGAATACCAGGAAGTGAGAATTATTGGGGACCATTCTGCACACTGGGATATGACTCCGGTGGCCTGGATCAAGGCTCTTCATCATTATACTCCTTGCCTCCCTTGACCTAGTCATGGATTCCATTTATAAAAATAGAATCCAAAAACAGAATGTAGGTCCCTCAAAAAGCTAAAAATAGAACCACCCTATAATCCAGTAATTACACTACCTGGTATTTACCCCCAAAACAAAAAAACCCTAATTCAAAGGGATACATGCACCCTGATGTTTATAGCAGCATTATTCACAATAGCTAAATTATTGAAGCAGCCCAAATGTCTATCAATAGATAAATGGATAAAAAAGATGTGGTATACATATATATATGTATATACATACACACAATGGAATATTATTCAGCCATAAAAAAGAATGAAATCTTGCCATTTGCAATGACATGAATGGGGCTAGAGAGTATAATGCTAAGAAAAATAAGTCAGAGAAAAACAAATACCATATGACTTCACTTATATGTAGAATTTAAAACACAAAAGAAACGAGCAAAGGGGAAAGAGAGAGAGAGATTGAACCCAAGATACACATATTTAACTATAGAGAACAAACTGATGGTTACAGAAGGGAGGTGGGTAGCAAGGTGGGTGAAATAGATGATGGGGATTAAGAAGTGCATTTGTTTCAATGACAACTGGGTGACATATGGAATGTTGAATCACTATCCAGTACACCCGAAACTAATACTACACTATATGTCAACTATTAAAATAAGAAAAGAAAGAAAATAAATACATTTGTAAGAAATTTTTTAAAAAATTAATAGAATCTGGAGTGCTTGGGTGGCTCAGTCAGTTAAGCGTTCGACTCTTGATTTCAGCTCAGGTCACAATCTCACAGTTCATGAGTTCAAGCCCCATATCAGGTCTAACAGTGTGGAATCTGCTTGGAATTCTCTCTTTCTCCCTCTTTCTCTGCCCCTCCCCCTCCTCTCTTTCAACACAAATAAATAAACTTAAAAAAAGAAATAGAATCCAAGCATCACCCTTCCCCTATTCTCTCCAGGATATTTGGTAAAAGGATGGCTAGGCTAATGACTGCTCCTGAGTCATGCCCGTGTTATAGCTGCTTCTATCCCCCAATCATATTTCTACCTTAGGTCATTGTTTGACGAGTTATACTCAGAGTCAATCCCTTCACTCTTCAAAGTATCATTAATTCAAGACTTTATTCAAAGGCAACTTTACTGATGGTTCCAGGGTAACTGAAATTATTTACTACCTCTCAGCAAATACCTTTAAAATCGACCATTAGCCAATCCTGCCTTTAAAATTATTCTACCCCCTAGGCATTGATAACTTCTCACAGGTCACCTTGCCCAGAGATTCCACCTACTTTATTCTTCCCTCTCTGGGACACCATACGGAGTTGTACAAGTTGTTCACTGCACAAGGGTGTTTGGCTATTTGGCTAAAGGGGTCAGTAGGGAACCAAAATTCAGCTCATATTTTGCTCCACACATCTGACTTGGGGTGGGGTTGTTCCATCTGCCTGAAGTTGTACAAAGTGCCATATGGGCTAGCTGAAGTTTTGTGCTTTTCATTCTGCTTTTCAGACCCCCTTCTCTCATATCCAAACTACTCCTAGAAATTCCTATGATGAGGGGAAGAAATGACGAAAAGCCTATTAATTATTCATAATTTTCAAATTCTAGGGAAAGTGGATCCTAGAAGTTAAAGAAACTTTTTAGCTGTTGAACACATCATTTTTAATATAAAAGTCTTTCACATACTTGAAGACAGGGTTCAGTAAAATGAATAAAGATGCAAAATTAGAAAAACTTAGGCAAAGCTAAACTCCTTTGCTTAAGAAAAGGGATATGGAGAATATTGAGAGTTGGGAAGAGTCTGGAACCAGGAGCTAGATGCTGCATGGAGGCTAGGAGAGCAACTCTGCAGATAAAAGATCTATCTGATGGACTTTTTTGGATAAAAAAAAAGTTGTTTTTTTCCCCTGAGATGTAAAACACTCTTCCACTCTGTCCTAAAATTTATATTTCTCACTACCACCTAGGTATATATTTGCTTGAGTAAGAGATAGGAATAGATGTGCCACTATAGCTATTTTGGGGTTAAATTCCAAATTGCTTACTTTATTATACAGGACATTTTCGGTCTCCTCCTCTCCCTTCTTCAAATCCTTGTCCATATATTTCCATTTACAAATAGCTCCATGATAAGTATTTCTGCAAAACTCAAGGCAATACATACTACTCCTAGAAGAATGGAGTCATCCAATAAACTTAACCCCCCCCCCCAAATTAATAATAAAAACTCCCCACCAAAGTAACTTTGGTTGAGTCTCTGGAATTTTCACATACAACATATCATCAAACAACCCTAGGAAGTTGCTATTTTCTCCCATTTTACAGATGAGGAATTATAACTTAGGAAGATTAAGTAACATCCACATGGTAATAAAGTAAGAAGTAGAAAAAATAGAAATCATACCCAGATGATACTGGAGCTCTGTTTGTTTGTGTGTTTTTTCTCTACAGCATATTATCTCCATACAAATAGTTTGGTCTTAGCAATGAACTATACATATACACATATATACATGCATATATGCACACGCATATGCATACATACATATATGCATATATACACACATATATAGGGTTTTTTAAATTTAGTTTTTGAGAGAGAGAGCAAAATATAAATGGGGGAGGGGCAGAGAGAGGGGGACAGGATCTGAAGCAGGCTCTGCACTGACAGGATGACAAGCTGCACTGACAGCAAGCCTGATGTGGGGCTGGAACTCATGAACCACGAGATCATGACCTGGGCCAAAGTCAGACGCTCAACTGACTGAGCCACCCAGGCACCCCTACATATATACTTTTTTAATGTTTTAATTCCTGAGACCAACATATAATGAGCTTACTTTTGATCAATGCTCCTGTGTTATGAGCTTCAAGACAGATTGAAAGCTTAGCAGCATATTGTCCTTACGAAAAAGATTCATAGGCATCCAAATTTTGTATAGCCTCAAAGAAACTCAAAAAGATGAAACATTTAACACACTTAATCCTTGTGCTCCTGACATGCTTTGCACACAACATGATAATTTACATGAAACAGAATGTTTAATTTGGAAGTTTCAGCTGAGACACTGAGATAGGATATGTACCAGAAACCAAAATACTTTTGCAGAAAAAAAACATATGCAGATTTTCAAGACATTATCCAAAAACCAAGTCAAAGTCTGGTTGGTACCCATAAGGAGATATAAATTAAAGACTTTAAAAAGTAGAGTTGGGGAGAGGAATTTGTGAGAAAGATGAGGGTGCTGTATTATGAGCCCTAACCTATCAGACAACTAAGAAGAAAGGATAGACAAGTTTCTGCTCCTTCACCTCAAGCCTAGAGAGAAGGATGCTTCAACGGAACCACCTAGAGAGATGGAAACGTGTCTCCTAACATTACAAAGAAACAAAGCCTGGCTGTCTCCTAGGGAAACTGAGGAGCTGTTTTGGTGGCAAAACAAAGGTGGGTTTTTGCTGCACATGCCAATTTGCTGCATGTGCGTGCAGTCAAACCCTACACGAGTATTCATGTGGATTAGATAGATGTAGACCTCACAGGAGCCAGCAACCACCCACAAGGGTCCATGGGACTCTCATAGCAAGAGCCTATGTGTGAAGGACAATTGTATTCAGTATCAGCTTTGTGATGTGCAAGCTGTGCAGGTACATAGGACCCTGCACTCAGAGAGGCCCTGTGCTTGATTTAATGCTCTGTGTTCTCAAATTCTTAATAACTGTATTTTTGAACAAGTGCTTTTATAAGTCCAGCAGGGTAATGTGAGTCTATCATTCCTTGCTGCTCCATTTGCATACAGCATTTATGATCCCCCAGGAGCACAGGATTTTAGTGGACCCACAATGCATAGGAATTCAGTGAGACTCAAAGTGACTACAAGGTGAATGTGTTACATTGGTAACTGAGTAAGCAGAGGTGACTGACAGGCCCAGAAGCCACACCTTACCTATGATTTAGAACTTGCTTTAAACACAAAAAGCAAACAATAGCATTCTAAGAAATACAAATGACCAAGGAAACCGATCATATTCTTTCTTATTTATTTTACTTCTCTGAGTTAACTAACCACTTACACCAAAATGATGACATAGAAGGAAAGAAAAAGGGCAACTAATGAGTTCCTTTTCCTTTCATCTCTCCCTTACTTATCAGCCAGTGCAAGGTAGAAAGTGTTAGTAGAATGTACATACATCAAGAAGTATAATAAAAACAGTTGAGTTCATTTTGTGCAAGATTTCCACTGTTTTGTACATGTATGTTCCAGCTACAAAATATAAGCTATATAATTTCAGGGATTTTGCATATGAGTTAAATATTCTTACATTTGGTTTGAAAACTGGTATTGCAAAATATAAATATGAACAATAAAATCATGCTAATTTTCTTCTTGCAATGACATTAAATATCAAATAAAAACACCATGACAAGAGAGATTATGCAAGAAAGGAAAAAGCTTTATGATTTTAGGACTTTTGAAGACACTTTTCCCTGCTTTTTAAACAAGAGACCCTGCATTTTCTTTTGCATTGGGCCCTGAAAATTGTAGCTGGTTCTGACTGCACCAATCACTTAAAACTACCCTTTTCCTTCAACTAACTCCCTCTCTCACAGGGCCTAACAATGGAGGATCAAAACACAGTTAGCAAGCTGAAGGTAAGAAAGGAGGAGAAATATCAATGGGGTGGAAGGAAAAGATTTTTCCCATTCCAGTACAATGGTCCCTGCTGGGGAAGAGGAGAAAAGTTTATGATTAATGTTTTGATCATTGTTTGGAAGTAGACATTCTAGTGTTTGGCATTGACCTAAAATGACTGGTGTTGACTTAAAATGACTTTAGTATACAGTCTGTTACCGAAACGTGAGCCAAAAGTAATAGAACCAACCCTCCATCCAAAGGGAACAAGAGATTATTCCACTAAATAAATTTTAAAGGAGCAGTAGGGGGCAAAAGTAGAGTTGAATTTTTATCATATCTCATGAGTCATGCTTGCTCGATACCCCAGTTACAAATGAAACAGAAAGTTTGAAGAGGCCTGATCAGAGTTTTATCTCCAAAAAAAGAAAGCTTTTCTTGGTTTAGAATACTTCAGCCACAGAAATTACATTGAAAATGATTAGACTCCATAGCTGACTTTACTTCACAAATTACCCATATGTTCCAGCTCATGTTACAATTTCTTTGGGGAGCATTAAAATGATTTTTCAATTTTCTCACTCAATTTCTTCTCTCTCTGCCGAAAATAAGATATGACATTGTATGATAAGAGCAAGTCACTTTAAATTAGAACAACTTGACTTTTGTCTTGCAATCAATCAAATGAAGATCAAATGTGGTTTTTTTTTCCCCAAAGAAAAAACAAACTGTGGAAAATTCATAAAGAAGCACTTCTCATATTTTTAGAAATATAAAGGTTTGTTTTGAAATTCCTCTATTTTTAATCTTCTGTCACACTGATAAGCTGTGAATTTTAATTTATCACTTTACCACATCTTCAAAACAGAAAAAAAGCCAAGAAATTTATTTCAGAAAGATAAACACAGTAAGGTTTCTTTTGCAATACATATCTTTAAAATGTAGGAATGTAATTATTTCAAATATTCCACCAAAATTAGCCCCTGCTGATCAATAGATTCTGTTTCTATGATTTTTTTCAGCTGAAGAGAATTTTTTGCAGAACTTCCATGTATCAGAGCACAAACTGCTTTTAAAATATTTTGAGATAACTAATCAATAAAAAAAAATTATATTAAGCGGAAATTCCAGAAATAAATGTATATGCTACAAAGTTAAATGTTAGATTTAGAGCAAATAATGAATACAATACATTATGGACTCAGGTTGTGCTAAAGGATTTGCTGATGAAGTAAAGATTCATGAATAAACAAAGGTGAACTTTATGAGATATGTCTGTCACACTCTCTGTCTCTGAAATTACACAGAAGCAATGAAATAGCTAGAAATTCTGAGCCCATGAAGAGTTCTATATAGTTTCTTGGGTTTTTTTCCCCCTAATTCTTCATCACTCTTATATTGCAGAAACTTTCTGGATGGCATTTCACTAACCACTTAATGAGTGCCTCTTATGGGCCAGGTATTGTGCAAGGTGCTAAGAAACCCCAAAACTAGTGACTTCCAACTAGTATAGAGTTGTCAAGTAGAATACAGAACTCCCAGTTGAATTTGAATTTCAGGTAAATGAGTAATTTTTTTAGTGAAAGTATGTCCCAATTATTTAATGGGACATATTTTTCTTTTCCAAAACTGGCCACTCTAGATCAGTGGAACTGAGGGTTTTGATCCTGCACTGCAGAATCAGTACTCGGGCATCTGTACACTACCAGCTGAACTTTGACCCCATTCACACCTCCACTGGAGCCTTCCTTTCAGCCTTTACTATGTTGGCCTATTTTGCCTAAAGCTGACCTCTTCTTCTACTTTGTAATTATATCTTTCTTTGATGAAATTTATCTTCAAACAACTTCCATAAGTAATGACGTGTGAGAGGTTCTTACATTCTGAGCTCTTACATGTTTGATAGTATCTTTATTCTGCCATCACATTTGACTGATACTTAGTCTGAGTACAGAATTCTAGATTAGGGATTATTTTTCTTCAGAACTTTGAAGATATTGTTCCACTATCTTCTAGTATCCAGTATTGCTGATGATAAGTCCAAGGCCAGTCTGATTTTCATTCTTTTTGTGGGTGACCTGTTTTGTTTTTGGTTTATGAAAGCATTTATGATCTCTTCACTCTTGATTATATTAGTTTGCTAGGACTGCAAAATGCCACAGAGTGGGTGGTTTAAACAACAGAAATTTATTTTCTCACAATACTGGATGCTAGAAGTCCAAGATCAAGGAGTCATCAGGTTTGTTTCTTTTTAAGCCTCTCTTCTTGGCTTGCAGATGGTCACCCTCTCACATGAACATCACACTGTGTCCTAATCACCTCTTCTTATAAGGACACCAGTCCCAAGAAGGAGGTAAGATTGTGTGCTTAAATCCTATGTTACCTCATGCCACTAATGACAAATTAGACTCCAACTATGTACTATATTTTCAGATTCCCAGGTTCTGAGCTCTGATGGTTGCCAAGACATGTAGCCCCATGTCCATGGAACAGTTATCCAAACTTACCTAGTGAAATCTGGTTAACTGAAGGGAAATCAGGGCAGGAAATAAGCAAAGGGATGAGCAAGAATGGAATGATGTTTGATGAATAGGGAAGGAAAGAGAAATGAACAATTATGGCCAAAATTATTGACAAATCAGTTGCAGATAAATTATTTTATGGATAGGCTCAAAATATGCAGATCTTTAAGTATACTGACTGTTTGCAAATGCTTACTGCCCTCATCTTAGAAATTAGATACTAATATACTGTTTTTCTTGTTTCCATGGGTTTGGTTCTCAAAGTATGGTCCTGGGATGTATCACCATTACCTAGAAACTTATTAAAAATGCAAACTTCTAGAGGTTCTAAATATATAAAGCAAATATTAACAGATCTGAAGGGAGAAATAGGAAACAATTCAATAATAGTAGGGAACTTTAACACCCCACTTTCAACAATGGATAGATTATCCAGACAGAAAGTAAAGAAATATTGGACTTGAACTAAACATTAGACCAAATAGACTTAACAGATATATAAAGAACATTCTATAAAACAGCAGAAGAATACACATTCTTCTCAAGTACACATATAATCTTCTCCAGGATAGATCATACATTAAGCCACAAAACAAGTCTTAGCAAATTTAAGACTGAAATCAAATCAAGTATTTTTTCTAATCACAATAGTACAAAACACAGAATCAATAACAGGGAGAAAACTGGAAGATTAACAAATATGTAGAAATTAAAGAACACACTCCTGAACAATTAATGGGTCAAAAAAGATATCAAAAGGGAAATAAAAACATATCTTGAAACAAATGAAAATGGGAACACAGCATACCAAAATACATGGGTTACAGCAAAAGCAGTTATAAGAGGGCAACGTGACAATAAATGCCTATATTAAGAAAAAAAGAAAGATCACAAATAAAAAACATAACTTAAGGAAACAGAAAAAGAAGAATAAACCAAGCCCAAAGCTACCAGAAGGAAAAAATAATAAAGATCAGATCAGAAATAAATGAAATAGAGACTAGAAATACAATAGAAAAAATAAACAAAACTAAGCTGTTTTTTTTTTTAAGTTTTTTAATGTTCATTTATTTGTGAGAGAGAGAGAGACAGAGTGCAAGTGAGAGAAGTGCAGAGAGGGAGAGGCAGAAATCAAAACAGGCTCCAGGCTCTGAGCTGTCAGCACAGAACATGATGCAGGGCTCAAACCCATGGGCCACAAGATCATGACCTGAGCTGAAGTCAGATACTTAACCGACTGAGCCATCCAGTTGCCCCGAAAACTAAGCTACTCTTTTTAAAGATAAAATACACAAACTTTTAGCAAGACTTAGAAAAAGACAAAATTCAAAAGACAAGGCAACAAAATCAAATAAATAAGTTGAACTACATCAAACTAAAAAGTTTCTTCTGCACAGCAAAAAAAAAACCATCAACAAAATGAAAAGGCAACCTACAGAATAGGAAAACATATTTGCAAACCATATATCTAATAAGTCAGTGTTCAAAAATATAAAGAATTCTTACAACTCAATAGCAAAAAAATCAATATCCCAATTTTTAAAAAAGCAAATATCTATTCAGATATTTCCCCAAAAAAAGAAATACAAATGCTGGTAACAGCAAGTATTGCACATACATGTTTTCAGGTAAGTCATCTATATTAAAAAAAAAAAAAGACATATAGCTGGCCAACAGATATATTAAAAGATGCTCAACATCACTAATCACTAGGGAAATGCAAATCAAAACCACAATGAGCTATCACCTCCTATCTGTTATAATGGCTATTATCAAAAAGTAAAATGATAACGAGTGGTGGCAAGAATGTGGAGGAAAGGGAACCCGTGTATACTCAGAATGTAAGTTGGTGTAGCCATATGGAAAACAGTTTTTGAGGTTCCTCAAAAAACTAGAATAGAACCATCATATGATCTAGCAATCCCACTTGTGGGTATATATCCAAAGGAGACAAAACCACTATCTCAAAAAAATATCTGAACTCCCACATTTATTGCAGCATTATTCACTATTACCACAAAAGGGAAACAATCTAAGTGTCCATCAATGGATGAATGGATAAAGAAAACATGATTTATATACGACAGAATATTTTTCAGCCAATAATCAAAAAATGAAATCTTGCCATTTGTGACAACATGGAGAAAATAGGAGGGCATTACGCTAAGTGAAATAAGCCAGATAGAGAAAGACAAATATTGTATGGTACCAATTATTGATGTAATCTTTAAAAAAAAAAATTAGCTGAACTCCTAGAAACAAAGAATAGAATAGTGGCTACATGGATACTAGCAGCTGGGGAAAATGAGGATAAGCTGGTCAAAAAGTACAAACTTTGAGGGGCGCCTGGGTGGCGCAGTCGGTTAAGCGTCTGACTTCAGCCAGGTCACGATCTCGCGGTCCGTGAGTTCGAGCCCCGCGTCGGGCTCTGGGCTGATGGCTCAGAGCCTGGAGCCTGTTTCCGATTCTGTGTCTCCCTTTCTCTCTGCCCCTCCCCCGTTCATGCTCTGTCTCTCTCTGTCCCAAAAATAAATAAACGTTGGAAAAAAAAAATTAAAAAATAAAAAAAAAAAAGTACAAACTTTGAGTTAAAGACAAAAAAAATTCTCAGTATCTAATGTACAGCATGATAACAGTAGTTAATAATACTGTATTGAATTTTGCTTAAAATTTGCTCTCACAACAACAAAAGAAGTTACTATGGGAGGTGATGGATGTGTTAATTAACTTGACTGGGAGAATCTTTTCACAGTACATATACATATCAAACCATCATATTGTACACTTTAAATATATGACAATTTTGTCCATCTCATATCTCAATAAAAAAGGGTGGAGAATGCAAAATCTCCAGACCAACTCCAGGCTGTTAAAACAGAAACTCTGCATTTTGAGCTTTGGTAAGTCCACCAAGAGATTCTGAATTAAACTAAAATTTAAGAACCATTGGGTTACCATAAGAGAACACAAGTCTCTATATGCACATGCACAGTACTGCATAGCCTTATAGTTGGGGGAGAGAAAGGGCAGGGAGAAAGAGATGCCCCAGACGACATGATGATGTGTCAGAGTAGAGAGCTGTGGTGTCCTATATGAAAACATTTAACTTGGAGACCTGAAATTTACACAGCTATCACCCTCTGAAAAACAAAAGCATATTAAAAATAATAGGAAAAAAGTATTTTATGCTCATCACATGGTATCTTTTAGGTGTTTGTCACAAGCTTCTTTTTCTATTCTCCTCCCCTTTGGTTCAGGGAGAGGCAATAAGGTTAAGCTTGCATGTTCTGGAACCAGACACTTCAGACTTTAAAGCCCAGCTCCCTCATTTTGTTAGGTATGCACCTTGGGCATGTTGGCCCCTTTCCACTTGCTTGTCTGCAAAAGTGGGCCTATAATAACTGGATCTCTTTCACAAGGTTGCTGTAGCTTAAGTTCTATATAAATGACAGTTACAGAGCGCCTGGGTAGCTCGGTTGGTTAACAATCAGACTTCGGCTCTGGTCATGATCTCACAGTTCATGGGTTTGAGCTCCATGTCGGGCTCTGTGCTGACAGCTCAGAGCCTGGAACCTGCTCCAAATTCTGTCTCCCTCTCTCTGCCCCTCCCCCACTTGCACTCTGTCTCTCAAAAATAAATAAACATTTAAAAAAATTAAAATAATAAATTAAAATTACATTTTACAAATACCTAGTCCCCAATACACAGTAAGTCCTATGTTAGTATTACATATTTGATATGCATTCACCTTTTTTACTTCTATTATGCTTTACGCTATTTGCATCTTAACTCTTTATGTTATAATAAAAGAATTTTGTTTAAAATCTATATATTAAATATATAACATTGGCTTAGTGATTTTAGTTTCAGGTAAAAGAGCAATGTGACAATATCTTGCTGAAGCACCAGTACATCCTTACTGATCTTTCTTTTAATTTATGTTAGTTGCCACTGAATTAAGTATATGAAGGTAATTTATAACTGAGCATTTTAGGGATTATGTATAGATTTGGTATTATAAGAGTTAACTAAAGCTCTTATCAAAGGAAGAAACTAGCTGAATAGGACCTGGCTGAACAAAAAAAAAAAAAAAAAAAAGAGTAATGTGGCTGCTAGAGTATGTTTTGCATGTAGAAATATGAGTCAGCCGTGAAAATACACAAAAAGAAAGTGTTGATTGTTATGAATGTTTCTACAGGGCCTGCTGGGCCTAAGAACATTTTTCTTCCTCTTCATTTGACTTCCTTCTTAGATGATTTCCTAGGAGTTCTGATAGTAGATTCATTCCACTTTGGCAAAATGTAGCAACTTCTTCCAAATCAGTTTTCTCAGCCAGAGGGGACATCCAATCCCCAGAGGAACTAATTCAAAATACACAGCCGTGCCACAGCCCTCCCTGAAATGTTTATCAAGCTTCCTCAGAAGGAGTCCCAGGTATGTATACTTAGAATAAGTCTCCTCAAGGAATAAGGGTATCTTGTTCCCCATCTCACATTAAGCTTCCCACATACCCAACGAACACATAACTGCAAACCACTGTTCTAGATGGCAGCTGGTTCCCCAGCAGAAGCATATAAAGCATGCACTCGGCATGAAACAACAGTGTGGTCATTAAAAACTCAGGCTCTGGAGTCAAGTTGGGTTTGAACTCAGCCTCTTCTATGTGTGCCCTTAGCCAATTCACTCCCTAATGCTACTATTAATAGTATTAGCTACAGGTAATATTGGGTATTTTCTACATTCTAGGCTCTGTGGTTAACACTAAACATGGATTAACTCACAAACCAATGAAGTTGGTGCTATTATTATCTTGATTTTACCAATGAGGAAAGTGAAGCTTAGAGAGAGGGTAAGTAACCATTAATTTGTTTAAAATCACGGAGCCAAACAGTAATGGAGCTGGCCTAATACCCAGGGTCTCTAACTTTAGGGACCATGCACTTGGCTGCTTTGTTGTACTGGCATTCAAAAATACAGAGAAAGTAAAAGAAAAAAACTCATGAAAAATTAATAGAAAGAAGTCAAAATGAAAATCTGTGAATTGGCTTAGCCTGGCACTGTGCTAGACACAGAAAAGCAATAATGGTGGATAATGTCCAAAAGAAGGTAATGGGGTGGTTGCCCATAAAAGCATTTTATAAATACAAAGGGATTTCCATTTCCCCACTCACACTACACAACTAACCCATTAAATGAAGACTGGCAGATGTCATTTCCACAACTAACCTTTTTAATACACTTTCCCTGAAAACAGTGAATGGAAGTTCCAGTGTGACAGCTAGGTAGCAGGTCTAGAAAACATCAACTACAAAACTGGAACAGGAAGATACAGAGCTCTAGGACGGAAGTTTCCAGAGGGAATGAAAGAAGGGGAACCTAAACAAAACAGATCATATTTTAGAGAAGCTGAGGGGAAAACTGGGGCAAAAATATATAAAGAGAAGCTACTTTTGCAGATATGCACAAAAAAACTAGAAAGTTTTGATTTATATTGAACAATATTTACCCAATGATAATTTTGTGAATACTATATATGGCTTTTAGCTTTTTGAATCTACCTACAGCCCAATCACCAAAACAGAGTTTAACTGTTATTGTGTTAGACTAGGTTCCACTGTGAGAATAACACAAAATAACAGTGTCTCACCCAGGACAGAAGCTTATTGTCTTTCCTTGTGAAGAGTCTATAAATAAGCAGCCTGGGGGAGGTATGGCACTACCCATCAGGAGAGATCCAGGCTCCTCCCACCAAAATAGGGCTTCCATCTCAGGACCCACCATATCTGCTCAAGCACTAGATATAACTTCTACATTGCAGATAGCAGGAAGGGAGAAGATACAGAGAAAACTGTGGACTTTCCCTCTAGGGACACTTCTGGAAGTCCTACCCAATACTTCTGCTTACATCCTGTTGGCCAACCACATGACCACACCAAATCTGAACGACCCTGAGAAAGGTAGTTTCCATTCTGGGCAGCCATTTGTCCATATTTGTCCAGTAATAGAGATTCTATTACTAAAGCAGAGGGAGGGATGGATATTGGGTGACAGTATCCCCTTTGCCACAGTTATCATTTTTAACAATGTAAAATAACAGATAATAGAACTTAGAAGATAAATGTATGGAAGGGAGATGAAGGGGAAAATATAGGTAGCTACAAAATAGAGAGTTAAGAAATAGCATTTATGTTTACAAAATATTAAAAGTGTAAGGAATTAAAAATACTGTAGTTACACAGCTATTGAGAAGAGACAAAGAATGAAGGTGGGTAATTAATATAAGAAAGTTAAATCATGAATCTCTTATGTTCAGGGTGCCTGAGTGGCTCAGTCAGTTAAGCATCCAACTTTGGTTCAGGTCATGATATCATGGTTTGTGAGCTCAAGCCCCACGTCAGGCTCTGTGCTGACACCTTGGAGCCTGGAGCCTGCTTCAGATTCTCTGTCTCCCCTCTCTCTGTGCCCCTCTCCTGCTTGTGCTCTGTCTCTCTCTGTCTCTCAAAAATAAATAAACATTAAAAATTTTTTTAAATCTCTTATGTTCTCTCTGGGAAACAGATCTAGAGAAGGAAGCAAAGAAATGGGAAAGTGGGCTATAAGATAAAGAGATGCAGTGAGAGTCAATCTACTGAGAGAAAGGAGTCTGTGTATTTAACACATAAAGAATCAAATTTAAATAGAGTTTTGCTTCAAAAGTACAGTAAATAGGGACAGCTGGCTGGCTGAGTCAGTTAAGCATCTGACTTTGGCCCAAGTCATGAGCTTGGGGTTTGTGAGTTCGAGCCTCACATTGGGCTCTCTGCTTAAAGCGTGGAGCCTGCTTTGGATTCTGTGTCTCCCTCTCTCTCTGTCCCTCCCCCACTCACACTCAGTCTCTCTCTCTCTCTCTGCCCCTCCCCCACTCTCTGTCTCTCAAAAAAAAAATAAATAAACATTAAAAAAAGTACAGTAAATATCACTAGCTTCTGAATCAAAAGCTTGTAGATTTATTCCATTTATGAACCCCCTCTTCCCACAAAAAAAGAAAAAAAAATAAGCTAGCCAATATTCATATGCATAGAAGTGATAATGATATATTTTTATTAATAAAAAGTGAAAATTGATGTTAAATTATACACAGAAAACATAAGGTACCTTTTACCTCTAAATTCCTTAAAAATGCCACGTCTTTTTTTGGAATATCTTCAAACATCTCTATCACGCCTTCATTTTCCAGTCAAAACTTTTCTGGCACTCACCATTTTGAAAAAAAGTGTAAACCAGTTCCTTTTCTTTAAAAATCTGCTTTATTGTTAATATAGAGAATATCAGAAAAGTATTCTCTAATTTCTTTTAACATAGTCTTATGTTTATATACATTTTAAGATACCCAAGGAAGTGACGTCACAGTGTTTTCTTGTATTTGATTTAGTATGTTTGGTAATTTCAGCCACATTATGGAATAAATAGGCTTTAGAATGTAACTACTATTTACCATATAGTTTTTCAATAGGAAAATACACTGAGTGCTAAACAGGTGATCTGTGAATAATTTGGAAACACAAACCTATACTGCAAAGACTACTTTGACTATTTAATTCTCTGGCCCATGAAATTCCAGGTTTAAGAACAACTGAAAAGTTGATGTGATGGTGATGAAGGTGAAAACTGATAAATAAGATGACAGTTAAGACCAGATGTGACTTTTTTGTTGTATCACTTTGTACTGTCTCAGAAAAACAGCATACATTTCTGGAACAATGCCATGTTGAAATCCTGCAGTTTTGTGTAATATCAGCAGAACAGAGCCTAATGTCAGCAATGTTTCCCAGGGCTGGCCATATCTCATGAAGGGAGGCTGTCAGCTCGCCAAAGAGAATATTCGTTGCCAGGAAATGCAGTGTAAATACTGAATCCTATCATTCAACAGTATGGAACAAGATTCGGTCATATACATCTACAACTATGGAAGGTGGCATTATCAATCTTATTGGCCATTCAACAAAGTTTATCTATTAATTATGAATGATTGGCCTTTTGTTAAAATGATTTAGCAAATAGCTTTTGTCCATCCAACAGAACTCAAAACTTCAAGCATGACGACTGAGACGTGTGAAAATGGAAAAATACTCTGTAACACTTAGTTTCACCAAAAAATCCTTAGAAGATAGTTTTGCCAATTAAAATTAGCTTTGTGTTGCAGATGCCTAAAACTGAGAAATTTTAGAAAGCCCAGGGTACAGCAACAGAGCTTTGAGGGGACTCTTTACTAAGGCTTACTCTTCTTGATTCACAAAACAGGTCAAACTTTTCTAAGTACAGGCATTCAAATTTGTTTACTCAGGAAAAGGATTTATGCCAAACAGAAAAGGACTAAGGAGAATTTCCACAAACAGGGACTCTTGGAAAGAAAACCTTTGTTATTCTTGGTTTCTTTTCATCATATGTTACTTTGTTCTGCTATAATTGACAGGAAGAAATTTGCTCTTCAGAACAAGGCTTCTTCAGAATTGCTGACTTCAGAATATTTCATGCCATCCTGTGATTGTTAGAGCAACCATTTTAAGAAAGTGAATTTTTTTCTGTACAATTCTCTGAACTTTGGCTGTTTCTTTTTGGCATATTTATCCACAATTTAGCTGAAATGGTTCTGACTATATAGTGTAACATTGCTCTCAGAGCAAACATGATCCTTAAAGA
Source organism: Lynx canadensis (assembly GCF_007474595.2). Classification (NCBI taxonomy): domain Eukaryota; kingdom Metazoa; phylum Chordata; class Mammalia; order Carnivora; family Felidae; genus Lynx; species Lynx canadensis. Next base: position 93,095,515 of record NC_044308.2, read on the forward strand.
GACTATACATATTAATGCATCCTACTCATGACGTTTTTCTTTTAAGTAAACTCTACCCCCAACAGGGGGCTTAAACTCAAGACCCCAGGATCAAGAGTGGCATGCTCAATGGACAGAGCCAGCCAGGTGCCTCGCATCGCTTTTTTCCTGTTTTAATTCTACTTTGCAACCTAGAATCTTATGTTAGTTCTCTGTAAGCACAATGTTGTGCTTCAACGGTCCTTTCTACCAGAGAGAAAGACTGTCATGTTTTAAAAGGGAACTTCAGTCCTCCTTTCTTTCAAGGCAACATGTTTTAGATATTTGGGTTAGGGTTAGTTACTGATCTGTCTAGTTTTTTTTTTGTTTGTTTGTTTTTAATTTTTTTGAGGGTTGGGGCACAAGTGAGCAAAGGGCAAAGAGAGAGAGAATCCCAGGAGTGGGAAGGAGAGAAAGAAAGGAGGAGAAGTGGGGCTCACCTGAAGTGGGGCTCGTGTTCACAAAAAGCAGGGCTCGTGTTCAACAGAGGCAGGGCTCGAGCTCACCCAATGTGGGACTCAAACTCATGAACCATGAAATCCTGACCTGAGGCAGAGTCAGATACTTAACTGAGCCAGCCAGGCACCCTGATCCCTCTGATTTAAATGAAGGAATCCACCTCCAAAACACCTCGTCCTCAGCTTGCTGTCTTAAATTTCAGAGATGCTAGGGGTGCCTGGGTGGCTCAGTCAGTTGAGCGTCTGACTTCGGCTCAGGTCGTGATCTTGAGGTCCTTGAGTTCGAGCACTGCGTTGGGCTCTGTGCTGACAGCTAGGAGCCTGGAGCCTGCTTCAGATTCTGTGTCTCCCTCTCTATCTGCCTCTCCCCAACTCATGCTCTATCTCTCTCTCTGTCAAAAATAAATAAACATTAAAAAAATTTAAATTTCAAAGATGCTTGTGTCTCCTTCCTCCCAAATTTACTTTAATCAGTCTTCTAAGGGAGTGGATCTGAAATATATTTTCAACGAGATCCAACATGCAGATGACTCCCCTGTGCATACCACCAGTCACATTTCTCCTGAGCCCTAGTACCATAAAACTTTACTGTACTGACTCCCTGGATATCCCAAAGACTCAAAACTATGCTTTTCTTTCCCTCACATTTTATAACCCCTCCCAGGAGACTTATCTCAATAAATGACACCTCTACTACCTGAATTAGAAATGAGAATTATCCTAAACTTTTCCCCTTTTCTCATTCTCCAAGCATCCAATTAATCCAATAAATCTTGTGGATTTGTTATATTAAAATGGCCTCAGAAGAGCCTAGCAGAAATATGGCATGAAGAGCTAATGACCTCAATTCCATTCCCACATTCTCATGCCCTATACACAAGGTTATCTATTTTCTTAAGTTTTGGAGTTTTTTGTGGCTGAAGCAAAGAGAAAGGAGATCAGCCTGCAGGACTCAGGAGAGATAGTAAGTGTATATGGAGATGGAAATCAGTATGTTATCAATTTCTCAACCAGTTCAAAGAGATTGGTCTGTCTATAGCAAATGAGATGCAAGCAGAAGCCAAAAAGCTTCTTAGTGAAGATAATTATAAGACTTTCCATAGTTCTAGCCCCATCATTTCACCCCTGGACACCTGCATTTGCCTATTACCTGCCTTTCCTATATCTTCTAACACCCCTTCAATTGATCCTCCATAGAGCTACCAGAGTAGTCTTTTCAAAGTATTCACAATTTCACTTCCTTGTTAATGAGACATCAAAATTCCCCCATAGCTATAAAGTGTTATGTCCAATTTGCTACCCTATTCTCCCCATCAGTCCCATGCTCTGTCTACATCAAACCACTAGTAGTTACCTGAATGTACCCTATCATTTCATTCCACCATGATGTCATATATGCTGCCCCTCTTCCTCAGTTACCCTCTTTCTTACTAACACAACCAATATGCTAGTATTCATTTATTCTTTAAAATTAGTCAGGCATTGCCCTCCAAGGAAAGCCTTTCTTGGCTCCTAGAATGATTTATATACTTATTGTCTGTATTCCCAAAGCACTCTACATTTAACTCTGCCACACTCATGCACTCTTGTAAGGTCTTTGAGGAAGTATTAGTCATCTTTCTTTTATCACTGTACTGTCTGGCACATAATAGATATACAATAAAATTTTCAGTATAAACAATATAGCATTTTTTTCATGGAAACATATTTTCCTGGTTCCAAACAAATTGGTATACAAATATATTTTGTGAACTCAATCTGTTCATAAGTTTTATAGGTTCTATTCTGGGAAATTGAAAGTCACTTCATATATCACACATGAATAATCAATTGTCAAACAGAATACAATCAAATACAAATACACTAACTCCAAAACTGCATCCAGTAAAATTTAACTTTTATTCATTCAGCACCTTCTTTATATCTTGGAAGGCCTCACAGGCATAATCATGAACACCAATTTCTATTGCATTGTAGATAAAAGATGCTTACATAATAATAAAGATTTTAAAACTTGATATTGGGACATTTGGTGTATTAACATTTATTATTTTTGCTAGAATTAATTCTAAGTTGTATATCATGCAATTTACAAGGGATAGTCTTAGCTGCTGTTGCTACCAAAGCAATGCTTTGGAGAATTTTAAGACAGAAGATATGGAGAGACCCCAGGCTGGAACTCAAAATAAGTTGGAACTGCAATGAAAGTCACCTTTCTTTTGTCAAATTGTTATTTAGCTAAATATATCCAACGTGCTTTAAAATACATAGTAATTTCATAAAATGTGTGCAGAGCTAAAGCCTCTAAAGGTGCATAACATATCCACTTGTTGACCATCATTTACATAACCTTGTACTGGGCAATTGTTTAAATAAAGTTAACATGCAGGTCCAAAGGACAAAAACAGTTCTTTCTCTATCTTGTTAAGCATCTTCTATTTTCAGAAATGCCAGATACATATTTTTTCAAATAAACATAAAAGGGTTCTTCCTGAACATTGTCGTAGAAACAGATCTAGTAATAAATATGGTAATTATATAAAAACCTTTTATTTGAAAAAATCATTTATGCTCCATGCACAATTAACTAACTCTTTGTATTGTCTTGAAATGCCTTTCACATTAAGGCATATGTTATTATTATATGTAGAAAAATGAATCTATTGAGCTGCCACAAGTGTGACTTGCATTTTGAGCTTTTTTTTTTCAAACTGTGATAATACATTTTCTCTTAGCCACCCACATTTTTTTTTATGAGCAGCAAGTATATGTAAAATGGCCACCTGGAATTCTAGCATTGTCTGTAGCCCCATAATAGAGATTTATTCTACATAATATAACAGGATTGGAGAGGACAGAATTGATGGCCTTGACTTCAACTTCATGAGTAGTAGACTTCAACCAACAAAGATAGCCTACCTTGAAAATACACTAACCATAACTCAACAAAGCAAATTATGCATTCAAAGTAAAACTGGGTGGATGCTTCTAGTCATATCAATACCATGATCATAGTTATTCTCACTTAAAAATCAAATTCCATATCTCTAGTCATCAGCATATACTACTAACAGTTTCTAAAAGAGCTTAACCAAAAAATCCATTAAATATTAGCACAAACAGCAGTCCCTCCTTATCCATGGGGATATTTTCCAAGACTCCCAGTGGATGCCTAAAAACATACATAGTACTAAACCTTATATATATGGATTTTTTCTTACACATACATACCTATGATAAAGTTTAATTTATAAAAAAAGGCACAGTAAGAGATTAACAATAGTAATTAATAATAAAATAGAAATATAATAATATACTGTAATAAAAATTAAGTGATTGTAGTCTCTTTCTCTCTCAATATCTTACATACTGTACTCACCCTTCTTGCAATGATGTGAGATGATACAATGCCTACCTAAGGAGATGAAGTATGGTGAATGACATAAGCATTGTAACTAGCCATAGGCTACTACTGTGACAATAGGTCAGAAGAAGGATCATCTGCTTTCAGTGGGTGGTTACCCGCGGGTAACTGAAACAGCAGAAAGCAAAACCGTGGATAAGGGGAAACTACTGTACTTCAGTGTGAACACTAGTCCTTTGATACATATGAAATTTTAGATGACAGTATTTGTCACCAGCTAACATTATGCCCTACCTTTTCAGACTGTTTTCCCCAGATGATAAATCTTTTTCACACTCTGAAAAGTTTTTATTGTCACTTTTCCATGAAATGGGCCTTTTTATTTTTAGCATTGCCTAGATTAAATTCTCTTTGATGTATATTTCAAGCTTCCCCTTTGACTAGCTCAGTGTTATAGACCTCACTAAATCCTTATTCAAATGGCAGGCACGACACTGTTCCCTTCTCTAATCACAGCAGCATCCCCTACCAGAAGCTATTCTGAGGCTCCTGGAAAAAAAAATTCATGTTTAATCTATGAGGAGAAATTTAAGGTGGCAGGATTTTATTTCTTTAATGTATATATATATATATATATATATATATATATATTATATTTCTTTAATGTATATATATATATTTGTGTGTGTGTGTGTGTGTATAATATACAAGAAATATAAGAAAGTGCTGCTTGAAGATTTTTTGTTTTGTTTTGTTACAAAAACAGTATATAGATCTAAGTACCAAATTAGAATTATTCTGGCTTAATTTGACTACTCTGGACTTGGATTGTAATATCTAAGGAACTCCTACAAAATAAAGCTCAAATAAAGGACCCACATCTCAAAGACAAATTGGGAGGTAATGAAGTAGACAAATTGACAAGAGTACTCCAGCCTTTGTTCTTCCTATCAATAAGAGGACATTTATTTATTTAACTTGCTATTTGCAAAGTCAACATTATGAGAGAAAATTAAACAGCTATAAAACTCTACAAAAGGGATGGTCATCCAAACAAGAAAAAAATAGAAGCACCTAAGCCCCACGAGTTTGTGGATAAGTAATTTTTCAAGCTTATGTTTTCAGATATAGTTGATATAAAAGCTATTTTATTAATATATACCAAAAAAGTTAAAATTCTCTTCACATTGCATCTTATTTCCAAATGGAAGATTCGTATTTCCATTAGAGGTCCAGCTTTTACTCAGGCATGTTTCTAATTGATCAAATATTTACTTTTCAACTAAACATTATAAATCAAGGACCCAATTATTTCAAGGTCCAACAATAGATACCTAAGGAAAAGTGTGTAAGGTAATAGAGACCTCTGTATAGTTCCTATGAATAATATAACAGTCACTAATTTAGTTATTGCTTAATCAGTGAACAGGATATGTACATCAATGTAAGTCAAGGCAGAAAAATAGAAGCTAAAATGGAAGTATAAAGTACTATAAGAGCCAACGCTGGGAGAAATCTCAACTGATTAGAGAAGTGTTCTGACTTTCCTGAAGGAAAGAGTAACTGAGGTGTACCTTAAAAGTTGACTATGAATCATAGAAGCAGACATAAGGAATCCGAGATATAAGGGAGATGAAATAAGAAGAAAGGCATTGAAATAACATAATGTATAGAGAGGACAATAAGTAGCAGTCCAGTTTGGTTGAACTATAGAGTTCAGGAGAAAAGAATGAGAAATCAAGTTGGAAGGAAATAGGCCAAGGTAATTTCATGGGAGACAAAAGAAGGAATTTGTACTATACCCTAGAAGAATAGAATTTTGTAGTTGAAAGGAACAGTAGAGCCATCTAGAACAGGCTGCTGATTTTTTAGTTGGAAAAAATAGAAGCCCAGACAAGTTACATGAATTTTCCAAGGCTGCCTTGCTAAGTAGTGGGAGAGATTTGAATCAGTCTACACACTCCCAATCCTTCCACTCTTCTGCTTCTGAGCAAAGGAGAGACATGATCAGAAATGCATTATGCAACAATCACTCTGACAGCATCTAAAGAATAGATGGAAAATAAGAAAACAAGCAGAGATTCTATTCAGAAGATTAAATAGCCTAGTCTAGGTGGGGATAATGAGGCCCTGAACTACACTAGGAGTAATGAAAAAGAGCAGACAGATTTTAGGAGCATTTCTCAAGCAGCTAGTTCTATGGAATATTAATAAATAACGGGAGTTGAAAAAAAAAATGGTTCTTGTTCACTTAATTTTGGAAATGCTAGCTTAAGATAAGCAAATGTCTTCACTACAAGGTTTTTAAGAGTCTTTACTATCCTAATGTGGATTAAGAATCTCCCAGAGGGAGGGGCGCCTGGGTGGCTCAGTCAGTTGAGCGTCCGACTTCGCTCAGGTCACGATCTCACTGTCCGTGAGTTCGAGCCCTGCATCAGGCTCTGTGCTGACAGCTCAGAGCCTGGAGCCTGCTTCAGATTCTGTGTCTCCCTCTCTCTCTGGCCCTCCCCCCGTTCATGCTCTGTCTCTCTCTGTCTCAAAAATAAATAAATGTTAAAAAAAAATTAAAAAAAAAAAAAAAAAAGAATCTCCCAGAGGGAGATAGAACATCATTGTCCAAAGTGTTTTAAACTGGGATTTTTTTTTTTTTTAATGAAACAACTAGCAAAATGAGTTTTCATTTAAAAAGAAAAAAAAAAGGTTGTGAAACACCAGGTCAAAGATATGATAAATGTAAAAGGTTTTGTGAGTGACTGAACCAATAAAAAAAATAGCTAGGGGGCACCTGGCTATCTCAGTTGGTAGAGCATGCAACTCTTGATCTCAGGGTCTTGAGTTCAAGCCCCACATTGAGTGCAGAGCTTACTTTTAAAAAGAAAACATAATTTAAAAAAAGAAAACAGTTAAAGTTGACCTTTCAAATTCATAAGTTTAGGTGCAAGAAAGAGTTGGTTTGTTTCAACACCCCAATTGTCAGTATCAGTATCAATAATAAGAATCTAGTTGGTGTGCTAGCCAAAATCTCTTGTTATGCCATTCCAACCAAATGGAAGGTATCTCTTGTAATGTTTGGGAAAACACAGTTGTTTCCTAAACCAGTAAATGTTTTCAAACCCAGAAAGATGTAACATTAAGTATAGAAGTGTGCAAAAGAGGTAACACTTTAGTATTAACATTTGTTTGCACATTGGTATTTTATATACATGTATCATTTAAAAACATTTGGCCTATTCAAATAATAACTCAGCCTTATAATTCCAATTTAAAATATATAATTGAATAATGATTTGTTTTATTTTATTCAGTTTTATTGAGGCATGATTAACAAATAAAACTTGTATATATTTAGGTCATACAACATGATTTTTTTAAGATGTACTTAAATAATTGATTTAGGCTGGTGATTTTAGTTAGCATCTTACTATTAAGAGAAATTAAATTTCACTATAATAATAAGTTTATTCTTTTTTTCATATTTATAAGAATTAATTAAGAGCCTGGGAAGATTTTGTTTGTAAAAAAGATCATTATAGTATTTATGAGACAAATCAAACATACTAAATTTTTTTTAAACATACTAAATTTATAAATACAGGTTAAAATGTTCAAGTGAGTTTAATTAGCTATAAATTTTGTGAATGTTTCCAAATACTAATCAAAGATCCCTTGTAAAGTGACAGTTAAAATTTGCTGAGCCTACAAACAGATTAAGATTTATAAAGGTGAGGCTGTGAAGTAAAGGAAGAACTATTGTTTTCTATGTTGTTGTTTGATTTTTCTTTTATAACTTCTCAAAAAATTAAATAATAATTTTAAATATCAAAGTTATTCTGAACAGTTTTTTTCTGCAAAGAAAAGTCTCCCCTTGAGACAGTAAAACCTCTCCTTTGACACAATCTCAAAGAAGTCACTGGTGATTGGTAGATCACAGAGACCTTTGAGAAAGCAAGCTGTACAGAGTTGTAAGAGCAGAAGGCAGGGTTTCTGGTGGTGAAAATATGGAAACAGTCATAGTCTATTGTATCAGTTTCTTGTTGCTGCTATAACAAATTACCACAAATTGAGTGGTTTAAAACAAAACAAATTTATTCTCTTACAGCTCTGGAGTTCAGAAACCCAAAATATGTGTTAGTGAGCTAAAAACAGGAGACAGGGGAGCTGCTTTCCTTCTGGAAGCCCTAGGGAAGAATCCATTTCCTTGCTTTTTCAAGCTTCCAGAAGCCATCTCCATTCCTTAGCGCATAGTCCCATCATTCATTTTCAAAACCAACAGTGAAGCATCTTCAAACTTCTCTCTCTTAATTTCTGCCTTCTCTCCCATTTTTTAAGAATCCTTGTGGTTACATTGAGCCCATCCAGATAATCTTGGATCTCCCCATCTCAAAATCTTTAATTCAACCATGTATGCCACCTGGGTGGCTCAGTCAGTTAAGTGTCCCACTCTTAACTTCAGCTCAGATCATGATCCTAGGGTCATGGGATCAGGCTGTGCCAGGCTCGGTGCTGAGCATGGAGCCTGCTTGAGATTCTGTCTCTCATTCTCTGCCCCTCCCCCACTAATGTGCATGCGCATGCACGCACCCACCCACACACACATACTCTCTCTCTCTAAAACAAAAAAAAAAAATTTTTTTAATTTTAAAAATAAAGGAACTGTTTCTGTGGCTCAGTGCTCCCTCTATAAAATTGAGATAATAATAGCACACATATCATACATTTTAGTAAATGTAAAATGCTTAGTTCAGTGTCTGGCACAGTGGGGAGAGGACTAAAGTAAATATTAGCGCTCATTATTATTTTTTTCACAGATTAATATATTGATATCAATATTTACCTTTACTTGTAAAGTTCAAATTTGAGATGATTTATAGATATTTCTCTATAAATTTTTAAAATCTATACACATAGCTTCAATACAGTACACTAAGTACCTTGACCTACACTGCACTGAAAACAGATACAATTCTGGATAAAATATGTTTAAATCTTATTAAATACATCTATAAACTGGCAAGAAATTAGGGAATACACAAGCAAAAAAACTTAATGAAGCTGAAACTCAGAGGGAAAAACAGAATTCTGAGGCTGGTTTTAGCCTTGAATCCATTTGCCAAACCAGGTAAACCTGAGTTTTCCTTTTCACAACTCCGAGGGCCTGAGAAATAAGAGCTAAGATGAAACTTCTAATAAGACACCCTATGCCAGTAAAGCTGGGACCCCAGAAGACAACAATCCCAATCTAGGGATAGTTTTGTAATAATCCCTGATCTTCACTGAGACCTGCAAAGAAAACTGCCTGTCTTCAAATCTATTTGTAACCACAAGCTAGCCTCCCTGCAGGTTTGCAACCTAAATTCCTATTACCTAAATGGAGCAGAAAGCTTCATGCCTATATTCTCAAATTTGCAACAACTCTGTGTACATACATGCACATCTTATTTAGCAGCTGTGAGATTAGAAATAATGAGATATTTTAAGGATTTGATCATATGAAAGTTTTGCAAGTAAAGTTGACTGATAAGATCTTTTAGGGGCTTTAAAATTCTATTTTTTGGTGTTTGTTTTTATTTGATGACATCACTTTCCCAAAGATGAGCCAGTTATTTTACTATCTTATGTCAACTTTTCATTCAGTTGCCAAATACCCACATATTGTCTGTTTTAAGTACCATCACCATCATAAAACCATCCAACAACGAAGCTGAATGAGATAGACATAGTTACAACTCATTTTCTTCTTAAAATATAAACTAAAATCGATTTCTGTTTCTCTTACCCCTACTTAGGAAAGTGTCAGAAATAATAATTTAAGATGATAAATCATATAATTTAAGGTGATTAACTGGCAAGGTGGTCTCAAGGAGGCAGACTCCTCTGGCTATGCCACATGAAAGATTAATTTCAAAAGTTGATCATGTAAGAATCACCTGGCCATCTCAAGAAGCTTGACTATCAGGACTACAGAGGTTGCATTCTGAGTTGATTGAGCATAAGGTTAGATGCCTCACCTTATTGAAAAGAGCCTAAATAGTTCAGCATGATTTTGTTCCTGTTGACTTATTTCTCAAGACCAAAGTCCATATAGTCATTTGTAGCCCCCATAGAAAGATCTGGGAAGTACATCCTAAGAATAGATTCAAAGTGATGGTTTCTTTGTGAGTGTAAGTTTCCTGGGCAGTTCGTCCTTCTCTGTTGTAATTCTGTGGACTGCAGTGTCTCTAAAAGATTGCAAGCTAGCCTCAAAGGGATCCAGTCAGGTTGGCCTGATCCTTCCCAGGCTCATGGTTCCATGAACCAGTGTGGTAGGCATAGCATAGATATCCTTCACCACTAGATGCACCCCCATCCCAGAATGACTCTGCCTTCAAGGGAATACTGCAGGCAGATAGCAAGGAAAGGTGATTAAGTTGCAGTTCAGAGAAGAAGCCAGTAAACAGAATCAGTCACACAGACCTTTTGGTACATCTTCTTAAGTATGGGAAAACCCACCGAGTGCTAAACAACCTTCCAAGATGCTAGCCCTCTGCAATGGTTAATTTTATGTGTCAGCATGACTAGGCTATGGTACCCAGTTGTTTACTCAAACACCTGGTGCTGTGAAGGTTTTTCATAGATGTGATTAATATTCAAATCAGTAAAGTCGAATAAAGCAGATCACTCTTGAAAATACGAGTGGCCTCATCTCATCAGTCAAAGGCCTTTTTTTGTTGTTGTTCAGTCAAAGGCCTTTAAAGGAAAGACTGGGATTTCCTGAAGAAGGAGGAATTTTTCTCAAGTCCACAACACAGAAACCCTGCCTGTGTTTTCAGTAGGTTGCCCTGTGGAATTCAAATTCAAGATTACAACATCAGCTCTTACCTGAGTCTCCAACTTGCTGATCTGCCCTACAGATTTCAGACTTGCCAGCCCCTAGATTCACTTGAGTCAATTCCTTAAAAGATCTCTCTCTCAGGGCGCCTGGGTGGCTCAGTCGGTTAAGCAGCTGACTTCGGCTCAGGTCATGATCTCGTGGTCTGTGAGTTGGAGCCCCGCATCGGGCTCTGTGCTGACAGCTCAGAGCCTGGAGCCTGTTTCAGATTCTGTGTCTCCCTCTCTCTGACCCTCCCCTGTTCATGCTCTGTCTCTCCCTGTCTCAAAAATAAATAAAACGTTAAAAAAAATTTAAAAAAAAAGAACTCTCTCTCTCTCCTCTCTCTCAAATACAATTCTATTTTATTCTTGGATACCTGGGTAGATTTATCCCTTAACCAAGCATATGTAGTTTTCTTTTTTCTTCTTTAGATAAAGCTATAAAAAAAAATCTCTATATAGGAAACATTGTCATTCTTACAGCTTTAATACTTAGAGTGGATTTTTAAATATGTGTTCCTGTGAAATTTCAAAAGTTAAGATTATTTTCATAGCATTGTTTTGAGACTTAAAAGACATTTTTATCACAATTCTGTATAAAGGAAGACACAACTACATAAAATTAGGAAAAAGTTATTTTCATCAGTTTTGTCAATTTGGAGGGGGAACAAAGAAACCTAAGCCAAAAGCTTAAAGTGATCTTGGATTGTTAGTGCAAGCAGACATGCAAGTCAAAGATTCCTAATATTCCAAGAAAAATGAGCAACTCACTGAACACTAAAGAAAACAAGGCACCAACACTGAGAATCAGGAGACTTTTTAATATTTCAGATACTGGAAATAATAAGCACAGAATACAATGAGTATTAATATATTATACTTAAAGAACTAATGTACAAGTTTAAAAATATAAGCAAGGAAAAAGACACCATAAAGAATAACTGAGACAATTTTACACAACCATATAAAATGTCTAGATGTGGAAATGATAACAATTGACATTAAAAACTCAATGAATAGCTTTAACAACATATTAAGACACAAGCCAAAGTGATAACCAGTGAACTTTAAAATGGATCTGAAAAAATTTATTAGAATGAAGCCAGGCGAGACACAAGATGGAATATATAAAAGAGAGATTTAGAGACCTGGAAAAACAGTATGAGAATTTTTAAGAAAAGTCTATAAGTTCTAGAAAGAGAAAAAGAATAAACCAGAGTCCATTTTTGAAGAGATAAAGTCTGAGAAGCGATTTTTTAAAAAACATAAACCCACAAATTCAAGAAGTTTAATGATTCCCAACAGAATAAATAAAAGGAGATCTACATTTAGGCACATTATGGTGAAACTAGAACACCAGAATATTTCTATGACATCTACTTTGTTAACTATTGCATCCTTTAGGGTTGGGCACTCAGTATGTACTCGATGAATGAATAACAGAAGATTATAATCAACGGAAAAGTCATGTGTTTGAAATCACGGGAGTGGCATATTTCTGAATAATGATGGGTCTGTTTGGAGCCTACACTCATGGATGTCTGAAATGGAGTGGAATTTGACACTAACATTGAGAAGGTAGAAGAACTCTGATTAAATTACTCCATGTTGTTTGATGCCTTAGAATACTCAAACAAGGCCAAAGAACTTAAATATACTATAAAAGTTCTTGTTCTTAAACCTGATATTTGTGCCTTAAGAGCCAACAATATTTTGTTCTAAGTTCATTTCATGCTAGTCTCAAAAAAGGTTATGGGAAGCTGTGGTAGTCATGAGAGCTGTTCACAAATATTCTGACTTTCTCTCATTCCAGGCATATGGTATGATTGTACTTCCCTGCCTACTAGAAGTTAGGTATGGTCATAGGATTTGCTTTAGCCAATAAAACATGAGAACTGACATGTATTACTTACATGTGTAAGTATTTAAGAACTAGTACATGTTTCACCATTACCCTTCTTTAACTTTTACCATGGCAATGTTCCAGATGGTGCCTGCTCCTCAGTCTGGGATCCAGACAAAGCAGCACAAAGCCCCCAAAGATATATATGGTGAATAAGAAGTGAACCTTTGTGATTTTAAGCCACTAAAACTTAGGAGTTGTTTGTGGAATAAGTATGAGGTAGACTTTCTTAATTAATACAAAGACCTAAAGAATTTCTACACTTCTATAGAACATTGAGCTAACCTACAGTGCTTAAATTCCAAATTGGGAGATCCAGATTACAGATCCAGAAACATTTTCTCAGTGGCACAAAATCACAGAATGCAGCACCAATCAAAGCTGGAGAACTGTCTTTTCAGGCAGTGTCTGAGACTAGAATAGTGCCTAATCTAGTTTAGGTTTCAAACTGCCTAATGATAAGGCAGTATATTATATAACCACTCAAATTTCCTCCCAGACTTATGGTTTTACATTTATTAGTATAATGTCATGACTGGAAAGAAATAGGCTACAGAGAAGAAACAATATGGTTCATATTCTTGGTTAGTCAGCAATTTCTATATAATATGTTAGTTTTTTTTACAGGGCGCCTGGGTGGCTCAGTCGGTTAAGCGTCCAACTTCAGCTCAGGTCACGAACTCACGGTCTGTGAGTCTGAGCCCCGCTCTGGGCTGACAGCTCAGAGCCTGGAGCCTGTTTCAGGTTCTTTGTCTCCCTCTCTCTCTGACCCTCCCCTGTTCATGCTCTGTCTCTCTCTATCTCAAAATAATAAACGTTAAAAAAAATTTTTTAAAGATTCACAGTGACTTTCCAATGCTATTAAAATAACATTGGTGCGGTGCCAGTGTGGCTACGTCAGTTAAGCATCTGATTCTTGATTTCAGCTCAAGTCATGATCTCACGGTTATGATACTGAGCCCTACATCAGGCTCTGTTCTGAGCATGGAGCCTGCTTGGGATTTTTCTCTCTCTCTTTCTCTCTCTCTCTCCCCCCCTTCTGCCCCTCCCCCACACTCTCTCTTTCTCCCTCTCAAAATAACATTTAAAAAATAAAAAATAAATTTCAAAAATAACTTTGGTGAGTTATAACAGCCCTTTGTATAAATTTCTTGAAAAAGCTAAGACCCCAGCAGCGCTTACTATGTACACAGAGTAAACTAATTTTTAAAATTTTTCTTTCGTTCAGAAACATGTATTAAAACAAACAAAACAATTGCTAATTCTTCTGCTAATATTGCTTTCATAGATCCTAGATAGCTGGAAGAAGTGAATGAGTGATATCTGCAAATTGATGTAATCTAGACAAATCATTGACTCCATAAGCATATGGATTCAAAACAAAATATGAATAACAAATTATATAAATCTACATTTGTTTGACAAAAGCAGAATTTTAAAAACTTGATTGTATATAAAATAGTGTGTTATATGCCAAAATTATGAAACATGATCAGAAGATATATGTTTAGCAATGTTTAATAAACAGGAAAAAAATCTATTTAAGATAAAGGGTATTATTATCTCAAAAAAAAAAAAGGCATATATATTAATCACTAATGAAGTTCTAAGTACTAGCCTAGACTCCAAAGATACAAAGATACATAAGAAATGGTCTCTGTCTTCAGGGGGCTTGCAGAGGCAGAGTAGTCACCTAAAAAATCTAATTACAGGACAATGTGTTATGTGCTCTAGTTGAGGGATAAATAAAGCTGTAAGTGATCACAGACAGGTAGGAAAATAAGGAACAATGTATGTCAGAGAAAACTTCCAAGGAGAAAAAAATCTACACCATGAATTGTTACTAAAAATTTATATACATATGTACATATTTATACATATGCATAGTGAGAAAGAAAAAGATATATAATACATATGTGTATATATACATATATACTCAGACTTTAGATAATTAATGCATAATCATGCCTTATGTAAAATGAATGTGAAAGTAAATTATGTAGAGGCCAAGGGCAGGCTGCTCAAGATGTACCACTTTGGCATGCAGATTATTTTGAGCTGAAAACAATCAAGGTCCCAAAGACTCAGGAAGAAACTTTGATCTTCCCCCTACCTGCCTAAAAGAATTTAGATAGAGGACCCACCCCTAGAAGAGAATTAGCACCATAGATAACTACACAATATGAACTAGGCATGGTAGACAGGAAGGACCCTAGCAAAGTCTCTTAAAATTCCTCTCTATGTCTTATTGTTTCTGTAGGGCTCAGCAAACATTTACCAAACATGTACTCCTTTTCATCTTCCTGTGAATTGTCTTTCTTCCCTTTGAAGTCACATGCCCCTATGCCTTTCTCCTTTGTTCAGGATAACTTTATATACCTCATTTTGCCTGTCTGACTTTGGAATCTCATGTCTGTGTGGATTCCCTATAGGTATGTCATTAAATTCGATTTTCTTCTGTTAATCTTGCCAACTTTATTCTTAGACCAGCTAGAACAATCTTGAAGAGTAGAGAAACATTTTTCCTCCCCAGCAATTGAATATTTTGGAATAGAAATAGTAAGGCCTAACAAATTTAGGTTATCAGTTTTCAAAAGCCACCTTAAACACAGTGACCTCTATCTTTGATAATTTTGAGAGAGCTACAGGCTCAAAAAAAGACCTTGAGTTGTTACCTAAAGCAAGTTACCTTTAACCCCTGAACCTCAATTTGATGTGTAAATTAGAGATAACACCTACCTTGATGGACTGTTCTGAAGATTAGAAATAACAAAGCACTTATACATACCTTGTAAATAATTTGCCTTCAATCAATAGTAACTGTTATGGTTGTAGTGTTATTTTTTATCATTAGAATTAAAAAGCTAAACTGAACCTGCACTGACCTTAAAACATGCTGTAGAAGTTATGCTTTGAATTAAGCCCTGTTAGGACTTTGTTATATATTGTCTTTCTATTTTCTTATAAAAGTAAACTATAAACTTTACCCCCCAATAACAACAAAAAAATGCAGTATCCAAGCTTTTGATCATTTGAATTTAGAATGAACAGGAGTTTATAGGTTATAAGAAAATGAAAGGAAGAGAAGGAGAACCATGATAAAGTGGGAAAAGTATAAGGAAATGAAGGATTCAAAGACATCTGGCAACCCTGGTCATTGAATCAAAATATTCATGGAGCTATGGTTACTGCTGAAGGCTTCTTGCAGGCATAAATATCACAATCATCTTTAACATTCCTTCTCCACTATACAAGCTTGGCAATTACTCCATAGCTAAATAAACGCCTGGGGTGGTTATTTTACCTCTTGGTTATATAAATTACTCAACAATACCATGTTTTCTAATATGCACTACTTTAAACAGTAGGTACATACTATAATAAGAAATGAGAGCAGATATAAACTCCTCTAACAAGTTTTATATGCATTTTTTTTTTTGTAAATAAGACTAGAATACAGGCAAGGGATAAGAATATTTCTCCTAGTCTATCACTGCAGCTGATTAGGAAGTACGATTTAGCAATTAGACAGCTAATGTTATACATAAAATAACATATGTACTTAGAAACTCACATCTGTATTGCAAAGATATGTTAGGAGAAAATTCTCCATGGGTCTTTCATGATTCTGCACAACTTGCAAGCAGAAACACTGATAGCCTTCACTCCAGACTGTTTTCGAGGTTGTTTAAAAAGCCTTAGAAAATGGACATAGTGTCTCCCTTGGGAACAGAGGGCAGATTATTTGCTGTCTAGTGTCATAATGTCCTCTCTCCGGGGTAAATATTGAGCAGTTTTGTTTGCAGCCCATTATGAAAGGTTGGAGTTCTATGGCTCAGAGTTCTTCAGTTATGATGCACATCCACTATGTGATCATTGTTCACCTGGACCACTCCACATTTTACCATGGGAGTTAGGGAGCAAGAGGAACTGACATGAACATGAAGCTTATGTTGCTTGTTGGGCCATGAGCAATAGATCTTTTCTGACCCAACAGGCTCATATCTTTGGTCAGCATCCATTAAAGGGGCAGGCTTGATCCAGTTTTGGAGTGATGGTGGAGGTCCAGAGCAACGGCCAAGAAAGAATTCTTGAGATGCATTTGGTGCAAAAGATTATTTTAATTAAAGCACGGGGACAGGACCTTTGGGCAAAAAAGAGCTGCACTGGCATTGTAAAGAGTGACAGATTATATACCTGGGAGTTAGGAGGGGATAAAGGCAAGAGGGAGTTTTCCAAAGGGACTTTCACATGCTAAAGAGGACTCATTAGATACTGGAGGCCTAGCTATTGTCAAGCTAAGGTTGTTGTTCCCTCTAGCAAAGCATTAACATTAAAACTGTAGGAAGTTCCTGGAGAAATGTTATACTCTGCCTGCCTCAAATATTTGTCAGTGGGCTGCAGGTTATAAGGAAATTTAATTTTATACATTTTCTTCTTGCCTTTGTTCCCTACATCTATGGAGGGGAGAGTGATATTAGGGTTCCAGGAAATTGAGCCTACAGGTTTCTGGAAGACTGCCTTTTCTTCTTGTAAATCATTAAGTAATTTTTAAACTGATGGAGATTCATATCCTGCATGTCTGTGATCTCTATCAGCTAACCATTTGGTTTTTCCCTTTCCTTTGTTCTTGGGTGGCAGGAGCGCCTGAAGAATGTCACACATCCCACTGTTGGGGGGGGGGGGAGGGTGGTTGTGGAATGTTAGCTTTTGCTGTGCTCTCAGCTTGCCTTTGGCTCCCTCATGAGGCTCACTTATTAACTTACAAGTAAGACAAAGTCTCAGACCTCACTGTTCTTGACAAGGCATACCTTAAAAGTTAAATACTTTGTGAACTCTAAGCACACTTCAAAAGAATGGTGCTTTCAACTGAATAAATATTTATTGAGAATCTAGCATGTGACTCAGTTCTCAAATTCCAAGTTTATTCAATCAACGTGGGGGCTGAGTGAGCATCTAGACATGAGCTTCTTTTAGCAGGACACCAAAGTTTTGAAGACTTTAGGAGTTATGTAATAAAGTTCCACCAAAACCTGGTTTTCCTGCAATGGGCTAAGTGTACGATTCTAATGTGTGTCTCACCAAACTTATAAATTCCAGTATGCCATGAATCTTCAAAATGAACAGAGATAGAAGCAAAAACATGTCCACCTTTAGCCCTGAAAGCTGACCTATAGCCTGCAAAGATCCAATAAGGATCAAATACATGCTGCCTGCTACATTCCTAAAGGGTCTCAGGACTGCCTGTACAATTCACCAATATTTAATATCAAGCTAAATGATAAGCACCAGAAAAATCTTGCAAAAGTAGTTTTATGAGTAGAAATTTGAAGAAGATATTTATGATCCGATACAACTCCTTCAAGTCCCCTCCTCTCTGAACACTAAGCATATAACCACCAGATGATACAGCAAACATGCAGCTCTTTCTTCCATGGGCCATGTCCCCGTACTGTAATAAAAGCAACTGTTCCCACCCAAAAATGTTTCAAGAATTCTTTCTGGACCATCCGTTTATGGCCAAACATTACAAACGTCAAGTCTGTGTATGCCTAAAGTCTAAATTGGCAACATACCTGAACTCTGATTTGCCAGATTAGAGGGAAGAAGTGGCCTTATCCACTCTCAAGTTTCATATACTTCAAGTATTAAACCTGTTATTATTACATTCAAGTCTTACTAAGCTCATCTAAGAACATGTATTAAAAAAAGAGAGAAATGCTTTAACTTCAAGTTCACAATAGTCAGAGGGACTATATAATTTATCAACCAGAGACAATTTGGGGGAGAAAAAAGGGGTAGTATTAATAATTATATTGAGACAAGAGTCAGAAACCAGGACTGACTGAGGCAAATGGACACATTACCAGGCTGAAATACCAGCTACTGTTCCAAGAAGTTCAAAGAACAAATCCTTTAACAAAGCCATTGAGAGTTTGGGAGAAAACGTTTTTGTATTCAAAGCTAGTTGCTAAGATTCTCACACTTTCAGGTTGGTAATAAACTTATAATTAGAGCAAAGCTAACCAAAATCTAACACATGCAAACAAGGGAGCTTTGCAAGAAATTTTTTAAGGTATTTTCTGGGACTGGCTCAGTGCACATTTACTTCTCATAGTGAGTTATTTTATTTTGAAATGACTTGCAAGATTTCATTCAGTGTCATCCCTGCAGGGGACACAAACCACAGCTAGCAACAAGAGGAGTTGTAACGCTAATTCCCTAAATACCACACTGTTAATTAATCTCAGTGAATAATAGGGTTTCTAATGCAAATTATTCTGATGTCATCCATTGCCTAAAGGTGTTTCTAATGATCGGTGTGAAATGTCAGAAGATATGCTTTAGTCACCATGTGATAGAGAATTTAGACAAACAAGCAGGGAAATCTGGTTCATCTGAAGTCAGTGGTAGCTAGATCAACAGAAGCCTGTTGGAGAACTCGAAAGAGTTTCATTTTCCCAGGAGTTGTTTTCTCTCCCTAAAAAGCAACTGCAATGAAATCAGGACATGAAATTTCATTAAGAAGTGACTATAATGGACAATGAGTAGTGCAAAACAACTCTAGCCCATTTCTCTTCTACGCAAACTTCCAGAGAGGTTTGATTTCCTGTTTTTTAAGCCTAGGAATTCATGTTGGTGTTGGCGTCACCATCTGAGCATTCTGAAGAAAAGGATTTGTACTGTGTGGAGATTTTCCCTGTTATCCAAAAGTAGAGAGTTTTTAAAAAACCTTCCATAGACCAAAATGACATAAAGCAAAGAAGTAATTACCATTAATTTATATGGAAAAATTTCTGAGCATTTCCAGACCCAAAAATAACCTTAGGCTTCTCTGATACCTTAGCACATATTTTGCTAACAAATGCACAAAATATATCGAGATAAAGCACAGATGTTCATAGACACAGTTCAAAGCCATGGCAACTTGATGCTGAGATCCTGGGTGTAGTTCCTGAGAAAGGAGCTGGGGAGAGCCACTCGCACTGCTCACGATGCACATTGCCTCTATCAAGGCGTGATATAAAACAAATGCTAAACACTATTGTCACCCTCCACCTTTTTCCCAAAAGGTGAAAATCGTCTTGAGATTTCTTTTGGTTAGCAAAAGTAGGTCTAATGTTCTTTTATAAAAGTGAGTGAGTTAACTCAGAGTTTAGAAAAGTGGGGGATACTTGTACAATAAGATTTAACAATTCAAATGTTGCTATTGTTGCTTCTGTTTTCCGTTTTCTTTTCCCAAGTTGCACATCACTGAACTACATATGAGCCATAGATTGAAACATGCAACAGTGGACAAAATGCTTATATCCTCTTCATTTGGTTAATTGCTGCCAGGAAAGAATTCCAGGTTTTTAGCATTCTTGCTTGACTTCTTTAATTCTAAAATACTGATTCATCCCAAGAAGGTGCAGACTGGAAATTTATTTCTCTACAGAAAACCTTTATGTCTTTGAGGTTGCACATTTGTGATAAAGACTGTTCACTGCCCTTCACTATCCATCATTCTTTCTTTTTTTTTTTAGTATTACCATTCCACAAATATTAGGTGGGCACATTGCTTCCAAGCTAGAGATACCAGGTTCTCTAGCCCCCTTGCAGCTAAGTGTGGGTTCTATATTCTCCAGCATCTTTTGCAGCTAACAGGATGACCTAAAGCAATGTGAGAGCTACTGAAGCCACTTCTTTTTCCCTTACTGCAGGCTGGAACTCAGATGTGTGAGTGATGAACCAGCTTAGAACATTCAGCCAAGGTTAACACTCTAGATCACAGAGCAGTGAATTAGAAGACTTTTAGAGAAAAGATCAGAGAAAATTTTTTATCTGTCAGAGAAAATTTTCCTAGTTTGCTTAGGCCATTTTTATTTTGATCTTGCTTAAAATAGATATCTAGTATCCTAATCAATAAAATATTACAAACTAATATATTTTAGGACTGTCCTCCTTATCATTTATCTGAGATCACTTAAAAACTTGGCATGTGGCTGATAAATGTCTCTGTTAAAGCACAAAATCTGGTCCAGGGATCCATTACAAAAAACTTTTAAAACTCACGTGCTAATTAAATTTCACTGTTCAACAGTTAACCTACTTTTTTTAATGAGTTCTGAGAGAGACTTTACTAAATTGAAATGTTGGAGCTCAAATGTAGTTACTTAAAAACAAAATGTGATTTTTTTTTCTAGGCAACCACCTGAAATTAAATTCTGAAGTCTCCAACTTGGCTTTTATCCCTTTATTTTTAATATCACATAATAAAAAGTGAAATTTTGTTACTAACACAAAGGAAGACCAAATGCATAAGATATTTGGCAATTATAAACACAAGTGAAATAATAGGTCTATCTTCTGGGAATTTTACTTCAATCACATCAAGAACTTACAGTATATGCCATCATTGCTTTAGAATTAATCTTTCAAAAAATGTTCACTATACGGTTGTCAGTGAGGTCTGAACAAAGCTTATAACTCTAGCCTGGTAAGATTCACTTTGTAATTATTGACTGCTTTCTATTATTTATTTTTCTCTCGTATTGGTCAATGGGAATGAGATGAATAAGAAACTTTGCAAGAAGTCTTGCCAAAAAACTCTCAGGCTTTTCTTTTGTTCATTTATTCATGTATCCATTTATTGTTTCATTCAATAAAGCTTTGTAGAGCAATGTGCTGGGTCCAGGAGATAAAAAAATGAATAAGATATAGTTTTCCCCCAACTGTGCTAAGACTCTTGGAGAAATAGATAAAGAAAATAATTACATGAGTAAATGAAGAAAATTTCAATCACCAGAATTTCTTTGGGGAAGAATGTAACATTGGCTATGTTACATTCATTGATGGATAGGACTTGCAATTTCATGCTTTAATTAAAAAAAAAAATGTTAGTAAAGAAGAATATGTGTCCTGATTAAATTAGTAGATGTGTGTAAAATTGAAGTAGAACTAAAAAAAAAAATAAAAAATAAAAAATTGAAGTAGAACTATTTCTTACGCAAACTAGAGAAACAAGCAAAAAAGAAATTGTTTTTGATTTACCAGATTTCCTTAATAGGCTTTTTCTGGATTGTACAGAGATTCAACATAGTAGAGGTTAGAATTCAAAGATAGTGAGGGAAAGGAACAAAAAGAGATTAAGAAGCTCTTGGTGGTTGAGCCCCAGTTGTAGAGTCCTATCTGCTATATTTAGTAATTTGGACCTTAATCTACAAGAGATAATTGAAAGATTTTAAGAAAGAAGTGAGAATCAGGTTTGTATATATAATGGTCATTCTAGCACACTGTGATGGAGGACTATTGCCAGAGCTAGACCATAAACAACAAAGCCATGCCATAAAGCAGTTTCTTCCTAGTGAGAAGAGATTATACCACTGAACAGATAATTCCAGGCCAGATCAGTTTGATATGGGATATGACAAAAAATTGGAATCTAGGATAACTTGCATGGAAAACTTGCATGGAAAACTTGGTGTTGAATTGAAGGGTACAAGGTCAAGAGAGGAGTGTTTGTTTTCCTCTTTTTTCTTTAACACATAATAGAGTAATTAGGTCATTTGAAATTTCTATATCTCTGAGATTCTTTACCAGATTAGTTTGATGATCAAAAAGGGAGGGGTTAATGTACAAAATTACTTTGAATTTTTAGGCCATGGATCTCTTCCAAATTGAAGTTATCGACTCATTGTCTTCTTTCCCCAGTCAAAACAGAATGGAAACTATGTTGGTTTTTATTGTGTATTGACTATAAAAAGCAGGAATTATATGAGTGAATGTGTGATGCAAGAAGCTTAATAGATATTTTTATTCTGTTCTCAGAAACTTAGTATCTGAGAACACAATTTAGTCCTCAACAGAGGAACAATTATACCTTGTCTGTTTTCTCCAAATTTCCTTTCAAACGGAAGTGAAAATTCACTTCCTTCATACTCACAGGGATCAGACCAAAAGGCAAACACAAATTATTGATTCTCAATTGTTTAAGTATATCATGGCAGTTACCTAATGTGTATTTTATTTATGTGGGTCCTCCTCATTACTTTTTTTCAGGCTTTATTTTTCTGTACTGCATTTGTATATTTTGTATATAACTCCAAGTAGTTCAATGCAATGAATTGGTGACATGATGTTTCTGAGGATATATCACTAATTTACTAACGTAGGAGATACTTTTTAGCTTCTACCAGTTTGTCAATGTTCTACTGACCCTTCCAAATATCCACTTAACATAAGATATGAGAAATTACTAAATACCTTTAACGAGAGAGGCCCACCCTATTTGACTTTATAGCTAAACAAATTTCCAGCTAACAATACTTACAAATTTTTCCCCTATCTTGTAGCAAATTCATAGATTCTCATCATTCTTTATTTTAATCCAGTTAATTTCTTTA
Source organism: Lynx canadensis (assembly GCF_007474595.2). NCBI lineage: Eukaryota > Metazoa > Chordata > Mammalia > Carnivora > Felidae > Lynx > Lynx canadensis. Next base: position 93,118,492 of record NC_044308.2, read on the forward strand.
GCTTCCTCCACAGCTTTTTCTTACACAGTATCCCAAATGTTTTCAATGTAAGTATATAGTACACAGTTAGCCTATTCGCCTCCACAAATTTTTACATATACAACCTTACTATCAATTTAGCTTATTTTACTTATAAAATCACTGATTTGAACATTCTCTAGTAATCCTTTTCCAAACAGCATTATATCAAATGTTTCCTTCTCGTTTACATATAGACCCTTCTAGATGATTAAAGCAGCAAGCATGCTCAGTATGTCTTTAGGTCTGATCCTTACCCAATTCACATTTCAAGACTGTAGAGGTTAATGCATTTGGAAATCCCAGTTTGTACTTAACCTAAACGGTCTACTGGGTAGGCCCTATGCTTCCAGTGAGCCAAATGATTTAAATGTAGTGAGTTAATTAATATCCATATATTTGTTTAAGGTTATATCCCCTGAGGCTTGTTAGGTATGGAAGCCTCTGTAACTATTGAGATTATCAATATTCCAAATCAAGTGATAAAGGGCCACACTAGGATAGGGTGATATTTTGACAAGTGGAACATTGATCAATTATAGGTCTTCTGACGAGGTATAGGTTAAAATTTTATGGTATCTCACAGAGGTGATGTGATGACTTCTGATCAAAAAGCACAAATAAAACATTTATAAGGAAGAAAAATTTAATCATTGTGACTTATTTGTATAGAACAAGACAGTTTAAAAATATCTTTTATGTGCTCTAATTTTTTAAATGATTATATTTTTCTTCTGTTTGATTTTAACTTATATTGTGTGGCTGGGAGACAGAAGACCATGAGTTCAAGTCTGACTCTGCCATTAACTCACAGTGTGGCTTTGAGTGAGACTTCTGACTTCTTCCAAACTTCCTCCTTCATGAAATTAGGGAGTTGTACTAAATGATCTCTGGAGTAGCATTTAGCTTGGAACTCCTATGATCATATCTTGTATAAATATCACATGACTTCTGATTACTTGAAAATACTACCCAGTTGGATTTAAAACATAAAAAAAACAATGCGGACATTTAAAATTTTTCTGTGCTATTGCTATCAGTTTAATTATGAGGCCTATTTCTTATTTATGTCTTAGTCTTTGAGAAAGCTAAGGCTGGCTGTTAAATAGTTCTTCTATTAGTATGAATGGTTGTAGCATTTAAAATCCTTATCTTTCCTTTGATAAGATCAAAATTAGAGTGAAGAATATGCCTTGCTTGAACATATTAGCATGCAAACCATGTAGTATGAAAAGATGTGTTTAGGCGCTGAGAATAAAGCAGAAGCCAGCACATTCTGACAGCTGTGAGAAACACAAAAAATATTAATGGTGGCAGTTAGAGAGTCAGACAGAGAATAGCAATGCACAGGTGCATTTTCCCTAGTGCCTATATTTCTTTTTTAGTATTCATGATAAGTTTCCAATACCTTCATTTTTATACAGGAATTAGAAAACAGTTCAGACTTATTAGTTTGACTGAGCAATAGCCTAGGACAGCTAAAAGAACAGTGCCTAAGGGGCATGTATATTTGTAATAAAATAGTCTTCTATGGTAATGCTTTAAATATCACCATAATGTCATTTTTATTTTCTAATAAAGTCATCATCATAACAGTTTTATGATTCTCTTAATTCTATTCTTAACATCTTATCTGAGTGGATTGAAAAATTCCATTAATTGCAAGCTGTTCTATTTGCCTTAGCGGCCACTATCTTTAATATAAGTTTCCATTATTGGTCTCTCAACATTTTGACTTTAAAGGCTAAGGTGCTACTTATGGTTTAGGATAATTATGTGAAAAAAAAACTTTTAAGTCAATATTGAAACTCATCACTTCAGATTAGCAAAAAATATAGAAATAGCATGAATTCTCTCTTGAATATGTCTGAGCATATGATCGCACTGATTCCACACTCCACACTGCACACTCCACAAAAATCCCAAACAAACCAGAAATAGATATTCTGAGTACTGTGTTCTCAGAGTTATCAGGAAATATGATGCAGTGTGAAGAAGGCAGGTTCCTAGTGATACCGTATATCTCTCAAGTTCACTGTCAATGAACAGTGTGAGTCATTTGGGTCTTGAATATCTAGATAGATCTATTCCTTACCCTCAAACTTCTAGCCAACTATTCAAAGAATAATAATGGGAACAGTGTTATGCTGCCATAGACCACACAATAGTAGACTTCAACTAAGCCATTGAAGGAAATGTTCTTTTCTCTACAAAATTCAGAACAAAATTTTAGATGTAGTTTTCCTAAGTTTATACTTCAGGGAAAGCTGTCATTTCTCAAATCACCATTTATGCTAACAATCGAATGTCTTAGAATATGTATTTCTAAAAGTGTCTCTTTAGAATTTGTATTGAAACATAAATTAGTCAGACTACGCTCTAATTTTTAATTCTGTCCCTTTAAAACCATTACATGTGGGTCACCTGGATGGCTCAGTTAGTTAAATATCCAGCTTCAGCTCAAGTCATGATCTCGTGGCTGGTGGGTTCCAGCCCATTGGGCTCTCTGCTGTCAGTGCAGAGCCAGCTTCAGATCCTTCCTCCCTCTCTCTGTCCTGTCATCTCTGTCATCTATCCTTCCACCCCTACTTCACATATCTCTTTCTTAACCATTATGTTCCTGAGGTTCTTTTGAAATCTCTTGTTTGCTTATAATGTACGGATACAGGATGGTACAATTTCATCAAATTCCTAAATGCCAGATGTGATGTGTCAAGTGAGACTTGGAGATTGGTTAGGAGATCATTAATGAGTACACATACACACACATATGCAAACACACAATTTAAAAACAACAAAATTGTTTCAATCTGTTAAATTGATTTTGAGTTTCAAGTTTCAAATGAGATAATGTTGTGTGTTATATAGCAAACGGTATACTGGCAATCCATATTGGCAAGTTTTAAGCTCCTTTCTTAGAAAAGCAGATATTAACTCAAAAAGTGAAGATTTTTCTTAGGTGTAAACATTTTAATTCAGTTATATTTTTTTTATCTATGAATCTTTCCTTTTTCCCTATTTTTTTAATGTTTATTTTTGAGAGAGATAGAGCATGAGCAGGGAAGGAGCAGAGAGAGAGGGAGACACAGAATCTGAAGCAGGCTCAGGCTCTGAGCTGTCAGCACAGAGCCTAACGTGGGGCTCCAACTCACGAAAATGCAAGATCATGACCTGAGCCGAAGTCGGATGCCTAACCCAAATGATCCATCCAAACACCCTTATGAATCTTTCTTTTTAGTGTTTCTGTTCTGACATGGTATCTATTTCTTTGAGAGTGGGCACAAGTGAGCAAGGGGCATAGAGAGGGAGAGAGAGAGAGAATCCCACATGGGGCAGAGAGAAAGAGGGAAGAGAGAGAGGCAGGGCTCATGCTCACCTGATGTGGAGCTTGAACTCATGAACTGCGAGATCATGACCTGAGAGGAAGTCACATACTTAACCCACTGAGCCACCAAGGTGCCCCTACAGTCTTCTTTTTTTCTTTTAATTCTGCTAGAGTGGAGCTCAGCAGGAGATTCATTATTTTTCTGATTTAAAGCCACTATTGATGAATTCATCCTCCTTCCCTGTCCACCCCAAACAATATACCTTTCAGGAATTTCAGCACAGATTTGTAAAGAATATTTTTACTTTATGGGGCACCTAGGTGGTTCAGTTGGTTAAGCGTCCAACTTCAGCTCAGGTCATGATCTCACGGTTCGTGAGTTCAAGCCCTGTGTCAGGCTCTGTGCTGACAGCTCAGAGCCTGGAGCCTACTTCATATTCTGTGTCTCCCTCTCTCTCTGCCCCTGTCCTGCTCACATTCTGTCTCTGTCTCCCAAAAAGTGAATAACGTTTTAAAAAAATTTTTTTTTAAGAATATTTTTACTGTATGGATTTTACTTGGGTTGGAGCAGTGTGTTGAACATTATGAAAGTATATGTGATGTGGAAAATGGATGACAGCTCTTCAGTATTTAAATTATTTGCACAATTAGAACTTGTTCCCCAACCTCACTGATCCCATGGTGATAGATTGTCAAGACAGTATAACAAATGAGTGGATTGTACTGAACAGCCTTTTCATTTAGGACCCATTCAAGTACCCATTAGGGAGCTACCATAGCCAGGAAGGCATCACCACACCTGTTTGATTTCCTAGGTTTCTCAGGAGCTATGAGAATAAATCTTAGTTTCTGCTTTGATTTTACCACACCTGGATAACATATCCTCATTTGTCTTCTATCTGGACAAATAAAATCAGTTCCATTCCTTAGTGCCAAACTCTCTCCCATAACATAATGGCCCTCACTTTTCTGACAGGACATAGAATCCCTGGCTACTAGTCTAAGGGAAACTTCCCCTAAAGCATTCTCTTTCCTACCTGAAAGCCTGTAAATATTTCATTAAAAAATCAGATCTGTTGGGAGGGGGGACGGGCTAAATGGGTAAGGGGCATTAAGGAATCTGCTCCTGAAATCATTGTTGCACTAGATGTTAATTTCGATGTAAACTAAAAAAAAAAAAAAAAATTAAATTAAAAAAAATGAGATCTGTAAGGTGAATGCTTTATGGATTCTTTGGGCACTTAACTTTGGCAATTCTAAACACAAGACAATTCCATTTCTCTAGCTAGCTAGTCTGACAATATTTTGGAGATGTGATTAAAGATAATAAAATAAAGGCAGTTTTACAGGGGCATCTGGGTGGCTCAGTCGGCTGACCATCTGACTCTTGGTTTTGGCTCAGGTCATGAATTCAGTTTGTGGGTTGGAATCCCACATTGGGCTCTGTGCTGGCAAAGGGGAGCCTGCTTGGGATTCTCTCTCTTTCCCTCTCTGCCCCTTCCCCCACTTGTGCTGCCTCTGTCCACTCTCAAAATAAATAAATAAACTTAAAAAAAATTTAAAGGCAGTTTACAGATAGTTATTTAGTAAGATTATGGGTCTATAGGGGAGAAAAGGTTGGGTAGGGGAAAACTAAAGGCTTATGGATGTAGCATGTATCTATAATGGTGAATGTTGGATAAAATGTAGATGGCAGTAATTTATTAATGGGAACATAGTGTATAAACATCCAGTCTGATTGCAATGAGATGTCACTATATGCCTATTAGAACAGCTAAATAAAAATCATTAAAAAAAATCATGACTATACCAAATGTTGGCAATAATACAGAGAAACTAGATCTCTTATATTCCTGGTGGGAATGTAAAATGGCACAGACATTCCAGAAAATATATGGCAGTTTGTTATAGAGCTAAACATGCACTTATATTATGAAATAGCAATTGCACTCTTAGGCAATTATCCCAGGAAATGAAAACCTATGTTCATACAAAACATATGAACAAGTGTTCGTAGCAGCTTTATTTTTAATAGCAAAAACTAGAAACAACCCAAATGTCCTTCAGTGGTTGAATAAACTCTGGAACATTCATACAATGTAATACTATGCAACAATAAAAGGAATAAACTATTGATACATGCAACAACATGAACAGATCTCATGAGCATTCTTCCTAGTGAAAAGATGTCAAAAGGTTACAATACTATATGATTGCATTTATATAACCTTTGGAAACAATAAAACTATAGAGGTGGAGAACAGATTAGTGGTTACCAGGGGATAAGGACAGGGTTGGGATGTGGTGGGGGAGTAGAACAAACATAAATGAGCAGCCTGAAGAGTTAATTGTGGTGGTGGTTTCACAAATCCGTATGTGGGATAAAACTGCATAGCACTCTACACAAACACCTGCATGTGCCTATAAAAAGTGGTGAAAATGAATTATGCAGTCCAGTTAATAGTCTAGTTAACAATATTTTACTAGTCTCAATTATTTCCTGGTTTTGATACTATACTGCAGTTAAGATGTCACTACTGGGGGAAACTAGGTTAAGGGTACAGGGACTCTATGTACTACTTTTACAACTTCCTGAGAGTTCATAATTATTTCAAAATAGAAAGTGAAAACATTCAGAACTTGTCTTGTTTTGTTTTAATGATGTGCATCAAAGGTCTTTTTGCCTCTGTTGTGTACTTACTATGTCCTTGGTCATTTACAATGCATCTCGTCCTATTTGGAGAATTACATTTCACTTGTAATTACATGAGAAAAAGACACTGGCTTACAATGCCTAAATGAGATGTCAAACTGGTAGTTGGCAGAGGCGAAAGGAATAGGAGGATGAGCAAAATAGGTGAGGTGATTAAGAGGTACAAACTTGCAGTTATGAAATACATGTCATGGAGATGAAGAGTATAACATAGAGAGTATAGTTATAATATTGTAATAATGTATGGTGATAGATAGTAACTACAGTTATTGTGGTAAGCATTGCTTAATATATAGAATTATGGAGTCACCATGTTGTGAATCTGAAATGTACCATTGCATGTCCACTATACTTCAATCATAAAATTTTGAAGGGTGTTGGACTGAAATATAGGCTAAGCACCACACTGAAGAAAAGGCAAACATACCCTTCACTGAGCTTATTATACTGCTGGATCTTACCTCTGTACCATATTTGATCAATGGACAAAGGAATAGGAATCTGTACTCTCTTGTTCTGAAGGTAGACAGAGGACATGGAATACTAATATCCTATATATGGAAGACGGTATGTGCATGAAAATGAAACAAGAGCTTCATCGCCAACCCACACAGAAAAATCAAGAAATATGTAATACATAATTTAAAGCTAGTCAAGAGAAATAAGCAGATCTTTTTTTAATGTTTATTTCTGAGACAGAGACAGAGCATGAGTGGGGGAGGGGCAGAGAGAGAGGGAGACAGAGAATCAGAAGCAGGCTCCAGGCTCTGAGATGTCAGCCACAGAGCCCGACATTGGGGAGGGCTCGAACTCACAAACCATGAGATCATGACCTGAACCAAAGTCGGTCGCTTAGCCGACTGAGCCACCCAGGCACCCCAGAAATAAGCAGATCTTTAATGACCATTGTCAAAGTAGTTTATTTTAGGTAAAGAAAAAAAAGTGGATTATCCTGAAAGCAGAGGCATGAGATAGCAAGGTAAGCTTGGGCACATTCCAATGGGCATGAACAAATAGAAGCCAAATAACAAGATGAACTAGGATTCAGTGTTTCCCTCCCCTATTTGTGCAATAACCAACTTAACAAGCTAGAAGCCCCATCAGATATGATATTGAATTTAATCAACAATGGTTTCCTAATTATTTTGGCTCTATGTTTCCAGGGTTTTCAGATTGTTAAAAATCCAATAATTCCCTTCAGAGGCTATACACCTGAATCTCCCCACCCTGCTTCGTTTTGTCTAGAAAATCATGTGTTCCATCAACTAAGACAGGTATTGGTTATGTATGATGACCTATGGCTAATTTCTTTTTTACAAGCAATAAATAATTTTGCGGCTCATTAGGCTGACCATTTTTTCTGATTTGTTTGACCTTTGCTGTGCTTTTTTATCAGTTGGTCTTCTCAGACCTCATTTTCCCCCGCAAAGCTCCAGTAATCAAATGAATTGCTGGACCTGTCAATCGGATGCCATGACCTGTTAAAATGGGATCCATCAGAAGAATTCATTATGTTTTTGTTAGAACAGTTGTCAGAAATCTTTTCATTCCTGTTCTCTAGTACCACTGAGTGACAGGTGACTGATACACACATGAAGAAAGTGAAGCATTGTAAGAGTTTTAAGTTGAGATGCCAGCTGAGTCAAAAGCTTCCTACATACAGTAGAATCCTTTGCATAAAGGATTTTCCTATAGCCGTTGTGGACAATTAAACTTGGGATCTTCTCCTCTTGAAAGATTAACCCAGGTGGGAGAGTATTCTCAGTTTAAATACCAAATGTGTGTTTGGGTAGTAGCAAGTCCCCAAGGAGGATTTAAATTGTAAGTGGAAAACAGCATTTGCAAAGAGGATTTTAGTGTGATTGCTGTTTGCCTTAAGAATAATCATTCACTGAAGCAATTAACCTGCAAAATAGAATTATGGGAAAGGGGAGGGGGTGAATCTTTACTGAACCAGATGCAAATAGTTTTCAGCATGTACTTTCCAAGGTTGAACATAGTGACCAAAATGGTATGTTCCCCTCAGCTTGAGTAAATTTTAGACAGGCTTCTTTTGGTCAATAGACCCCTGACCTCCCTTTTCTTAGAACATTTACTTGACAAAACTTGCCATTGTAAATTCTGTTTCTGCCCCATTGGAAATGTAAATCTGTAACTCTGTTTTTCCCATTCTTTTGACAGGTGAGAAAGATAGGGCCCCAGTCTTCCAGTCTCTGTGGGAGGATAGAAGCCTAACCTCCCCAAGCACCAATTAGCAAAACACAGATGGCCCACTGACCACCTAACATCCTCTAGGACTAATATCCTCCAGGATTTTTTCCTTTAGTTCATCCCTGTCTTTTATTTCAGCACAGTTGAGGTCAGTCTCTCTTCCCCATTGCAATAGTCTTGAATAAAACCTTCCTTGACTGTTTTAAACTGGTCGGTACAATATTTCTTTTACAGTAGATCCAGATAATTACCTTGAATTTATTTTCAATCTCTACAAATTTGTCTGGGTGTATTTTAAAAATGGAAAATTTGTGCATTTGATTCACCTACTTTTGATGGTCATAATTTATTAGATCACTTAAAAATATATAATGCCAGGGTCAACTGGCAAAATTGTGTGCTATAGTCTTCTTTCAGCATGTGTCCCTGTGGTTGCTAGAGGTCAATGAACACTCCTGGGGGTGACAGACCCTCCTTGCTGAGCTGGCTCAGCAAAACCAGTTGTGCCAGGTGAATTCTTTCTATTCCCTGGCCTGATCTGATTTAATATTTGGTTGTATGTCTCATTAATGATTTGGTTTTGTCCTGAGAATAACATTGTACTTTTTACACACAGCATTTGCCGCTAATCAGTGGAATCAGAGCCACTGGCTCCCAGTTCACAAACACTGCCTACGGTGGTGATCTGGTCTACCTTCTAGTGTTACATTTCATTGTTCCAGAGAGTAGCAGGCAGCTGCTCTTCTTGGGACCCAGGGTCTTGGCTGATAATCACTAACTAGTTACATTTCCTTGGTGGGGTTATATTTGGGTCAGTGAACCTTTATTTTGAGACAGAGAGAGACAGAGCATGAGAGGGGGAGGGTCAGAGAGAGAGGGAGACACAGAATCCAAGCAGGCTCCAGCTCCGAGCTGTCAGCACAGAGCCGGATGCAGGGCTTGAACTCACGGACCATTGAGATCATGACTTGAGCGAAGTCGGACACTCAAACCAACTGAGCCACCCGGCACCCCTGATAGTGTATCCTTAACAACCATGTTAATTAGAAGGTACTGTACCCTGGAATTAGACTGGACTTGGCGTGATTCTTAAGTCCTATTTTGTCTGCTCATTTTCTCTTCCAGTCGCAGGCCTTGGCTGCTGTTCCTGAGTCTTCACTGAGCATTTGAAGGTTTCTGTTTTGATCCCTACATAATGACTGTGGTTTTACTTCGCAATTTCCACCCCTGCCTCCTAAATTGAGTAGGACGTGTGCTGAAATTTTGCAGAAAGTGACCTAATGTGCTTATTATTTTTACTTCACCATCACTTCCCTTAGAAACCCTAGAGTTCAGCCATCTTGGAAGAGAGGAAGTTTAACTAAATTATGAAGATTTAAAAGGTGAGGCCCAGAATGAAGCCAGAAAAAATAGCTTCCAGCATTACTAAATGATAGTATGCCAAATGATGCTTTGTTGTGTTAATTGGGAAATAATGCACATATAGTAGGTAGAACATGACCTGTGACCACAAAATATGGTTACAATAGTGGCTCTTAATAACCAAATTACAGTAGGTAGAGCTCTTACTGAACAGCTGCACCATATTAGCCTCTTCCTACTGCCCACTATGAGACCCTCAGAAACCTACAGTCCAGTTTTTCATTTGGTGAGAGCTTCCCATTGACAGTGCCCATTATCATAGGCCAACATCCATGTCCAGGGTGGTGTCTCCAAGTGTCTCCTGTCCTTAGCATGCAGAGAATCTCTGGGTTCTCTGATGAAGTGGGAAGTCTAACTTCGTTTTCTGATGAGTGTCACACTTTTTTAAAAAATCAGGGCCTAGGGGCGCCTGGGTGGCGCAGTCGGTTAAGCGTCCGACTTCAGCCAGGTCACGATCTCGCAGTCTGTGAGTTCGAGCCCCGCGTCGGGCTCTGGGCTGATGGCTCAGAGCCTGGAGCCTGTTTCGATTCTGTGTCTCCCTCTCTCTCTGCCCCTCCCCCGTTCATGCTCTGTCTCTCTCTGTCCCAAAAATAAATAAACGTTGAAAAAAATCAGGCCTAGATAAACAGTTCCTTTCTCAGACAGATACTGATGTGAGCCCCTTGGCTATGATTTTAGTAAATTTCATTTTAAAAATGCCTCACTTGTTCCGAGTGGTCTTTATTCTTTCTTCTTTTCCAATTGCCCTCCCTGCCTCCCACCCCCTTCATAAAGCAAATGTTTCTTTGTGCCCCAGCTGTAAAATATATATGCCAACATATATTTTCGTTGTTTCCCCAAGAGCTTTATTGCCCAGGAGGGACATGGAGCATGGGAGAAGAAAGGTGGAATATTGTGGTCTTCAATAATATCTAGGCTGTACTTCACTGAGGCAAAGGTGTCCTGATAAACCAACAAAAAGACATTCTGTAAAATGTAAACCCTCACTTACTTTGAAGGCCTTTTCACTCCTATTTTCAACTCTCCTTGGCTGCCCTGTTCTCTAGAGTTGACCTCTGCCAGGAGGCAGACTAAAAGCCACCACACAAAAGCTCTAGAAGAGATGAGCATCAAGGAAATGGACTGACCTGGTCTTTGAAGTCAGGGTCACAGTGTACCTCTAGATCAGGCTGTTAGTGACGTTATTGATAGTGCTTCTGCTGCTAGCTCTGCCCTGCAGAGAGAGGGGCCAATCAATTGGGGGGAAGGCAAGAACAAGAAATCAAGGAAGAAACCAATACAGGCAGATCATTTTGAATTACCTGTCTTAAGGAGGAGTCTCTCAAACCGAAATTAAGCTTTTCTTTTTTTCCTGAGGAGGATCTTAATTGACATGTTTTGAATTAGGTTTTTTTGTTTTGTTTTGTTTGTTTTGTTTCTTTTCTCTCCTGCTTATGAAGAGTGATTTCCAGAGAAGATGTTTGAGAATCCTATTCTCACAGGGGCTGGATGTGCATATAGTTAATCTGGTAATTTCCACCTACATGCTGTTTTGCCTTGTGATTGGGATTTCAGGATTTTGACACCTAGTGATAATTGAAGAAAACCATTGTCCTTCTGTAATGTTTACAAGGTTATTATGAGTCCTTCATATGGTCCTACAGTTAAGAAAAATTCACACTGCATTTCAGATAAATTCAACTTAAATAATATTTTCCCTCTCCATTGAAAATTCCCATTTTATGCCTTATGGTTGCAATTGTATCTTCATTTCTGAAATTTAAGCATGCCACCAACCAATTTCAATACATAAATGATTTCCAACATCAAAACTCATGAAATATTCTTTTTATATAATTAAATTCAAAATTAAGTTGCAATTGTGATAGAAATCATTTGTAAGAGGCATTTTAAACAAAATTTTAAGATTGGTAGCAATAATTGCCCTGTATTGTTTGTATTTTAGACCTGTGACAAATGAAAATGTCTTCGCTATATGAGAAAAGTAAACTCTATTCTATGGTTAACAAGGTTTGAAACCTGTCTCAATTTTGAGGAATAAACAAATCAATTTGGTTTTAATTGTAATTGTGAATTGTTTTTTCCCCTTGTACCAATATCTAAATTATTTCCCTTTAAAACTTACACAGAAAAGTTTCAAGAAAGGCCTATATTTACAAATTATATGAGAGGCAATAGACCATAGTGATTTGGAAAACAGATTTTTTTTTTTTAGTGGTGAAACAAGAAAGAAATTTATTCAGTAAGGCCAGCACCAAGAAGACAGCAGACTAGTGTCCCAATGACTATTTTCAAAGTGCTGAAAATATGTCTAGGTTCATATAAATAAAATGTGGGACAAAGGTCAGTGGGTACATTTACGCAGGCAGTAAATGTCAGGTTGATCTTTGTCTTGGGTCAATCATGCAGGGTCTTGCTGAAGTCCGGGCAGTTTAGTTACTTGAGGGGGTAGTTTCAGCTCCCATCACAGGATGCTTTGCCCAACTGGGACTCTCAACTGAGTTAAAAGGTAAGCCTGAAAAAAATTAACTTTCTAGTATTTTCTAGTACAGACCAAGGTAAAAATGGAGGTAGTTGAAGTTAGAACATAAATTTTTAGGGGTGCCTGGGTGGCCCAGTGATTTAAGCGTCCAATTCTTGATTTCAGCTCAGGTCATGATCTCACAGTTCATGGGTTTGAGCTCTGCATCAGGCTCTGTACTGACAACGTGGAGCCTGCTTGGGAGGCTCTCTCTCTCTGCCCCTCCCCCTCTTGCTCTCTCTCTCTCTTCCTCTTCTCTCTCCCTCTCTCTCAAAATAAATAATAAACTTAAAAAAAACCACACACACAAATTTTTAACTGACCTCAGACCTGGCTTCAAAATCTGGCTCCACAATTTACTAACTGTATGACACAAGTGAATTTTTCATATGTTTGAGTCTCAATTTTCTTGTTTGTAAATAAAATTGACTTCAGTACAGTTTTGTAAGGGATCAGATGTTCTATGAAGTGCATACTAAGCACTCATTAAGTGGTAGTTATTATTATTATTTATTTCAGAGAGAGAGAGAGCACAAGAGGGGGAGAAGGGGAGAGGGAGAGAGAGGGAGAGAGAGGGAGAGAGAGAGAGAGAGAGGGAGAGAGAGGGAGAGGGGGAGGGAGAGAGAGAGAGAGAGAATATCTTAAGCAGGCTCCAGCTCAGTGTAGAGTCCTACCCAGGGCTTGATCCCATGACTCTGGGATCATGACCTGCACCCAAAATCAAGAGTCAGACCCTCAAATGACTGAGCCACCAGGTACCCTTGTAGTTAATATTTTTATTATGATTATGCATATCAAAATCAGGTCACTAACATGGGACAGAAAATCATTTATTAAATGTAATGTAAAATGCAGAATAAAATAAAGTAAAACATCACTAATTTGGAGATCTGAATAGTTGGGAGGAAAATATTTTTGATCTAAGAATAAACATTAATTGGGTCCTCACTATGTTGAGGTGCTATGCATCACAAACACTCCTCTTTGCCTCCTTTGGGGTATTTATTCACTAATTACTTGATTTCTTTTTACACTATTTACTTCCACTGGCTCCTTCCTTTTAGCTTATAAAATAGTGTTCACATTGATGTGATTTGATGTGGGGTTCAGGAGGGAACAGTCAAGAAAGAATTTTTGAGAATTTTCAGCGCAAAAAAAAAAAAAACACCAACAAAACAAAACTGCTTTTATTAAAGCACAGGGACCGGACCTGTGGGCAAAAAAGAGCTGCCCTGGGATTGTGAGGAGCAATTGATTATATCCTTTGGAGTTGGGGGTGGTAAAGACAAAGGGAAGAAATTTCCAGAAAGACTTTCATATGCTAAAGAAGACTCAAAGGATCCTCCAGCCTGGCTATGTCAAGCTAAGGTTGTTTTTTTCCTCTAGTAAAGCATTGACATTAAGACAGTTGGGAGTTCCTGGAGGAAAGTCATACTCTGCCTGTCTCAAGTATTTGTCAATGGGCTGCAGGTTATAAGGAAATTTAATTTCATATACATTTCCTTCTGCCTTTGTTCTCCACACCATTCCCCTCTGAACAATTTTGATCCCAAATCTTTAATTTTGCTGAGAGTGGAAGGTCTTATTCTCCCGAACTTCTTCCTGCTGAATAGAGGTGTGGAGATGTTGCTACCTAGGGTCAACACTGGTCAGTTGAGAACTTATATGTAAAAGTTACCAGAAGCAGAGGCAGCCAATCCAAGGTAGACAAATAATGCACCTTCTTGAGTAGAAGGATCAATCTGTTGGCTTGAATCTATGGCAGTGAAGGAGTCTTGGCAACAAGCAGGGAGGACACTGGAAAACAATAAAATAAGGTTAATATGTATTATGAGAACAAGAAGCCCAATAAAAACGGCCTTTGATAGATACCAAAGTCTTCCTCCAGTCCATGAGTTTAACCAATCACTAAAGGAAAGGGAGAGATTGTTTAAGCACCAATTTGAGGGGCGCCTGGGTGGCGCAGTCGGTAAGCGTCCGACTTCAGCCAGGTCACGACCTCGCGTCCGTGGTTCGAGCCCCGCAATCAGGCTCTGGGCTGATGGCTCAGAGCCTGGAGCCTGTTTCCGATTCTGTGTCTCCCTCTCTCTCTGCCCTCCCCGTTCATGCTCTGTCTCTCTCTGTCCCAAAAATAAATAAACGTTGAAAAAAAAAATTAATAAAGCACCAATTTGAGTATTTATATCTTTTAGCAATCCAGTTACTTTTTTATGATATCTGGAACATGTACACAACATTCTGTTTTATGATAGCACGGTTCCACCTTGTGCAGCAGTTAATATCTAATTGCCAATTTGAGAGTCATTTAAGGCCTTAATGGTATATATCCAGTGGTGTAGCATCATACACTCGTTTGTTAGCAAGCAATCAGGTAATTAATAAGAGGCACCTTAATGGAAAAAAAAAAGAAAATATGTTAATGGTTGGAGCAAATTTCAAACTCAGTGTCTTGAGTCTTGGTGCTTACAATCTAGTATCTACAAAGATGTGTTATTGAAACATTTTCTGTCTATATTTATCCTCATTTTTAATCAGAGATAGCCAAGTCAAGACTAATTCATTTGTAAAAGAAGTCCAATTGTAATAAACGTGGCCTAATTATTTACAAAAGTTCAGCAGAATAGTGATTGATCATATATATCTTTTAAAATCTGTTTTGCTGGAACTTTAATAAGGCATCTCTAGATTGACTTTTAGCAGCCTCTCTAGGCCAGAACCAAGCCAAATATTTGCCATCAGACCTGCCTGTAATACCTGTAGATTGGGTGAATTCTTCTTCTTGAGATTCCAAAATATCCTGAGGTTCCTGCACCTTCCAGGAAAGGACGTTCTTTACTCAACTGTTAAGACTGCTAGGAACCCTGTAAGCAAGGTACAGGCCAACATTTCCGAGGGGCTTTATTGGCTTCAAGCTTCATAAAGTCAGACTTAGTTCCTTAAAGCTATCTGGTCAAATCTGAGTCTGTGCATTGTAGAAGCTGCTATCAGGGCAAAACAGGTTTGAGCAATGGAATGTAGAAAAGGCCCACTTCAAAATATCCATAGGCCTTAACTGACCAATAGTTGTAAAGCAACCAGGCCCACTTACCAAAAAAAAGGGAAAATTCCATACATTACATATCTCCTCATCTTCCCCCCTTTAAAACAGTCCCCACTCACTACCTCCCTTGCCAACCACCTATCCTCTTCTGTCCTCCCTGCTGCTCACTTGTAGTGTATTCAATAAACTTCTATCTCCTCTGTTCTGCCTCAGGTAAATTCTTTCACCTCCTGCCCCACCAGCTTTCCAGCCAGCCATCACAACCCCACATTTGGGGGCCCCATCTGATTGAAAGTCCACCCCATTTAGGCAACACATGCGTGTCTCTCAACTATAATATTTCAGTCAAAAGACTTGGTAAATTAATCAATGTTTCCAATAGTGTCCTGTTACAAGGAGAACAGATTCTTATTAAACTAATGCAAATAATTATAATTGTCACGAAAAAAAGATACCCACTGAGAGTTTTTGAATTTCACAGGGCTTAGGTTAAAAGAAAAGTTACAAACACTTCAATTGTTAACAAAGGAATTTTATCATATTTCTGTATATCATGGATATCTTAAAAGAAAGTTTCCTTAATCTGGAAGAGCAAACATTTGAGAACTAGCATGTGTTCAAACAAGAGTCATGAAAACTATAATCATCTTCCTCAGTTGATTTCGTCCCATGTTGTGGATTCCTTGCTCAGTTTGAATGCAGTTTTTTAGTTAGTTCTGGAAATTCTCATGATTTTAAAGATATCAAAAAAAAAAGTATTTGTCAAAGGACTTTTTTATAAATCTCATTGAAGACTGAAACACATTTCACAAGATAATAAGAACAATAACTATAAATGCCAAAAGACTCAAAAATGGATATGGTTCAAGATCTAATGAGAGGTAACAATATAGTGGCAAGGAAATCTGGTTATTTCTGTGACATATAACACTTCTATAATTCTATTAATATTGAAAATAATATTCATGATACAATATCAAGTGATGGCATCGTACCAAAGCATATTAAAACTTTAGAAATTGTATATAATCTCTATAATAGTTATAGCATTTACCCAAACACCATAACCTAAGGCTTATTATTTAACAGTGCTTCCAGAGTAACAACATACCAAATAAAAAGGCCTAATTAGTCAAAAAGACTTCATTCACAACTTAAAATCCAGGTAGTTTATTTTAAAATCTCAGAAGGGTTATAAAGTGCATGCCTAAATAGGTTTACAGATCATTACATAACTTAAAACTTAATTATTTATTTAACCAAAGTGTCAATAAGAGATTCCAAAGGCAAATATGTAAAAGGTTATATAGTTGTTAGCAAAACTTAGCCTCTTTTTTTTTAATTTTTTTTTTTTTCAACATTTATTTATTTTTGGGACAGAGAGAGACAGAGCATGAACGGGGGAGGGGCAGAGAGAGAGGGAGACACAGAATCGGAAACAGGCTCCAGGCTCTGAGCCATCAGCCCAGAGCCCCATGCGGGGCTCGAACTCACGGACCGCGAGATCGTGACCTGGCTGAAGTCGGACGCTTAACCGACTGCGCCACCCAGGCGCCCCAAAACTTAGCCTCTTTAATATTGAGAAGTTTTAACTAAGTAATCAAAGACCTGATAAAAACAAAACACAGGGGGTGCCTGGGTGGCTCAGTTGGTTAAGCATCTGACTCTTGATTTTGGCTCAGACTGTGATCTCACTGTTTGTGATTTTCAAGCTCCATGTCAGGCTCTCTGTTGACAGCATGGAACCTGCTTGGGATTCTATCTCCCTCTCTCTCTACCCCTCCCCTATTCATTCATTCATTCATTCTCTCTCTCTTTCAAAATAAACAAACAACTTTAAAAACATAGAAACCATGGTTTTCTGGGTAGACAAAGAGAAAAAACTTTGTTTGCATTTTCTATCAAGAGTAGACCAACAATCAGAGAAAACATTTTTTAAACAGAAAAGCAGAATTTCAATCTTATACCAGTATACTTTTAAAATCCATTCATCTTGATCTTAGTCCTGACCACATATAAAATCTCTTTTCAACGATTTCCTTTCATAAACTTTCTACAACTTTTTTATTCAGTTACTTCCCTTATTTCCATCAGTATTAATTACATTTAGCAGAATTTTAATTTTAGAAATCTTAGTCTCCATTGAAAACTAAGTAGTAACCAATCATAACTGTTATACCAGAATTCTTTAGATCTAAAATTTGTAAGCACATTTCACAATTTTTAAAACATAGATTTTTCCATAGCACAATCTTCAATAAAGCACAAAGCATATTTATCAACAGACCCAAGTATCCTCAGCTTCTCTGCAATAAGAATCCAAAAGCACAAACCTATGTTCAGTAATCAATGCCTAAGTCTTATCTCATTTGGAATCCAATGAATTCAATCCAATTTATCATCTAAGCAAAACTTGAAAGCTTCAGGTTACCAAAGACTTTGAAAGCTATCTTAACAATTACCCATGAAGACTTTGAGACAAAATTCATGATCATTTTAAGTCATCTTTTTGCTAAGAATTGTAACAGATAACATGAGCTTCTTTGACTTTAGTAAACCTAAGTAGAATAAAAGTTTCATATTGAATGCTAATAACTCTAAGACATGTCTATCTTAATTAAACCAACAAACTTAAATTAGTTGAAATACTAAATATGTTCCACCTGGGTCCACTTAAAAGTCAATTTGTTCCCCATTGTCAATTTTTACCTGGGACACTAGTGGGGAAATCTGAAGTGGGCAGTGTAAGTCCAAGGGGGTGCTCTTTGCTTCGTGACAGTGAGGGTAGGAGAAGCCAAGGGTGCCTGAGAAATCAAGGATGGTATAGGAGTTAGTTATGTAGGCTGCTCCCAAAATGGTACAGAACAGGAGGAGGGGGAGAGAAAAGCAGAAGAGGTGAGGTGCCTCCAGGAAGGCTGGAGGTGGATAAAAGTCTAGAGGGCAGAGAAGGAGGTCTCCTGGTCCTAAAGGTCATAAGCTTGAGATGAAAAGACAGATTTTCTTTCCACCAACAAGTGGAATTAGGCAGTCCATGTCAGGCCAGATAAGACAGGGAAATTCCCCAAAACAAAAGGAGTTTTGGTAGCTGCTTAGGATATTCCTTAAAGCCCCAGTCCCAAAGTAGACTAACTGGAGACTATTGGCTCCAATTATCATAGCCATTAATGCAGGAAATTCATGAGGTAGAAGCCCCCAGATACAGCTAGAGTAACTCGGATGTATTAGGAGGAACATTGAGTCAGAGAGTCAGTGTTCCCTTCATCAGGGATGGCCTGTGTTTCCTCCAGCAACCTGGGTTCATTCAGAGGAGAGTTGTTTAGACAATCATCCAATATGTCAGGAGGGAGTTAATGAGCCTGGTTAGTGGCCAAGCACATTCTGCAAGAGGCCCTTATGTCATGGTCCTGATTTCGGGCCACACAGGCCTGGACTAAGGGTACCTCTGCCTATTTGTTCTGTTTCCTGCAGAAAAGATCTAACTGATAGGTCATATTGAAGTTTAATGTCCCATTAATGGGCCATTTTTCCCTTATATCCAAAGGAGTACTGAGGCCATGCAGTGTTACAAAAGAAGATTAGCTTTTTTTCCCCTTAAATCTTTCAATCTAAATTGTTTCCAATGGGTTAAAAGGCATCCCAAGGCAGAGTTCTTGGGAATTGAAGAAGTCCATTACCAGGAAAAATCCTCTCTGAATCCCAGGTGGTGTCCCATGCAGGATATATCAGAGTTCCTGCTGTCAAACTAACCCAAGGCATCCCTCAATGAAATCATTATGATCACCACCCTGCCCTGTAGGGGCCAGCATCCCTCCACTTCCCCATTGCATTCTGGACTACAAATGGGTGCCAGCATGTGGAACAAGATACTGTGCTGTGCCTTGCCTTGCTGTGAAGAACCCCACATTTTTAACCCAAGGAAAATACTAGAAAGTTTTACAAAGGGAAATCACCCAATTTTGTAATTTAAGTAGTTAGCAGAGGACATTGATGGAAAACAGTAAAGACAAATCCATCATGATCTAACCAACATTCCAACATATGTAGTCCTTACAGCCGACTTCCCTAGGAAACGGCCCGGGTTGGATTTTAATCCAGTCAGGTACGGGTTTCAGCCAGTTCACAGCAGAGGTCTCACAGCCAGAAGTGGTTAGACCAGAGGTGTGAAGGGGATCACATTAGACCAATGAGAAGGAAACCTCACATGGGTGTCTTAAGATTGGCAGCCATCCTAGTGACTTAGGTAGCTTCCTGTGCCTAGAAAGACAATTTTGTATAAGAAAAGGAATAAAAGAAGGCATCAAGTTTTTGGGTTTTATTACCATTTTAGCCATGGTACTAACTTCCAGTCAAAAGGCAGGCTTTCTCCTCCCCAGAAAGTAGCCATGGGCTAGAGGATTGCAGCCTGAGCAATTGACATGAAAATGTTCCAATAGGACTTTACTCCTTGAAAAGTGCCTGAATGAAAGGAAGAGAAGAGGAAGTACTCACCAAGCTTGCATCAAAGTTCAGAGTCCAGATGAGAAGACTCAGGCCCCATGTTGGACACCAAAAATGATGTGCTTCAATGTGGATTTGGAAGCGAATAGTCAGGAAAGAATTCTTGAGATGTTTTCAGTGAAAAAAAAACCAACAAACCAAAAAAAGGTAATTTATCGAAGCACAGGGACAAAGACCTGTGGGCAGAAAGGGCTGCACTGGAATTGTGAGGAACAATTGATTATATCCTTTGGAGTCGGGGGGTGGTAAAGACAAATGAAGAAATTTCCAGAAAGATTTTCATATGCTAAAGAGACTCACAGGATCCTGGAGGCCTAGCTATTGTCAAGCTAAGGTTGTTTTTTTCCCTCTAGCAAAGCATTAACATTATGACAGTTGGGAGTTTCTGGAGGAATGTTGTACTCTGCCTGCCTCAAGTATTTGTCAGTGTGCTGCAGGTTATAAGGAACTTTATCTTCATTTCCTTTGCCTTTGTTCTCCACATCAAGATCTCTCGCATTGTCAAGGATTGTATCCTGAACCCAAAGACATAAGGAAAAGCTCTTCTGGCCCCAGTTCTATTACACACTTGAGGAATAATCATAAACCTGTTTGCAGGAAGAGTAACAAACAGCACACCCTTTAAATGAATGGTCATTTCACAATGTGTCATTTCCTTTAAGTGATTCTGGAAATCAATTAGTTTCAACCCATTTCATTGTACTGACTACTAAGATGAAGACAAAAGACCCAATGAGACTTCTTTAGCTTGTGACAATGTATTCTCCTCCAAAAAAAATGACTTGGAGAAACTTAATATTCTATAAGTGAAGTTTTACAAAACATTTTTCCCACGTAATGGAGATAGTTTGTTGTATTATGCAGTACACTTCATGTGTTCCCAGGTGCATATCGATGGTTCTGCTTCATAGCACCCACATCCTCATGGCAAGCAATGAAGTCCTGTTTCTGTTATGACTGTCACTGTTGTTTTGACTGCCTTTAACCTGCTTGGCAACTTGAGAATCCTTTTGTCAGGATCTGCACCCATAAAGAGGCCATGGTGTGGCCTTTGTTGATAACTGTTTTCACTTCTCTGACAGATAGTTTCTAATGCCTTGAATATAGTGACAGTGATCCCACAGTGACAGCTAACACTGAAAAAATCCTACAGTCCAATTTAACTACAAGATGTTGGGGGAAAAAAAGATGTGGAAAAAAACACAGAAACCTAGGTGAATTGAAAGAAAGGTCATAGAGTACAAATGCAAACTCCTTCCAGGAATGTTTGAGAGTGTCTGATTATGTACATTCTTAGCCACCATTAGGTATTATGCTATTTAAAAATCTTTGTCAATTGGATTAATTGGAAATAGTATCTAGTTATAATTTATAGTTTCTTTATTTAATATTTAACATCTTAATTTATCATTTCCGTCTTTTACTTGTTCACTTTCCTTGCCTTTTTTAAATGTTTATTTATTTTTGAGAGAGAGTACAAGTGGGGGAGGGGCAGAGAGGAGGGGAGACACAGAATCCAAAACAGGCTTCAAGCTCTGAACTGTCAGCTCAGAACCCAATGCAGGGCTCAAACTTGTAAACCGTGAGATCATGGCATGAGCTGAAGTTGGATGTTTAACCAACTCAGCCACCAGGCGCCCCCAAATTTTATTTTTTAATGTTTATTTATTTTGAGAGACCAAGAGAGCACCAGTGGGGGAGGGGCGGAGGGAAGAACAGAGAATCCCAAGCAGGCTCCCCACTGACAGCAGACAGTTGATGCGGGCTCAAACTCATGAACCACTAGATCATGACCTAAACTGAAGTTGGACACTTAACCAACTGAGCCACACAGGCACTCCTGTAGATAAATAATTTTAAAAGAGGATTTGCTCACAGATCTTAGTCAATCCAGGTTGCCATAACAAAATACTATAGACTAGGTGACTTAAACCACAGGAATGTATTTTCTCACAGTTCTGGAGGCTAAAAGTCCAAGATCAAGGTGTCAGCATGGTCAGTTTCTGGTGATGACTCTCATCCTAGCTTATAAATGGCTGACTTCTCACTGTCTTCTCACATGGCACAGAGAGAAAGAGCAAGCTCTCTGGTGTCCTCTTCTTATAAAGACACTAATTCCAGGGACACCTGTGTGGCTCAGTTGGTTAAGCATCTGACTTCAGCTCAGGTCAGGATCTCACAGTTGGTGAGTTCGAGCCCCGTTTCAGACTCGTGCTGACAGCTCAGAGCCTGGAGCTTGCTACAGATTCTGTGTCTTCCTCTCCCTCTCTCTCTCTCTCTCTCTCCCTCTCTCTCTGGCCCCTCCCCTGCTCACATTCTGTCTCTGTCTCTCAAAAATGAATAAAATTAAAAATTTTTAAAGAAAAAAAGACACTACTTCATTATGAGGGCCACATCCTAATGACTTCATTTAATTATCTTCCAAAGGCCCCATCTCCACATACCACCACAATGGGGATTAGAGCCTCAACATATGAATTGGGGGAGGACACAAGTAGGAAGTAGCACTTCCTACTCAGAGGGGCATATGCCCAGTCATAGCTCTCAGCTCATGGCCTATTTCACGGGCACCCAATGTCTACCTTGAGGGTAGCCCCACTACTTCTGTCTGTATTGTGCATATTCCTGCTCAGCATACTATTTTCAGGTCTAACTAAAGGGTTGATGGCACTGCCACTATATTGTTCTTTCACTTTTTTTTATATCTGACATGACAGTCTGTAGTCATGCTGAATTGTCTGCCTGGCAGCCCAAGTTAACTGCCCAAGTACCATGATTGTTTTTGCTAGCGCTCTGGTTACAAATTTGCTTGGATTTTTAATACCCTTCTCTAAACCTTATTTTCCAGTAAAGCACTGTCATTTTTAGTGTGCAGTTTTTGCCAAATACAGGATTTTTCAGAAACACATACATTGCATGTTGCCAGAAATGCCTATATATGCAAAAATGCACAGAAAAGAGCAAGTTAGCAAATAGTTTATATATAGCATGATTCAATTCTTGTTAAAACATACATATATATGTACATAAGAAAAGAGATTTTTTGTAGCTGTTTGTATGCATTTTCTAATTTTTTCCCTGCATTTTATGTGTTTATAAAGGAAATGGTAAGTTTTTAAAACTAAGAAACAATTGATAGCCCATAGTCTGACCATTTAGACAACTAGAAAGGGCACCTTGAAGGACTAAGAGATGAAGGTGGAATAAGTCTATAATCACTGTGGCTTAAAGAAGTCTCAATAGTCCATTCTGAGTGTCTCTGGAAGAGACCTTTTCACTAACCCCACACTAGCAGAAGTTAAACTGTCCTTTGCAGGATAAAGAGAAGAGCAAAGTGGACTAAGAGTGGGGGATTGATTATTCTGAATTGTTTTTTCGTCGTCATCATCATCGTCGTCGTTGTTGTTTGGTGAAGACTACTGAGAAGCCAGAAATCTTTTTTTTTAATATAACTTACTGTCAAGTTAGCTAACATACAGTGTATATAGTGTATTCTTGGCTTTGGGAGTAGATTCCCATGATTCAATTGGAGAAGCCAAAAATCTGACAAAGTTATCAAGACAAAATCTTAATGAAAGAGAGAGAGAGAGAGAAAAACTCGTTTAGATCTTTAAAAAAAACACCTTGTACTGTGATAGTCACTTTAATATGTCATCTTCACAATATTTCTTGACATATATATTACTGTCTTCACTTTACACGTGAGGAAACAGACTCTGAGAATGTAAGTACTTAATGAGGTTATGAAGCTAGTAAGAATGGAAGCAGGGATTCCATCCTACCTTTGTCTTTAAAATTTGTTATTTCAGAGAAAATCACATAGTATGGATCACACTATTTTATCAGCAATTTATCTGCTCACATTTGGACTACCTGTGTGACTTTAGAAACTATCAGTCCCCTTTTTTATGCTAAATTAGTCCCTACCCAATACCTCATCTTGTTTTATGATTCTGACTATGACCATACATAAACAGTTGACCAGAGATAGGAGATTTTTGATTATCCTTGCCCCAGAATTGGAGAAAACTCACTTGCTAGAAGGCACATAGTAAATGGGAGCCCAGGTTGCAATCTCCTCCTGACAACGTGCATTGCTGTGCTGCCTCCCCTTCCAGGCTCTATAGCAGGGCCTCTGGGGCACAACACACACAGATAGTTGTCTGTCTTCCAATCATTCTCTGTCCTTCTACCTTCTCACTGGGCCCTAAATACAGTTAGCATTTCTTTCTAACCACACAAATTATGCCATTAGTCTAATCATTACATTTTTAAGTTCAGTTTGAATATTTTTACTTCTAATATTAAACAGATCTCAATCGAGGTCATCTATAACATTGTAAAGGTAACACCCTAAGGACCTCACAAAATCTCACTTTCTTTATCCCTTCTAGTCTTTTCATTTTCCATCTGTTCTGAATTGCCAATTTCTAACATGTGGAACCCTCTGAAGCTTGGGAAACTCCAATGAGTACACACTACTTTGCTGTAGCTGCTGAACCATTTTCCTCTTCTTTTGATTCTACCCCACACATCCTTTCCCTTTATGGTTGGCTCTTGCAATTCTCCTTGATGCCCAGCCTGCTTTCTCTTTAGGTCAGTCTTGAGCATTCAGGAAAGTTAAGGGACACTAGAAACGTTAAAACTATATGTAGCACGTATGTCTCACAACTAGAACATGACATTCATTAACATCCTTAACGAAAGCCTATAATCCTGTCATAATCTAATGCCTTCTGAATTGTTCCCCCCCCAAAAAAAATCAATTATGGTAAAGATATTTTTTATTGTGAACAGTATTATTATATTCTGGTATTTAAAAAATCAAGAATATGGCATAAATGATAGCTCTCAGCTCTTCATAATTGCAAAAATCCTATTTCCCTAAGCCGACCATCTAGGATAATGGTCTTCATTGCATTGTGTTGATTTGAAAGCATGAATATGGAACAACAGAGCTGACCTCCATTTCCCACAGAATCTATTGTGTGTCAAATGCCAAAGTAGCTAAAGAGGCTTTACACAAGAGCCAAAAGATATTTAACCTCTTAAAAAGCATCCCTGGGGGGGGGGGGGGATGGGGGGAATTCCTTCCCAGTGGAATTAGATCATTTTAGCACCTTTTTCTCATATTCTTATTTCCCATGGTCTTAGCTATTTCTCCAGTTTCCAGGGTCATCCTGCAACTGTAACTCTAGCTCAATAATTCAGCTTTCCACATTTTCACAGGACTCCTATTTTCAAACTTGACTTCCTGTGTGATCCTAGCTCTTGCCTTTCAGGCTTAACATCATGGCC
Source organism: Lynx canadensis (assembly GCF_007474595.2). NCBI lineage: Eukaryota > Metazoa > Chordata > Mammalia > Carnivora > Felidae > Lynx > Lynx canadensis. The sequence goes on from NC_044308.2 coordinate 93,143,537, forward strand.
ACTTTGTGTGTTCTGGTTCTGACCATGTTTGAACAACCAGCCCTGGAGAGTAAGAGCATCACACTGGGCACACAGGAAGCTAATTAATGAACCACTAGGAGTGGTTCAATATTAAAGAAAAGAATATTCTGACATTTGTTCACTGGTAAGGAACACTTTATTCAGAACTATTGTGATAGGTGTCAAGACTATCACTATAGGGAAAAGAGATCAGACTCAACAGTAAATACAGCAAAGACAGCTGAGAATTTGTAGCTAAGGAGCAGAGTTGGAATGGGGAGGGTTGTCAGTGGATACAAAATTACTAAGAGAAGACTTCAAGCGTAGGGGGATTATTGATAAACCAATTTAACAGAATTCTTGTTGAAGGCAGATCAGGGTGATGAAATATTGAAGGTGAAGGATGAGGAATTTGATTCGATATCAAAGGTGATCAGCTATCAAGGGTAGGGGATTTCTCTAAACTGACTTAGCAGGATACTTGATAAAACTGGACGTGGCAGGCAGAAGAAGCTTCCAAGGACAAGGACTAGTCAGAAAGAGGGCTCAAAGGAGCCAGTCTATAGTTTGATCAAAGAGGGGGAGTCTTTGTCAGCCCACATCAGAATTTATAAACAAAAGAAAGGAAGAAGGAAGTTACCACACTTTTAAGGACTTTCTGATTGTGGCACTGTGTCATTACATGGTACTTTATATGTATTGTCTTAATCATAAATAGGAAGTTGTCACTATTCTCACCTAACATATGAAGAAATTGAGGCTCAAAGAAATTAAATAATAGGTCCTGGCATCAGAAGACCTAGATTTGATGTTGGGTTTTTCCTATAACCTTTCACCATCTCTACTGACTTTAAGCAAGTTACTTAACCTCTCTGTTTCAACTGATGTGCAAAATTGAGATAATATACCTTCCTCCCAGGTCTTTTATCAACTATTGTTTATGTGAGGATGACTCCAGAATCTCTCGCATGTTCTATTTCTAGATTCATATCTCTATCTGTCTACTAGATAGATGCTCCTGGAAATTAATATCCAAACTGAACTTATTATCTTGCTTCAAAATACCTGTTCTGCTTCCTAAACTCTTAATCTCATTAAATGATGGCTATATAATTTTCCAAGCTACAAACATCAGAGTTATAGTCAACTCTAGGTACTCATGACTCCCATAACCAGACACAAATACTTCCGTAAGTAGATACCTAACCCTAAGAGAAACATCTGCCAAAGCCACCTTCTCGATTATGTCCTTATGGCCGCTTCAGTCATGTCCTCGTCACATCACCTGGGCTGCAATGACAGTCTCCTAGTGGCCTCCTTACCAATAATCATTATCTGTCCCAATCTGTCCTTTTAATTGTCATTATTGTCATATCTATTAAAACTAAATTTGATCATGTCACTGTGCTGTTTAAAAATTCTGTTAACATTGCCTACCAGTGAAATCCAAAGTCCCTAGTTAGGCATATTAGGACCTTACCAGTCAGTCAGGCTCATCTTCTTGCCACACAGCATCTCTAGCCCCACTCCCCACCTAACATCTATTCAGGGAACTCTCACTCTGTATCACCTGTTCCTTCTCTGAAATGCCCATTCTCTAATTTTGTACCTGGTAAAATGCCTTCAAGATCCAAGTCAACTGTCATCATTGTCCCTGAATTCCTTTGGCATCACCTGCACCTCCTCCAGACCACAGCACTTTGTTCATGTGCCTCTAGCATAGTCCTTCAGCACAAAGGAAGTTAATGTCTCATACATCTGTTTCTCCCATCAAACTAAAGCCTTCTTGAATGCAAAGACCGTGTGTGAGGTAAATGTGTCACACTTATATCCTGAGCCTTACTGAATCTAAAATATGAGGATACCTACAATATATTGTTTAAGCCACAAATTTATAGAAAATAAAAGAGCTCTTTTTGTCCATCATTTGAAATAAAGAGAAATAAAGACGACTACATTTCAATTGTGCACTGTTAATTCAAATTCAGTAATGTTCCCATTCATTTAAAATTAAGGAAAAATAGGGTCCAAAAAAACCTTTTCCCCTAGGATTAAAACACATTATTGTATAATTACAGATCATATTTTAAAAATTCAAGTGTGTTGCTTCTTTTGGGATTTGATTTCTTTCGTTCCATTTACTATGTTTATAGCATGTATGATAAGCCTCCTACAGTTATTTCCTGAGTAGTTACTAGAAAAAAAAATTTTAAATATCTTATAGTTTTTCCTTAGAAATATCAGGGCATCTGGGTGGCTCAGTAGTTAAGCGTCTGACTTCAGCTCAGGTCAGGATCTCATGGTTTGTGGGTTCGAGCCCCACATCGGGTTCTGTGCTGACAGCTTGGAGCCTGGAGCCTGCTTCAGATTCTGTGTCTCCCTCTCTCTCTGCCCCTCCCCTGCTCATGCTCTGTCTCTGTCTCAACAATAAATAAGCATTAAAGAAATATCAAGTCACCAGTGCCAATAACTTCACAATGTATCTTCTGGGTTACTATGAGTTTTAGTTAAAATTAAATTCTAGAGAAAGAATAAAACAATGCCATTTGCAGCAATGTGGATGGAACTGGAGCGTACTATGCTAAGTGAAATAAGTCATGGAAAGACAGATATCATATGTTTTCACTCATATGTGGATCTTGAGAAACTTAACAGAAGACCATGGGGGAAGGGAAGAGGGAAAAAAAAGTTACAAACAGAGAGGGAGGGAGGCAAACCATAAGAGACTCTTAAATACAGAGAACAAACTGAGAGTTGATGGGAGTTGGGGGAGAGGGTAAACTGGGTGATGGGCATTGAGGAAGTCATCCGTTGGGAGGAGCACTGGGTGTTGTATGTAAGCCAATTTGACAATAAATTATTTTTAAAAAATAAATAAAAACAAAAGTCTGAAACAAAATTAAAAAATTAAATTCTATGATAGAAAAAAGTTTTAAATTATTCTGCATAAAAATAATTCTAAATGAGTAACAAACTTCTAGATATATAAGTATGTTATTTGAAATATTCTACCCTGATTTAGTTATCAAACATCAGCTACAAATGTTCTAAACTATTTATGTTTGCAAAATATAAATGTCTTAATTATTACATAATCTACCTTGTAACATATTAAATTTTAATTATTCAATAATGTACCTTAAATTATTATATAATCTAAATAGTATATAATCACTATAATCTTTTTGATTTACACTGACCCATCCCAAGTTACTCTGAACCACAACTTAAATTTGTAGTGATATTTAGAACTTTTTCTAAGCAGCATCTTTTTTTTTTATCTTTTCTTTTAAATCCAGTATAGTTAACATACAGTGTTGTATTAGTTTCAGGTATACAATATAGTGATTCAACATTTCTATACATTACTCAATCTAAGCAGTGTATTTCAACAGACAGAACCATGTGGATGTTCTACTTCTTGTTCTTTGCTGTAGAACTTAACATATATTCCTGACTTATATTTAACAACTACACTATATTGTAAAGAGTGTTTTATTTACACACTTTCTCAAAAATTGAAATGCAACTTTCTACAGTTAGTTTTCCCAACACTGTTCCTCTAGATGATATAGCCTGGTCAATTTCATTTCTGTGAAAAAGATAACAGAAATTTTATCTAACTTTCAGGTATATTTTACATTGTCAGAGTTTGCTAGCTGCCTACTCAATATCTATTCTCTTCTTCTTCCCTATTAAGTGTAATTACAATTTTGTTGGCAGCATCCAGGTGCTCAAGAGAAAAAGTATCTATATTTCCCAACCTCCCTTGCTAAGAGGGTGGCCATAGGACATAGACGAGGCCAATGCTATGGAAGTGGAAATTATTATTGGGGCTTCTGGGGAAGTTCCAGTAAAAGGGAATCTAATTCAGCTGACATAGTTATTTTTGTCCTTTGTTCTTCCTCCTCCTTTCTTAGGCCTTGACAGAGGGCCAAAAGAATTACAGACATCTCAAACCCTGACACCAAGAGTCACCAAGCCAACTTGAGCGACCAGACTTCTCATTACATAAAAAAAACCCAGACTTTATCTTGTTTATGTCACTATTATTTGAGTTTTCTGTTTCATGCAACTGAGCTGAATCCCTGAGAAATCTGTACTAACCCAGTAGTGTCAGTTACTAGACCCACCCTACAAACCTAACCGCACAAAAGAACATTATTTTTCACATATGGATTTTATTAAGTTTTAAATTTCAGTACCTTAATAAAAGTCATTAGACAAATCCAATTCTGTTTATGTATGAAAAAACTTTTGAGAGTGGGTCCCAAAAAAAGAGCACAATCATAATAAAGAGACAAGACAATGAAAGGAAGGTCAGCATCCTCGAAGATAGATTCCTCCACAGTAGAGCACTGAAAAAGAATTAGGCAGAGTCCAACAGAGCTGGTTCTGAAAATAATAGCTATGTTTAAAACAAACAAACAAAAAAACTAAGGAAGGAAAAGACCATGAACAGCAGAGTCTTTGAAATGTGTACAATGTTATGAAAATAATTATTTGTTCTATGTATCTATTCTTTACATTGTAGCTCCATTATTTTGTTTAAAGTCCCCAGTATGTCAGACATAGTCATACATACCCATCATATATGAAAGATTTCAGATACATTTTCACATTCATTGAATATGTTTTAAATGCCTACTATGTGCCAGACACTTTTCTACACTCTGGAGATATGGCTATAAAGGAGACAGTTAAAGCTTCTGTCACTAAGGAGCTTATAGTCTGAAGGGAAGGAAAACAGATATAAACAAGTTAGACAGTGGCAAGGGCTGAAGAGGAAAAAAGGAAGGAAGGGGTTTAAGAAGTCAGGAATAGGTATGATTTTAAATGGGACAGTGAGGAAGCCTCGATGAGAAGATGACATTTAGTAAAGATACAAAGGGTATGAGGAAACAACTTATGTTGATATCTAGGGAAAGAACATTCCATGCTAGGCCAGTGGGGGATGCCAGGATAAGCAAAAGCAGAAGTTGGGAGGCTGAAGTGCTTACTTCAGGGTACAGTTGGAGGCCAGCAGGGCTTAGATTTTAGAATAAAATTTTAGAATAATGTGATGGTGTCACATCTCATGCACCACATCCATTTGCTTAACATTCATCCATAACATAAAAAAACTTACATTTGACCCTTCTAGTTTCCAATGATTTTTGGAGGGTTTTTTATGTGGAACATTTTATAAAATAAAAACAACGGTAGAATTCTTGATATATCATGAGAAAATTTGTGTTTAAATACCTGGTCAGAAAGAACTACATTTTCATATTGTTACCAATGTTTAAAAAGTGATGGCACTCAAATATTTCTTATACTTTTTAAATCTCAGGTTTTCAGAAATGTGCTGCACATATTAACTACTAGATTCAGCCTTTAGAAGATTTTTATCCTGTAATACAAGTAATTTTCTGAAAGAGTATTGCTTGTGTGGAGAAAATTAAGCGCCTGTCTCAATTTAGGAGTATGTCTGAAAGAGTCTCCCTTAACAGGGTTATATTCTTAGGGGTCAGAAATAGTAGATTGAGGTTTGTAATGTGTATCAAAATGGAAATTTTATTTTGATAGACTTTATATCATTCCAATTGCCCCGCTGAAATGTAGACATAAGAATACTAAAATCTGCTGCATTAAAATTTTAAACTCATTGCTCTAAAATGAATGTATCTGGACTGCCTATCTGTGTGGGGTGAGTCATTTATCCTCTTATTCTCCCACAGAGAATTTGATTGCATCCAAACTACCCAGCTGGAGAATTCAGCTACCTTTGAAAAAGTTGATATCAAAGATCTGTGAAGAGTTCTCCTACCCTGTGCGGGAGCTTGAATGTGGCCTGAGGTAGCCATCATCACCTCTTCACAGCTAAAAAAGCCAGAAGAGGCATCCTGCCATCTTGGTTAGGTATTTTCAGCCTTTGTGAATGTACCACTCTAGAAGATGAGAGAACCAATTTTAGTACGTTCATGCTTATTTTCAAAAATGTTTGTGTTACTTTGACTCATCTCTCCCTCAATATTCATATCAATTAAGACATACCCAATTAGGTTTCAGAACTTTAATTATTAAAACCATTTAATTCAATCCATTAGTCCTCAGGTTGCAGGATTCTAAAATAAGTAAGTAATGATGACTGTGTGTTTGTACATCTTTGTCTTAAAAAATAATACAGAGCCTACTCTTGAATGTATTTGTAATAGCAGGTACTATTCTGAAAACTCTAAAACTATTAATTCACTTGATCCTCCAGCCAACCCTCAGAGGTAAGGGCCATTATCACCCTACAGACAAGGAAACTAAGTAACATGGAGCTAAGTAACTGCCCAGCATCACACAAATGGTAAGTAGTAGTGCCAGGATATGGACCCAGAACTGTCAGTTCTAGACACTGCAGTATTAGCCATGATGTCATGCTGTTTAGCCTAATTTCTCAGTGCTATGTTTTCTTCAAGTGAAATATGGCTACAGAATTGTGAATCCATTATTCTTCAGATATGTAATTATGCATAAAGGCACTGCTAGTGAGAGATAGCCAAGGTAGTCACCTGATAATAGGAAATGTAAGCACATATCCATGCAAACATATTTAACACTACCAACATGTCAACTACTGTTAAACAAGCCAACTGTGTAGAAAGAAATTCCTATGAGTTTAGAAGAAAAATTCCTAAACCAAGGTTATTTGTAAATGGTTCAAATGAGAATGGGATTTGAGGTGTTATTGAAAAGACAGGAATAGGATTTGAGAAAGAGGAGGCATAGAAGGGAAGGACAGCTTGAGCAAAGAGCATGAAGGAGCAAAGCATACAATTGTTAATGGAACAGCAGATATACCAACTGCTGGAAAATTGGATTCACCAGCACCCACTGACACTCTAAGGATTTGTTCACTGATGTATGTAATGTTCTCTGAACATCTTGGAAAAAATAAGTATTTAAATTAAGCCTATCACTATTACTTTTGCTTATGTATTTTTCTTTCACCGAATCCTAATACTCAAAAGTCAGAGAAACTGCTGGCTTTAGAAAACTGGAACCCTTGGCTTCTAGATCATTCAATTACAGAATCAGAAAATTAGAGTCAAACCTGTACTCTAATCCAGCCCTAACACTTACTTTCCTGAGAGTTACTTAAACTCTCTAAACCCGTTTCCTTCTGTATAGTATGAGAGAATAGTACTTCTCATTTGTGTATTGTGGAAGAATTAAGATGAAATAATACTCATCATTCCCTCAGTATTGGCATTTGAGTTTGGCCATAGTAGGCTCTCAATAAATGTTTCTCCCATCTTGCCATCTCCTTTACACACACACACACACACACACACACTCTCTCTCTCTCTCTCTCTCTCTCTCTCTCTCTTACACTTCTAAGGAGATTCTTAGGATTATCCAGTATACCCTTCTTGATTCAGTAATGAGAAAAAACTAGTAATGTGAAATTATATATCCCAAAACAATCTAAAGATACAAGACTAATTCTGTCTCTTTGTTTGATTTTAACTTTGAGCTTGCTGGAGCTGAGATTTGCATTGTCTTTCCATTGACTATGAGCACATTTGAAACTACCATTGGAAAAGACACCCCTGCTCTAGATGTGAGTGCTCCTGGAAGCACTCTGGCTACTGCATCTCAGCAGGAGCTGACCGCTGACTTCCCAACTCCCTGGGCCTGCAGATCACATCCTTAATATATGCTTTCCTATGTTATTTTCTTTCTAGAAACCTGACAACATGTCTAATAAAAAACCATTTTACCTAATGCTAAAGTAAAAAGATTTCTGAAGGCATTTCATTACATTTATGTTGTTGATTAAGCAAAAAATAGAACCAATTGAACTCATTAACCAAGTATATTCAAGTTTCCTTTTTTGTTGATTCCTTGAGTCCTAGCCAAGTCTTTCCTCCTTACCATGTTCTTCTCCTCCATGCTCATTCTCGGTTTTGTGCCCAAATCTAGCCTTGCTTCTTTCCCATCCATGCAAGTCCGAGTTCTTTCTTGGCTCACCTTGTCACTAGGGTAACAAATCCTACCTACCCAGATTTGGTAGCAATTACTATCTTATTCAGATTTGCCTGCAATGTGATCAACTCTCTGCCCACCAAACTATAATGCTTCCTTAGTGAAGTCATTGTTTCCTAGTCTACTTCCTCAAAGAAAAGTGAACATTTCCTATAGCTCTACATCCCCTTTAATAACAATAACCACAATTGTTTAAAAAATGGCTAGCTATCATTGATGGATCCTGTTACGTGTAGCATTTCTCTACATTTTTTGCATCATTGCATTTAAGTCTTATAACAACTCTATGGTATGAGTATTATTATGTCAACTTTACAGATTAAGAAATTGAGAAGTAAGGTTATTTTTTTAATGTTTTATTTATTTTTGAGACAGAGAGAGACAGAGAGAGACAGAGCATGAACGGGGGAGGGTCAGAGAGAGAGGGAGACACAGAATCTGAAGCAGGCTCCAGGCTCTGAGCTGTCAGCACAGAGCCCGACGCGGGGCTCGAACTCACGGACCGCGATATCATGACCTGAGCTGAAGTCGACCGCTTAACCGACTGAGCCACCCAGGCGCCCAGAGAAGTAAGGTTATTAAATAACCTGTCAGGCCTCACAGCTAAGAAGTGGCACAGCCAGGACTATCTGACTTCCAAGTCCCCAGGTAGGCCTAGACAAAAGTGACCCAGAGCACATGCTAAAGGAACCCTGTGCCTCCAAAGTATTTTCTCCACTTTTACATTTTCTACAAAATAAGTTCTGTAGACCCTAACCCTTATTTTTCTCAAATTCTAGCTTTTCTCAAAGCTTCCTGTTCCCTTTACAGCCCGTTAAGTACTCAGCTTACACATCAGTGTCCCACATGCCTGACACATGCTCATCTATCAGACAGTATTCTCACTCAGCATGGGTATTAGCATATCTAAAACTCATATCTATACTTACAATGATGCCTATTTCCTGCTCAGGAGTTATAATATCCATACATAGATGAGAAGAGGGAATTTGCTACGAAGTATCACTAGATTGCCAGTCTGTAGCGTTTGAATACACAATTTGTACAGAGGTAAAAACTTGTTAGTCATCTAAGTTCATTTAGTTTTATTAGTTGTTGCTTTAAATTAAAAAGTTAGGGCTAATTACATTTTGATAATCCCTAAGCCACTTCTGGCAGACTAAGCCTAGTACACATCTGAAAATGACACTTGTATAATAACTGCTTGTAAGACAAAACTGGGGATTAAAACTATAAGCTTGCATTTTAATGTTCAAATACATAAAAGGAACCAAAATAATAATGCAGATATCCTTTGTTACACAGAAATTTTTCATGTAGAATTTGGAGATTACAGAATTAAACCCCAAAGAAAAGCCTCAATACCCAAAGAGTCAAAAGAAAAATAAGAGCAAAATAGACTTGAGTTTTGCTCAGTATTCATCCATAAGAAAAACATGCCTACTCCTCCTTAAATGCTTTTTAAAAATGAGGTTGGTTGAGGGGCGCCTGGGTGGCGCAGTCGGTTAAGCGTCCGACTTCAGCCAGGTCACGATCTCACGGTCCGTGGGTTCGAGCCCCGCGTCGGGCTCTGGGCTGATGGCCCAGAGCCTGGAGCCTGTTTCCGATTCTGTGTCTCCCTCTCTCTCTGCCCCTCCCCCGTTCATGCTCTGTCTCGCTCTGTCCCAAAAATAAATAAAAAACGTTGAAAAAAAAATTAAAAAAAAAAAAAAATGAGGTTGGTTGAAGAATGAAATGTAATACTTGGAAGATCAACAGCTACCCGGGGTAAAGAGAATAAGTGTGTCAACCAACATGCTGTAAATTTCACCCATCTGGAAAAAAATTCTAATTCTTGTGACACAAGTGTTGTGTCACAGCTCATTGTCAATGGGACACTGGCTTCAGTCATACTCCTAGTAACAGCAGCACCTTTCCCCATCCTCTTGTGAACATTGGTATGGCAGTTGGATCAGAAGCCACATTGAGAGAAGAGTCTGCATCTATGAGGGAAAGATTCCTTGGTACAAAGCTAACCTGATCAGTGACTTTGGCTTTGACACAGTCTTTCTATGACCAACTAAGCCTGCTGAGTTAAGCTAAAGACAATACAATAGCTCTTTTATACTCATCCAGTTTTACTCTGGCACAATATCATACAAGACACCTGATCAAAGAACCCAAAATAAAACCTTCCCATTTTGCTTTTGCACATATGAAATCCAAACACCTCATTCCCACGGTCTCATTCTAATGACCCCTTCTATACATTCCAATTCAGACAAGTGTGCCTAAACCACCTTATCCTTCCATCCATCTCACATCACTGGCCCCACTCAGGCAGAGCATAGAAGATACACTCACCCCCCTGTCTTCCAAGTCCATTAGAAGATCTTTTTATCAACACAACTCTTCAAAACCTACCATTCTACTTACTACTGAACTTAGAAACTGAATCACATGCCTTTGTATTCTACCTAAATCATGACCCCACCAACATTACAGGGATTTTTTTTAAAGGTGTAATAAATAAGGGTAAGGAGAGAGAGGGGTTAGGTGAGTACTGAAAACAGGGAACATGACTGAAAGTCTGTATGCAAAGGAGTTTGGCCCTCCCCAGGCATACTCTCTCACTGCAAGCAGCCAGGTTTCTAATTCCACCACACTCACCCCCATCCTGCTCACCAGTGGAGACCAGGAGCTAATTCTCTGTAGAATAAGCCTGAGAGGATTTAGATTCAGAGGCAGAGAACATGAGTGAGGCAAAGTGCTGGAAACAAAAAGTCTACATCCTGAATGCTGGGACCAACTAACCTTTAATTTCAAGCTATTCACAGAATGCTCACAGTGAGGTGTATGGCCCCTGATTACAAACTGAAGTTTTCTCAGGGGTGCCAGGGTGGCTCAGACTTACACTCAGGTTGTGATCTTGCAGTTTGTGGGTTTGAGCCCCACGTCGGACTTGCTGCTGTTAGCACAGAGCCCAATTGGGATCCTCTGTCCTCCTCTCTGTCCCTCCCCCACTAACGCTCTCTCTTAAAAAAAAAACTGGGGCACCTGGGGTGACTCAGTCGGTTAAGCATCGACTTCAGCTCAGGTCATGATCCTGTGGCCCGTGAGTTCAAGCCCCGCATCAGACTTTGTGCTGACAGCTCAGAGCCTGGAGCCTGCTTCGGATTCTGTGTTTCCCTCTCTTTCTGACCCTCTTCTGCTTATGCTCTGTCTCTCTCAAAAACAAATAAACATTTTAAAAGTTTTTTTTAAAGGAAATTGAAGTTTTCTCTAACAAAAACTGAACAGCCCCAGACAAAGTACCTACAGATGCTGACATTTGAGAACTATACCCCCTACTCAACCCAGCTAAATATACAGCCCACTTCCCCAATAGCCTTAAAATGACACCCACTGGTAGATAAAGCCTGGCCTCACAAACAGAAAGCTTCCAATCAGCCTTTTAGTGCCTGCTCATAAATATAAATGGCCATGTGAGAGTCACCAGAAGGTTAAGAAAAGTCTCTAACACAAAAGACAGAGAAGAAAACCAACAGAGAGAAGACAGTAGTCTGGAAGAATACAAAACAGATAAAACTCTATAAATAATGTCTTAAATGAGGTAAAAAAAAGATAGCACTTTTAAAAGGATAATGTTTTTTACAAAGGTGAAATTAGAGAAAAGTAAAAGCCCTAATAAATTAAAACATGATGGTATAAATTTGAATTTTTTAATAGTTTGGAAGATAATGTTGAAGAACTCTTCTGGAGAGTAGAACAAAATGGTAAGGAGTCAGAAAATAAGGAGAAAAAGATTAAAGATTTAGAGTATTCTTTCAGGGTATTTATTGTCTAATAACAACTCCACAAAAAGAGAAGAAAGGAAATAATCAAATAAATAACTTAAGACAAATTCCCAGAACAAAAGTATATATCCCAGATTTAAAAGGCAAACTAAGTGCCCAATGTTATTAAACACATACACACACACACACACACACACACACACACACACACACTAAAAGACTTATCACTGTGAAATTCAGAACACAAATGAGAAAGATCACAAAACAATCCAGAGAGAAGTACAGAAATACATACGTGTACGTACGTGTGTATGTGTGTGTATATGTATACGGCACAGGAAACAGAATAGCAAGTCTCAACAGCAATGCTGGGATAGAGAATATAAGGAGTCAATGTTTTCAATATCCTGAAGAAGATAGAGTTTTAATCCACAATGCTATATCAAACAAAACTATTAATCAAACATAAGGATGAGATAAATATATTTTCAGACATGCAGAAAAGCATAAAAATTGTTTTTCACACATCCTTTCTTAAGCAGCTACTGAAGAATTTATTTTTATAAAACAACAAAGGAAGACATGGGACTCCAAAACATAGTCCATCATTACGATGGCAGCAACAGAAAGATATTTACAATGTACAATTCAGAAATTCTAATTTAAAAAGAGAAGAATACAAAATATAAAAAAGTAGTCTTTTGACAGGGTTGGAGAAATAAAATGTACCAACTTCTAATACTATATTTCCTTCACTAAAATTATCTCTTTTCTTGTTTTAACCCTTCTTAAAGTCAACAGTGCAAAGAATTCTAGAGGATGCAAAATGTCTCTTCAAATATGAAAAAGATCTTGGTATCTGAACCAGAAAATATTGAGGGCTTACTGTTTTCTCAAATTATTTGAACATTTTATTTATCTTCCATGTAATTCCTAGGCTCCAAAACTGATATGTGAGACTAGGGATATAATTTATCCACCATTATAACTCTTAAAGTCCTCAACATACAGGAAATGCTCAGTAAAGAAGTGTGTAATACACATGATTTTGAATGTATCATAATTAAGGTGTAATAATTCCTGTGAGTTGCTATGCCAGATGTGAAGATTCTTAATGGTGCTACAAGGGAAACTATCAAAGAATTGCATAATGAAGACCCAATAGAAGTAAACAAATCAAGTGGGGCACATCAGCATTTTGAGAAACATGTTAGAAGAAAGCAGACCTTCCCTACATATCAAATGATAGAGATGTGCTATTTAAAGACTATACTTTGAGTAAATACTAGGCAAAAACTATGAGATTTCTGTGATTCTGATTAGGGTCCCAAAACAAAAAATTGACAATCCACAAGGGATAGTATGAGAAATGTAGGAGTATATCCCTGAAATGAACAGAAGGAAGAATGGTAAGAGAAAGGAAGGAAGAAGGAAGGGTGTTCAGGAGACAGAAAAGGAAGGAGACTTGAACAGAACTGAGAAGAAGGGAAAAAAAGGAAAAGGAAATCCAAAAACAACAGAATACTCAGAACTATTTTCTTAGTGTTAAGATTATCATGAGTACCTTTCCAAAAATTGTCAGAATTCACTATTTCTTTCATTTATTTTAACAAATATGTATTGGGACTCTAGTGTCAGGTGCCATGCTAGGAATTAACGATTTAATAATGAATGCTATACCATGAAAACTCTACCCATGGAGTTTAAGATTTCTGTATAGCTGTGTACGTACCTAATAAAACATTTACTTTTCTCATGTCCTTGTTTTTAATAATTTGCAACATATATTTTTGTGTTTTAATTACAACCCAAAATAAAGAAACCATCTAGGTTGGTTTTACCTGACCATAATCTGGATTTAGAGATAGGGGAGGAGGGATGCCAACCATATAAAGTCAAATAAGCAGCACTCTACAGGAGCATGTTTTCCTGAGATTTATTTTTTCTGGGTGTACTACATATTACAGTTGCTGATTTGTTTTTATTGCTGCTGTTGATGCTAAAAGGGACATCTGGAAACTAGGGATTAAAAGTTTTCAGCTCCACATGAGCTCAAGGTTATAGCCCCAGACCTTATGCAAGTAACTAATCAATTTTGCCAAGGTTCTCACTAATAGAATCTGCGAGATCAAAACTGGTGTGTCAAGGGTCTCTTGTACTAAGATATATTTTAAAACCTACAGTCTTTTGGAATTCTGTTTTCCTCTGTAGCCCACTAAGCCACTGGGATATACTGAAGCAGGATTTCAATAAAGACTAAGCTCTCATTTTATATGCAGAATTGGAACCAGAGAAGACCTGAAATTCAGTCATAAGCAAGTGTTCAGGCAAGTTATTTTATGCATCTCTCCTACACACAGACTAGAAACTATAGCTCTAAAATTGATCCCACTGGGACCTGAGGCAAAACATTTTGCAGGATGAATACAATGCACTAATTGCTCTCCTCTATCCATTTGTTCCCCATCCTTTTTTGGTTTTCCTCTTCTCCCCTTACCTCTGCCTCTTGGTGATCTCTCAGGAGAGGGAAATTTGTTTCCTTTTTCCCTTACAGAATCAAGAGGATATACCCATAAGTAAGGTATTGTCTGAAATAAGAACGAAAAGGACAAAGAGCACTTTCAAGAAAATAATTCCTTAAAAGCTATTTCACATTTGAATATGTTTTCATTTACCAACTTGTGCAACTGAATCCTTTAGAGACCAGAAAAAGAAGCACCCCCAATTCTTTTATAGAAGATGAACAAGGTCATTCAGCCCTTTATGTCTTCGTCTCCATCTCTTAAGCTACCTTAATAAAGAAGTGAATTTCCCTCTCCTCTTTTTATTTTCATTGTGTGTGTCAAAGCCTCAGATGCACATTTTGTTATTCTGGAGTCCTTGTTGGACAAAGAATTTTGAGATGTGAGGGGCATGTTAAGAAACCATTTATAGTTTATATAACAGAGCTTTAAAAAGCCCAGGGTCAACACAGCAGTGTCTATTTCACCTAAAGCCAAATTTTTGAGCCAAGGGAAAAAGAGAAATAGTGTCCTGAGTTTTATTTACCACATACCGATAATTCAAAGCAAAACAAAAATAGCAGAGTCTAAATGCGCTATTACTGACACTTCAATGCAGGGGAAAAAAAAAAGATTTTTGAATGTACAAAGTGAAAATTTTTTAAATTACAATGCTTCAAAAATTGTTATTTGACAATGTTCCTGTGTCCTAGCTTTAATTTAGAAAAATCTCTAGAGCCAGAATTTCCCTTTTCTAAAATAGTATAAACATCTTTATCCTGAAAACTTGGTTCCTAAACATCTTGGTGATGGTGGCGATGATTATAAGAATTTACTTCCAAAAACTTTCATTTTTCTCAAAAGACATTAATGAGAAAATAATATTGGTTGTCAGTAACTTAGATTCTAAGACTGTAGTTTGCCTACACAAGTTTGTTCTTCTCAGCCAGGAGACTGAAACAACAGAAATTCTCGTATCTTCAATTAATACTCACCTTAAAGGAATCTGAGTACCGACTACTTTTGGCAAACTCCCAACCCAAGAGGCACCCAACTATAAAAATTTCCATGAAGTCTGAGTCATACTCAGAAATAAAGGGCTAAATGAGAAATGTGCCAATGTATGGCATTCGGGTGGAAGAGAATGCATAAATGGGGGAGCTTCTTTGAAAAGGGAATTGAAGTTGCATTTGCAGATGATAGAGATGGTTCTGTCAGTCAGTCACCTCGCACCAATCTATCTAACCCATTCTCTCTCTTCCCCTGTTCAGATACGTTCTTCCCTCTGCTAACTCCTTTTCAAAGGAAATTGAGGTCAGGAAAAGATAGAAAACATACCATATATAAAAGATTTCACCTCTTTAGTTCACTTAACTTTAACTTCTACCGCTACATACATTTTAAAGAAAATTCCCCCTTCCTGCTCTCCAAATGCAAAATGGTTATTTCGTTGAATTAACCCAAAAGGAACTTTTGGGGAGGGTTTGTGATCATAGTGGCCGTTAGGCTTGGGAACGCAGTCACCCTATGTTGCAACCCTCAGCCAAGTCTAGTGAAGGGGCACAATTCCAGGCTCCTCCTCCTCCTCCTCCAACCAGGGGATCTAACAACAGTCACCAGCGCCTGGAGAGTGAGGGAGTAACCTGCATGCTTGAGCCAGCCTGTTGGGCCTGAACCCCAGCTCTGCTGTTTGCTGTTTCAACATGAACAAGTACCCATCTGGATATTGTGGTTGCTGATAATAATTTAGTACCAATATTCATAGTGTTATTATGAGGTTTAAGTAAGTGAACACTCATGAAGTGCCAAAATACTTAGGATAGTGCCTGGCTTACAGGTTATGTTAAATAGCTTGTCAAAATAAAATTTAGGCTTGTTAAAATAAATTAGTTTTAAATTTTATACCGTAATTTATGTATCACCTGCATTTGTGATTAAAATAGAATCAGTCACTTTTGCTACTTTACTTTTTCTTTTTCTTTTTTTTTAAGTAGGCTCCACACCTAGCCTGGAGCCCAGCAGAACTTGAACTCATAACCTTGAGATCAAGACTGGAGCTGAAATCAAGAGTCAGACACTTAACTAACTGAGCCAGCTTGGCATCAGAGCCCTTTTGGCCCCATTTTTCTACTTTATACAACATAAAATTAAACTCAAATTGTATTTTTTAGATAAGCATCTTGTCTCCTCTTTTTTTCCCTAAATATTACATTACCTAGCAAAAGAGCTTAAACTTGAATGGACTACTGCAAAAATCAACTTTCTTAATAACATACAATTTTGTTCTAAATGACATAGGGAAACCTATATAGTCTAGGTTCTTTCCCTCTAGTTTTTTCATTTGCTGACTATATTTCCAAGCATGAACACAACTAAGTAGAAAAAAAGAAAGAAAGAAAGAAAGAAAGAAAGAAAGAAAGACCTGTTTCAGTTACTGAACCTTATAAGCCAGTTCTAAAAGATGCAACTAAAGGTGCCATTTTCCATCAAAATAGCTATCTTGAATGCATTTCATTGTAATACTTTCAATTTGGGGTGGTATTCTAATGGAAGGAAATGGAAGCCAAGGCCAGTTTGAATAGTGCTGTATTATATGCTATAATCATGACTCAGTGTGATTTGACTTAACCAGGTTCAATACTAGCTACACAATGCATTCCATCATGAACTTCAGATTTTTCTCTGCAGTAAAACTCTTTGAATCTTGATTTCCAGCCAGCATTTGCATCACCTGTTGTAATTCCTAATTAGTGTGAACCAAAACATGCCAATGGCCAAAGTCTCATACATATTCAGAAGAAAGTCAGTCCAGTGACCTTGCTCCGTAAGGAAGTACAGATCAAGCACTCAAGGGAAAAAGAATGCGGATTATTTCTAGATATAAAAAAAAAAAGTTTTCTGGAAACAAGGTATTTAAAGTTTTCAACTCAATATGAGTTTAGAGCTAGAGTACCAAACCTCAGGACAATAACCAATCAATTTAGCCACAATTGTCCAATCGCCTTTGTAAGGTTGAGACCAGAAGGTCAAAGGTCTGCCACAACAAGATGTATTAAGTCATTGTTCTGTCCATCCTCTGCTCAGGTTCAAGCTGTGATCAATGAAACAGTGTCCATCCAAAGCCCTGACATTCAGTATTCAGTATGGATGTTTCATAAAATTCAGCATGTTAAAGATACATAGTGATTCATGTTCCAATTTAAAAGAATAATTTAATGGCAAAAGCCTTCACTTCACAAAACTTGAAAGCTATTTTAAAGGCAGATTAATACGCTTGTGAAGAAATTGCTCAGGAAAATCCCCAAAAGAAAAGTTTGAGACCATGTCAGAATTGTTTAATTGAGCATTCACTGTCTAATTAGAATTATGTGATTTCAGTAATGTTCAACATTCATAAAGTAAACCAGAATCCTTGTACTGTGCAATCTCACATTAAAAAAAGAAACAACAAATCTAAAAGGATCAATTAAGATGGTAAAGAAGTAGAATTAAAAGCCGCAACAGATTTTAGAGTATCCCATATAACAATCTGCTTTCATGTTAAGAAAACAGACAGAATGAGATACCACCTTACACCTGACAGAATGGCCAACATTAACAACTCAGGCAACAACAGGTGTTGGTGAGGATGCAGAGAAAGAGGATCTCTTTTGCATTGTTGGTGGGAATGCAAGCTGGTGCAGCCACTCTGGAAAACAGTATGGAGGTTCCTCAAAAAACTAAAAATAGAACTACCCTACAACTCAGCAATTTCACTACTAGGCATTTATCCACAGGATACAGGTGTGCTGTTTCAAAGGGACACATGCACCCCCATGTTTATAGCAGCACTATGAATGATAGCCAAAGTATGGAAAGAGCCCAAATGTCCATCAATGGATGAATGGATAAAGAAGATGTGGTATAAGAGAAAGACAGATACCATATGTTTTCACTCTTATATGGATCCTGAGAAACTTAAAAGAAGATCATTGAGGAGGGGAACGGAAAAAAAAAAAGAGAGGGAGGGATCCAAACCATAAGAGACTCTTAAAAACTGAGAATAAACTGAGGGTTGATGGGGAGTGGGAGGGAGGGGAGAGTGGGTGATGGGCATTGAGGAGGGCACCTGTTGGGATGAGCACTGGGTGTTGTATGGAAACCAATTTGACAATAAATTTCATAAATAAATAAATAAATAAATAAATAAATAAATAAATAAATAAGGTGGTGTGTGTGTGTGTATATATATATATATATATATAATGGAGTGTTACTCAGAAACAAAAAGAATGAAATCTTGCCATTTGCAATTACGTGGATGGAACTGGAAGGTATTATGCTAAGCAGAGAAAGACAAAATCAGAGAAAGACAAAAATTATATGACTTCACTCATATGAGGACTTTAAGAGACAAAAGAGATGAACATAGGGAAGGGAAACAAAACTAATATAAAAACAGGGAGGGGGACAAAACAGAAGAGACTCATAAATATGAAGAACAAACTGAGGGTTACAGGAGGGGTTATGGGAGGGGGAATGGGCTAAATGGGTAAGGGGCACTAAGTATTTTCTAATAATACTCCTTAAATCATTGTTGCACTATATGCTAACTAATTTGGATGTAAATTTTTTTTTAAATGAAAATAAAACAAGTTAAAATAAATAAATAAATAATAAAATGTATTCTTAAAAAAACTTAAAAAAAAAAAGAAAACAGATTTAGAGACTGTTTAAGCATCTGACTTCAGCTCAGGTCATGATCTCACAGTTTGTGGGTTCGAGCACCATGTCAGGCTCTGTGCTGACAGCTTGGAGCCTGGAGCCTGCTTTGGATTCTGTGTCTCCTTCTCTCTCTGCCCTTTCCCCACTCACACTCTGTCTCTCTCTCTCTGAAAAATAAATAAACATTTAAAAAACTTAAAAAAAAAAGACAAAATATGAACTACATGGGACAAATTCATATCAACCACAAATGACAATGACTTGAAATATGTTGGCCTACACAAAGCTGAATGGCCCTTTTTAGAAACACTGAATTGGAACTTGTCTGAGAAACACTTGACCAAAGCCTCACTGATCATCCTCAAGTTGTATTAAAGTACCCAAGACTTTTTTTAATCATCCAATCTTTCCTTTGAAGATGGATAAAACTGAGTAACTCTTTTGAGTTACCCCTTGCCCTCCTGCCCACACACGCATACACACACACCCCATGAATTAAAAACACTTATGATATCAGAAAACAAACAGCAATAATCAGCTTTTCTAAATAATACAGCCAAGCTTTGAAACTAGTTTTTAAAAAGATTGTGTAAAAATTTCAAAAATAGAAATAGCTTGTGAAATTTTTTTCTAATTCATAAGTAACACGTTATTATGTATAGAAAAAAAAAGGAAAAGGAAAAGGAAAACAAAAAGACAAAGAAAAGAGAGGCTCCTGGGTGGCTCAGTCAGTTAAGCATCTGACTTCGGCTCAGGTCACGATTTCCATTGGGTAAATCTGAACCCCACCTTGGGCTCTGTGCTGACAGCTCAGAGCCTGAAGCCTGCTTTGGATTCTGTGTCTCCCTCTCTCTGCCCCTCCCCTGCTTGCCCTCTGTCTCTCTCAGAAACAAAAATAAACATTAAAAAAAAAGCAAAGAAAACAAAAATCATTTATTATTACCTTTAAAAGTAACTACTAACATATTTGTGAATACCTCAATCTTCTTTCCATGCCCATATATAGCTTTAAAAAAAAAAATCAGCTGAATAAATTTGGAGATCTAATTGTCTTTATTCAATGATTCATGAATCCAGCAGCATCCCATCTAGCAAACAGGAAGCAGCCCAAGAAACTGTACAAAATGAATGGTTTTAAAAAGCAAAAAGTGGGAAGAAACAAAGGAAGTCAAAAACAAAAGGAAGGATTCCTTCAGGCAATGTCACCTTTCTTTGGGAGAAGCAGGGGTTTATCAGGTAGACTACCTCACTAGGGCCAGCTAGGAAATTCCAGACTGACTGTTTAAAGGTCACATTTCTGGGAGATGCTGAAACTACAGTTAGATTAGGTATTAGGTCTAAGACATGAGGCTTAGCAGGAGTTACTCCATTTGGCGCCTATTATTTCTTTTGCTAACAATGTGTTTTTAGTTTTTATAAAATTGGGATCCCACAGAATATAGTTTTGTTTATAGTATATTAAGTTTACATTTTGACATCATTAAATATTCTACTAATTATTTTAGTAAATTGTATTTAACCAATCTCTATTTGAGATTACAGGTTTATTTTATTATTATTATTATTATTATTATAAACAATGCTTTGATAAATATTCCAGTAGATTAATCAAAAACCTGTTTTCTGATTAATTTGTTTTCTCAGAACACATTTCCAGAAGGGAATTGTTACATTAAATTATATGCATGTTTTAATGTTTTGAAATATATTGCCTTAATTGCCTTCTAGAAGGCTCTTTTTAAAATGTTCCATGTTTTATTTAATTGACTGTGCTACCAGCTAGATTAGTAAAAATCAAAGTCACCTAGAACTTTCCTATGGTTCATACAAAAGGCTTTGAATGCTAGCCTCCAGTTACCAAGAAGATATCAATTAGAGCTCATTTGTCATTGGTCTACCATCATTGCCTATGCCCCAGAGATGCCACCAGAACAAATGTCTGTGTAAGCATGTCTAACATCAGCACAGCCCTTCCTCAAAGAGTCATTCAATAAACATAGTCCCTTTGTAATCGGGTGGCATTCAAAGAGGGGGAAAAATTGCTTATATTTTCTAAAAATACTTAGAAATGAGGATTTCATATTTTGGGGACATCTATAATAAGTCACAATATACAATTTATACTTAGCAGTAATTCCTAAATGAGTTTCTTTCAGAATACCTATTTGTATATTGCTTATAACAAAGATTCTTTCTGGTTGTGATTAATTTAAATGTTTCTTTATTTTGAGAGAGAGAGAGAGAGCGAGCCCAGGAGCTGGGAAGGGGCAGAGAGAGTAGGCAAGAGTAAATCCAAGCAGGCTCCAGGCTGTCAGCACTGAGCTTGTCTCAGGGCTCAGTCTCAGGAACTGTGACATCACGACCTGAGCCCAAATCAATAGTCAGATGCCTGACCAATTGAGCCACCCAGGTGCCCTTGTGATTAATTTAAAGGTGAGTCCACATGGTATCAGCAGTTACAGACAAAATTAAGCTCATCAATTGGCCTCAATGTGTTTGAAGTCTTTTTCTGCTACTCACTGATTCTGTGGTCTGGAGCAAATTATTTAACCTTACTGTGCCTCAGTTTCTTCACACGTGAAATTTGAGTACAATAATAGTAAACTTTTTCCTATAGTTGTGCTAAACAAGCATTAAAAGACTCTGTATAAAATGTTTAACACCATGCTTAGCATATAATAAGCATCCAATATCTTTTGGTAGTTGTTATTATTAGGCAAAAATTGCCTTTGGCTTTGAAACTCGTTGCCCATCATCATTCATCTGCCTAATAAAAGAATGTACATTCTGTGCAGCCTGTGAGGACATAAGGTCTTTTTAATCTCTGTGATGCTGAAAGAACTTTCATGACCCTTAGAAGCCACAAGGGTGCAGAGTGTTGATTAGCAGTTCGATAAAATCCTCTTGGGTTCCTAGGTCACCCCAATTTCTGTGTTTGCAATGAAACAACACTGACATCTAGTGATCAAAAAGATAAATGACATGTTTCGGTCCGCAGCAAATATAAAATGCCTGTGGTTTTGGCCCAACAAGTTTTCCTATTATTTTAGAGGAAATGAGTTAAATTCTAGGTAGACTTTTGCATAGGCTCTTTATGTCAGTCATATCTCATCCTTTGGTTGAATAGAAAGTATTTTTGAAAAACGGAAATCCACATTATCCATCACACCAACTTTTACACTTTTGTTTTTTTCAATTTGTTTACCTTATAATCTGAAAAACAGAAAAATTATTTAAGAGAAATATTAGCATATGTTCATTTTACTTTCAAAGCATATATAAAGTAGATCAAAGTAATGCAAATTTATCTAACATAATACAATAGGAATAAAACACATTAATGGGCCTTGAATTATATATTAACTTATGATCCATTTTACACAATTTTATAGTGAAGATCAAAGAATTGAAACTATTGCATCAAATAAGACATAACCAATCAAAATTTTTCTGTTTTGTCTATATTTTTCTATAACAAAGATGAGTTGGAAATTAATATTTCAGGAAAGAGTTTGCATAGCAATCATAAAACAAGGTTAAGAGAATTTCCCACAAAAAATGTAGATTAGCCACAGGAAATCCATCATTATTGGTCTATATTTACTGTCACTGTGGTATACCCTTTTGCCTTCTATCCTTTGGTCAAACCCTTGCAAGAAAGCCTGAACATTTAATTCAGCAGCAGGACCTCAGAAATGCTAATTAGAAATGCTAATAGGAGCAAGTGGATCTTGAGAACAAAACGAAGAGTGATGTCCTTAGTCAGCTGAACCATCAGTTTATCATCATCATTGCTGATAGCATCTACCACTTGTAGAACATTTACTATGTCTCATACTCTGCTAGGTTCTTCTATTCATAACTGTTCATTTATTCAACAAATGGACCATCTACAGTGCTGCCAGACCATGTAACAACAATGGTGGGTCACAACAGACACAATCCATGTCCTCACTGAAATCATAAGCAACTGGAAAAATAGTAATAATCATACACTTCTGGGCTGTGTTATGGGCTGCATTGTGTGCCCCCCGCCCCAGACACACACACACACACACACACACACACACACACACACACACACACAAAATTCTTATGTTAAAACCCTACTCCCAGCATCTCAGAAAATAACTGTATTTGGAGACAAGGCTTTAAAGAAGTGATTAAGTTAAAATGAGACCAATAAGATGGACCCCTAATCCAAATCTGACTGGTATCCTTATATAAGAGGAAGAAATGTGGACACAATAACATTGGGGATGTACACACACAGAGAAAAGACCATGTGAGGATTTAGTGGAAAGTGACGGTCTGCAAACTGAGGAGAGAGACTTAAAGAGAAAATAAACCTGCTGACACCTTGATCTTGCACTTCTAAATTTCTATTGCTTAAGCCAGCCAGTCTGTGGTATTTTTGTTATGGCAGTCCTAGCAACCTAATAATACACTGTAATAAAATGCCATTTAAGGAAGGTTCACAAAACTATGAGCACATACAATAGAGCATTTGACTTCAAAGAATCAGAGAAAAATGAACTCTGGAAAATTTGTAGAAGTTAGTAAGTTTGGAAAAAAGAGCAGCATGTTCCAGACTGAAGGGAGAGCTTGTGCAGGGTCCAATGGTGGGAAGAAACAGTGTGTACTTCCAGGAACTAACGACAAATCAATAGGCTAGAACACAGTAAGGAAGAGCATGGATGGAATGAAGCTAGAGAGGGAAGGAGAGATCAGATCATGCAGATACTTGCAGGACAAGAGTTAAAGATTTTTGGTCTAAGGAAATTGGAAGTCATTGATGTGTTTTAAGCTGGGTATAATTTCAAATTTCAAAATCACTCTAGCTGGAATAGGGAGAACAGATCAGAGGGCAGCAGGAAAATAAGGAGACTAATAAGGAAGTCATTTTAGTGTGTAGGGTAGAGAAGTGATATGTTGAAGGTGATGTATAGTGGTGAGGATGGAAATATGTAAATCGATTCAAGAGATATTTAAGAGATAAGGCCATGGCAACATGGCAATGTTTAGTTATGGGGGGAGTGGGAATGATAGAGAAAGGTCCTTCCAGATTTCTGGCTTGTAAAATGAAAAGATAAAAATAGTACCATCCTCTAAGATGAGAACAAGATTTGGGGAAGAAAAAAAATTTTAGCTCTATCTTGAATGTATTAAGTCTCAGATTGAGTCTGACTTCATCTACTTTGAGACATTCAAGCAGAGATGACCAGACGTTAGAATGCCAAGTTCAGAGCCCAGAAAAAAGATCTAGGTAACAGATATGAATTGGTGATTCATATGCAAGTGGTTAAAAAAAAGTGTAAGTGGGAATAGCTAGGAAAAGAATTTAGAGTAAGGGGAGTTGGGCTTACAATGGAGTTTAAGGAACTCAGACAAAGGAGTGAAAGAAATGGGAGGAAACCCAGGGAAGTGCAATGTCATAGAACTAAGAAGGAAACAATTGCCAATGTAGAATGCTACTGAGGTGCAAGGACTGATGTAGAGATACATTCGAGTTGCTTCAGGACTTAGTTGAAGACTGAATGGAAGATGAGAAAATGGAGTCGCTAAAATTAGGCAAGTATTTTAAGATATCTTCCTTGAAGTGGGAATAATTGTGAGGTTGATAAAAATATTAGAGATGTAGTTTCTTGAGTTTCATGAGTATTATGGACTGAATGTGCTTCCTCAAAATTCATATATTGAGGTTCTAATCCCCAGGGTGATGGTATTAGGAGTGGGGTTTTAAGAGGTGCTATGGACTGAAGTTGTGTCTCCTAAAAATCATATGTTGAAATCTTAATCCCCAACATGATGGTGTTCAGGGGGTGATTAGGTTGTAAAGGGCAGAGCCCTTATAAATGAGACTCCAGGGGCGCCTGGGTGGCTCAGTCAGTTGAACATCCAACTCATGATTTTGGCTCAGGTCATGATCTCACAGTTCATGACTTCAAGCCCAGCGTTGGGCTCTGCGCTGACAGTGCAATGCCTGTTTGGGATTCTCTTTCTCTTCCTCTCTCTCTGCCCCTTCCCGACCCTCTCTCTTGCTCTCAAAATACATAAACTCAAAAAAAAAATTTTTTTAAGCGACTTCAGGGAGTTCTTTTGAGGTTGCACCAAAACACAGAGAGAAGTCGGCAGTCTCTAACCCTGAAGAGGGACTCACCAGAACTCAACCACTCAACCAAGCTAGCCTCTGATCTCAGACTTGCAGCCTCTGGAACTGTCAGAACTGAGAAATTTCTGTTGTCTATAAACCACCAAGTCTATGATACTTTTGTTTTAACAGCCAAAATTGATGCAAACAGGAGGTAATTAGGTATGGAGGTCATGAGGATATGGCCTCCACGATAGGATTAGTGTTCTTATAAAAAGCAATATCAGAGCTTCCTCTCTCCACCATATGAAGATACAGTGGGAAGTCTGCCATCTGCAAGCCAGGAGGTGGGTCCTCACCAAAACCAAATCTGCCTGCACCATGATCTTGGACTTCCCAGCCTCCAAAACTGTGAGAAATAAATATTGTTTAAACCACCCAGACTAAGGTATTCTGTTATAGCATCCTGAGCTAAGACAATGGGGGAGGAGGGTGTATTACTTGGTTTGGTTTGGTATGGTTTAGTGGGAGATATAAGAATATGTTTTAAAGATGATGAGAATCACACCATCTCTGAAAGAAAGACACTTCAGTTCACATATTATCAATCAGGAACCCAAGGATTATAAAGACTAAGTAATTTGTCTTAAATAATACAGCTAATAAGTGGTCGAACCAACTCCCAAAGCCAGGCCTATCTATCTCACTTTGCCATGCTGCCTTTCAATTAACATCTATTGTGCACCAACTACATGCAAGACTAGATGACATAATTCAAATCAAATTAGAGTTGGGGAAAGATTCAGTACATAATATGTTGATCTTACCCCAAAGGAACAGAATATATTCTCATCTACTATATCCAGAAACACCTTGCCCTTAGAATTGCCAGTTCTATATAGTAACGGCACAAAAATTTAGAGCTGCCTAGAGCAATCACGAGTTTTGAGACAGGATGAAGAAATGCTGTATGAGGGAGTAGGAAAGAGGGAACAAAGTCAGCTGCAGATATGTCATTCTTAGAGATCTATAGAGAAAAAATATGGGATCACTAATTTATGTAATTTCATTAAAACTGCTATAGTTCTGATGGTTATCCTCTCATCTCATTCCTAACCTAGGTGTCTCCCTTATGAATTTTGTTAAAAGACACAGTTAAAAGACGTTTTCAATGAAACATACTATCTGTTGGGATTGCAAACCTTAACTACTGATTAAATTCCAGTAAGAAATAGCCCCTCAAGAATCCCAAGCACAGATCTTGCTTAAAACCTAACACCACTGGATATTTGCTCTGTGGTTTTTGTACTTCCCCAGGGAGTATTTTTAAAAGAAAAAGAGCTGAAAAGGTTCTATTGCAATGACTTTCAACCTTGGCTACATACTGGAATCACCTCAAAAGCTTTAAAAATACTGCTTTTAAAAACACTGATGCCTGGGTCTTACCCCCAGAGATTCTGATTCAATAGGTCTTGGATATGATCTATGTATTGGAATTTAAAATTTTCTCCAAGTTATTCAAATGTGTAGCTACAGGCCCCTAAGAGATATACAAGGGCTCTGTGAGAGGGTTTATTCTTGTAAGAAACAGTCAGTACTCACTCTGGGGAAGGTGTTGTGTTAGATGCTGTGACACAGATAAAGAAGATTGCTATCCTCAAGGAATGCACTCACTCATAGAAGGGTCACAGGTAAAACAGACAATTACAATATATTTAAAATTCTTGCGATAGAGCTGTAACCTAGACCCCAACCACACTACTAACACTTCTCATTTAATGGATGCCATTTGTTAATTGTCAGGGTATTCAGAATATATGGTCCTATTTTCCTCACAACTGGTGAATTTTTCTCTAGGACCTTCAGAGTTGTAGTTCTCTATACTCTGCTGACACTAAGAGCCAACAGAGACTCCACATCATAGTCCACTCTTAAAAGTAGATGTTTGCTTTCTTCTTCAGACCCAGGGGGAAATGGGGAACACTGGGGCAGACACTGTTCTTTGGCTAC
This sequence comes from Lynx canadensis, assembly GCF_007474595.2. Classification (NCBI taxonomy): domain Eukaryota; kingdom Metazoa; phylum Chordata; class Mammalia; order Carnivora; family Felidae; genus Lynx; species Lynx canadensis. The sequence continues at coordinate 93,170,638 of NC_044308.2, forward strand.
TCCAAGCATCCTCCCCACCTACCACTACCATTTCTCCCCTCTGCGTAAGCAGAACATCAATTTTGTGCTCAGGTAAATATCATAGAAGTCATGCTTCCTCTTGCTGGTCCAAGAGTTAAATCATGATCAAATTGAAACAGTCACAGCAATGCCTTTCCACTTGCCAGATAAGTTCTTTCCCAGAACTGGCCAATAGGTTGGAAGTGGAAGTCTAAGAGTGGGCTGCTGGGAAGATTTCTCCATGATAAGAGAAGGTTCGGGACCTTTTCTTCCTTTTCCTGTCTTAACAGCAAATGTAATGTGTGGAACTATGACAGACGTCTTGAGACCATGAGGCAACAAGCACAAGCATAAAAATCCGATGTGCTGAGAATGGTAGGTAGATGGAGCAAAAGAACCCAAGTCCTATATGACCTCGCTGAGCCTCTGCTCCAGCCCAGCACAGACTTCACCCAGACTACTTACCCTAGGCAAAAAATAAATCCCTGTTTATTTAAGCTACTCTTAATTGGGTTTTCTACCACTATCAAAATCATAATTAATAAACAGTCCTTCTTCCTTGCCACTTTGTCTTTTTGGCCTCCAAAAGACAAACATTAGATGTAATGTAATTATGAAGTTCTTCAATGAAGGGAAGTTCAGAAGAGAAATACAGTGCAGGATAAACAAAATTAACATTTTGAGGCTTTTCCATGCACCACTTAAGTAAGGCATCTTAAGATGTCAGCCTTTATTCTTCACAGGGAAGATAATCACCTCCTAGCTCCCTCTGCTTCTGCTCAGGCCTGCTGCTCTCAAGTCCACAGCCCTCCTGTAAGGGTTTGCACTGTTAAACTAAAGACCTACATTTCTCAGGATCCCCTTCCCTATATGGTTCTGAAGTAAGTTGGACAAAAGAAGAACTGGCATGAGATTTGAAAGGCAGAAGTAAAGCAGTGACCATTACTCTCTGTAGGTCATTGTTGACAGATATGGAGATGGAGACATGCAAAAGTAACCAGCCCATTCCATTTCATCCCCCACTTTCCCTTGTTTTGGGTCCAACTCTTTTTCTCAAATGTTGACCTTGTTGAACCCAGTCACCCCACCAGATACTTGGCTACCAACCCAAGGGAGGCAATAGCCACAAAGAGGCAAGAGCTTGCCATGGACCTTCCCCTTCACAGCCCCTCTTTGGTGGCTAGACATGCTTAGCTTCTCAGATGAACTAGAAGTGCATTTCTTTTCTAATCCTGCAACTCCCCTTCCAGGTCTTCATTTGCACAACTCCTCAACTGTGTACAGTTTAATTCCTATAATAACTCCTTTATCCCATAACCCTTATAGTGTCTCTGCTCCCCTAATATACCTGTCCACCTACTTTACACATATAGAGCCTATTCTCAATTTCTTCCTCCTATCAGGTGGCGAGCAGTCACATTATCCCCATTCTATTGCAGTTCTTTAGCTAAAGTAAACCATGTCCCTCCAGTTCTAGTTCCAGCATCCCTCCTACAATAGTGGCAAGCCTGCTGATTCCATTACTAAGGGACCAATAAGCACTTTTCTCAGTAACAAACGTTAGCTTTCCCTGGAGACAAATAAGTCTCCATGTCGAATAAAAAACGCTTTCTCTAATAGTAGGGCCCTGGCTTGCCATGAAGAAACAATAGGCAACTCGTTTATTGCTCAGAACACTACAGTTGTGTTCATCTGGGCTGAGACCAAGCAGAGAGAGTCCAACAGCTGCATCCTGTCCCCTGGGTAATGGTCCCAGCTCAGGTTGTAACTTTTTGAGTTATAGTTTCTCTGTATGTTTGGGAAAGGTTGAAGATTTGGCAATCCTCCCACCATAGAGTGTGAAATGAGAACTCAGAAAACACCAAAGATAAAGTAATCAATGTAGCTAGGAGACTTGGAGGTTTCATATAGAAAGTTACACGTTAGGTGGAGCCTAAGGCAAGTAGAACTTCTACTGTTAGAGAAGGTGGAAATTTTTTTCCTAGTACCCCTCACTATCTGACTCTATCCATTCTTGAGTCTACATATTTACAGTTGGAATATGAAGGGGCTCCAGCATTATCTGAGTCTACTTCAATTCCTGTTTCAGACAAACGGAAACACTTTAGCATCTTGTTGCAAGGAAAGAAGCAGGAGAAAGCTTTCACAACAGTTCAGTAAAAATCAACACAATATTTCTAGTCAGGTTTTTTACACTTTTTAAATTTTTATTCATTTTTGAGAGAGAGAGAGAGAGCATGAACAGGGAGAGAAAGAGACATAGAATCCGAAGCAGGCTCCAGGCTCTGAGCTGTCAGCACAGAGCCCCATACAGGGCTAGAACTCACAAGCCATGAGATCATGAACTGAGTGGAAGTTGTCCACTTTACCCACTGAACCATTCAGGCATCCCTCCAGTCATATTTTTAAATCCTATATAATCCAATGAGTCATAACCCATAATTTTGGTAAAATCATAAATGTTGGCATAGAAACCTCACTACCATTTTTCTGAGGGAGAGACAAGAACTGTTGTTATTTAGACCTTTTTTTCTCAAATTTCAAAGCTGCCAAAAAATAGATGTATCTTGACCTCCTAGAATTAAAAAATGACATCAAAAGCAATCTATTTTTCCACAGTCTTTTCAAAGGAAACAGTAATTAAAAACTGAGACTAGGGGTGCCTGGGTGGCTCAGTCACTTAAGCAGTTGACTTCGGCTCAGGTCATGATCTCACATTTCTGAGTTCAAGCCCCACGTTATCGGGCTCTGCACTGACAGCTCGGAGCCTGGAGCCTGCTTTGGATTCTGTGTCTCCTTCTCTCTCTGTCCCTCCCCTACTTGTGCTCTGTCTCTCTGTCTCTCTCTCTCTCTCTCTCAAAAATAAATAAACATTTAAAAATAAAGAGGCACCTGGGTGGCTCTGTCAGTTAAGCGTCTGACTTCAGCTCAGGTCATGATCTCGAGGTTCATGAGTTTGAGCCCCGCCTTGGGCTTTGTGCTGATAGCTCAAAGCCTGGAGCCCGCTTTGGATTCTGTGTCTCCTCTCTTTCTCTGCCCCTCCCCCACTCGTGCTCTCACTCTCTCTCTCTCTCTCTCTCTCTCTCTCCCCCCCCAAAAAAATAGAAACATTAAAAGAATTTTTTTAATTACAAAAATTGAGATTTAAATTTAAGTTTCCTTAAGGATAGTTCGCACTTTAATATGTAAAATAGGTCATAAAGTTAAGCAATAAAATTAACTTTTACCCCAGTGAATTTTTCTTGAGCTGCTGAAATATTGCCATAAAAGGTCAAACCTTTGGTAAACTTTTGAGAACAAGATTATTCAAATACAGTTCAGATTGAAATAGGCAAATAAATGTTCTTACCATTTAAGCAGGAGGAGACTGGAGTGGTTGGAAGGAGGTGGAATGCAGCCTGGGAAAGTTATTTAAATATAGCCAATATAAATCTCAGTCAACAACTCACATGTGGAAAAAAAATCACTCTACTTACTATAGATCAATATAATTTTTGGCCAGCAGAAAACTTGAGGCATTCTTGGTGCTCCCACACATACTCCCAGGGTTGAGCCAAGGTTCTATAGTCCATTTAACACCAGTGCAGTGGAAGACTGCACTGGCCATTGGTCATCTCCTCAAACAGGTCATGCCTATGAGTTGGCCTTCATGGTTTAGTCCAAATCCAACAGCCCCCTACAGCTTTGTTTGCCACAAATGGGACATGAAAATCTGCTGAGGTTAGAAACCCAGCACTTGGTTTCGCCTCCCTGCTCACATATCCTCCCCTCTGTAGTCTGGCCACATCTTTGAAATACAGCCAAGAGCAGTACACCCTACTAGCAGTACCCCTTGATCTCCTTTTTAGTGTCAGATGGTGTCCCCATGCTCCTTCCAGCTTCTTCAGGATACCCTGCCTCTTCCCCCAAACTCTATCTTCCCTCCTTTTTAATAAAACACTTTGGTGGCTACTATGGTCTGTTTATAACCCCCCAAAAATCCTATGTTGAAACCTAAAGTCCAGTGTGATGGTATCAGGAAGTGGAGCTTTTGGGACATGATTAAGTCGTGAGGGTGGAACCCTCATGAATGGGACTGTGCTCTCATAAAGAGACTCCACAGAGCCCCCTAGCCATTTCCACCTTGTGTCATTACAGCAAAAAGACAACAATCTAGGAAGGAGGCTGTCACCAGACACCCAATCTGCCAACACCATGACCTCAGACTTCCCAGAACCCAGAACTGTAAGAAATAATGTTTGTTGTTGATAAGCCACTCAGTCTATAGCATCTGAACAGACTAAGACAGTCTCCTCCCCAGGAGCCTCCAATCCCTCAAACTTAACTCCCTTATTTTCTTCACAGCACATTTTGAAATCAGGTATTTGTATTTCTAATTGTATAGCTCTCCCTACACATTTCACCCAATACACCTTTCTACTCATTTCCATAAAATGTAAACTAGTACCTAGAATAATGCCTGACGTGAGAGATACTCAACGTGTTGTTGAATAAATGATAAACACACAATTTGGCCATCAAACAACTAGTTTTCCTATCCTCGTGAGCAGAGAGGGTTTAATCATTAAACCCTCCCAGGAGGCAAGGGAAAGTATTTGTTTCATATCTATCTAGTACACTGAAATAAAAGGAAAACAGTTATGTTTCCAAGTTTAAAATAGTCTGGATGTTCTTATTTTGCCATATGTGGTTTTTTTATGTTTATTTATTGTTGAGAGAGAGAGAGACAAAACCTGAGCGGGGAAGGGGCAGAGACAGAGGGAGACACAGAATCCAAAGCAGACTCCAGGCTCCGAGCTGTCAGCACAGAGCCCAATGTGGGACTCAAACTCATGAACCACGAGATCATGACCTGAGCCAAAGTCAGACACAGGCACCCCTTGCCATATATGTTTTTAACTTACATGATTTCTATGCTGCTTTTTAAGTTACATGATTACTATGCTATGAAACACCCACATGGTCCTGAAGTTAATTTGTTCTAGGCCTTAGGACCTACAGTTTTGTCCTTACACAAGGTAGTGGGAGAAACTTGGGAAACCTGAGAGGAAGGAAATAAGGAGGGCGGGAGGGACTCCTGATCTTGCTGTTTGTGCTCTACTTCTGTTATATTTCAATTATTAAATACATCATGGGGTTTTGGGAAATTGTATGAAAACCTTTTTATTCAGAACAGTGAAAAGTAGTAAACTGAAGGAAGAAAATACATAGGAATTAAATAAAAATTGTAATTGGTAAATGAGAAAAATTATTGATAAGAAGAGGTCTGTTAAAAACGTATTCTCATTAGTTCACTTTTATCTGCACTATAAAGGAAAAAAGTAGAAATCTACTTCATAAAACAGTCTGATGTCACATCTCTTTATCACTGTGCGATTGTATTTATAAGGCATTCATCAGGCTTGTTGACTCACATTATTACATTCTAATATAGATTAGCTAAATTGTTAGAACACAGATGCACACTCGAAGAGAGCATGAATTTTAAAATCCAATTTTATATTTCATTTCTTGAGAAGTTTCACTATGGTTTGAAATCCATTCTGGAAGAGGATAGTCGAATATTCATATTTTATGTGACAAAACCAACAGGTTCACCATTTATTCCTAACTAAAATTTAATTGTCTGAGAATTGTAATTGTCAGCCTCTAAAGAGCTTATCTCATGTCTCACAGTTTAATTGGATTGTTTTCTGAGACAGTCTTTCCTTTTTAATTTTATAAAGACCATAAATGCTCATATTATTGTTCTTTTGTCTTTTTCCTCAGAACTTTGTTTATTTTAATTTTTAGCTATAGCGGCCTAAAACGACCCTGTTTTCCTTTCTAACCCAAAGTTCAAGCAAACAGCAACTATGGAGCCATTTGACATCTTTCCATCTCTAATTGCATGGATAAGATAATATGGAGCTTATTAAGGAAGGCAACAAGTGAGTCGTTTATATTTGCAAAGTTATTTATATTTGCAAGTGGTCAAAATCATGAAGGGGCAAAACAAATTTCACTCTGCAGATGAATGGTTCTTAAGTTATGTACCTGGATCTGGACAAGTTATCAAAAAATCAAACCACAGAATGACAGAAGGCACAATTTAGTCACACCAAACTCTCAGCTACAAGTGTTTTGACAGAGACAGCCCAGAGATAACCAGAGATAGATATTTAAATAGTAAATGAACTACTCAACAAAATTTGCCATAAGTAAGTTTATATAATGATGAATACTGTTTTGGGCATTAAAAACTAAAATAGGATTATACTGGGGTAAAAAGTCATCCATAAGTACATCAGAACTTATTGACATCCTAGCCACGCTTAGCACCATATTAGGCACTATGGTAATACAAAACGTTTGAAGCTTGGCTTAAAATATAGTTATAGCACCAAAGTAAAAAAGCAAAAAGGTTTTTTAGTCTTTTATTATAAAAATGGATTTCATAAAGAGGGGAATCCAAGCAGCACATCACAGCATCTTCTAGATACACATATAGCTACAAATATGATTCCAATTATACACACACACACACACACACACACACACACACACACACACACACAGAAATTAATAGCAGCTATCTGGGTGGTGGAATAATGAGTAATTTTTATTTTCTTCTTTATACCTTTAAATATTTACAAAGTTTTCTGCAATAACTGCACATTACCTTGGTAATTACATATATAAAAGTATATTTAAGTCGTCTTAACTCTATAAATGATATGTACCTAATACAGCATTCTTATACTCCAAGTACCAAGGAGATGCTCCGTATGTATTAAATACTAAATCTAGGGTATTAAGAATGTAATCTTGTCACAGCTACCTGGGAAATGTAATTCATCCCTTGTCGTGTTTATTATTCTCATGAGAATCAGAAGTTTCCTCCACCCCTTCCTGCCCCCTCCTACTACACACACACACACACACACACACACACACACACAAGCACACATCAAAATCCTGGCAAATAAATTCTCCACTTCTTTATACTTACATGCCACAGAAAACTTTGGAAGGCCGTGTCTGAATCTAAAAGTCTTTTTTAGATACCCTTGCCATCCCTCCAAATCTCACTATGGAAGACTACCGTCTATCAATCAAGGGCCAGATTAGGTTCTTTGTTGGTGGTGGGTTTTTTGTTTTTGTTTTTAGCAGCCTTCTTTTGTTGTTGTTAAAGTGTATTTATTTTGAGTGAGAGAGAGGGAGGGAGAGAGAGAACCCCAAGCGGGCTCTGCACTGGGGGGTTTGGAATTCAGTGCAGGGCTTGAACTCATAAACCATGAGATCATGACCTGAGCTGAAACTAACAGTCGGATGCTTAACCAACTGAGTCACCCACGTGCCCCCAGAGTGGATTTTTTAGAAACCTAAACACAGAAGACATTAAATACTTCATATATAATTTTCCAAAATGACACAAAACTTACATACACACTACAATTAAAATAGCATCTTTTTAAATGTTCTACTTGCAAAGTTCAGGTTCAAAATTCTCATTTCAGCATTGGAGGCAGATGGTTCTTTGCTGGTACCCTAGGCATGTCCTTACTCTATCCATTGCCTACCCCAGTAACGCACCTAAACAGTGGTCATCTCTGCTCCCCTACTCAGTTCTGCAATAAAATACTTCAAATTAGAAAACTGAATTACTGGTACATTCTCTAATTGTATAAGTTTCTCATCTCAAAAACTCAAGAAGGTTTCCAGATTAACAATAAAAACGCAATTTGTAAATTATTTTTCTTCCTTTCTGAAGCATACAAAGCCCCATCTATGAGATCAAATACCAATTCATATATCACTAGTTTCTCTATTATAGAAGGCATTCCACAGGGGCTGTGCCAATTTACATTCCCACCAATAGTGCACAAGGATTCCTTTTTCTCCACATCTTCACCAACACTTGTTTCTTGTCTTTTAAAATTATTTTTAATTCCAGTATAATTATACAGTGCTAGGTTCAGATGTACAATATAGTGATTCAACAATTCTATACATTCAGTGCTTATCACAGTAAGTGTACTCTTAATTCCCTTCACCTATTTCACTCATTTCCTACACCACCTCCCCTCTAGTAACCATCAGTTTGTTCTCTATATTTAAGAGTCTGGTTTTTTGTTTTGTCTGTTTTCTTAAATTACACATATGAGGGAAATCATATAGTATTTGTCTTTCTCTGAATTCAAAACTATATATGCACCCCTATGTTTATTGCAGCATTAGTTACAATAGCCAAGATATGGAAGCACCCCAAGTATCCATGAACAGATGAATGAAGATATGGTATCTATATATAATGGAATATTACTCAGCCATGAAAAAGAATGGAATCTTGCCATTTGCAACAACATGGATGGATCTAGAGGGTTTAATGTTAAGGGTTTCTTTTATTTTTTATTTTAGCATTCTAACATGTGTAAGGTGATCTCTCATTGTGGTTTTGATTTACATTTCCCTAGTGATTGATGATGCTGGTCATTTTTCATGTGTCTGTTAGCCTGAGAAAGACAAATACCATCTGATTCCACTTATAAATGGAATCTAAAAAAATTAATAAACAAAAAACAGAATTAGAATTGTAAATACATAGAACTTGTGGTTGACAGAAAAGAAAAAGAGTAGGAGGTTGGGCAAAATGGGTGAAGGGGAGAGGGAGATACAGGTCTCCAGTTATGGAATGAGTAAGTCTTGAGAACAAAAAGCAGGAGCATGAGGAATACAGTCAATGATTTTGTAATAGTGATATGACAGGACAGATGGCAGCTACGGGTGTGGTGAACATAGCATAATGTATAAACTTGTCAAATCACTAAGTTGTATACCTGAAACTAATGTAACACTGTGTCAACTATACTCAAATAAAAATTTAAAAACTAAAGCATTCCCTTATTCACAAACCAAGCTAAATGAAAGACTAAATTGAGTGCAGTTAGAATAATTTACCCCAATCTATCTATAGAAACACATAAACAAAGATAATTAAAATTTGTAAGTATATATGTGTGTTGTATACATTTTAGACACTTTAAGACTTCACTTTGGATTAAGAAAGATGCTACCAACAGAGATACTTCCTTGTGTGTCCCAGGAAGCAGAGTCTTGGTCAATGCTCAGAAGGAAAACCAAGACTGAATCCAGCTGTCTGAAGTGATCAATTGCCCCAGTTTGAGATAGGTTTGTGTTGTGCACAGTGTTTAAGTGTCAGCAATTATAAATTCATGAGGGAAGCTAACACCTAAAGTGCAGGAAAGAGCTTTCAATGCTAATATTTACACTTACTTGACAATAAAGAAAAAGAGAAAGGAAAGTTTATTTATAATCTTTTTTTAAAAAACCACACACAAAAGAGTATGTTTCTGCTATTACTCTTTCATAGTAATATGAAAGAGTTACTCTACTCTTTCATAGTAGAGTAACTAAAGAATTCAGAATCAAAGAGTTCAGAAACTCAAGAGTCAAATAAGTAAAGGAAAGTATTGGGTCTTCGGGCACTGACCTCCCTTTCATTTCAGGTGGGTGTGTGTTACATGTCCTATTTAATATGAAATTAATTAGACCCGCTTCAGGCCCCAGGTTATCCAGAGAGGGTCCCCAGCTGTCACCTTCATTGCCCCCTTCTTATGAGGCCGAACTGCCAAATAACTGTGTGGCTTTAAGAGATTTTCAAGCCATCCCTCCAAAAGGAAGTGACAGGTAATTATCTCTAATCCAATTCTCTTTCATCACCAAATGAATTTCAAAATGTAACTTAGGCCTTTCTTTTCATTTTAATTCAACAAAACTGCTCACAAAAATGCATTAGTACAACATATGTGCTACTTTATTAATTTATTTTATTAATATGTATACTAATATATTAATGTTAGTTCAGCCTTCATATCTATCATTAGTATCAGACTGAGTCCATAAAGAGGGTTGACTTTATACTCAGGGAAAATCCAGGATTGCCACGTGGTATAATGTGAGGTGTATGCTAAATCACCCAATTTTTTTAATTTTATTTTTTATTTTTTAAAATTTACATCCAAATTAGTTAGCATGTAGTGAAACAATTATTTCAAGAGTAGATTCCTTAATGCCTCTTACCCATTTAGCCCATACCCCCTCCCACAACCCCTCCAGCAACCCTCAGTTGGTTCTCCATATTTATGAGTCTCTTCTGTTTTGTCCCCGTCCCTGTTTTTATATTATTTTTGTTTCCCTTCCCTTATGTTCATCTGTTTTGTCCCTTAAAGTCCTCATATGAGTGAAGTCATACGATTTTTGTCTTTCTCTGACTAATTTTACTTAGCATAATACCCTCCAGTTCTATTCACGTAGTTGCAAATGGCAAGATTTCATTCTTTTTGATTGCCAAGTAATACTCCATTGTGTGTGTGTGTGTGTGTGTGTGTGTGTGTGTGTGTGTGTGTGTATACCACATCTTCTTTACCCATTCATCCATCGAGAGACATTTGGGCTCTTTCCATACTTTGGCTATTGTTGATAATGCTGCTATAAACATGGAGGTGCATGTGTCCCTTTGAAACAGCACACCTGTATCCCTTGGATAAATGCCTAGTAGTGCAATTTCTGGGTCGCAGGGTAGTTCTATTTTTAGTTTCTTGAGGAACCTCCATGCTAAATTACCCAATATTTTAAAATTACTCTTGCCATGAGGGCTAGAAATTTCCACCATTTAAAAATTGCTGAATTCAGGAGCTTCTTTGGAATACCCTTGGAGATCATTATAATTACTTAGTAACTAACTCCCAAGAATTAGTCATTAAACAATATAAAGCCAGTCATTAATAAAAATTTCTCTTGTACAATAAAAGCATCTAAAATTTTCTATTTGATTAGATGATACCATAATACACTATATCTCATTTGGTCACCTTATCAACAAATAGTTTAAAAACTGGGGCACCTGGATGACTCAGTCGGTTGAACATCCTACTCTTAATATCAGCTCAGGTCATGATCTCATAGTTAATGAAATCAAGACCCATGTTGGGCTCTGCACTGACAGGGCAGAACTTGCTTGGGATTCTCTCCCTTTCTCTCTGCCTTTCTCCTACTTGTGTATGTTCATTCTCTCTGTCTCAAAATAAATAAACAAACATTAAAAATTTTTTTTAAAAATAACTAAAAGAGCTGGGGCACCGGGGTGGCTCAGTTGGTTACTTGACTCTTGGTTTGGGCTCAGGTCTGATCTCATGTTTGGTGAGATTGAGCCCCGCATGCAGCTCCATGCTGAGCATGGAGCCTGCTTGAGATTCTCTCTGTCTCTCCCCCTCTTTCCCCCTCTCCCCCCTGCTCCTCTGCCCCTCTCCTTCCCCATCTCCCCCTCTCCCTCTGCTTCTGCCCCTCTCCCCACCTTGCACACTATAAATACATACATACATACCAAAAGAGTAAAAAATTAACCAACCACTTATATTTAAGTACCAAAACCAGAGCTGCAAAATTCAGCAGACTCTTCTCTGTTCTCATCTCATTTGATCTTCCAGTATTATTTCCCGACAATAATCCCGCTCTTCTCTTGGCTTCTATGACTTCACTCTTCAGATCTTCTCACTGGCATTTCTCCTCCATGTACTTCTGGACTCTTCCTCCTCTACCTCTAAATTTTGAAGTGTCCCAGTGGTTATTCCCAGGCACTCTTCTCCATCTTCATTCTCTAAGTGACCTCATCCTTCTTCACAGATTTATAGACTATTTATGTGCTAGTGATTCACAAATTTACAGCTCTGCCTCAGACCTTTTTTTTGTGATCCCAGACTCAGACAAAAACAGCCTATTTGAAGTCTTCACCTGAACGTCTTACAAACATCTCAAACTTAATATGTCCAAAATGGGACTCTTTGTCAATCTCAACTGTTAGTTGGATAGGATAGTACCCTATTGAGTTACTAAAGCCAGAAGAGTCATCCTTGAATGTCCCCCTTTCTATCAAGCCCTTCAATCCATGTCCAAAAATGTATCTTGGATCTACCCACACCTCTTTTGTTCCTCTGTACCAGTGGTACACCAGGTAACCATTATCTCTTAGCTAGACTCCTGCCACTGCTCCTCCCTGCTCTCCCTCCCACAATTGCCCTACTCTAATCCACCAGACATACATTAGCAAAAGTAATCCAAACACATATGTTGAACCAGCCATTTCCTTTTTTTAAAAATTTTTCATGGCTTGCTGATTCATTTGGAATAAAATCTAAACTCCTTAAACTTTCTACAATGTCTGTTAAGATCTAACCCCCACCTATGTCTTCACCACTCTCCACTTTGCTCTGAAACCTCCAGTGACTCCTATAGCTCCTACAGCTCATCAAGCTTTTTTTCCATATTAGGACCTTTGCATATGCTAGAGGCAGATACAGATTACAAATATATCTTTTGAGATGAGTTAGGGAACATGAGAAAAAGAGAAGATTCAAGGACAACTCTTATTTGGTCTTCCTTCCATACTTGACATGAAAGTGGCTAGCTTCTTTTCATCTTTTATATCTCAGCTAGTCCTTATCATCATCAAGCTCAATCCTATTGACATTCTAAGTCTGTCCTCTGCCACTCCATGTCCCTTCAATCAAGACTGGTGGGACTTGCTCCAACAGAGGAGCAAGTACAAACTGAGAAAATCTCTGCCAGGTGATGTAGGGCTCACATCACCCACATCACTTGTTGTAGCAGGTATGAAGAATGATCAACAAGATCGTAACACCAATGATGAGATTTTCCTTATTTTACAATTGTACATACTTTTACTCTTTCTGAACGCCCAGGCTGCTGAAAATCTATCATTTAATCTATTCTATTCTGGTAACCACAGTCAAATACAATACTTTTTAGTCCCTTTTTTTAAAAAACAGGTTCCTTCTCTTTCAGTGAAATTCAAGTACTGTCTCAGCCACCATTCACACCTCAAAGGTTTCTCTTTGAGCTTTCTTCACCTATATCCTTTTTACTTTAAACTCCCAGATGAACCAGCCCATGATTTATCCTGGAAGCAAGTCAGTAAAGACAGAGAGAGTCTGCTGGTAAGAAACAGGTTGCACACCTAGTTCACATCAATTTCCTCCTGGCCCCAGATGCTGGCATCCCCACTGATCTGGCTTCTGGTGCTAGTGGCATCCAGCTGTTGGCTCTATATTATAGCAGGTTTGATGGTCATTGACTATCCAGCTGAGCAGTCTCTCCACAACCATTTAGTGTCAGGAGAAAGGCTACAGTTTGCCAGTTAGTTGTCTACAGCCTGTGAATGTGATCTCTTCCTCCTTTTGGACAGCTTTGGAGGTAGCAAGCCAGTCTATAGACTCACATACTTTCTTTAGCCTTATCTAGACCTCAGGAAAACCAATTAATATCAACTATGACAGGCTCAGCTCCACAGGAATCTAGGGGCTATCTTTATCTTCTTCTGAAAGGATATGCACTCTGACAATTTTCTACTGCCCTCCTCCCAATTCCAGGGGTTGGTTATACCCATATATTCTGCCTCTCAGAGAGCTCAGAGAAAAGAAGATAACAACAGTGCCTATATTAAATACCTGTAACTCCAGAAGAGAATTGGAGGTGCGGGGGCCCTAACTTCAGGTCAGAATGAGACAAGTGGAAAATTCTCCTCTCCCTGCATGAGGCAGTGGGAAGGCACAAAGCACCTAACATGATTGTTCCATTATCTGTTACCTGCCACAGAAGTTTCCATCTTCCATCCACTTGCCTGAGATATATTCTTTTATTTATATCAACCATATTTTGTAATACCTGGCAAGGTCTACATCTTGTCTAGACAGTTCCCTGTCCTCAGAGATACTGAGTGGGAAATAATCCTAAAGAAAGGAAAAACCAGCTCTGCATTTTAATGTCTGAAGTTACTGCCATGAGTAAATACTTAATTTATGATTTCTTTATCCCATCATTTTTCATTGATCCTATGAGCAGTATTTGGCTTATATCCCCTGCCAAAGCTTGAGACCACTATAAAAAATCTAAAACCATAAGTGCAGTGATAAATCTGATACTTATCTAAGAATGAAGAACAATGCTCATCAGAGAGAACAAACTTCTAGGCTTCTAGAGCATTCTTGGGAAATTTTCACTGATTACAGAGGTGAGAGTAAGTTGACATTAGCCTTAAAAGTGTGTTTTGTGTCAATTAGCTCAGACTTAGAAGCTGTTGACTGAAAGTGAAGCCACTACCCATTAGTGACCATTGTCACTAATTAATTACACAGGTCTAAAACCAGTTCTAACTCTAACCATGGCATAGGACTATTAGTCTTTTTTTTTAGCAGTTTGGACACTTTGTTTTGATCCTCTCTCAGCCAAAGCTGCAGGAAAAATGACCAAGATTGTCCAGATCTTTTCCATTGTGGTTGATTCTCTTGGAAGATGTTTAATTTTCAGAGGCCTGATTTTCAATGTGAGGGTTTCTCAGCAGTATTTTACCTCTATTAGTTTTTGGATCGTCTGTTAGGATATTGGCATGTAGAAGCATTCAGAAATCTGGATAATAAACATGATATAACTATGAAGAAAACAAGAATAACTAAAGTACTACAAAAAAACATTCTAGAAACATGGCTTAAGATTTCCCAGAATGGGCCAAGAAAACAAGCCTCCTTAAAGTCTACTTTAGATGGTCAGGTTGCTTTTTAATTTAGCTTATAGATTGTTTCATCACTCCCACCCCTGGTTAATCTAGATACAAAATAAAGTTTAGTAATGGTACAGATTCTCCACAGGTTGGCTAAAAGGAAACACAAAGTTATTATTTCATCTATAATAATTTGGGTTAAACAATTTAAATGTTTATTCTGCTATATTATTTACAAGGCTTGGGACAAATTTTGAGACTACCTGGATTAAATTCCTATGAATGGGATTGCCATCCCTCAAAAGACTCTTCAGGGAGTTATAACATCTAATAAAAGTTTTAACACTTTAGACATTTATTAAGAAGATATAGTCTATTGAAGCTATAGAGGATTCATTCAATAGGAATGATCTAACTAATAACTGCATGGAACAATTAGCCAAGTACTCAGTATTGCAAAGTAATAACAATACCAAAGTAATACCAATACTTTGGTATTGCAAAGTCTGATATCCACTCAGGTGAAAATCCAATAGCTGATAAAAAAGGCATTCAATCTTATTATAATTATAGGCTTATTGCCTCTGAATTTGTCATTTCAGTCACTATTATATCTCAAGAATATCTGTAGCCTCCTTCTTCAGTACAAGGACAGTTTCGTTTATTTATATATTATCTAAAAAAGAGGATCATCATGGGTAACGTTAATGTAACACATTTTTTAAACTGACTGCACTAGTAATACTTGGAAGAACTGAGTTATAGAGTCATGGTAATAGTCATACTTGGACTCATGCATGTTATTATTGTGGTAAAAGAACAATGATAAATTAAGTCAGCAGTATACAACCTTAAACCAGTAAAAAAAAAAATACACACACACACACACACACACACACACACACGACAGAATTTGTTATCAGATGGATACAGCAACCTAGATACAAGTGATCTTTTGTACCAACCCCAATCTCTGGCAATTTATGCCCTATCCAGCAAGAAAGGGGGAAAAATTTAGGATTATCATGTTGATCAGACACAAGCATTAATATAGTGTGACTGACAGCCTGAGACTATTACCCCCGAGTTGTATCTCCAGCAGCCAGGAAGTGTATAAACCCAAAATGGTCACCCTTACTTCAGAGGTGAATGGAAGAAGGCACATTGAAAAGATTTGACCCTACCAGTTTCAAAACTACAGCTTTCTTCAAAGGCATTTGGGGTTGGCTCCAGAAATAGCAAAATTTATCATAAATGACTAGAACTGTCATTAAGTCTTTTGCATACATCGTAAGGAATGGACTATGGAAGCATTTGGTCTTGCCTCAGAAACACCACCTCTTATAGACTCATCTGCATGGTTCCTGTCTCTGTTCTATTCTTCCCTACCTATAACAACATTTAACTAGGAAGAAAAACACTCCACAAGTATGCTTTCAAATCATTTCTCCTTAAGCCATCAAATTTTTTTAGCCTAATAGTGGAGTGTTTACAGTCTGTGTTTCTCGGTGACCCCTGTCTATCTGATTGCACCAGGGGAGGGGAAAGATCTTCAGTTCATAAGGGAAAGAATTTGATGAGATGACCCCTGGGGTGCATAGGTTAATATTCTGAAATACTTTCCATCACGCACTAAGCTGCCACAAAGAGTGAAGTCACTGGCTTCACTTTCCATTTCCTGATGTGCCATACTCAATGACCTCCGCTTTAGGGAAAGTGACAAAGGGCCAGAAGAGTGCAGTCTCACTCAGGCAGTTTATGAGACAGCTCTTGGGATAGGTCAACATAATTGTGAGGGGGAAAAATGGCACCTAGGAGCAGGGCTAAAAGCTACAGACAGAGATTGGGTCTTGCCATGGGATTAGATAAAACAGTAAAGTTACTGAATGATGACCTGACATTTGGAGGTTCATCAGTTAGAATCTCTTTTTCAGTTTCTACAGCACAGCCAAAGATGTGGGCAGAGTTGTCAAGGCGAGGCCTTGCAATACTCTTCTAACCTTTGTGGAGCTGATGTAAAGGGCTCTAGTCCATAATATTGGGTTCTTAATTTGCTTAGAAAAGGATACTAAAAAACTAAGCTGTTGCAAGGTGATGAAGCAGGAACACAACCATGACTTCCCCAAATCCCACCAAAGTCTCAAACTGGGGCACAGAGTCCACTTCCCCACAATATCCAATATGAGATTCATCAGTTAAATCCAGGGATTGTTGAAACAGATGTACACACTCACATTAAAGGACAAAAAGTAAGGAGGAAAAGTATTAATACAACAGGCAACCCTTTGAAATGGGAGACCATGTCTGTGGGGGAACTCCAGAACCTTTATATGTAAAGAGGCAGCGAGCACTCTTAAATATAGCCACAGCATTTGTACACTGGACCCAGCTATGAGTCTCAGAGCAAAAGCTGGATCAGTGAGCCTGAGATAGCACTGCCAGGTATGAGGAGGACTGCCTTGTAAAAATGAGGGAAAGGATCCAGGAAGAGACCTTTCTGCTACATGCCAGGGTTGTCCCCAGATCCTTGAACAAGCTGTACTAAATAAAGAAGCCACAGTATCAGTCTCTGCCACACTCTGCTCTGTGTATAATATGGAATATGTTGCTTTGGCCTGAACTGAAGGGCTTCATGTCGGGTTCTTTGTGTGCTGGACCAGCTAACAGTAAGTCTGCCTTTGGCACAGCACACTACTCCTACAAAAAGCTAATATCCCCTTATAGACTTGAGTATTAACAAGGCTTCTTTATTCTTGGGTATACAACAAGGTATAATTTTTTTCTGTAAACAACCACCAAAGAGAGAGAGAAAGCAAGCAGTTTGCTTATAGAACTCAATTATTGTTCTTTAATTCAGCAAACAGTGAACACCTACTTTTTGTCAAGCATTTTAGGAAGCATTTTTAAAAATAGCATCAATCTGAAAATCAGATGGTGCTACCAACTAAAGCCCTGTAGAATTTTGTTGTTTTAGAATTGAAAGTACTAGAAGAATGTTCAGAACAGATGGTCTCAAAAGGATATCCGAAACGGATGCTCCCAAGAATGAGAATGTGATTGCTCTTACCGTCTCTTGCCTACATCACAGTAAATTCCAAATCAGTGTCCCTTCCTCCCATCCATTGTCTCCTCTCAAGTTCATTTTTCCCCACTATCAGAGCCATCCTCCTAAAAAAAAATTAGTCTAGCATTGCACTTCCTTCTTTTTTTCTTCCCTCAGTAATCCTACATAAAGTCCAAACTTCTTACCATAGCTTCCAAAGCCTTTCGTCATCTGGCTCTGACCCCTCTTACAAATCTCATCCCCTCCTCTGAAACTCCTTCTCCCCAAGCTACAACTAGAAGATGTTTGAAAATGCTATTAATTTTGTTATAACTTCATATTGTATGTGGCAACTATAACAATAACATGGGAGCTCTTTTCTAAAAATAAACTTGTCAAAACCCCAAAAGACCCAATAGTTACACTATCATCCAAAATATAGCCCTCTACAGAACACTTATGAAATAATTTGAAGATGACACAAAGAAATGGAAAAACATTCCATGCTCATGGATTGGAAGAACAAATATTGTTAAAATGTCTATACTACCCAAAGCAATCTACACATTTAATCCAATTTCTATCAAAATACCACCAGCATTTTTTCAGAGCTAGAACAAACAATTTTAAAATTTTTATGGGATCACAAAAGACCCTACATAGCCAAAGCAATCTTGAAAAAGAAAAGCAGAGCTGGAGGCATCACAATTTTGGACTTTAAGCTGTATTACAAAGCTGTAGTCATCAAAACAGTATGGTACCAGTTGAAAACAGATACATAGATAATGGAACAGAACAGAAAATCCAGAAATGGACCTACAACTATATGGTCAAGTAATCTTTGACAAAGCAGGAAAGAATACCCAGTGGAAAAAAGATAGTCTCTTCAAAAAATCGTCTGGGAAAACTGGACAGCACATGCAGAAGAATGAAACTGGACCACTTTCTTACACCATACACAAAAATAAATTCAAAATGGATGAAAGACCTAAATGTGAGAGAAGATACCACAAAAAATCCAGAGGATAACACAGGCAGAAATCTCTTTGACCTCAGCTAGAGCAACGTCTTACTAGACACCTTGACGAAGGCAAGAGAAACAAAAAGCAAATGGGAACTGTTGGGACTTCAAGACAAAAGGTTTCTGCACAAAGAAGGAAGCAGTCAACAAAACTAAAAGATAGCCTATGCAATGCAAGAAGATATGTGCAAACAATATATCTGATAAAGGGTTAGTATCTAAAATCAAAGAACTTAACAAACTCAACACCCAAAAAACATATAACCCACTTAAGAAATGGGCAAAAGACATATATAGACACTTATCCAAAGAAGATACCCAGATGGGTAACAGACACATGACAAGATGCTCAATATCACTCTCCATCAAGGAAATACAAGTCAAACCTACAATGAGATACCACCTCACACCTGCCAGAATGGCTAAAATGAACAACCCATGAAATAACAGATGTTGGCAAGGATGCAGAGAAAAGGGAACACTTTTGCACTGTTGATGGGGATGAAAACTGGTGCAGCCACAGTGGAAAACAGTATAAAAAATTAACAGTATCAAAAAATTAAAAATAGAACTATCCTACAATCCAGCAATTGCAGTACTAGGTATTTATCCAAAGAATACAAAAATGCTGATTCGAAAGAACATAATGCACCCCAATGTGTAGAGCAGTGCTATCAGCAAGAGCCAAACTATGGAAAGAACCCAAATGTCCATTGACTGATCAATGAAGAAAGAAGATCTGAGATGTATATACGATGGAATATTACTCAGCCATCAAAAAGAATGAAATCTTGCCATTTGCAATGACACGGATGGAGCTAGAGTGTATTATGCTAGGCAAAACAAGTCAGTCAGAGAATGACAAATACCATGATTTCACTCATATGTGGAATTTAAGAAATGAAACAGATGAGCATAGGGGAAGATAGAAAAAAAAGAGGGAGGCAAACCATAAGAGACTCTTAACAATAGAGAACGAATTGAAGGTTGACGGTAGGGAAGTGGGCAGGAGATGGGCTAAGTGGGTGATGGGTATTAAGTAGGGCACTTGTTGGGATAAGTACTGGATCACTAAATTGTACTCCTAAAACCAATATTATACTACGTGGTAACTAACTAGAATTTAAATAAAAACTTGAAACAAAAAAAATAAAAAATATGTAGCCCTTAATTAAGAAGCATCCTCATTGCTATGAGCAGTGAGATTTTATAAGGATGCTATTTAAAATATTATTTGTGCCACAAGGAAGGAGATTCAGAATTTTAATGAACATCACAAAATCTGCTGGAATAAGCAATCACCACAAACCCTCACCTACTACTCCTCCAGGTTGCAAAAATGCAGTAGTTCAATATGGACCCTGAGGTCTTGTGTTGCCATTGTTCTCTCTGAATAGTCCTGTTATCTGCTGAGACAACCATAAATAAATTTGCAAAGTGGACAATCTGGCTTGTGCTCAGAAAAAGAAGATGAGAGGATGCTACTTTCTTTTCTAGCATGCCCACCACCTGGTCTGAACCATTCTTGCTGCTCTGTGCCAGACCTGCCATACTGTGCACTGTACGTCATATTTCACCTTCTCTCTTTCTCTCTCTCTCCTCCACCACAATGTGATTCATATTCTCTCAATGCCCTACTCCCAACTCGAAGTTGCTTGGGTTATTAGCCCTAAGTGTTCCCCTGAAACAGGATTATAAAGCCACACATTGACATTTGCCATGTCAATGTGTACTGTCCTCCCACCGTGGGTAAAATAGACTTTCCTGCCTCTTTGATAGTAGCTTTGCTTTGGCCAAAGAAGTTAGTGGATGTGACATGAGCAGAGACCTTAAATGTGCTTGTGGAGTTTGGGTTGTGCTTTTGTGCTCCTGTGATTTGCTATGAGAAGAATAATGACTCCAGTTAGCTGCTGGTCCAAGGAGAATTAGAAAATTTAGATAGCAGATGTAAATGGAACTGATCCCAGCCAAATCCAGCAGAATCATAGCCAATCCTCAGCCCATGAGCAAAACTATATAAATATATAAATGTTTGTCTTTGTAAAACACTGACTTCGGGGGATGGTTCGTTACTCAGAATTATCGTGGCGAGAACTAAATAATACCCTGGGTAATAAACTAATTTTAATCAAGCCAGTTATGATCAATATTACCTTCTGTATGCCAGGTTTTAATCTATGAAATGGAAATAAGAAAAAGAACCTAATTCAAATGGTTATAGCAAGAAATAAATGATAGAACAATTGTAAAGCCCCTACGTAGGGGCTGGCCTGCAGAAAAACACAATAGAGTAATTTTGAGGTTATTTGATTAATCTGTTACTTTCTCAGTTTTATTTGTATTTTCAGATGTTTGCCAAAAAAAAGGATGGTTGAATTTATAACTACAGCCTCTAGCTGAGGCCTCATAGGTTTCTGTCCACTAAGTGAATGTCAAAGCTAAAATGCTTCCCATAGGAAGTTTGCCCTTTTCTGTTTCTAAATAAGTGATTTGAACAAAATCACTTTATGCTCAGTTACACAGTAGTTTTACCTACAGAGTTTTCAAATAGGACAGCACTTTAAACCCAGAGGAATGGATTTCTAATGATGAACTTGGAAGTACTGGGGCAAATGAACAGTGGAGAGAGATTGGAGGGGGTGTGGGGAAGAGGATTTATAAGGCCCTGAAAATCACAGCAAATGGCCATCCCCTTATTTCATGTGCTGACCAAGACAATCATGGTGACTGAATCAAGACAAAAATGCAGAAGCACTTCAGTTGATTTCTCAAGAACCTGCAAAGGTATGCTTTTTTAAATTTAATGTTTATTTATTTATTTTGAGAGAGAATGAGAGACTGAGATGTGGAGAGAGAGGGAAAGAGAGAGAATCCCAAGCAGTCTCCACAGTCAGCACAGATCCCAACATGGGGTTTGAACTCAGTAACCATGAGATAACGACCTGAAATTAAATCAAGAGTTGGTTAACTGACTGAGCCACCCAGGCACCCCTGTAATTCTTTCTCTTAGGAAAAGTACTAGGTTAAGGGACACCTGGGTGGCTTAGTCAATTAAGTATTTGACCGGCTCAGGTCATAATCTCACGGTTAGTGGGTTCAAGGCCTGCATCGGTCTCTGTGCTGACAGCTCAGAGCCTGGAGCCTGCTTCAGATCCTGTTTCCCCCTCTCTGTATGCCCCTCTCCCACTCGCACTTTCTGTCTCTCTCTCTCAAATATAAATAAAACATTAAAAATTAAAAAAAAAAAGAAAAAAGTAATAGGTCAAAACTGGGTAGTTTTCACCACCCTTTGGACATCAAGTTTCTGAGTCTTGCCTATATATATATATATATATATATATATATATATATATATATATTCTGAAGGAATCTAATGTTTTCTGTAAGAAAATGGAAGGACATTTACTGGGCACTACCATGTACTCTGCTAGGGAACTCCCAATGTTATTAAGTAGGTACAGGACCAGCTTCACGGGCATGTGACAAGTGCAATCGTAGACTCCTGTTCTCAGATGGGCCCTGCACTTGTTTGGAACCTCTGCTGTTGCCATCTTGAAATTCTTAATAATTTTATTTCTGGGGCGCCTGGGTGGCTCAGTCGGTTAAGCGTCCGACTTCGGCTCAGGTCACGATCTCACGGTCCGTGAGTTCGAGCCCCGCGTCGGGCTCTGGGCTGATGGCTCGGAGCCTGGAGCCTGCTTCCGATTCTGTGTCTCCCTCTCTCCCTGCCCCTCCCCCGTTCATGCTCTGTCTCTCTCTGTCTCAAAAATAAATAAATGTTAAAAAAAAAAATTAAAAAAAAAATAATTTTATTTCTGAGCATGTATTTTATGAGCAAAATTCAGTGGGACAATGGAGGACATATATGTGCAGAGAAAATACGTGCATGTGTCAGCATGTGCCACTCCATTCACATATAGCCTTCATGGCTTCCATAACATGCTTATTTCACCGTGAATCTACTAAAATCCAATGCATAGTGGGTCCACCAGAATTCTGTACTCATGTTCCATACAACACATCTATAGCTGAGTAAGCAGGGTCACTAACAGATCAGATAGTCCATGCTTTACCCTTCTGAATGCAAGCTTGCTTAGAACACAAAAAGAATGGAATTGGAGCTTCCAGGTTGGTGAACACGTGGAGATGGAGAAAGAGTGGCACAAAAGGAGAAGAATATGCACAAGAATATGCACGTATAAAGAACTTTTTTAGAAGTTATCTTTGTGTATATTTTCCCCCACTCCTACTAGGAATGAAATACATATGCATGTATGAGCTATGAAATGCCAATGATTCCACACACAAATTAAATGCCCTTATATCTGCATTCACAACTATACATTGCAAATATATATTGGCATTATACAGTATAAATATGAACAGTAAAATTCATGCTAATAATTTAAAATTTTAATTTTTCTGTACTTACAATGATTACACCATTGTTTTATAAGTTATAAAATATTTATACAGGAAAAAAGCTTTACATAGCCATACTTTTAATAGCATTTTTTTCCTGATTTTTGAACAAAGAGCCTGGTATTTTCTTTTAGCACTGTGCCCCACAAATTATGTAGCTGGCCTTCAGTAGGTACTATTATCTTCCATTTATAGATGAGAAAACAGATACTCGGTGAGATTAAGTAACTTTCTCAAGATCACAGAACTTGCAAGTGGTAGACACCAGATTCAAGCATGTCTGACTCCAAAGATACTGCTCCTCTCCCAGTTCAGACTGCATCCAAACTACAGCTGGGGAAGGTCCCAAGAGAAACTTGAGCTTAGGGTATGTCTGTTGCTTCAACTTCTGTCCATGTAGATTTGTTTAGAGCAAAGATTTTGGTTAACACTCACGCCTACACCACAAAGTAGCTATGAAGTTAAGAAGGCTATTCTAGGAAACCTGTCCTAGCATTCTTTTCACTATTCTGTGCCCAGTTTTTCAGCTTAGTAGGTCCATAGACTTGAGATCATCAATTCAAATATAAGTATATCATGCTCAGCTGTCAAATAAAAACATTAAATTTTCTCTCAAACTTTTTTCTAAATTGCACGTATTTCTACATCTCATATACTGAGTCATATGAAAATATTTCATTTAACTATTTTTAAGTTTGTTTATTTATCTTGAGATAGAGAGAGAGCATGCATGGGGAGAGAGAGAATCCCACTCAGGCTCCGCACTGTCAGCACAGAGCCCAATGCAGGGCTCAAACTCACAAACTATGAGATCATGACCTGAGCTGAAGTTGGACGCTTACCCAACTGAGACACCCTGGCACCCATTCATTTAATTTTTTATGCTATATCATAATTACCACCAGAATTGTCAAAGGAATCATGTTAATGTGACTATAACCCAAAATTTTTAATGACTTTTGCCCAGTTAAACTCTGCCCAGTATTTAATAAGCATCCTGTTGTTTATAAGACCTTGGGCCTCTAACAATTTACCTTCTGGCTTCAGTGGGTATTTTTCTAGATTCAGAGCAACAGTTTCCAAGGCCTCTGTCTTACCTTTCCCAGCAGCATCTACAAAGTCTGAGTCAGCAAGCATATAGACTAATAGTTAAGGGATCATAATTCTTTGCTACCTGAGAGAGTCCTCTTTTTACCACACCTGCAGGGGGAAATGTGTTTCTAAAGCTAAAAAATACAGATTAGGATAAAAATCTTTCCTTGTGGAAGTCACCATCCAAAATTGGAGGTATTTTGTTCTTACATATATACATATTCACTTCTTACCCCTAGGACGGTAGAGATGCTGCCACAGCCAGAAATGTGAAATGTTTGTGTCAAAAATTTTTATCACAGCAACTCTTCCTTTGAGATATTCAGAGAATTGAATATATTTTATAGATATTTCCAGACAGAACACAAATACTGCTGTCAAGAAAATTTCCTCTAAGAATGAGGCAGCAAAGATGTTACTGTCAGAAAAACAATGAATTCTTCAATGATAATTTCTATAATACATTCCTGAGAGTGTAGAAATAACACTACATAAATATTCTTACTTGAACAACTTGAGAAGACATGCATAAACATAAACTGTATTTATAGGTTTAAAAATTGCACTACACAAAGCCTGAAAAATATTTCTTTTGATTTTTTAAATCCATGGAGTATCACTGCTCACCAAAAAGAAAATGAAAGGTGGAGGATTCAAAGACACACAACCAGGGACTTTCAGACCAAACCTAAACATAGTATGTCATCATAAAATTGTTTTAAATAAGAGAGAAAGTCTGAGTTTCCTTATGCCAAAACTGCCCATGTGGTATCCACAGCTTAAAATCCAGAAAAAAATTCCTAAAGGGGTTAAAAAAAAAAGGAAAGAAAAGAAACAATAAACATACTATATAAGAAGAAACTGAAAGCAAAGGTATTCTTTATAATATGGAGCCTGAGAAATTATAGGGTTTTCATTTTAAAAAGCATACACTATATAAGGATAAATAAATATTATTTGTGATATTGTGATATCAGAATTATGACAGCCAACCTTCCAAGATTGCCCAATATTCATAGCCTCCTGGTATTCCTCATAGCCTCATTCCTTGCAGTAGTCTTAGGGAGTCTTCTCTCACCTTGACTCATGGCTAGCCTGTGTAATAAAGACTCCACAAATAAAAGACATTTCCACTTCTGCCTTGCTCCCTCTTGGATTACTAGCCATTCAGGATACCATGTCATGAGGACACTCAAGCAGCCTATCCAGAGGCCCAAGCGAGGAGAAAATAAGGCCTACCACCATTAGCCAAGACCAACTTGCCAACCACATGAGCAAACCACTTTGGATGCAAATCCTCCAGCCCACATCAAGTCTTTATACGACAACAGCCCTGGCTTACGTCCTGATTGCAACCTCAAGCTAAAATCAGCCAGCTAAGCTGCTTCTGAATGTCTAGTCCACACAAACTCTAAGATACTAAACGTTTATTGTTTAAAGAATCAAAATTTTGCAGTAATTTGTTATGCAGCAATAGATAATACACTGGCCTTAACCTGACAGGATATCTACATTGGTGAGATAGGAAGAAACTTATTCTTTGCTTTATAAGTTAATAAACTCAATTTTATCAGGTCACCCAAAATTGGTGAGTTCCTAGACTCATGACCACTAGATATCAAACTCACAAGTACTTGTAACACAAAATGCTAATTTAATAATTTACACTGAAAAGTGGACCAGTGATTGCTGAGAATGCTAGGTATATTCAAAAGGCTAAATTAAAATCCAATGGTTGTTTTATAAGGGTAGGAATAGAAAAAGGATCATTGGATTATCTTACAGAATATGTCCACAGACTATGGGAGTTGAATTTTTAAATTCTTTCACTTTTCTACAATATTTATTTCAAAAGAACTAATTATAGAAATAGAGTTCCCTTTAAGTCTGCAAGCAGAATAGATTCCAGGAAGCTTTGAAGTAATCAATCATAAAACTATAACAATTATTAAGGCACTCTAAGAAACACTAGAGTATATCCTTAAGTTTTCAGAGAAAGCATTTAAACTCTCCCATAAAACATCTCCTTATTTTACAATAGAAATACTCAACTGCTCTAACCCAGCCACACCAGCATGCTTCTGTGTTGAAGGTACAGCTGGAACCCATCTTCAAACAAAACCTCCAATTTTTCTATATTCCTAAATACTTCTCGCCCACATAAACGTAAAACAAGTAGACCCAACCAGGAAGGTTTCTTTGCCTTTACTTCCTCTTCCTACTCCTACAATTAAATTCTCATTTCAGCTCCTTTTTCTTCCAGAGAGTTAATTCATTTGATATCTGATAATCTATATAATGTATCATCCTTCCCAGTGGCTTTGCATTTTTACCAGGTAAAATTTCTGTCTGGACATATTTCAGGCTTCAGGACCTCTGATAAGGTCACAATTTTTAAGCGTTACTATGTATAAGAATCACTAACAGCTTATTTAAAATATTATTCCCTGGCCTCACTTCTATATACTTTTAATCCATAAACCTGAGGTAGGGCTCAGAAACCTGCATTTATAAAAATCAACCTCTCCCTACCCTCTGTGGTGCTCATGGAAGCAATCTGAAGACCATGCTCTGAGGAAGTGTTGAAAAGGAAGATACTCAGGGACTAAGGAAGTCAGGTTATCAGAAACCACTGGCAACTATAGCATTCTCCCTTTTTTCAACCAGTATCACCATCTCTTTGTAATTTGAGTTATATTTGGTTCCTAACCAGTTGCAATTATCCTGCTGCTCACCCTGCAAATCCAAATTCATAGAGTCCACTTTCCTAACAGGTATACAAATCACCCCTTTGTTCAGATGGACTTCATGTTAAAGTCAAGCTCTTGCCTTCTGCTCTCGGGGTAATTCTAGTGACATAATTGACCTATTTGCCATGATTCCTGGCTTGAGGCTCTTTCCTATTCTGTCCTGTCAGCACTTGCCTGCTCTCCAGGATTTCCAAGTTTGACAAGCTGTCGATTTCTGATGACCACAGACTGACCCCATTCTGCTGACCCAGAGCCTTCACACTAATTCTCCCAGCCTGTCTCTTCAGGAGTGGTTAATGGACCACTAACATATTTTAAAATCTGGGTACTTGGGGATGGAATCCATAAACATGCATTTAATAAGTTTCCCAAATATGCTCAGTATAGGTATCGTAGTATTAAGCAATTTCTCAAAATTGCCTAATGGTAACAAGCATCAGGACACTGAAAGAATAGTTTCCTAGACCTCACCATCTGATGATTCTGAGTGGGACAAAGTGGACTTTATTTTTAAGAAGTATTTTGGTTAATTCTAATAATTGGGCAATTTGGGAAACCCTGATCTAACGTAGCAACTTAAGACTTTAACGTCAAGATACCTGAGTTTGGTTTTATATTAGGTTGAACATTAAAGCTAGGAGCATGAAGCTACCCAATATTAGAGAAGTAATCCTCAGAAGATAACAAATAGCTTAACAAGGAGTCTTGCAGTTACATTTCATCTCTCACATGCAAACATGTTCAGTGGTAATGAAGGGATTTTTAAATAATACTAAGTTCTTAAAAACTCATGTTAACACGAGTGAGATTTTTCAGTTCCATTTTAAAAGATGAATTGCTTCAGTTCTTTAAATCACATTCCGAATTTAGCCACACAAATAAAACATTTAAATGGGAAAAATCTTTGGCAGATATACTATAATATTACATATATTATACATATATTTAAATATTAAATATTTTGTTATATAAATAATACATACAGCTGATAAAACTATTCATGTTTGAAATGCTATTCTAGATATATAATTACTAGTGGAGTTTATTTTTAAATATTCTAAGTTAATATTGGTGGCCCAAGTCTCTGTCATCATTCTACCAAATCTCTTCCAAATCTAGTATCTTTGGAATTTATTTTTTAGGTGTACAAATCATTTATTTCCTAAAATAAACAGAATGAGAAGAGGGGTCCAAATGTTGAATTAATAAGATCTGACAACTGGTATACCTCCTCTTATAAACTGTTTAACAATAATAAAATTGCAAAAAGTTGTAAGTTCATAGATTGCAGTCCTTCTATCACAAAATGTCTAAAATATTGAGAAATATAGCTAGAAGTTGGAGGCGGAGAATGCTATGTGATCTCCACGTTGTGCACAAAACTAGATAGAATTCCTTTCTTTGCGAGTGTCATGCTTGGGGAGACAAACTAATGTTTTATCAAGGAACTTGTGAGTCTTCCAGTATTCACCTGAGACAGCAAGGGGTAATGAAAAAAGGACTGAGATGTGGAAGATAGAAGCCCCGAGTTCAGATTGTAGCTGTCATTTATCAGCTCTGTGACCCTGGACAAATGATGTAATATTTCTGCATCTCAGTTGCCTCAACCATAAAATAAAGATAATAGTTCTTGACCATTTCTACCGTGAAAAGTTGTCCTGAAAGATTTTGAAAATGAGTGATAAATTATTTTTGAAAATGCTACGTGAGTTACAAACTGCTATGTAAACATGATGCATTCTTTTGTAACCCTGACTGTTCATTAGTATAAATGATTTCCCTTATCACAAAACTTTTTTCTTAACAAATTATTTTTACCCACCGACATTTCCCCTTATATTCTATGGCACCAATCAGGGCTTTTTCACCAATGTGTCCACGAAGTTCAGAGATCTTTGGGTCCATCTGGCCTTTGACATACCTGCTGCTAATGCAAACTTTCTGGACAGGGGTGGGAAGGAGTGGAATGCACAGGACCCTCCCACTGAACAAGCCCCTTAAACACACTCCATCCCAAGTCTGTCACCCACCTTGGGCCCGAGTGCGGCTGTGACACTCTCTTTTCACTTGCTGTACTGGCTTCCTGTTGCTGGTGTAACAAATTACCACACACTAAGTGGTTTAAAACACAAATTTATTTTCTTACAATTCTGGAGGTTAGAACTCCTAAATGGATTGAGTGTGGTGAATGGCCAAGCAGAGCTGTTACTTCTGGAAGCTCTAGGGGAGAATCTTGTTTCCTTACCCTTTCCAGCTTCTAGGGGCCACCAGCATTGTTTAGCTCATGCTCCCTTCCTTCATCTTCAAAGCCAGCAGGATAGCATCTTCAAATCTCTTTCTTGGGGGCCATTATTCTTCCCAACACACTTGCTCTATCTGCTCTTTTTTTTGAGGCTATCTTCTCAAGTTCATCTGCAAAGTATGAGCCCATCTGTCTAGACCCCCATCATATTGTTCCCAATTTAAAAAAATGGATTCAGTTTAAAAGATATTATTGCTAATCACATGGAAGAATTAATAGGGACAATAAAATTATTAAATGAGGAACAGTAAAAGGTCCAAGAAAACTTACAAGAGATAGAAAGCGGATGAGATTTCAGACTTCAACATCCACAGGATGTTTTGAATTAATGTCTTAATTTATTCATGTTGGTTATTACCAAAGTCAGATCATAGACCTCTTTCAGTTCTAATAAGCCTCCTTTGAAAGGAGATAATTGGACACTTTTATCTGTAGAACTGAAAAGATACAGCTAGAATGTGCGGCAAGGAGCTATGATGTCTTGGTAGGGGTATGGCCTCTAGAAACAGGCTGCCTGGCCACTTAAAACTCTTGTTGCATAGAAAGCATTTAGAACAGTGCCCAGTACACAGGACAAGCTACAAAAGCCTTGGCTTTCCTGTGATAATGGGCATTTCCACATAGCTATGTAAGACATGGTCCAAAAAAGAGCTAGACCTGATTCAATTAACATACACTATAAACACAGAGTAGGGACAAGGAAGTTTGGATAATAATGGGGTAATAACATACCCCAAACATTGTTTCATACCTCCCTGGCTTATTCACACTCTCTCCCTCTCCCACCTACTCTCATATATCCTATCCCACACTATCCTGTGCCTTACCACTCACTCACCTCTCTGCAAGCCTTCCCATGCTGGGTTAGGAATGCTTTCCCATAAAACTCTGTTCATATCATTATCATCAACATATGAAATGCTAACATCTTTAACGTATCTCTCTCCCCTTTACACTGCAAGTTCTTGAGAGCCAGGGACACCTCTTCTTAACAATTATAATCCATATAACTGGTACATAATAACATAGTAACTGATACACAAAAAGAGTTAAAGAAAGAAAGAAAATACTAAAATACTAAAGGAAATCATCAGAGAAGCATACAAAACACACAATTTATTACATGGAGATATCCACAGCACAAGTTGGAACTAATGTTAATTATCTAATGATAAGGATTAAGCTAAATGCATTCTATTTCCACCATAATTTCTCTTTCGTGTTTTCTAAGGTATTTAAAGTCATGGAAGGGGCTACATTATACAAGCAGAACACAAAAATTTTACAAATAATATCATTGCAATTGTGTTTGAAAGATAACCATATGAATAGAAAATACAAGTAAACATACTAAAAATCAAGAGTATGTGTATGGGTAAATTTATTTTCTCCCAAAATTTATTTTGTTTTTCAAATTCCCTATTAAAAATCAAATTATTTTTATAAATATTTTTATATAATACACATTTATTTTGGAAAAATTAGGAAATTTAGATAAAAATAAGAAATTTAAATCACACTTAATCCCCTGATAAATACAGAGATATATGTATATAATGTTTTATTTAACATGCTAAACCTGGTAGGATATGATCAGAAAACATTTTTTAATGCCTTCAAATGCCTTTAATGCCTCCTTCAAATTGGTTCTGTCAGTTCTCCCTTCCCCTCCCCTTGACATCTTGAGTGGATCCCACTACTTTGCCAGTCACTATCACCTATTAGAACAGTTTATCCTCTCCCATTTTAAAACTGATCCAAGGATTAGAGACCTACAAGGGCACAGAGGTTGAGGAAGGAAACTGTTTTGTTCTTTCACCTTCTATGTCTTGCCTCCTCTCTCCTCCTTCTGGCTCTAAGAGGTTGGGTCTGACTACCAGGAGGGATGAGAAGAAAGGCCTTTTTCACTTAGTGTTGCCCTATATCAATTACCAGCTGTCAGGGCAACCAATAAAATTCCAGTTCTTGCTCATGGGGTTAAGAGCATTATTTTCATCCTTCTTTAGAGACATCTGCCCACCTCCATGCATATCTCCACCATTCCCTGACACCAACAATGCTTTCTAGGTTACTAACCCTCCCCCCGTATCTATCCTCTAGTGGTTCACCCACCTTCTTTCTACTGGATTTCTTCCCCAAAGCAAGCACTCTCTTTGGGGAGACACTTTTAAAACCATTAACACCTTCCTCAGTATCTACTTGGCTCAAAGAACTCACAAATCTTTGTCTCTGCCCATCCTCACTGCTGCCTTCTTTCAAGCAACCTCTCAAAGTAAGGATTCTCCAAGTGAAAGACAGTGGCCAGTTTTGACCCTCCTTAAATTTGGTCCTAAAGTCCAAGTAGGTATCTAGGTATCTAATTCTTTCATAAAATCTTTCATGCTTCACATCTGTGCATTTGTGATGTTCAGCAGACACCCAGAAGAGGAACAAAATGCCAGGCTCCCCTTCTTACAAGTGCCGTCTCATTGAGGGGACTTCTTATGGATTTTTCCGTTTGGCTTGTGGGGAAGACTCAAAAACTCAGCTACTACAAACTCCCTTCAAAGAATCCTCCTAACATAGGTCCAGCCTTTACTTAAATAGGCTGATGATAATGATGGATACTGGGCTGGGGTGGTCCAGTATCTCACAGAAAGTGGTCTGCCACATCATCTCTTTTGAAAATATGGGGTACTTTTTGTTCATTGTCCTCGACTTTAAGATTTAGCCAGAATTCTAGAACAGAAAAAGTCTCATTTAACATCAATTATGTAAATATACTTTTAAAAAAGTGGGATGATATGTATACATTAATAAGCATTCTAGCTCAAAATGTTTGGTTAGCCTATTACATCCTTGATGTTAAGATAAACAAAAAGATGAATATGATAAAATCCCAGTCCTTTATCTTTTTTTTAATGTTTATTTATTTTTGAGAGAGACAGAGACAGAATGTGAGTGGGTTAGGGTCAGAGAGAGAGGGAGACACAGAATCCGAAGCAGGCTCCAGGTTCTGAGCTGTCAGCACAGAGCCTGACGCGGGGCTCGAACTCACAAACTGAGATCATGACCTGAGCCGAAGTCGGATGCTCAACCGACTGAGCCACCCAGGCGCCCCTAAAATTCCAGTCCTTTAAACAGCCTGCAATCCAGCAGGAAGATGAGACATATGAACAAATAACCAATAAAATACATTACATGTGCTGTAAAAGTGACAAAAAAAAAAACATAGGTGATACAGAAACAAGCTTGCTTCTGGTATAGAGTATAAAGGAACATTTCTTAGGAGAGGTTAAATTTCAGCCATATTCTGAAGAATTGGTAACCTCTCATAGTGTGAAATGGAGGTAGAGGAATGCGTATTCCAGAAATCGGAAACCCCGTGAATATGAGTCCAGAGATTGAAAAACATAGCATTTCTTCAAGGAATGCTCAGTAGTCTAATTTTCTAGGGAATATATTATGAAGAAGAACTGTAAAACATCTTGGGGCTACATCATAACAGGGTACCTAGGGAATTTGGACTGTTAATTTGGCAGTGAGGAGACACCGAAGAATTGTGAATTACAAAGAGACACCAAGCTGTGCAAGGGCTTAAGGCAAGAAGGGAAACAGGGAGGAAGCATACACAACAATCCCTGACTGAACTAGAATGGTGGCAGGGGGAATGCAAAAGAACTCACACAGATTCAGGTGGCAATCCACAACCTTTCAAGCATTCAGCCCATCAATCACCCTGATAACAGTAGTAAAGCCTTGCTGCAGAGGCTTTGGGTCGACTGTCTGCTAGTAATGAAGGTTTTGCACTGAGAATACGAATTCCCACTTCTTATCCCCCTCAAGGCCAGGGTAATGCATTTTCAAAGAGGCTGTCTAGTGTTAAGGATCCAGGCTGAAGTCATGGAAAGAAGCAAAGTTAACTAGCTCATAAGGGAATCTAACTCACCAACAAAGGGTCAGAGACACATGTCAGGAGGTTTAAAGGCAGGTCAGAGGAAAGGGGTGGCAAATTAACTAGCATCTTCTTAAACCTGCCTTCATAATAAAATTTCCCATAATAGCAAAACAATGAAATGTTCAGGATAAATAATGACCTGTGCTAGCTTGGAAATAACAATAAATGCTACCTATGGATTGTGAATACTTTTTTAAAATGTATTTACTGTACTGTCAGTTCAGAGCCTTGCCCAGGGCTCAGTCTCACAGAACTGTGCGACCATGACTTGAGTTGAAATCAAGAGTCAGATGTGCAACTGACTGAGCCACCCAGGAGCTCCTGGATTGTGAATATTTAGACATGTGGTACTAATTTGAAGTGTTGTATAGTGCTCAATTTTTATGCTAGGTGCTCTAGTAATGTGTCAATCCATGAACAGGAATTCTTAAAATTCCAGGATGTCTTTATTGTTATCATTAGAATGCCAAGTTTAATGGATATTAAGACTTTGTAGCACCCTAAACATGATCTAGCAACCTGTAGCTACCTTGATATTTTACAAATTTTAATTTGATGCCAGATATAATTAGAGATCAAATGTTTCAAGATTGGGTCAAAAGGAGAAATAATGAAACTTAAGGAAGCTATCATTGGTAAATGAAGGTCATCTTTATAGAAGCAGGAACACCAATTGCGCTTGTCTAGCAGAAAAATCTGAGCTTCTTTGATGGTACTGTACTGCCATCTACAGACCTAGCAACATGTCTATAACATGCAGCATGGTTAAAAATGTTAAAACTGAAAATCTAAAATAAATGCAAGTACAATTAGGCTAAAACAGAAAACATGTGAAATTCTAGAATAATCTTTTCAAAGAACTCTTGCCTCAACACAAAATAGAAATGGCTTCTGAATAAAAATAAAGGTAAGGGTGTTTTGAAGTAAAAGATATGTATTTCCCCAGAAATCTGAAATACAAAGGTGATAATTAACTATGGAACTTGCACTGTATAAAAATCAAGATATAGAGGAGCCAAGATGGTGGAACAGCATGGAAGCTTTTTGTGTGTCTTGCGTCCATGAAATACAGCCAGACCAACACTAAACCATCCTACACACCTAGAAAACTGATTGGAGGATTAACACAACAATCTGCACAACCTGAACCACAGAATTCAGCAGGTACACGGCACGGAGAGCTGAACTTAGGGAGTGAGAAGCCGTGAAAGGTAGGGAACCCCTTTTGAGGGCAAAGGGAGGACAGAGACTGGGGAGGTGGGGAGCATATGGGAAAAGCACCCCTCCCCAAAAGCAGCTGGAGAGAAAGTGGAAAATTGGAAACAGCCACAGGGACTAAATGAAAAAAGGGAGAAAGGAGAAAGGATAGGGTTTAAATTCCATTAAGACTGTAAACAAGGGGAGCCCAAAGGCTGCAACTCCGCAGCTCGATACCTGGAGGTGCTCTGGTGGGAAGGACGAATCCCCAGGAACAGAACGGGGTCCAGGAGGTTCTCAGGCCACACAAGGAGAAATGGTTCCACTGCTGGAAGGACATTTGGTAGAGACTGTTGAAGCCATCTGGTCCCAGCAGACCCCAGAAGGCTACCATGTTCGCTGGTGCTGTGGCATGGTCGTTGAGGGTGAAGCCTGGTGCCAGATGTGTTTTGTGATTTTCCATAATCCCTGAAATGCTGCTCCTACACTGTCTCACGAACTTTTTCTGGGACAGGATGGCACCTGGCCACAGTCTCGGGGCAAGGGCAGCAGCAGGGTTCAATGGGTATTCCTGGGTGCAGTCGGCATTTGGCCATTGCTCATTCAGCCATTGCTCGGTGAGACCCTCCCATAGAGGGGCAGAACCGGTCAAAGCCGCAGACCTTCAGAAGTAAGGGGCCAGGAAAACAGCCACATTTGAGACAAAACTTGGCAGAGAGGTACTGCCTGGGGCCTGGTCACAGAGAGTGAAAGAGTGGGGAGTGAACGAGAGCTGAAGACAGAGGACGGGTGCACAATTGCTGATCTGAGAGAACAGACTGGGTAGCTGGGTGGCGCCATTTTCACCACTCCTGGGCATGCGCATACGCACCTACAAGCACCACAACAATCCACCCCAGTAGGCTACAAATGCCATCTAGTGGAGAGTGGAGCTGTAACACTGAGCCCCACCCAACTGGGCCAACTTCGCTCTTCAAGAACACAAGCCTCACCATCAGCTTAATTTATGGACTATAAAGAGCTACATAGACTGACCTCTAGGGGAAAACGAAGCAATTTCAGTCCTACTTCAATCTGTTAGCAGGTTCATCTATTCCATTTTTTTTCTTTTTTTTTCTTTTTCCTTTTTCTCTTAACAATTCTTTTCTTTTTCTTGAATACAAAAAGAAAAAATTCATTTTTATTTTTAGTTTTTATTAAAAATATCTGGGGGCGTCTACGTGGCTCAGTCGGTTAAGTGGCCAACTTCGGCTCAGGTCATGATTTCGAGGTCCGTGAGTTCGAGCCCCACGTCAGGCTCTGTGCTGATAGCTCAGAGCCTGGAGCCTGTTTCAGATTCTGTGTCTCCCTCTCTCTGACCCTCCCCTGTTCATGCTTTGTCTCTCTCTGTCTCAAAAATAAATAAACATTAAAAATAAAATTTAAAAAAATATTTAAATTCTAAAAAAATAAATAATAAAATAAATAAATAAATAAAAATATCTGTAATTTTTATTACTTTATTGTTTACTTTTGTGTAAATTTTTTCAAATTCTACTTTACTTCCATCATTTTATTTTAGTCTACTTCAGTGTACTCATCTTTTCAAATTTTCAAACAATTGCCTTTTTTCTTTCTTTTTCCTTTTTCTCTTTTTCATTTCTTTTCTCTTTCTTGAATGCAGAAAGAAAACTTCATTTTTAATTTCAATTTTTTTAATATTTTTATTTTATTTTTATTACTATATTTTTTGCGTTTATGTAAATTTTTTCAAATTCTATCTTACTCTCATCATTTTATTTTAGTCTACTACAGTGTATTCATTTTTTCAAATTTTCAAACAATTTCTTTTTCTTTTCTTTTTTCTCTTTTTTTAATCTTTTTTCTCTTTTTCATTTCTTTTCTTAAATACAGAAAATGAAAAAATTCATATTTATTTTTAATTTTTACTAAAAATATTTTTCTTTCATTTTTTTCTACTATATTCTTTACTTTTGTGTATATTTTTTCATATTCTATTTTACCCCATCATCTCATTTTAGTCTACTTCAGTGTATTCATTTTTTCAAATTCTCAAACTATTTCCTTTTTTTTTCTCTTTTCTCCCCCACCACCATTTTTTTTTCTCTAATGTGTCAAACCACTTTCAACACCCAGACCAAAACACACCTAGGATCTAGCATCATCTATTGGATTTGTGTGTGTGTGTGTGTTTTTAATTTTTAATTTTAATATTTTTAATTCTATTTTTTTAATTTCAATTTTCTACCTCATTAATTCCTTTTCTGCCTTCAAAATGACAAAACAAAGTAATTCACCCCAAAAGAAAGAGCACAAAGAAACGACAGCCAGGGATTTAACCAACACAGATACAAGCAAGATGTCTGAACCAGAATTTAGAATCACGATATAAGAATACTACCTGGAATCAAAAATAGATTAGAATCCCTTTTTGCAGAGATAAACGAAGTAAAAACTAGTCAGGATGAAATAAAAAAATGCTATAACTGAGCTGCAATCATGGATGGTTACAGCGGCGGCAAGGATGGACAAGGCAGAACAGAGAATCAGCGATATACAGGAAAAACTTAGAATAATGAAGCAGAAAAAATGAGGGAGATTAAGCAAAAGAGCATGATTTGAGAATTAGAGAAATCAGTGAGTCATTAAAAAGGAACAACATCAGAATCATAGGGGTCCCAGAGGAGGAAGAGAGAGAAATAGGGGTAGAAGGGTTATGTGAGCAAATTATAGCAGAAAACTTTCCTAACCTGGGGAAAAACACAGACATCAAAATCCAGGAAGCACAGAGGACCCCCATTAGATTCAACAAAACCGACCATCAATAAGGCATATCATAGTCAAATTCACAAAATACTCAGAATCATGAAAGCAGCAAGGGAAAAAAATGTCCCTAACCTACAAGGGAAGACACATCAGGTTTGCAGAAGACCTATCCACAGAAACTTGGCAGGACAGAAAGGAGTGGTAGGATATATTCAAAGTGCTGATTTGGAAAAATATGCAGCCAAGAATTCTTTATCCAGCAAGGCTGTCATTCAAAATAGAAGGAGAGATAAAAAGTTTCCCAAACAAAAATTAAGGAAGTTTGTGACCACTACACCAGCCCTGCAAGAAATTTTAAGGGGGGCTTTCTGAGGGGAGAAAAGATGAATATATATATATATATATATATATACACACACACACACATACATACATACCAAAAGCTACAAAAGGTTAGAAAGGACCAGACAACACCACCAGAAACTCCACTCTACAAGCATCATAATGGCAATAAATTCATATCTTTCAGTACTCACTCTAAATGTCAATGGACTCAATGCTCCATTGAGTACTCAATGCTCCAAGATATAGGGGAACAGAATGGATAAGAAAACAAGAAACATCTACATGCTGTTTATAGGAGACCCACTTTAGACCTAAAGACACCTTCAGATTGAAAGTAAGGGGATGGAGAACCATCTATCATGCTAATGGTCAACAAAAAGAAAGCCAGAGTAGCCATACTTATATCAGACAATCTAGACTTTAAAATAAAGACTGTATCAAGAGATGCAGAAGGGCATTATATCATAATCAAGGGGTCTATAGACCAAGAAGACCTAATAACTATAAACATTTGTGCGCCAAGTGTTAGAGCACCCAAATATATACATCAATTAATCACAAACATAAAGAAACTCATTGATAGTAAGACCATAATAGTAGGAGACTTCAACACCCCACTCACAGCAATGGACAAATCATCTAATCAAAAAATCAACAAGGAAACAATGGCTTTGAATGACACACTGGACCAGATGGACTTAACAGATATATTCAGAACATTTCATCCTCAAGCAGCAGAATATACAATCTTCTCCAGCGCACATGTAACATTCTCCAGAATACACCATATACTGGGACACAAATCAGCCCTAAGTAAGTACAAAAAGATCGAGATCATACCGTGCATATTGTCAGACCACAACGCTATGAAACTCGAAATCAACCATAAGAAAATATTTGGAAAGGTAACCAATACTTGGAGACTGAAGAACATCCTACTAAAGAATGAATGGGCTAACCAAGCAATTAAAGACAAAATTAAAAAGTATATGGAAGTCAATGAAAATGATAACACCCACAGCCTAAAACCTCTGGGACACAGCAAAGGCAGTCATACGAGGAAAGTATATAGCAATCCATGCCTTCCTAAAGAAGGAGGAAAGATCTCAGATACACAACCTAACCTTATGCCTTAAGGACCTGGAAAAAGAACAGCGAATAAAACCCAAAACCAGCAGAAGACAGGAAATAATAAAGACTAGAGCTGAAATTAATGCTACCAAAACCAAAACCAAAACAAAACAAAACAAAAACAGTAGAACAGGTCGATGAAACCAGAAGCTGGTTCTTTGAAAGAATTAACAAAATTGATAAACCACTAGCCAGTTTGATCAAGAAGAAAAAGGAAAGGACCCAAATAAATAAAATCAAGAATGAAAGAGGAGAGATCACAACCAACACAACAGAAATAAAAACAATAATAACAGAATATTATGAGCAATTATATGCCAATAAAATGGGCAATATGGGAGAAATGGACAAATTCCTAGAAACATATACACTACCAAAACTGAAACAAGAAGAAATAGAAAATTTGAACAGACCTATAACCAGTAAGGAAATCAAATTAGTAATCAAAAATCTGCTGAAAAACAAGAGTCCAGGGCTGGATGGCTTTCCAAGGGAATTCTACCAAACATTTAAGGAAGAGTTAACACCTATTTTCTTAAAACTGTTCCAAAAAATAGAAATGGAAGGAAAACTTCCAAACTCTTTCTATGAAGCCAGCATTACCTTGATTCCAAAACCAGACAAAGACCCCACTAAAAAGGAGAACTATAGACCAATTTCCCTGATGACCATGGATGCAAAAATCCTCAACAAAATATTAGCCAACCAGATCCAACAATACATTAAAAAAATTATTCACCACGACCAAGTGGGATTTATACCTGGGATGCAGGGCTGGTTTAATATCCGCAAAACAATTAATGTGATTCATCACATCAATAAAAGAAAGGACAAGAACAACATGATCCTCTCAATAGATGCAGAGAAAGCATTTGACAAAACACAGCATCCTTTCTTGATAAAAACCCTCAAGAAAGTAGAGATAGAAGGATCATACCTCGAGATCATAAAAGCCATATATGAATGACCCAATGCTAATATCATCCTCAATGGGGAAAAACTGAGAGCTTTCCCCGTAAGGTCAGGAACAAGACAGGGATGTCCACTCTTGCCACTGTTATTCAACACGGTATTGGAGGTCTTAGCCTCTGCAATCAGACAACACAAAGAAATAAAAGACATCCAAATCGGCCAGGAGGAGGTCAATCTTTCACTCTTCGCAGATGACATGATACTCTATATGGAAAACCCAAAAGAATCCACCAAAAAACTGATAGAACTGATTCATGAATTCAGCAAAGTTGCAGGATATAAAATCAATGCACAGAAATCGTTTGCATTCCTATACACCAACAATGAAGCAACAGAAAGAGAAATCAAGGAATCAATCCCATTTACAGTTCCACAAAAAGCATAAAATACCTAGGAATAAATCTAACCAAAGAGGTGAAAAATCTATACACTGAAAACTATAGAGAGCTTATGAAAGAAACTGAAGACACAAAAGAATGGAAAAAGATTCCATTTGCAACTACGTGGATGGAACTGGAGGGTATTATGCTAAGTGAAATTAGGGAAAGACAAAAATCCTATGACTTCACTCATACGAGGACTTTAAGAGACAAAACAGATGAACATAAAGGAAGGGAAACAAAAATAACATAAAAACAGGGAGGGGGACAAAACATAAGAGACACTTAAAAATGGAGAACAAACTGAGGGTTGCTGGAGGGGTTGTGGGAGGGGGGATGGGTTAAATGGGTAAGGGGCATTAAGGAATCTACTCCTGAAATCATTGTTGCACTATATGCTAACTAATTTGGATGTAAATTTAAAACATAAAAAAGAAAATTAAAAAAAGAAAAAAATTAGTAAACTAAAAAAAAAATCAAGATATAAATGGCTAAAAAGAAAGTGGGGGGGAGGGGGACAATAAAAGGAAAAGTTTGCTGGGAAGGCAAGCTCCATTAATGACTTGAATAGAAGATCCAGAATTTTGCAGAGATAATGAAGTTTACTCAATTTTCAATAACAGGTAGCTAGATCAAATTATGAATCATTTGCATTTTTAGAAACTATGAAAATGATATTTAGTAGCATTTCATTTAACATAAAATAATGTTATAAACTATAACCAGGACTTCTGATCAGTCTAAACAAAGAATGTATTTAAATACTTGTGGGGCTCCTGGGTGGCTCAGTTGGTTAAATGTCCAACTCTTGATTTTGGCTCTGGTCGTGACCTCACAGTTTGTGAGAATGTATAAGAATGGTTTCAAACCCTTACCCCACATCTAAAGGTCAGGCTACTGCCTCCCCAAGATTCCCGGGGGCTCATAATCTCACAGTTGCCTTGTAACAGATTTTCTAAACTGTCTCACTCCAATTTCATCTCCTCAATCATTCCCTGATTTGGAACCAACCCTTTAACTTCTTCAAAACACCATTACCACCAGCGAGAGTCATCCTTAATTGAAGGTTTGGAGGATGAAGGACCTCAGAGCCAAAAAACTAACATTGATGGTAGACAACACTGTTCTTTAAAAGTCTAATATGGGAGAAAATTATTCCACTGCCTTGGGACAAAAGCAGGTACCATTGGTTAGTTGTAGTCTTTAACAACAATTTTTTCTTCTAATTAATAAGAGTCAATTAACTCAACTTCCTTTTGGCCCAAGAGCATATTAACAACTACCTTTTCCCTTGTCTTCCAATTCTTTCATATGGTACACTGGGAAATATTACCTTACACTTGTAGAATGACACAGATTTTTTAAGTACTATTGGTACCCAACAAAGTGCTCAAAAAAGTTACTCAGAAACTGTTAAGATTTATGGGAATGTGGAATAGTTGCCAATCATGCAACATTAAATATATCATGGATTCAATTTCTTCTGGGCATTTTATGCCTTTTTACACTCCACCCGACCTTGATGTTGCTGTCTTTCTGCTTATTTATCCTCTCAGCCAACACTAGACTGCTAAGCAGGAAGCATAAGGAGTATAAGAAAACATTTTCCACAGTAATGAATACCTTAAGGTTTGGCATGAATTAGTTATTCGAAGATTGAGAAAGTAGATATTTTTCAATGTAACTGATATGTAGTGAATAAAAAATTATTCTGTAAGCTCCTACAGATATTACACATATGTTCAGATTTTCTGTTCAGGGCCTGTGTATCTGTGATAAGTCCCAAGCACAAAGAGTTTTGTTTGTTTGTTTTATTTTTTTTAAGGTGGGAATGGGGGAAAGGGTTGAAATTTCTGTTTCTTACAGGTTCAACTTCAAAATGAGTCACACTCTTTTTGTTCTTCCTCCTTTTCCTCCTCTTTTTTTTTGGCGGGGTGGGGGCAGTAAATACAACTTACTTGACATGTATATTACCTAGTTTCAGCTTAAGATTTTGCAATAGACTGTTTTTGTCCCTAAAATTCACATGTTGAAATCCTAACCACCAATGTGATTATATAAAGAGGTGGTGCTTTGGGAAGCAATTAGGTCATGAGGGTGGTACCTTCTTGAATGGGATTAGTGCCCTTATAAAAGAGACCCCAGGGGCTCCTGGGTGGCTCAGTAGGTTAAGTGTCCAACTCTTTGATTTCAGCTCAGGTCGTGATCTCATAGTTCATGAGTTTGACTCCCACATCAGCTTCCATGCTGACAGGGTAGAACCTGCTTGGGATCCTCTCTCTCTCTTTCTCTCTCTCTCTCTCTTTCTCTCTCTCTCTCTCTGCCCCTCCCCTGCTTGTGCGCTCTCGCTCTCAAAATAAATAAACTTTAAAAAATAAAATAAAATAAATAGAGACCCCAGAAAGCTCCCATCTATTCACATGTGAATAAAATGAAAATGCAATGTGTGGAGTGAGAGAAAATATTTGCAAACCATACATCCAATAAGGAGCTAATAGCCAAAATATATAAGGAATTCATAAAACTCAGTATCAGAAAAAAATCTGATTTTTAAATAGACAAAAGACCTGAATAAACATTTTTAAAAAAAGATACACAAAGTTCCAACAGGCATATGAAAAGGTACTCAGCATCACTATCAGGGAAATGTGAATCAAAACCACAATGAGACATCACTTGACACCTGTTAGGATAGCTGTTACCAGAAGTCAGAAGATAACAAGTGTTGGCAAGGATGTGAAGAGGAACTCCTTATATGCTGTTGGTGTGAATGTAAATTGGTATAGCTTTTCTGAAAACAGTATAGAGATTCCTCAAAACACTAAAAATAGAACTACCATAAACTCCAGAAATCCTACTTCTGGGCATATATCCAAAGGGAATGAATTCAGTATCCTAAGAGATATTTGCACCCCCATGTTCATTGCAGCATTATTCATAATAGCCAAGATATGGAAACAACCTATGGATAAAGTGTGGTGTGTGTGTGGGTGTATATATATATATATATATATATATATATATATACACACACATATATATATACACACATATATATATGTGTGTATATATATATATACACACCCACACCCACACATATATATACATATATATACTTTATCCACTCCATCATACACACAAATAATAGAATATCATTGTGCCCTAAAGAAAAGAAGGAAATCCTGCCATTTGTGACAACATGGATAAATTCGGAGGACATTAAGCTAAGTGAAATATACCAAGCACAGAAAGGCAAATACTGCATGATCTCATCTATATTAGAATCTAAAAAGGTCAAGTTCATAGAAACAGAGTAAAATGGTGCTTACCAGCAATTGAGGGATAGGGGAAGATTTTAGTTAAAGGTTAGAAACTTTGAGTTATAAGATGAAGAAGTTCTGAGACATAATGTGAGACAGCATGGTGATTATAGTTAATAATAATGTATTGTAAGGGCACCTGGGTGGCTCAGTTGCTTGAGCTTCTGACTTCGGCTCAGGTCATGATCT
This sequence comes from Lynx canadensis, assembly GCF_007474595.2. NCBI lineage: Eukaryota > Metazoa > Chordata > Mammalia > Carnivora > Felidae > Lynx > Lynx canadensis. Next base: position 93,214,080 of record NC_044308.2, read on the forward strand.
CACGGTTCATGAGTTCAAGCCCAGCGTCGGGCTCTGTGCTGACAGTTCAGAGCCTGGAGCCTTTTTTGGATTCTGTGTGTGTGTCTCTCTCTCTGCCCCTCCCCTGCTCGCACTCTTATCTGTCTGTCTCTGTCTCCCATAAATAAATAAATAAATAAATAAATAAATAAATAAATAAATAAATAAATAAATCTAAAAATATAATATATTGTATATTTTATTGTATTCTTGAAATTTGCTAAGAGAGTCAGTCTTTTTGTTTGTTTTATTTAAATTCAAGTTAGCTAACATACAGTGCAGTATTGGTTTCAGAAGTAGAATTCAGTGATTCATCACTTACATATGACACCCAATGCTCATCCCAACATGTGCTCTCCTTAATTCCCATCACCCATTTAGCCCATTACCCCCACCCACCTCCCCCTCTAGCAACCTTGTTTGTTCTCTGTATTAAAGAGTTTGTGGCTTGCCTGCCTGTTTTTATCTTATTTTACTTTTCACTGAGAGAGTGAATCTTAAGTGTTCTTACCACACACACACACACACACACACACGCACACACACGCACACACACGCACACACACGCACACACATACACAGAAGATAAATATGTGAGGTGACAGATTTGTTAATTAAGTTGATTGTGGTAATCATTTAACAATGTATACATGTATCAAAGCATCACATTGTATCCCTTAAATATATATAATGTTTATTTGTCAATCATATCAATGAAGCCTGAAAATAAACTGTGAGGCTAGATCAATTCCCTTCCCCTAGGCAAACATTAAGGCAGCCTTCACAACTTTCATGGTCATTTTAAAGAATACTAAAATTTCTCCCTTTGGCAAATGCTTCTGAAGCCTGAGTCACATTCTCCCAACCCACCCCTGATTTCAGCAACAACTTTAGAGGACCATTCTGTGTGAGCTTAAACTCCCCCTGAAATAACTGGACTAATGAGAATATTAGAACACCCTACTAAAGTTCAGCTGAGGCACTAATTCAGGGATGATACTCTGCAAGGTAGCAGTACTGTCCTCCAGCATGCAGTACATGCAGTTCAACCAATGTCTGATATAGAGATCTGTGACCCAATAGCTGAAAACGTGGGTACAGAACTAAGAAGTGGACGTGGTATTGGCCCACTCTCCATCACTCCCAGTGACCCCATGTGCAGAATGTATGTTTCTTGCACTGATAGAGATCTTGGTTATTGGGTTGGCATGGTGGGGAGGGGGGCATTCCCACCAGGGTTTAGGCAAGGACTACGCTGAACCTGAAACTACAATTAGCAACCTGATCACTCTGGTATCCTTATGTCAGTGGCCCAGGAGGCAGTAAAAAAGTGAACAGGCAAGGAGTTTATAGTCCCAGCTTTTCCCTCCTCATCTCCATACCCTCTGCTCCCTGGGTGATAGTGTCCACTCCCAGGGTGAGGGTGAAGAAAGATAGGAAAAACATACTGTAGTCCTTTCCGTGCCAAATATCAAATATTTATTTAAATACTAGATCTTAGTCCAGACCTATCTATTGTCTTAGAATGAAGCTGTGATTGAAGCTAGGCTCTGGGTAAAGACTCTTACCCTAAAACCAATTGGTTGTATCTCACCAGGCACTGCCCCCAATGTATTAAGTATTCAAAGGAAAGACTATAGCCTGCACCAGTTACAAGTCCATCAGTGGTCACTCATGAAAGAATAGTCATTAGGTAGTAAGAAACAGAGGGAGAGTGGGTGAATGGGAGACAGGGAGAGAGGGAAGAGGGGAAAAAAAACAGCCATTGAGTAGTATGCTGAGGCCCTCACTCCTAAGAGCAAACAGCTTACCAAGACTTCTAAATCCTTCTGTTGCTATGCTGCATATGCCTCCATCGTACCTAAGATCTGAATCCTCAAGGTTATATGAAAAACACCCATGGCATCCTTGTGGCACATTCAAACCTGATGTAAGTCTGGGGTCCTTAAGCTCCAAAAAACAATCATTGCCACAGAGCAATCTTCTGACCGTGATGAAACTGATGTGAGGCTCTCTAGAAAAATAAATTTATAAATAAGAGGATAGAGGACCCTATTCACTCTTGAACTCTATTCAGTAATGTCTCTCTCTCTCTCCTCTTCCTCCCTCTCTCCCTCCTCCCCCACCCCAACACATACAGAGAAAGAGAAGAAGAAAAAAAAAATCAAGAAGCCTGAATGCAGGGGGAAGAAACAAACAAAAGGGTGAAACAGAGGTCCACAATTTGATCCAAATGGAAATTCAAAATTTACTTAAAGAATTTATACAGTGAAAGATAAAAGGGCACTGGTTAGCTTTTGCACTTATAACAGGTTCTGAATTAACTTCAGTATCTGATAAAGCGTACCAACTGTTAAACTTCATGGACCCAACATTAGGGATCCCACTGTATTTAAACATGGTACCCCCTATACTCCTAGGGAGTTAAATATAAAATAGGGGACAAATAGGTATGCCTCATCTTAACCATTGGAACAATGGCCTAAATTCCACACAGCCACATCATTGCCCTAAAATATACTGTAGTGGGTATGGATGCTCTGACTCAATGAGTAACAAATTAAAATTAAGTTGTTCACATTTGACAAATGGGATACCAGACCTTCTCCCCACCCCACCCCCATTAAAAAAGTTAATATGGCCCAGTGTAAATTAAAATATTCAATGATTGAAATACTTTATAGAAGATGCCCCATTTAGAGAAGGGATGATTATCCTCACTGCTTTTTCATTTGATAGCCCAATTTTGCCTGCACCTAAGCTTAGAAAGAATGAATGATGCTTCACAGTGGATTAGCACAATCTTAAATTCTGTGGTCCCACCCATCAAGGCTCCTATTCCCAATATTATTGAAATTATTGACTATCCAATCAGCAACTAATAAATATTTTGCTATTATAGATTTGACTAATATGTTCTATTCAGTGACTATTTCCACAGTCTCTCAGCTGAAGTTTGCCTTTACCTCAAAAAGAAACAATACATCTTTACTCAGCTGCCCATGGGATACTTCAACAGCCTTAATAGCACACACAATCTTTGCAAGCAAGATCTTAACTATATTCAATTTTCTCAAGGATCACAGGTATGACATTACATTGATTCACAAGTATTGACATTATATTGATTACAATGATCTCCTCTGAAGAGATTCATTGGAAGCACTAATTTGAGACATTACTCGCAAAGCTCAGAAAAGGGGACTGAGCCATCGTCCCACACATAATCTAAAGCCCCACTACTTCAGTTAAATTCCTAGTAAGTATTCAGTAAATCAAGGACTCCTTCAACCCAGACATGGTCAATAAACAGCTATTGACCACCTCAGCATGCACAATGTCTTTCAGCCTTTGGGTCCTAGGGACAACATATTCCTCATTTACACATTTCACTTAAGCCCATTTATACTAATATTTGCAAATTAGCCCACAGTTAATGTCCCCCCCAACAAAAGGCTCTAGAATCCATCCAAATTGCAATATTATAGGCATTCTCATTAGTGCCCCAGAGACTCCTTCACCAATGAAGCTTCAGCAACCTCCTCTCAAGCCTCTTGCAGTCTCTAGACCCACTCATGATGGCAATAAATTGTCTACCAGCTTCTCACACAAGAAACTGCTCTTCTCAGCCCTGTGTTATTCACCACCAGAGCAGCAATTGCTGGCCATATAGTGGGTTCTCCTAGAAATAGAAGCTCTCACAGGTCCTGAGTCCACAACTCTCCCAGATCCAATTGCCCATTATGCCTTGGGTCATGGAAGCAGCACTTCACAAGCTTGGCAGAGCTACGGAGGCCTACTTGCTACAGAATGGAGCCAAACCTGGATGCTAGACAAGGTCAAACCTCTCCCAGACCACTTGACTACCAGAGAACTTCTTGGAATCAATGGAGTGAACAGCCACATACTTGATAGTGTTCCTTGGGCATAAAAAAATTTTAAAAATAGCAAATGAAAGGGCAGAGAGTGTAAAGGAATAAATAGCAATAAAAATGGTAAATATGTGGGAGAATCTAAATGAATATTGACCATAAAGAGCAATAATAATAAAACAATATTTTATGAGGTTTCAAATATAGAGAGAATTAAAATATCAATAATAAGAGAGAGTTAAGTGCTCCAAGGTCCTAACATCATTTGGGAGGAAAGTAAAAGCATAAATTAACATTAGACTTTGATGAGTCAAAAACACGTGTTGTAATATCTAGGGTAATTGCTAAAAGAATAGAAAAGGATGTCTACCTTCCAACCAAAGGAAAAACTGGCATAACAACATAGTAAGTCCAAAACATGAAAGTAGAGAAAAGAGATATAAATAGGTAGGACAAATAGAAAACATACAACAGTCAATTTAAAGACATTATCAGTAACTATATTAAATGTAAAGTAGATATTCTTATTAAAAGACAAAATCATAATAGAGATTGAATGGTATCTGAGAAAAAGAGGATAGACAGAAAAAGCAAGGAGGAAAAGTGAAAATTTTTCCATGGTTTCTATCTTACCAGGATGCTGGTCAGTCCATGCTAAATATCTGGAGACTACAGCTTATGAAATTAAATATAATTAAATCTGTGGCTTACCGAAACTCCAGGTGCAGGTAATCTGTAAAGTTGCTGTTGTCTTCTTTTATTCTCAGAGGGTCCAAAGAGAAGCAGCAATCTCTGCCAAGTGATTCTCACTAAAACTAACACTTGTTTGCCTCAGTTTTTTAAATTCCTGAGGTCTTGGTCAATCTTCACTTTTCCAAGGGCACCATCAAAAAATAAAAATCCAGGGGGGCCTGGGTGGCTCAGTCAGTTAAGCATCCAACTTCGGCTCAGGTCACGATCTCACGGGTTCGTGAGCTCAAGTCCTGCACTGGACTCTGCTTACAGCTCAGAGCCTGGAGCCTGCTTCAGATTCTGTGTCTCCCTCTCTCTCTCTCTGCCTCTCCCCAGCTCACGTTCTGTCTCTCTTTCTCAAAAATAAGTAAACATTTTAAAAAAATAATAAAAATAAATTTAAAAATTAAAAAAAAAATCCAGGGGCACCTGGGTGGCTCAGTGGGTTGAGTGTCCGACTCTCATTTTCAGCTCAGGTCATGATCTCAAGGTTTCATGGGTTCAAGTCCCGCATCAGGCTCTGCACTGATAGTATGGAGCCTGCTTGCAATTCTCTCTCCCTCTCTCTTACCCTCCCTCACTCATGTTGTCTCTGTCCCTCTCAAAGTAAATTAATGTTAAAAAAATTCAAATAAAAAATAAAAATCCAAATAAATTATAATCCCTTGCTATCATTGAGTTTCCCACTGCAAAAGAACCTGTTCTTCCCTGGGGAACAAAAGTTGCCCTTGCTGAAAGACCAGCAACACAAAATGAGTGCTGCCTAATTGCAAAATACAGTCCTAAAGGACCTGAGCACCAAAGCTCTGCCATTTTGAGGTTAGTTTTCTTTGGCCCCAGAAAGAGTTTACCCTTTCCCTATGTACTCTGCTCATAACATTTTGAAGCTGTCTCTGCAAGTCTACAAATATCTAAAGAGGTTCTTCCAAGGACATATTCTCTCCTAACAAGACCAGACCCCTATTCGTGAAGCTTCTGTCTCACTAAAACCTGTTCTGACCGCAATATGAACCCTTTTCCTTGCCAAATCCTGGCAACGGCCCCATGCCAATAATACCATCTGCAGCTGGGCTGCAACAATTTAAGTCAGCTGCTGTATATCACACAAAAGCCGAAGTCTTCCCACCTAGCACTTTGACTCCAAATTCCAGGCTGTTTAGTCACTCAGCTTCACAGTGAACATTATTATAACATTATATTACAATATTTACGAATGCAAGGTGAGGCTTGGATGACATTAAGCTCTTATTAAGCTCAGATCCTGCCCTACCACTCACCTCTCCTGCCTGCATATTTTTCAAGCAAGAGAACTATAGTCAAGAACAGTAACCAGTGGGGAATTTGTCACTTTATTAACATCCAAACCAGCACCCAATAACTCCCAAGCTGAGGTCTGACAGAAGCTGGATGGAAGTATATGGTTTAGCCCTGAAGGCCTAAATAGGGCTTCCTATCTCCTCCCCCAAATAAAAAATGGCAAGTTCTGAAGGGAAAACAGAACTGGCCCAGCTATAATTACCCACTTACAGGCATGGAAAGTGGAGGAAAAGACCAAGAGACAGACAATCCTGTCTAGACAGCTCAACAAGACAACGCAAAATGCAAAAGAAGAGGAAACTGCCTGACCTATATTAAGAAGATAAAACCTGGAGCACCTGGGTGGCTCTGTTGGTTAAGCATTTGACTCTTGATTTTTGGCTCAGGTCATGATCCCAGGTTTGTGGGATTGAGCCCTGCATTGGGCTTTGCACTGACAGTGCAGAACCTGCTTGGGATTCCCTCTCTCTCTCTGTCTCACTCTCTCTCTCTCTCCCTCACTCACATGTGTGTGCTTTCTCTCTCTCTCTCTCAAAATAAATAAATAAACATTAAAAAAAGAAAAAGATAGGACCTGCTTGGCTGTGCTTACCACACGAAGATAAGAAAAACAAAATAGGACACCACTTTAGGTACTGACATTTAAAGCACAGTAACCTGCCTGCTAGTAATGCAGACTCCAATAAATGTCGTAGACCCTAGTTAACCAGATTGTCAACTTTTCCTCCTTGGGGAGGGGATGCTAAGAAAGGGATAAACAGAGGGCAGAAAGTGTGGAAAAACAGATTTATACAAACATAAGCCACATAACTGCCACACACAAAGACATACACACACACTGGGTATCCACCTAGGCTTGGGCATAGGACAAAGCCCAATTTCTAGAGAAGCATTAGAACACCATCACAGGTAAACAAATAACTTCATAAGAGTTGGAACCAAGACATAAAACCAGCACTATTGGCTCAATCGGGACTGGCACCAGGGTGAGCCAAGTGTGGTACCTAGGGCCTCCTCAATTTTGTGCCCAAGCCTCTCACTTGCTTCTAGTCCTAGCCCTGGACTGAATTAATATGTGTGGTGGGAAGCAATATGATTTAGAAGGCAGTAAATGCAAAGGAAATACAGAAATCCAGATCTAACTACAGGAGGCTCAAGGAAAAATGCAACAACTCAGCAGCTAGCATTAGATACCCAGAACCCAGGTCTAAGAGAGCAAGTGTGCTCTACCATGTCCCAATAATCCGTGAATAATGGCTATTGAATACTAAAGTTTTTAAGTCTCACATTGTATTTGTTACCTATTGCTACATAACAAATTATCCAAAAATTAGTGGCTTAAAACAACATTTATTATCTCACAATTTCATTGGGTCAGGATTCTGGGCACAGCTTAGCTTGGTCCTGAGGCTCAACATCTCTCACAGACAGCAGTCAAGGTGTTGAGTGGGGCCATAGTCATCTCAAGGCTTCATTGAGGAAGAATGTGCATCTAAGCCAATTCATGTGGTTATTGACCAGAGGCTGTCCTCAATTTCTTGCTACTTGGACTTTTCTAACATGTAGCTTGCCTCATCAAGGTAAGCAAGTCAAAAAGGGAAGAAAATGCCCATAATATGGAACTTATAGTCTTTTATTATCTAATCTTAGAAGTGACATCCCACCACTTTTGCATATTCTATTCATTAGAAGCAAGTCATTAGTTATAGCCCACACAAGGAGATAGGATTACACAAGGATGCGAACACCAAGAGGTGGAAATCATTGGAAGTCATTTTAGGAAGCTGTCCTACAAAATCCATGAAAATCATGGTTAAGAGAAGATATGTTTTTCAAATTATAACAAGTATATCCTATACTTACCCTGTACAATAACTAGAACAGATGTTTCCGTTTGAAATTCTGTGACCCCAATAGCTTTGCATACCTGATTAAATGCTTAATGTTGTACCGCCAGAGGTCTTTACATTTATTCATATAGGTAGACCTCAGTAGAGGATATCTGTGTTTTTCTCTCCCCAATATACCTTTTTCCACTGGAAAACTTCCCTTTCTTCATCCTATATGGTTCTAATAAAACAATTCCAGGGCTCTGACTGACCTCTGGCTAATCACATGACCATCTTCCTCTTACCTAAGCTAAGCAAGGCCAAGTCCATCCCATATGAGAATACTAGGAAATGGAAGGTCTCCTTCTTTTGAGTCATGAACAATAAAAATGAGAGCTTACTGCTGTCAGAAGTAACCTTTCCCACCATGGAAGGACCTGTTGGTAGAGCTGAGAGAAGAAGAAAGGAGAGAGAGAGAACTAATGATATCATCTGTGCCCCTGCAGAGTGCCATGGAGCACTCCTGACAGTTCCAGCCTGAATTTCCCAGTTATGTAAGCCAGTAAATCCCATTTTGCTCAAGCTTGTTTGGATTTCTGACATTTGCTTGTAACCAAGAGTCCTGAGACTAATACAGTCTTGTTTCGAGTGAACCCTTCTTACTAGTTAATATGTATATTCTATCTGTGTGTGGTTCTCAAACCAGAAAATAAGCAGAATTACCTGGAAAGCTTTTTTTAAAATACATATTTCTAGGCCTCACCCAAACCTACTGTTTCAGAATCTTTAGGAGTAGAATTCTCACATCCCCAGTTTTTTTTTTAAAGTAGTTGGGAACAAGTTCAGTATTTGTAACTTTTTTAAAAAATTTAAGTTTAGTTGAAAGGCACCTGGATGGCTCAGTTAGTTAAGCGTCCAGCTCTTGGCTTCAGCTCAGGTCATGATCTCACGTTTTGTTGGTTCAAGTCCCGCATTAGGCTGTGTGCTCATGATGCAGAGCCTGCTTTGAATTCTCTCTCTCTCTCTCTCTCTCTGTCTGCCCTTCCCCTACTCATGCTGTCTCTCTCAAAATGAATTAATTAATTAAAAAAATGTTTAAGTATACTTGAGCGGCATCTAGGTGGCTCAGTCAGTTAAGTGTCTGACTCTTGGTTTCTGCTCAGGTCATGATCTTGTGGTTTCATGGGTTCAAGCCTTGCCTTGGGCTCTGCGCTGGCAGCAAGGAGCCTACTTGGGATTCTCTCTCTTTCCCTCTGTCTCTGCCCCTCCCCAACTTGCACTGTCTCTGACTCTCTCAAAATAAATAAATAAGCTTTAAGTAAAATAATAAAATAAATAAAATAAAATAAAATAAAATAAAATAAAATAAAATAAAATTTTAGTTGATACAAAAATGTTACGTTAGTTTCTGGTGTACAACATGGTAATTGACAAATCTACAGTTATGCTCACCACATTTGTAGCTACCATCTGTCACCATACAATGCTATTATGATACCACTGACTATATTTCCCATGCTGTACTTTTTATCCTTCTGACCTATTCATTCCATAACTGGAAGTCTGTATCTCCAATTCCCCTTCACCCATTTTACCCATTCCCCACCCCCACTTCCCTCCCATCTGGCAACCATCAGTTTTTTCTCTGTATTTATGAACATTTCTGCTTTTTGTTTATTTGTTAGTTTTGTTTTTTAGGTTGCACATATAAGTGAAATCATATGGTATTTGATTTTCTCTGTCTCACTTATTTCACTTAGCATAATACTCTCTAAGTCCATCCATGTTGTTGCAAATGACAAAATTTCATTCTTTTTTATAGCTAAGTAATATACCCATATGTTTTTTAATTCCACAAATTATTCTGAAGTTTGGCCAGTACAGGCAACCACTCTTCTATTTTATCAACAAAAGAACAAATTCCAAATTCTAAACTGGCTTTCTCCTATTTGAATTGCAGCATGGACTTTGTCTAGAATCCTGCAAAGAAACCATGTTTCCCTACACTGACCACCATTGAACTCTGTTATTCCCAATAGAAAAATTAGTGTAACATTTTTAAATAGTATTCATTGATTTTTCTTAATTCTACCGATAGAAACCATTAGTGGTAAGAGTATTATAATAACAAATGTGGTAAAATACATATATTGATTTAATGCTCCTCCAATGACTTATAATAAAACTAGCATAAGAACCAGAGTGGGTGGTAATAGCCTTCTAATGCAAATTTCTGTATTAAATGGCACAAACCTGAGCTAAGCCATGTTGCTATATCTTTTTACGTATCCATCCTTTCACATCTGTACCTGGACAAATTGGTAAACTAATCTTAGGTTCTCACATTTTAGCAAGAGCAAAGAGTAAACATCTTTTTAAAACAATGACATCAAGGCTTAGTTTCAAGTTCATGATCTAGGAAACCTCTGGTCAGATGAAACTTGGACAATCCTGTGAGTCAGCCTAGTGAGAGTAGCAGTGTACTTTTCCACCATTTGCAATGTCACAATGGTTCCTGTAAATCTGAATATACTCATTTGAAAACTGGCACTATGATAGCACAGTAAGCAAAGTTCAGGCCAATCTGTTTTTACAGAATAATTTACATGTTTACTCTAGGAAGAAAACAAAAGCAAGGGATGTTCTACAATCTTTATATCCCAAACAGTTGGTTTGCATGTTTGCTGTTTTGTAATATCACCTTCTAGAGGAAGACCGCTCTCAGGGCTCCTAATGAAAAGAAATACTAGTGATCAAATGTCATCACTGATGATCATCTTGGGTATAAAATCAAAAGACAGATCACCATGGAGGGACCAAGCAGTAATCAGATAATTTCCAGAGTTTGACCATGATTATATCTCTTTCAGTCCACTTCTTCCAGGTGAAGACTGATGAGTTATTTCAAGTTCTGCTTACACTCCTGAAAAATTAAGCAGAGGGATCTAATCAGTAGGGGAGGGAGGAGGGGATAATAAATCAGTGGAAATAATATCTGACTATTAATGTTACCCTTTTTCCAGCTTTATGAGACAAAGTTGCTGGAAGTTGTGAGGGAGAGTACCAGAGAGAAGAGAGGTGCTCAGAGAAAAAGATCCAGAAGTGTGCATGAGTCTTTTGCCAAATGATAAGTTGTGTGTACACATAGAATTTACAAAGCTGCACAAAGAACTACCACTGGAAAAAGAATAATTACCAGGCAGCTGTGAGCTGAACAAGTACTGGAGCTCACCCAAGTCTGGAAGCCATTCTAGTACCAATCTCCAGAGGAGACAGACCTTACTGAAAATCCTGCAGCCTTGAAGGGAGACCTCAGAAAGACTACACTTTAGGAGTAGAGCTAATCTAGTCCTAAAAGACTACTTTATACCACCTTAATAATACTGAAAAACAAGCTTCATGCTAACCAGGGACATGTGGAAACTGAAATTTAAAATACTAGCATTTACAATTGCTTCAAAGAAAGTCAACTACGTAAGTATTATCTAACAAAATGTGTACTGAATCAGTATGCTGAAAATTACAAAATGCTGATAAAAGAAATCAAAGAAAGACCTAACTAAATAGGAGCCATACTGTGTTCATGGGTTGGAAGACTAAGTATTGTAAACATGTCAATTCTCCCCATATTGATTGATAGGTTTAATGCAATCCCTACCAAAATCTGAACAAGGTTTTTGTAAACATAGATAAGCTTATTCTAAAATGTATACAGAAAGTCAAAGGACCCAAAATAGCTTTAAAAATATTCTTGAAAAAAAAAGTAGGAGGAATAATTCTATCCAATGTTGAGTCCCCAAGACCACTCCCAAGTTCAGTGATTTGCCCGGGGGACTCATAAGACAGCATATATTCATACTCATGGCTATTTATTACAACCATATACAAATCAAAGTCAGTAAAGGAAAAAAGGTACATGGGGCAAAATTTGGAGGAAATCAGGCACAAGTTTCCAAGAGTTCTCATCTACTACAATTATGGGACTTGCTTAATTCCTCCAGTAATGAGTTGTAATAACCCATATGAAATGTTGTCTACCAGAGAATCTCCTTAGAGACTCAGTGCCCACAGTTTTTACTGAGGACTGGTCACATAGGCATACTCTGCCTAACACACACTAAAATCCCAGATTCCCAGAAGAAAAGCAAGCATTCAGCATAAGTCATCACTGTTTGCAGTTCAGGCACAGTGAGCCACTCTTATCCATTATGGCCTAAAATCATGAGAATTATGAGAAGTTGCTAACCAAGGGTCAATCTTGGAAGCAGACCTTTCTAAGGATAGCAGTGACAGGATTTCTATATAAACTCCTTTTTGCATGCCATACAGCTGCATCACTACATAGCTACACTAATTAAGACTGTGTGATATTGGCAGAAGGACAGACACACAAATTAATGAAACAGAATAAAGAACCCAGAAATGGACACACAAAAAATGTGCAACTGATTTTTGACACAAAGATACAAACACAATTTAGTAGAGGAATGATAGACTTTTTTTCAACAAACATTGCCAGAGCAATTGCATACAAATACACAAAAAGATGAACTTTGACTTAAACCTCACATCCAATACAAAAACTAATTTAAAGTGAATCTTAAGTGTAAAACATAAATTTATGCAAATTTGTTTTTAAAAAAGGAAAAGAATCTTTGGGATGTAATACTACGCAAAGGGAACTTAGACTCAATATCAAAAACAAGACCCATAACAAAACAAAAGATAAATTAGGGCACTTCAAAATTAAAAATCTTTACCTTGTGAAAGACCCTGTTAAGATGATGAAAAGACAAGCTAAAGACTGAGAGAAAATACTTTCAAACCACAAATCCACCAATAATTTATACCTATATACACCAAGAACTCTCAAAAACAGTAACCAAATAATCTGATTAAAAATTGGAACAGATTGGGGCACCCGGGTGGCTCAGTCCATTGAGCATCTGACTTCTGCTCAGGTCATGATCTCATGGTTTGTGAGTTTGAGCCCCGCATTGGGCTCTGTGCTGACAGCTCGGGGCCTGGAGCCTGCTTCAGATTCTGCGTCTCCCTCTCTATCTGTTCCTCCCCCGCTCACACTCTCTCTCTCTAAAATAAATAAAGATTAAAAAAATTTTTTTAAGAAAATTGGAACAGATGGGGTGCCTGGGTGGTTCAGTCAGTTGAGCATCCAACTTCAGCTCAGGTCATGATCTCGTGGTGGGTTCAAGCCCCGAGTCAGGCTTTGTGGTGACAGCATGGAGTCTGCTTCAGATTCTCTGTCTCCTCTCTCTCTTCCCCTCCCCTGCTCCCTCTCTCTCAAAATAAATAAATATTTTAAAAGTTTATTTAAAAAGAAAAGAAAATTGGAACAGACATGAATAGATTTTACAAAAAGAGTATACAGATGGCAAATAAGCACATGAAAAGATGTTCAATATCACTTGCCATTAGAGAAATGCAAAAAAAAAAACAAACCACAATAATATGGTACTATATACATCTATCAGAATGGCTAAAATAAAAAATAATGATAACATCAAATGCTGGTGAGAATGTGGAGAAACTGGATCACACATACATTGTCTGTGAGATTGTAAAATGGCAATAACTCTGGAAAATATACCAGTGTTTTACAAAATTATACATGCAGTCATCATGTGACCCAGCAGTTGCACACTTAGGCATACACATAAAAACCTGTACAAAAAAGGTCATAGCAGCTTTATCCATAATTACCAAAATCTGGAAATAACTCATATGTCCTACAAAGGATGAATAGTTAAACAAATTATATATATATATATATATATATATATATATATATATATATATTTTTTTTTTTTTAATTCAAATCCAAGCTACTTATCATATAGTAATGGTTTCAGGAGTAGAATTTAATGATTCATCACTTACATATAGCACCCAGCACTCATCCCAGCAAGTGCCCTTCTTAATGCCCATCAACCATTTAGCCCATCCCTCCACCCAACACCCTTCCATCAATCCTCAGTTTGTTCTCTGTATTTAAGAGTCTCTTATGGTTTGCCTCCCTCTCTGTTTTTATCTTATTTTTCCTTCCCTTTCCCTATGTTCATCTGTTTTGTTTCTTAAATTCCACATATGAGTGAAATCACATGATGTTTATCTTTCTCTGACTTATTTCACTTAGCATAATACACTTTAGTTCCATCCAAAACTGTGGTATATTTACATCATGGAACACCACTTGGCAATAAAAAAGAATGAAATATTGAGACATACAACAACTTAGATAAATATTGAGGAATAGTCTAAGTGAAAACCCCACTGTTTTTCACTATAAAAAAGTATCAGAAGAGATTCTTGGGATGGAACAGCTGTGTATCTTGATTGTGTTGGTGGTCACACAAATCTGCACACGTGATAAAATCATATGGAACTAAATGCACACACACACACACACACACACACACACACAAACACAAACACACAAATGAGAGTATTTATAACTAGTTAAGTCTAAATAAAGTCACTGATTTGTACCAGTGTAAATTTCCTGGTTATAATATTGTACCATAGTCATATAAGATGTTTCTCTTGGGGGAAACCAGGTAAAGGGTACACAGGATCTCTCTGTAATATTTTCTATAAACACATGTGAGTGTAGAATTATCTCAAAATTGAGCTTAAAAACAAAGCTTCAAAAGAATCAGACTGATATGTAAGTAAATTAACTGCCTGCCAGAAGAAAACACTCTAATAGAAACAACAAAATCTAGACTCACAACAACATAGCATCCATTATGTAGAGTATGCATTAAAAATTACTAGGCATAAAGAAAAGCAGGAAAGTATAAACTATCCCAAAGAAAAAATCAATCAACAGAAACTGACAAAGAAATGACTGAGATGATAAAATGAGCAGACAAGGATTTTATAACAGTTATTATAAACATGGTCAAAGATTTAAGGAAAACATTTGCATAATTAAGGGAAAATAGGACATCTCAAAATAGAAGAGTGTTAAAAAGAAACCAAAAGATATTCTACAACTAGAAGAGTACAGTAAGTAAAATGAAAATTTTATGGAATGGACCCGATAGCAGATTAGACTCTGCTGAAGAGAAGACAAGTAAACATGAAGACATGGGATAGAAATGATCCTAAGAAAATACAGAGAGGAAAAACAGTTGAAAAAACTGAACAGAGACTCAATAGTCTATGAGATAACATAAATGGCTAACATGTGTAAGTGGGGGGGAAAGAGACATTGGCACAGAAAAATAAATTTTTTCAAGATAATGGGAGTTTTGTTTTCCCAAATTTTATGAAAAACATTAACTGGTAGATCCAAGATCAATGTAGCAAAGTAGGACAAGGGGGGGAAAAGCATGTTGTAATCAGATTTCTGAAAACCAGATAATGAGAAAATCTTCAGGGATTTTCAGTATCCAAAAAAAAAAAAAAGACACATTATATTCAAGGTCAGTAGGAATTACCACTTGCTTCTCAAGAGAAAAACTACAAGTCAGAAAACAATTAAATGAATAATATTTTAGTACTGAGAGAAAAAGACTATCTAAAATTCTATATCTAGAAAAATAATGATCAAAAATAAAGGTATTTTCAGAAATGCAAAAGCAGAGAAAATTTGTCATCAACACACTTTCCAGTTGTATATTACTTGGTAGCAAGCTATCCTGAAACTTGGTGGCTTGCAACAGCAAGCATTTTACTATATTGTACAATATTGTGAGTTGGAGATTTGTGCAGGACATGGTTGGGTGAACCTTTTCCTTGTGGTATCAGTCAGGTTCATTCAATATATTCACTTACATATCTGGCTCTATATGCATGGTACATATCTAGCACATTGGCAGAGATGGCTAGAGGCCAGTCTTGGCAGGGACCGTAGACCAAAGAGCCTACATGCAGCCTCACCAACATGGGGCCTCAGAGTACAGACTTCTTACCTACTGGCTGTAAGAGCAAGAGTTCTAGCAAATGAGACCGAATCTACATGGTCTTTTACGACCTAAACCCAGAAGTCACAAAGCATTACTTCTGTGATACTCTATTAGTTGAAGCAATCATAAGCTTATGCGTTTCAAAGGGAAAGAACACAGACCATTAGACAGGAGGAATGCCAAAGAATTTGTGGAAATGATTTTAAATTGCCACACTCTACCCTCTGGCCAACAATGCTTATATTTCTCCCTCATGAAATATATATTTGCCCCTTCTCCAGACTGCTTTAAAGTCTCATTCCATTATGCATCAAGCTCAAGTTGGAAGTCCAGGATCTTATCATCTAAATCAAGTCCAGGCATGGATGAGGCTCCATGCGGTTTCCTGAGATCAGTTCTTGATCTGGAAACCTGCAAACTAAAGAGACATGTTATCTGCCCCACACATACCCAAAGTACAGTTGTGTGACAGACACAGAACAACTGTAATAAATAAATACCCATTTAATAAAGGAAGAAAATAGAAAGTCACCAACCCATTGAAATTATAAAATCCATCTGGGTATATGTTACCAGCTCATGATTAGGGCCTTATCCTGCTTCCGGGGAATGATTTTCCATGATTTTTGCTTCTTACCCCTGAGATCTTAGTTTTGCCCTCTAAGTCATTCTTTCTTTTCCATAGAACTAACCCATTTCTGTAGCTGAGTAGTCTATGCAGCCTGCTTCCTGTCCACAGAAGTTTAAGGGTCCAAGTCTCCATTTTGTACAGACTCTCTGTGGTTCTTCTTCCTGTATAAGCTGATATTATTACTATAAAAACTTTGTGGATTTTTTGAGTATCAATTTACAATCTACTCCATTAGATTAAAAACCCACATCTACAGACATCTTCTAGATAAGCCATTTTCTACCTTGAGCTCCTTATGAGGCTACTGTGGTATAATACCTTTAAGATTCTTAGAAGCCTTATTGTTTAGGAGAGAGAGTCTGTACTACAACCCCTTAAGAAATAGCTCAAAATTCTTTTTACAAGGCTTTATCTCTTTCTGAACTCATAACAAAAGGCTTTACAGTCCTTCATCTTTACCTGGAGTCCATGATTTTCTAACAGGGCCTTGAATTTAATCTTTGTTCTATGGCTCTATCTTCCTTTGAGTATCTTCTGCTGAGAGAAACTAAGGATAAGAAATAGTTTCATTTTCAGACCTCATTCCTACATAATTCCTACACCTCTCTAAATTGTTGAGAGCCAAATAATTCCTTATTTAGTACAGCTTTGTCTATCCATACCTTATGATACATAATTTAAAAACAAATAAATAAAATACAGTATATACTTTCAGAATTCTGCCTGGAAATCTCCTAAGCCAAATACATTGGTTCATTAAATACGTTTTATGATTATCCACGTTATGACAGTTGCTAAACCATCTACCATGACAGAACAAGATCCTCCTTTTCTCTAGCTTTCAACAATATTTTCCTGACTCTCCTTTAAACTCTCATTGACATCCTCCTCCATGCCTGTCAGTATCCCATTAACAGTCTTCTCAAACCCCTGTCAACTTCTGCTTCATGTCTTGCGCCAAAGCCAGTGCCACACTTTAGGTTTTTGCTACAACAGCACTCCAAATTCTGTTCCACTTATCTAATACTATACAACTACTCCAAAAAATAGTTGCTTAAGAAAAATGATTTTATTATATATGGTGATTAAGAGAATCAGGAATTTGGGCAAGTTTCAGCTAGGTGGTCTTTATATTCCTTGTGGCATCAAGGGAAGTCACTTGGGGGTATTCACCTGGTTAATGAGAAGTTTGCAGGGTTCAAGGCAGTTTGTTTCATTCACATATCTGGCACCATGGCAGGGATGACTAGACCGCTGGGCTCAGCTGGCTCTGTTGACCAGAATGTGGCCTCTTCAGCATGATGATCTTCTGTCATGGTGGCTCGAGGCTCTAAGAGCAAGTGTTCAAGTGAACAAAGCAGAAACTTCACAGTCTTTTTTGACCTAGCCTCAGAGGTCATAGTGTTTCATTACTGCTGTTCTGTGTAGGTCAAAGAAATCACTAGCCTAACCAGATTCAATAGGAGGGAATAAAGATTCATTATCTTGGTTGAAAAAAATGTCAAAGAACTTGCATCCATTTTTAAAAACAAACATAGCAGATATGCACTACAGAAAATATTCAAGGAAGTTCTGCTGGCTGCAGTAAAATGATACCAGATAGAAACTTAGATCTATAGAAAATAATGAAGAGCATCAGAAATGGCAAACATGTAGGTAAATAAAAAGGAATTTTTTTATTATTTCCTAAGTTCCCACGTAAACATATACATGCAGTAAAAATATACAACAAGCACAAAACAAAAGACAGAAGTAAATGGATCTGACCTATGCAATTACAGAATTACCTCATTTTATTAACCAGCATGGAAATCATCAATACTGTTAACCAATGAAACAAGGGAGATAGAAAGGTGCCACTCATAAAGAATATAATAGTAAAAGTATTGCAACATGTCACAATATCACAGGGAGGAAAAAAACAATATGTAGGTGTTTACTTCCCCAGGTCTCTCCTTGAGGGGTCAGTCACCATGGGCCAGCTGTGTCTGTAAGATGACCTCTCCAGATAGGCTCTCTGTCTTCAAGTTCGAATATCAAAGTCATCCTCTCTCTTGCCTTTTCAGGCACTCTTACTCTCCCAGGGTACTCATTTCATTATCCTTCTGGAACTATTTTAATATCTACCAACTAAGTTCATAGATTCAAAGCAAAAATTCAACTTTTGGAAAAGCGATATTAAAAATAACTTACTACTGGTGCGCCTGGGTGGCTCAGTCGGTTAAGACTCTGACTTCGGCTCAGGTCATGACCTCATAGACCATGAGTTCCAGTCCCACGTCAGGCTCTGTGCTGACAGCTCAGAGCCTGGAGCCTGTTTCGGATTCTGTGTCTCCCTCCCCTACTCGTGCTCTATCTCTCTCTCAAAAATAATTTTTTTTAATTAAAAGTAAATAAATAAATAAATAAATAAATAGTAGTTTACTACTCCCAAAAAACAAGTGACCAGGGCCAGATAGATTTCCAGGAGAATTCTACCAAACATATAAAGAAGAGTTAACACCTATTCTCTTGAAGTTATTCCAAAAAATAGAAATGGAAGAAAAACTTCCAAACTCTTTCTATGAAGCCAGCATTACCTTGATTCCAAAACCAGACAAAGACCCTACTGAAAAGGAGAACTATAGACCAATTTCCCTGATGAAGATAGATGTAAAAATCCTCAACAATATATTAGCCAAACACATCCAACAATACATTAAAAAAATTATTCACCACGACCAAGTGGGATTTATACCTGGGATGCAGGGCTGGTTTAATATCTGCAAAACAATTAATGTGATTCATCACATCAATAAAAGAAAAGACAAGAACCACATGATCCTCTCAATAGATGCAAAGAAAGCATTTGACAAAAATACAGCATCCTTTCTTGATAAAAACCCTCAAGAAAGTAGGGATTGAAGGATCATACTGCAAGATCATAAAAGCCATATATGAAAGACCCAACGCTAATATCATCCTCAATGGAGAAAAACTGAAAGCTTTCCCCCTAAGGTGAAGAACAAGACAGGATGTCCATTCTAGCCACTGTTATTCAACATAGTATTGGAAGTCTTAGTCTCAGAAATCAGACAATACAAAGAAATAAAAGGCATCCAAATTGACCAGGAGGAGGTCAAAGTTTCACTCTTCGCAGATGACATGATACTCTATATAGAAAACCCAAAAGATTCCACCAAAAAACTGATAGAACTGATTCATGAATTGAGCAAAGTTGCAAGATATAAAATCAATGCACAGAAATTGGCTGCATTCCTATATACCAACAATGAAGCAACAGAAAGAGAAATCAAGGAATTGATCCCATTTACAATTGCACCAAAAACCATAAAATACCTAGGAATAAATCTAACCAAAGAGGTGAAAAATCTATACACTGAAAACTATAGAAAACTTACGAAAGAAATTGAAGAAGACACAAGAAAAATGTAAAAATATTCCATGCTCCTGGATAGGAAGAACAAGTATTGTTAAAATGTCAATACTACCCAAAGAAATCTACAAATTCAATGCAATACCTATCAAAATAACACCAGCATTCTTCACAGAGCTAAAACAAACAATCCTAAAATCTGTATGGAACCAGAAAAGACTCTGAATAGCCAAAGAAATCTTGAAAAAGAAAACCAAAGCAGGAGGCATCACAATCCCAGACTTCAAGCTGTGTTACAAAGCTGTAATCATCATGACAGTATGGTACTGGCACAAAAACAGACACTCAGATCAATGGAACAGAATAGAAAACCCAGAAATGGACCCACAAACATATGGCCAACTAATCTTTGACAAAGCAAGAAAGAATATCCAATGGAATAAAGACAGTCTCTTCAGCAAGTGGTGCTGGGAAAACTGGAGAGCAACATGCAGAAAAATGAACCTGGGCCACTTTCTTACACCATACACAAAAATAAACTCAAAATGGATGAAAGACCTAAATGTAAGACAGGAAGCCATCAAAATCCTCGAGGAGAAAGCAGGCAAAAACCTCTTTGATCTTGCCCACAGCAACTTCTTACTCAACACATCTCCAGAGACAAGGGAAACAAAAGCAAAAATGAACTATTGGGACTTCATCAAAATAAAAAGCTTCTGCACAGCGAAGGAAACAATCAGCAAAACTAAAAGGCAACTGATGAAATGGCAACAGATATTTGCAAACAACATATCAGGAAAAGGGTTAGTATCCAAAATCTATAAAGAACTTATCAAACTCAGCACCCAAAAAAAAACAAACAATCCAGTGAAGAAATGGGCAAAAAACATGAATAGACACTTCTCCAAAGAAGACATCCAGATGGCCAACCAACACATGAAAAAATGTTCAACATCACTCATCATCAGGGAAATACAAATCAAAACCACAATGAGATACCACCTCACACCTGTCAAAATGGCTAAAATTAACAACTCAGGCAACAAGAGATGTTGGCGAGGATGCGGAGAAAGAGGATCTCTTTTGTATTGCTGGTGGGAATGCAAACTGGTGCAGTCACTCTGGAACACAGTATGGAGGTTCCTCAAAAAACTAAAAATAGAACTACCCTATGACCCAGCAGTTGTACTATTAGGTATTTATCCAAGGGATACAGATATGCTGTTTTGAAGGGGCACATGCACCCCAATATTTATAGCAGCACTATCAACAATAGCGAAAGTATGGAAAGAGCCCAAATGTCCATCGATGGATGAATGGATAAAGAAGATGTGGTGTATATATACAATGGAGTATTACTCAGCAATCAAAAAGAATGAAATCTTGACATTTGCAACTACATGGATGGAACTAGAAGGTACTATGCTAAGCAAAATTAGTAAGTCAGAGAAAGACAAAAATCTTATGACTTCACTCACATGAGGACTTTAAGACACAGAACAGAAGAACACAAGGGAAGGGAAACAAAAATAATATAAAAACAGGGAGGAGGACAATACATAAGAGACTCTTAAATATGGAGAACAAACAGAGGGTTACTGGAGGGGTTGTGGGGGGGGAAGGGCTAAATGGGTAAGGGGCACTAAGGAATCTACTCTTGAAATCATTGTTGCACTATATGCTAACTAACTTGGATGTAAATTTAAAAAAATAAACAAAAATAAAAATAAATATAGTTTACTACTAATAATTAGAATCCTAGGTAATACTTATTAAGATGAGATATGTATGTTTAAGGGGAAACATTATTATTATTTTGAGGTAATTGATATGAAAAATGTGAATAGATTGTAAATCCACTGTCATTATCATAACGAATTTCAACCTTATACTTGTCAGTGAAAGAACAAGTAGAGTACAATTTTAAAATACCAAATTATCTGAATTCTGACTGATGACAAATAAAAGATGTTCAATAAATTAAAAAAAATAAATTATCTTCTGCCATTTGTCATCACCTACTTATGTGTACAAAGACTGGGTAGACTTCTGATGTTAGGTCATAAAAGGCCACGTAGGGTCTGCCTTGTTCACCAAAACACTTGCTCTTACATCCCTAAGCCATCAAGTGAGAAGACAACATGCTGGAGAAGCCACAATACTGCTCAGCAGAGCCAGCTGAACCCAGCCTTCTTCTGTCAACAGTAACTATCAAGAATCTGAGAATATCATTATTAATAGGTCTTGAAAGGGGATTGTGTATAGTCATTTCAAGCATAAGCCCTATGTTAATAAATCATGATCATGATTACTCACTGCATGTGGCAGAGTTTAGAAAACTGTTTAACAGTGTCTATTAAAGTTGAACATATGCATTTCCTATAATTTCACTCCTACATGTATTTCCAACAGAAATGTATGTGTATGTTACATATATAAGCACCAAAAGACATGTACTAGAATTTCAAATCAGAACTTCTCAGATTAGCCAAAACTGGAAACTACCCAAACGTGTATTGACAATAAATTGGATAAATAAATTATGTGCTATTGACAAAATAGAATACTAAACAACAATAACAATCTATCATGGAACAACATGAATGAATCTCACAATGTTGAAATAAGCTAGATGCAAAAGAATACATATTGTATGGTTCCATTTACATAAATTACAAAAACAGGCAACACGAAGCTATGGTGTTAGAAATCAGGATAGTGGTTACCTTTTAGGCAGGCAGCAGGTAATGATAGGAAGGCAAGGTTGGAGCACTGTATTGTTCTGCTTCTTGATCAGGGAGCTGGTTAGGTAAGTGTGGTAGTTTAAAAACATATCCAATGACACTTTGACACTCCTACCATTAGAAGGTGAAGTACAATTTCCTCCTCTTTTATATGGGCTGGTCTTAGTGACTCACCTCCAGCAAACAGAATACACGGGAACTGACATTGCATGATTTCTAATGCTGTGTTAGAAAAGGCACTAGAGCTTCCACCCGGCCCTCTTTCTTGGGATGCTCACCCTTGCTACCCAGCCACCATGCTATGAAAACATCAAAGAATTGCATGGAAAGGCTCTTTGAAGGTGCTCTGGTCACAGACATACCTAAGTTCACAGCTAACAGGTAGCAACAACATCTAAACATGTAAGTAAAGGAGCCTTCAGATGATTCCAGTCCCCAGTCTTCAAGTTAACCTACCAAGCCTTGCCCAAATTACAAATTCATAAGCAAAATAAATATTGCTATTTTAAGCCACTAAGTTTAGCAGTAATTTGTTATGCAAATATATGCAACTGGAACACACAACAGGTATGCTCACCTTGTAAAAATTCATCAAGCTACACAGTTATGAAATATATACTTTTCCTTATTATTATTATTATAAAGTTTGAATAAAGGTTTGAAATAAAAATCTTATCATGGATACAAGCTCAAGTTCCTCATCACATTTTTAAATAGGTTTCATTGAGAAGTTTTATATAAATTCAAAGTTTTATATCTTCCTAATATTTTTGCCTTTCCCTGCAATTACATAATATAAAGAAAATGTGATGCATTTTTCTCACCACGTCCAATATAGACACCTCCTAATCTCCATCAATTTACCCTTGTACACTGCCCAATTCTGATCATTTATCATGAATGAACGTAAAAAAAGTTGGGAAGCACTGCTGTAGCAAATATCTGCCCAGCACCATTCCCTCTTCTTTTGTTAATAGGATCTTACTGTCCTTTGGGGAACTCCCTGCCTTCTGATCAATCAAGTTAGCTGAGACCTAACTGTTCAACTTTTCCTTTAATTCTATTATTCCTCACATCCTTCCAATAAATTTCTATTTTATTCAAGTTGGCAATATTTGGTCTCTAGTTTCTGCAACCAAAGACCACTTACTGATACATATCTCCAGTGCTAGCACACTGTCTGACATATAGTTGACAATGAAAATATATGAAATAAAATGTTTATAAAATGATATTGAACAACTGATTTTTGACAAAAGCACAAAGACAGCATAGTGGAAAAAGAATAGCCTTTTAAGATACATTGCTGGAACAACTGGGTATCCATATGTAACAAATATGAACCTGAATCCATGCCTTAAACCATAAAAAATTTTAACTCAAAATACATCACAGACTTAAATATACAGCCTAAACTGTAAAACTGCTAGAATAAAACATAGTAGAAGGTCCTTGTGAGCTTAGGGTAGGTAAATATTTCTTAGAAATGACACTAAAAGCACAATCCATAAAAGAACAGATTGGACTTTATTAAAATTTAAAACTTCTGCTCTTTAAAATTCTTCTGTTGAGAATGAAAAGACAAGGCACATACCACAATAAAATCTTTCCAAAGCATTTTTCTGATAAAGAACTTGTATCCAGAGTATATAAAGAACTCTCAAGACTGTAACCACCCAATTTTTTTTTTTTTTTTTTGAGCCCTGTGTCCGGCTCTCTGCTGTCAGCACAGAGCCCACTTTGGATCCTCTGTCCCCCTCTCTGCCCCTCCCCTGCTTTCTCTCTCTGTCTCTCAAAAATAAACATTAAAAATATTTTTAAAAGATGTTCAACATCATTAGGAAAACACATATTAAAACCACAACAAGATGCCACTACACACCTATTAGTATAGCTAAAATTAAAATCTGCTTGTAGATTTTTACCCAAGAAAAAAGGAAAGATCTGTCCACTCAAAGACTTGTACACAAATGTTCATAGCAGCTTTATTAGTAATAGCTCAAAACTAGACATAACTCAAATGTCCACCAACAGATGAGCAGATAAGGTACACTACATCCATATAATAGAATACACTCAGCAATAAAAAAGGAATGAACTGTTGGTACACAGAACAACATGGACAAATGTCTAGACAATGATACTGAGTAAAAGAGATCAGACCAAAAGAAAAAAAAAAACTTCCTGATTCTACTTACATAAATTTTTAGAAAATGCAAATGAGTTCTACAATGACATAAAGTAGATCAGTGGTTGCTTACGTGTGGGAGGCAGGGAGGAATGCGAAGAAAAAATTCCAAAGAGGCATGAGGAAACTTGAGAATGATGGATATACTCACTCGACTAGATGATGGGGTATGTATATACGTTAAAGTTCATAAAATTACATACTTTAAATATGTACCACATATTACATGTCAATTATACCTCAATAAAGCTGTCTTAAAAAAAAAACCCTGCAACTCAGCTGTCAGATTTTAAAGGAGCAGAAAGGAAACAGAATGGAAATCTCAGTAAAAGGCCTCAGGTAGGTTTGTGAAGCTAAGGCTCAGCAGAGTTTAATGAGCCATCTCTCTGCTATTCTCCAGAAACCGTGACATCCACCACTATTGGGTTCTGCTTTCAGGAAGAGAATAACCCAATCAGTATAAAATGAATTCCGTGTCTTGTGAGAGATTGCCAATTGAACATATAATCTACATTTACAAACATTTTTAAAGAATGTTCTACTTACAGGATAGTTATAATATCGAGAGTAAATGTTTTGCTATAAATACCAATACAGACATACGAATTATTTAATCTCTCAGAGCCTCTCATTTCATCTATGAAATGCCACAAGAAATAAGAAAAACAGGGAAACTAAAATGAGCAGACTGTGCCAGAATTATTAATTCTTCCTTTGAGGGAAGAGCCTCTTTCCTCCCCCTGTGTTCTGAGAAATGTCCATTTCCTCCCATCACCCTGTGCAGTAATTTTATGTTGAGTAAGTCAAGTTTCTCTCCTACTTACCATTCTTCTATCACTAGAATCCTTGAGAGAGGTCCATTAGGAAGGTCCCTGTCATACCTTTGACTAGTCTAGAAGGGATCCAACCTCCACCAGACTCAACTGTGACTGAGGACGACAATGATGTGTTGGACTGGATTTGAGCTGTCTGTATTGTATGTTCTGGAGGTTGGGTTTCACTTTCCAGACAATCATTATTTGTTAAACAGTTGGTTGGGGAATATCTTCACAGCATTTGCATTTATAATAGCAGGTAAAGGTAATTTTTCAGGGTGGCCTGTGTTCTCCAGGAGCTAAGTCACATGAGCTTTGATTTTTTTAAGGGAGGACACAAGAACCAGGGTTTACTGAACAGGAATAGTGGTTGAGCCCACAGACTCTAGCATTAAGCAGCTCTGGCATCAATTCCCAGCTGTCACTTAATGTGTGATAATTTATCATTTCCAAACTTCATTTTTTTCATCTCTACAGTGGGACTAAAACTATCTAATTTCTATCAATTTTTATTAGCTTCCATTGTAAATTACAGCACCCCGCCAATTATTACCTCGACACTAAAAAGGGCAGTAAACATTAACACCAATTAAACTTTTCCTAACTATATACTTACATCAAAAGCTTGTATAATTATAATTTTCTGAGAAAATAAAGCTTTCCCCTTCTGAATTAGGAATTTAAGATGACAAGACCCAGAAGCAAACTAAAATCAATGTCCTAAAAATGATACAAACCTCAAAAAGCCAGGCAGGTTTGCCAACAAAGCTCCGCCTCCATGCAAACCCTGCCCACTTCCGGCTGCCCCACCCACCCTCTAACACTGTAGCACCTCCCCTCACTGCAAGGTCCCGCCCCCCGCACCTGATCTTGGTTCCCATTGGGCAAATCTGGATGCTGTGTACACACCCGACACACGCACGTTTGGCGAGGGCGTCTTCGCGCCTGCGCAGCAGCGTCGTCAGGCGGCTGGGAACTAGGGGCTGGGGGGAGGGGGGCCGAGGTCAGGCCGAATCTTCCTCCGTAATAAGAAGCTCCGCGTCCTGCGGTCCTGGCTCCGTGGGTCCGGTCGGATCCGGCCTGGACGCTGGAGCTGCTGTGGCTCCCTCCTCGGCGGGTGCGATGGAGGCCGTGCCAGAGCCCAGCACTCACGCCGGGGAGGCCCAGACAGCGGGCGGTGCTAGTAGATGAGGCGGCGGCGGCGGCGGCAGCACGGGCTCTCCATGAGCAAGCGGCGGCGACGACGGGTGCGGCGGCACCGGCGGTTTTCGGTCCC
This sequence comes from Lynx canadensis, assembly GCF_007474595.2. Lineage (NCBI taxonomy): Eukaryota > Metazoa > Chordata > Mammalia > Carnivora > Felidae > Lynx > Lynx canadensis. Next base: position 93,240,809 of record NC_044308.2, read on the forward strand.
CGGGGAGGTACGAGAAGTCGGCTTCCTGGTGGACGGAGACTGGCCGGTGTGGGAACGCCTTCCGCGGCCCGGACCTCCCGCCAGTGCCCGCAGTCCCAGGCGCTTAGGGGAACACTGCCTGACCGTGGGCAGGGGCGCCGAGCCGTATCACCTGCTCCTGGCTCAGGGACCTGCCACCCCTGCGGGACCAGCCCTCGGTGCCAGGCCTTCGCCTGCGCGGAGGGCCGGGGGCGGGGTAGGCGTGTCCGGAGCGCGGGGGACGGAGGCGGGCGCCCACCGCGCGCCCAGCGGGTCCCTGCCCAGAGCCCCGCGCTGCTTCAAGGGGGAGCGCGTGGCCGTTTTTCAGATTATTTCGGGGTGCTGATTCGAGAGGGCACCCTTAGGACCGCCGAGCTCTTAGGGAATCCGGCATTCAGTGCCTAGGGCGAGTGGTCTGATCGTCACGATCAGCGTGGAGTACAGATTGTCACCCTTGAAAATGACCCCAAAAGAAAGGTGTCGTTTTGCCAAGGAAAAAGAGGTCGGGGGAGTTTTCCAGGTTTATTTAAACTGGAGGGCCTGTTGAATCAGGACGATAATGCCAGCAGGATATGTCCTCCAGGGCTTCTAATACGGTGCCTAAGGAAACAGTCTTTGACGATGTGGAGAAATCTCAAGACAATTTTAAGTAAAGCTCTTTGCAGCCATTTCTCCGCCTTTTCTGCTCATTTTTGTTGTAATTTACTTTGTAACAAATCACCACGTTAATGCTGAAAGGATTAAGTGTCCTCTAGTTCTTCCAAGCCTTTCTACCCTGCACTTTCCCTCCCCGCAGAAAAAGGCTAGAGAAGTTAATTTCGTTACACATACATACATATATATATGTAAAAGTGTAGTTTAATTCTCTTAAGTATAACAATTGCTGTAAATATTACTTATTTGGTCATGTCTAAAAGATAATTTGAAGAAAAACATTTATGACTCCTTCACAATTTAACATTTTGGAATCAGAACTCAGGCTTAGACCTTGGCTACAAAGTTCTTAAAACTTAAACAGAAATAAATGAAACCATGAAGGAAGTCATTTTCATTTTTAAAGTTTTGAATGCCATATATGTATTTTTTTAATCTGCTCGGGAAACACGTTAGTCCTATCAAGAAGAAACAGTTTGTGTTTGCCTAAGGCTCCAGATTTACCACGCCCTCTTATTCCTAAATGGTTGTCTAGAGCCAACAACATGTTACCAACTGTGTAAACTTCTACACTTAAGACTAAATATAGTGTTGAATATTTTGTAGTCCACAGCATCTTGCCTCAAGCCGAAAATACTGTGTGCCCGTGCATGTGTGCCTGCATTTAATATATTGTAGAACTGAATTTTTAGTCTGCTAGTATTGTAAATTTGGTTGGAATTTAATTTAAGTGTAAAACATTTTTTTAATTGAAGTATAGTTGACATAGTGTTACATTGGTTTTAGGTGTACAACAGTGATTCAACAACTCTATGCTATGTGAACTTAATTTCTTACACAAATAAAACACATAGGTCTGCAGTATTGAGTATTGGATTTATGTTGTGCTTGGGAGTATGTGTGTGGCACTTGAAAAGTCAAAATAAGACATTGACCTCAGTCATGAATTGGTCTCTTCCTATTCTTCAGATGCTTTCCTTTTTCATGGAAATATGCTTTTCCATAAGAGTAACATTGAGAAACCCTATGATATTTTTAGTTTATTTACTGTCCCAAGTAAAGCAGTATTTTCAGTTCAGTTTCATTAGGACCTCATTCTTTAACTTTTTAAAACTTTGCTTTATATAACATACATTATGACACAAACATGTTTATAGAATACTGGCAAAGACCTTAAAAACAAAATGTTTAGCTAACCCCAAGGTTAGGGGAAGGGTAAATAACAGTTTAAGTAGGGTGGACGTCCCTGTTCATTCCCAAAACGTACGGAGAGGGGAATCAGATTACTTACCAAGTTCTAAGTTAGATCTTCATAGCATGGTCTCTGCAGTTAGGATTATAGGGTATCCAGCATGGTCCTAAGTTGCAAGTGAAAATCCCAAAGTGCATAGAAATGATTTTTGTATCAGCTGTGGCAATGATTCAGTTAAGTACTGTGGATTACTTTTCATATGAGGTCTCTAAAAGATAATTGGCCATTATTCTGTAGCTGAACTAAGAATTCCATTATAGCAATTTCATAAGTGCAACCATGCATATTAAAAAGGAAATGAAGCACAGCTTGTATTTTGAAGGGAGGAGAAAGAGGTTTACATTAGGAATATACCCACCCAAATATAGATTGCATCTTCAAAAGCTCTGTTTTCATCTAGGACTTATTTATTTCAGGGTCTTCCTATAGCAAAGATAAAATCTGCAGTATAATTAGTGTAAAAGTCTATCACGTGCTCATCCTATACCTCAAAAAAGATCGCGCTTCTAAATGGTCTTTCCAGAGACCATGCATATTGCCAATATGGCAATTCTGAGCCAATTCTGGCTCAGCTAGAATTGTTTTAAATTTTTTCATTATATTGGTAGGCCTTCTAACCAAATTTAATTTGAATTTTTTTTAAGATTTTATTTTTAAATAATCTCTGTACCCGACGTGAGGGTTGAATTTACAGTTGGAAGATCAGTAGTGGTATGCTGTACTGACTGAGCCAGTCAGGCACACCTAATTTGAATGTTTAGACAAGTTTGTTTTGATTTGAACACATCTCAAAAATTTAACATATAAAGTCACAAATTTACATGTTCTATTTTTAAACTTTTGAAATGCAGGATGAAGACACTGTTTGAAGAGATCAAAGCATCAATTAAAAATAACTATAACCAAGATCGCTCATTTTGGAGGCCTGTTCTTCCTTGGGGAGGTGTTTTTACTATCAAAGCTGGCCGCAAAGCAGTATCCTGTACGCCACTTTATGTTGAAATAAGACTGAAAAATACCTGCACCATAGATGGATTCTTGATGTTACTATATGTCATTCTTAATGAAAATGAAAATTTCCCCAGGGAGCTCTCTCTTCATTTAGGTAGAGAGTTTGTAGACTGTTTCCTTTACCTAATGGACACCTACAGTTTCACAACTGTGAAGCTACTTTGGATTTGGGACAAGATGGAAAAACAGCAATACAAATCTGAAGTTCATAAAGCTTCATTAATAATTGATTTATTTGGTAATGAGCATGATAATTTTACAAAAAATCTTGAAAATCTCATGTCTACCATACAAGAGAGTTACTGTTCCAACTGGCGATGCCCAACTCGAGTACAGGAAGATCAGCAACGCACGATTAATATAAAGTAAGTTGCTTTAAAGTGTCACTCTTAGCGAAAATAATACAGTTTTTAAATGAATGTTGCTATAAGTAAATAAGTATAGTCAGAGCACTTTCTAAAGTACAGACCTTGTGTAGTTACTTACACATGGTAACCACATAAATGCAAGACTATAGTAAGTCCCATGACAAGTGTTAACTATTAAATCCAAATATCTTGGAATTGACTTTATAAAACCAGCTAGTAATTATTTCACTGGGAAAGTAATGAATTAGTATGAAAAATGTTTTACTCTTGCTTTGAATTTGCTAATATGAGTGTGTAGATAATTAATTTTTTGTGTCATAAATGTAACCTCTTGAAGAACATTTAACACTATATTGAAATGTGTCACCCCTTGAATGGATTTCTGCTGGGTAGGCTATTTCTACATGAACAAGAAGATTGAAAGTATTTCAGAGGCGCCTGGGTGGCTCAGTCCGTAGAGCTTCTGACTGTTGATTTTGGCTCAGGTCATGATCCCAAGGTTTGTGTGATGAAGTCCTGAGTTAGGCTTCTCACTGAGTATGTAGCCTGCTTAAGATTTTCTCTCTCTCTCTCTCTCTCTCTCTCTCTCTCTCTCTCTCAAACTCTCTCCCTCCCTCCCCTTCTCTCTCCAACTCACACTTTCTCTCTAAAAAAAAAAAAAGCATTTCTTCATGTCATGGCCAGGACATAATTATAGACTGAAACCCTAAACTCAGAATCTTCGTACCTGGAGAGGATATGAATGTGAGGAGCTTTTTCCCTGACGAGGAGAGGTGCTGATAGCCTACCAAGTATTTTTGGTTTCGAGAGAGAAGGCATACCTCCAGGCTGGTAAATGATAGGGAAGAAGGCCAAACTGGCAAGCCCTAGTGGAGTGTTGGGAAACATTAAAGCCCCCAGGGCACATTAGCTGGAAAAGGGATAACTGTCAGTAGAAAAACAGGACAGAAAAACAAGCCCAAACACATTGTTGTCAGAAAGTGTATTTGGCCCTGTGGTTCACAAAAGCAGCCTAATAGATGTTGCCTTTTGAGAATATACAGTACATACCCTAACTTACTAGATTCACGTTTCTTTTTTTTTTTTTTTAATTTTTTTTTTCAACGTTTATTTTATTTTTGGGACAGAGAGAGACAGAGCATGAATGGGGGAGGGGCAGAGAGAGAGGGAGACACAGAATCGGAAACAGGCTCCAGGCTCTGAGCCATCAGCCCAGAGCCTGACGCGGGGCTCGAACTCACGGTCTGCGAGATCGTGACCTGGCTGAAGTCGGACGCTTAACCGACTGCGCCACCCAGGCGCCCCGATTCACATTTCTTTATAGCATATTTAGTTTAATATTATCACATCATGCTACTTAGGGAAAGCTGAAGATACTCTTTTTAGAGACTGCCAGCGAATATCTCTCTTGTTCTGAAATACACTTGGTCCATTTTCCTGTGTTACTGATACGATGACACTGATTTTGAAATCTCTATCCCGGAAAAAAGTTTTGTTATTCTAATTTTTTTAATGTTTATTTGAGAGAGAGAGAGAGAGGGAGAGAGACAATGAGCAGGGGGAGGGGCAGAGAGAGAGGGAGCCACAGAATCTGAAGCAGGCTCCAGGCTCTGAGCTGTCAGCACGTGCCCAACATGGGGCTTGAACTCAGGAGCTGTGTGATCACAACCTGAGCTGAAGTCGGATGCTTAACCGACTGAGCCACCCAGGCGCCCCAAGCTTTGTTACTCTATAATAAACTAAAAAGCATTTTAGAAATTTGTTTCTTCAAAAACTAATATCAGTTTATATATGTTTTGAAATATAATGATTTATAATCCTATATTAATACTATTATTTTAAGCTTCTCAATAAAATATTTTTTGTCATACTGTTTATATTCCATGTAACTTTTTAAGGCTTTTGCCTTTATTTAAAACAATCTCTGAAGTATGTAGCAAGAAATTTTTTCACAAATCCGGTTAACTGAAGCCAACAGTGCTATAACTTGCATTTAGTCATGTAACTGGCTGCTCTCCTGATTCTGGGTCCTACCTTTCTTCCCCTAAGACCAGAATCTGCTCTACTGAAATCTCTAGAAAAATTTTTAAAGTAACAACTGCATATTTCAGGATCAGTTTACAGAAGGATTTGATGTTTCTTGGAAAGCTTCATGCATTAATGTTTATTAAGTTCAACTGATTTCCTATGATTATAACAAAGGTGAAAAACAGAGGTTATACTTTTATATTTGGTTTGCTAATAATGAATTGACCTGTAAAATTTGCTATCCTAATAATGTATTTACATGAAAAATGTCAAAGCAGTTCTTACATGCGTTTTTAATTGTTGTAGTCCTCCCCAAGAAATTCCTCATGGAAACTTGATACGACTGGCTGTGGATGAGTTATTCTGTTCCAGGATTGAACTGTGTGAAGAGAGTGGGTGAGTATATGAGAGACATTTAAGATGAAAGTATTTATGTTTTTTATAAAGAAACCTGAACAGATATGGTCTTTGGTGTTAATACTTTATGAAATAGCAACTCACAAGTATTTAGGAAGCCTAACATTTTTGGAATCTTAACACCTACCGTAGTTTACGCTGCTATTTTATGCTGTGTTGTCATTATCAAATATCACTATATAGAATATTATACTACATTTAATTGATGAATACAAAGCAAATGCCTTTTCTTTTCTTTCCCCACTGCTGAGTAGGTACAATAAAACCTTGGTTAACCGGAACCCAGCTAATCGGACCCTCAATTAACTGGACTTTTTTTTTCTGCATTCCTCATTTAGGACAAAGAGGTAAATGGCAACCAAAAAATTCAACATAGTTAAAAAATTCAGAAGGGGCAGAACATATTCATCCCAGTCGCTTAACAATTTCTATATCTTCAGAAATGTACAATGAGAGTTAATATTTAGAAGGATGATCTTACAGCTAATTAATCACAAGGGAAGAATAAAATACATTCAGTTAATTGTACTTAAGTCCAGAAACTAGACTAATGTATTTTAACAGCAAACACTGAAACACAATGGTTTTCTGATTAACTTTAGTCAGTAACATTTGGGAACCAAAATACTGTGCTCTGAGTATTCCGGTTAATCGAGATTTTACTGTATAATTGTGTATGTTATATTCTGATCCACATGCTTAATATGTAATAGTGCTAAGAAAACAGAATTTGTTTCATCCTAATGGCAAAAGGATGCAATTAGGGAATTTTATGTAATATAAAAATGACTGTAAGAGTCATATTATTTACCTCTGCCATTATTCCTTGAAACCAGCTGAGAGAGAAAAAGCAAATGTATCTCTACATAAAAATAAAAGCTTTTATATCAGTTCAAAAGACTACATGTTTTTATAAGCTTAGGAAAAAGATAGCTAGCTTTTCCTGGAGTTTTGCAAGTATATGACTTCTTGTATATAGAATCTCACAGCTGATAAGCTTCTGGGTATAGGTATATAAGATACTATTGTAGCCACACCATTACCCATGCCTAAAATAGATAATTATGCTTATTAGGAAATTAAGTAATAAAGACAATCCAGAAGTGATAAAAGGCAGTTTTGCTTTAAGTGTAATAAAGTTCATGCCTATTTTCAATTTTAGATGTGGTGGCTTAAGAGAATTTTCCCAGCGAGTTTTCTGCCATGGGGCACCCCCTTTTGTTGTCTTAAATATGCAGCATTGGAAATCTGAAGATCTAGCATATGTACCATATTACTTGGATTTATCTGATCACAAGTAGGTGTTTTCCTATTCGGTTTATAAAACTAATAAAAAATACATTTATTTTCTATTTTTCTGCTATCCCATCATGATTGTGACTAGCCCTTAAGGTAATATTGTTGAAAAAAATCATAGCTATCTTTTTTTTTTTTTAGTGTATTTTTTTTAAGTTTATTTATTTTTGAGTGAGGGGGAGAGAGAGAGAGAGAGAGAGAGCAGAGGAAGGGCAGAGAGTCAATCCCAAGCAGGCTATGAGCTGTCAGAGCCCAGTGCCGGGCTTGAATTCATAAACTGTGAGGTCATGACCTGAGCTGAAATCAAGAGTCAGACGCTTAACCTGAACCACCCAGGTATCCCGTAGCTCTCTCTAACTGTGTGTATCCTGAGTAAGATTAGAATCTACTACAGGGAGTCATTCACTGCCAGTGTGCACAGTGGTTGGACTATGGAATAGACAGAATGGAGTTCAAATCCCAGCCCCACCTTTTACAAGCTATGTAACCGTGGGCCAGAACTTAACCAGCTGAAACATCAGTTTCTTATTCTGTAAAACACTGCTGACAGTACCTATCTGGTACATAATTGTGAAGATTTAATGAGATAACACATGTAAAGTGTTTAGGATAGTACCTGACACATAGTAAACAGTAAATACTATTACTTGTATTTCAAGTCAAAGTAGTATATAGTAGGAGGTCATCATTTAAACAAAAAATGTTACTTTCAATATCAGAGATGAAAATATCTGCATTCAAATTAGGACATACAGAGTCTCAACTTCTTGCCTTTGAAAGGCTTTTTGTATGTGTGTTCTCTTATGTAACCAAACAATACAGATTATCGTTAATCTGTTAAAGCGTTTTTCAAAATTCCTCAATTGTACAATTTTTTAAATTCTTAAATATTTTACTTCAAATTACCAATTATAGCACATGATTTTTACAGATGGATATCATTTTTAGGGACTAGAATGCAAACAATATCGATATTTTTATTCCTTAATTAAGAATTGAAGGAATATTTATCAAAGAACAAAGTATTATCTTTTTTGCTATACTTTGTCTTTTAATTTGCAGGTATTTGTTGGAAGGTGCCACATTATTTAACAAAGAGGAACATCATTATTCTGCAGCTTTCCAGATTGATGGACATTGGATGCACTATGATGGCCTCAGAAATGTGAATTTAATTTTGTTAAATAAACCCCCAGAGTTTCTCCTCTTGTCATCATTGGTTTATATTCGAGCAACAGAGAAATAAATATAGACTGATGCTAAATTAAATTGTTTTCCCTCCTGCCCATGCTCCCCCAGATGAAGGGCTTTTATTTTGTAAATTCTTGGTATCCAAGGAAATAGTTGAACTATACTAGTTTCAGAGGTGTATTTTTCCAGTGTTTAGCCCCAGGTAAATATTATATATACAGAATCTATGCAAAAATGTTTGTATTTGTTTTTTCTATGTCCTGGGTTATTTTTATACAAGCATAACAAGCATACATTATGTTGAAATAAAATGTATCTTGTAGCCTTTGTATTTTTCATTTATATGTACTCAAAGGATTTTTGCAGTTCTGTCCTTGAATCTAAGAAGATACTTCATCATTTGAATTCTCAATTTTTCTTTTTGGATATTCAAATAAAACCTGGTTACAAGTCAGTATTTCAGTTTATATAAATTTAACAGTTCAAAGTGTATCTGACTATATTTTTTGCCCTACCTCACTAAAATCCAAAGTGCACTGTTGGATCTAGTATGGATTTGAATGTACAACTTATAGATGGCTTAGTCTTTTTTACTTGTTGATTTGCCTAATTTTCCTGCAATAGTTTTTAAAAATACTTTGGTGAGAATATTTTTCTGGGCTTGAATTATTTCTCTATAATGGCAAATTACTTTAACCACTTGCTAAAGTATTATATACCTGCCAGCAAATTTTAAGTGTTAACTAAGCTCCCAAGTTTAATTAAAGTTATTGTTACAAGTAAATTATATAACATAACTAAATGTAATGGAAATCCTCTAATAAAAATCTATTCTGAAGATAAGACAACTATAAAAAAATATTAGGCAACTGGATGTTTACTAATGTTGGATTAACAATAGAAATGTACTTTAAATATATATTTAAGAGAAAACGGTGTCTGGAATATTTTTTGTCCTAGTAAGTCATACTGGCACAGAGAAAAAAATACTTAACATTTTTGGAGTAACAAACTGCTGGCTTCCTCGTAAGTAGTAAACTGATAGCATGAGGGTTTGATTTGCAATATAAATCACAAGAATTTTGTAATTATCAGAAATTATGTTTGTTTTCAAAGACCCTAAGATCTCTCTTCCTATTACAGTTTTAAGGGAAAAAATTAAGTATTATTCTCAAGGGAAAATACTTTTTGAAATTTATTATTATTCACTTTAGTGTTTAATTTCAGTAAACAAGTCTATCTTAGATTTTGGGTTGGGATTGAATGTAGTATATTTGGAGATTTCTACATGATAACACAGTTCACTGCCATATACCAAATTTAATTCAACAAATTAAGTCAGTCTTACATTGGCTTGGTGCCATGTTGAAGTAGCTTAAAGAAGAATTACTAAATGTGAGTGCAATGTTGCTGAGAATGCCTCACTTTGAGCAAACTGTGAAAATTGCATCTTGTGCAAGATAAAAAAAATAGCAATTTATTTTACAAAAAAAATCTACGCTAGAGTTTATTTAAATAGTCCCCACCATGTATTTAAATAGGATTTTATTTACAGCAGACTTTTGTGGGGACACCTTATTGCATGAATCAAAGTATACAACAACACAAATATTAGCATATACATAAGTGGTTCATTAACATAATTATTCCTAATGCAGATTATTCTTTTAAGAATTGCACTTTATTTGGAACAATACTAATTTATCACAAAACAATGACTTACCTACCTCACAGGGTTGTTGTGAGGATTAAGATGTTTGTTAAAATCTTGACTACCTTGAACATGCTAATAAAGATATATTTTTTCTACCTCTTTCATATACAGCAAGTCTCCCAGATTCTCTTTACTAATGAAGTTTTTAGATATCTTTTTTAAGTTATTTATTTGGGTAGTTGCTCCTATCAGTAATAGACTTGATGTGTAATAGAATTTAAGTATGCCTTCTGGACCTCAAGATAGTTGGATTTTAAGGATAATAAGTAGTTTATTGTTACAGTAGTGGTTGGTTGGTAGAAAGAAGCAATTATCCCCTGCTGACCAGATAGTAAGTAGAAAATGGGTGAAAAATAATTAAATGGCATTTTCTGTAGAATGTGAAGGTGAAGGTATGGAAAATTCTTTATAACCTGAAACATCCTTAGAAAAATCATAATACAGGGGGGGCACCTGGGTGGCTCATTCAGTCATCTGTCCGACTCTTGATCTCAGTTCAGGTCATGATCCCATGAAGTGGGAATGAGCCCCAGGTTGGGCTCTGTGCTGGCAATGTAGAGCCTGCTTGGGATTCTCTCTGCCCCTCCCCCACACTCTCTCTCTCTCTCTCTCTCTCTCTCTCTCTCTCTCCCTCCCTCTCTCAAAAATAAAATTAAAAAAATCAGAATACAGGGGCCACTGGGTTGGCACAGTTGGTTAAATGTCCGACTTCAGCTCAGGACATGATCTCACAGTTTGAGTTCAAGCCCTGCATTGGGCTCTCTGCTGTCATCACAGAGCCTACTTTGGATCCTCTGTCCTCCTCTCTTTGCCACTCCCTGCTTGCTCTCTCTCAAAAATAAACATTAAGGAAAAAAGAAAAATCGGAATACTGAAGCAGGGGGCAGTGAAAGATAGGAAATAATACATTTTTAAATGCCAAAATCCATAACGATACTTACGGGAAGAGCAAAAATGATTTTAAAACCCCAGCCTATGTCAAAGGGGGATAAGGTACAAACAAAGCAAATTTAAGGAATAATGTCCAAGTTCTTTGCAGCAAAAGAAACCTTTTACCCCCAATTTAGCAAATAATCTTATATTTATCCTTCAAATATTATTAGGGTTGATTTAATATCTGAGGCATTGTCACTGGATCTGATCCAACCAATGAGGATAAACTAAAGATAACTACCACAGGCATGCTTACTAGGGTGACTCCCATGTTCCATTTCCTTCTTAGAGTATGAACAAACAACTAAGCTATATAAGCAGATAACTCCTATGACACAAAAAGCTATACATGAGCATATCAACAGTTTAGTTTTATAATTAAATGATTAAATGATATTTAATTATTTGAAAATAATTGTAGTGTGCTATAGGCATAAAGGGTAAGCAGTTCATGCAAAAATGACTGCAATTATTGCTGCTGAATTACAGCCAAAGCAAACATTTATATTCTCATTTTCCTTTGTCAATGCTCTAACATTTTTTTTTTTAATTTTTTTTTTCAACGTTTTTTTATTTATTTTTGGGACAGAGAGAGACAGAGCATGAACGGGGGAGGGGCAGAGAGAGAGGGAGACACAGAATCGGAAACAGGCTCCAGGCTCCGAGCCATCAGCCCAGAGCCCGAGGCGGGGCTCGAACTCCCGGACCGCGAGATCGTGACCTGGCTGATGTCGGACGCTTAACCGACTGCGCCACCCAGGCGCCCCATCAATGCTCTAACATTTAAAAGCACCAAAATTTTCTGCCTTAAAAGCTACAATCACACAGCTTTTGAAATTCATTGCAATGACTTGATGCCTTACTAACAGGGGTTCCTACCCACCCAACTGGCCCCAGGGTTCACTATCTGGTCATGTAGACAGACTAAAATTTAATTTGATCCCAAAGAAAACAACATTTGACTCTTACCTTAAGTTGAGGAGGAAGATAATGGGGAGGCCTCTGGAGCTAGGTGATTTCTTTACATGCTGATTTCTACCAAGAATGTGTATTATATTATTTACCCTCAGTGAGAAATCAGTTCCATAGTCCATCCATTGTTTTCTCAGTGACGTCTTCTGCAAGGTATCAAGAGGACTATCACTTGAAAAAGTGAGCTTCCCCAGCAGGACCCTCAAAAATGATGTGGAATGGAAGAGCAGCTTGGAGAGCAAATGTGAAGACAAGTTAGCCATAATAGTTTGTATGCTTATTTACAGTTTCATGACTTGCTTGTTTTCCCTTTGAATTTTGCAAAGTCTCATTTTTAATATGATTATAAAAATAATACATAAGCCAATTTAAAAATCAGTAAATCCAAAAAAGAATAAAGAAGAAAATGATCATCCATGATTTCTCCACCCAGTGATCATTAGTTCATACTAGTAAAGCCTTTTTGAAAAGTCCAGCGTAGCTTCATAGTACTAAAGAGAATCAAGAGCCAGGGAGTTAGGGCTTTGAAGAAGTGTATGCTCCTGGGGGCCAGCATAGTGGTAAGACAAGTTATCAACATGAGAGGAAAGTAAAGACTCTGAAGAAAAGTGCTGTGGCCACCTGTTCAGACGTTTCTTCCTGCCTGAACACGTGCCTTTAGAAGCTTTCATCTTCCCAAACCTTCAAGAACTAATTATTTTATTTTATGGAGGATGTCATTTCTCTACACTCCTCTACCAACATCTCACAACTAGTATCCCAGGTGATAGAGTCAGGAAGCAAGGCCCTGGTGATATAAATTGTCCCGAAACAGATACAGCTAAACAGATTTTGTTTCTCTGTTAATCTAATGGTATAACAAAAAAAGATTAAAATAGATTAAAATAGACTGAGCATAATTAGCTTGCTTTAAGGGTAGAGTAGGAAGAAAGCATAGCGAGGGAGTTTGTGAAAAGCAGGCACAATAAATAGTTCTGCATCCCCAACATTTGGGAATTTTAGGTCAGAAAAAAAGAAGAGGAAAGGAGGCAGCAGGAAGCACAGAAAAGCTGACTTGTGCTCAGCTCAAGGAGAGACCAGGTTAAGGTTTGGAGAGCATAACTGGCTGGCTAGAGAAGTTTTTACCCGAGCAGGCTAGGGTTGATTTAGGGGCTACAAGTTAGAACAAGTTAATAACAGACATTCTCTGCAGCATTTATATAATACATACATACTATCTACTATTTGCTAGTTGAATTGGGTACTATTTATGCCCTGGAGGCAAGTACATGTCTAGAAAAAGGGAAGGATGAGTGAATCAATGATGACTGTATAGAAGGAAGTGCTATGGCAGGGGCAGTACCTCAGGCTTACAGAGAGAGTACAGAGGAAGGGTAGCTCTACATGATATCTGCTGTGAGGTCTTTGAAACGGGCCTTCCACAGTTGCCTGCCTAGCATCCCTGGAGGAGGTTTGTAGAGGAAAAAGACTAAGGATTGCCTAACTTGTGCTTCCAAAGGTAATTGTGAGGTCTCATTATCTCTGCCTCTACCTTCAAAGCCTAACCACCTTTAATCTCCATTAGAAAGCTATAAATCCTAAAATTAAAGAGAAAACAAATTTCAAACATCATCAAGTTTAAAAAGGAATTTATTGTAGCTAAAGTATTCCATGGGATTAATAATGTCAAATATTTTCTACTTCTGGTAGAAGGGAAGAGACTTGAGGAAACTGAGAGAACCATTGGGACTGGTCTTCTTTCAATACTTGGGGAATCAGCTGTCAACTGGACTTATGGAGGGACAAGAAAGGGGGGGGGGGTCATTCCCAACTCCTGCAGTTTTTCTACATCAACACCAGGGGGCAGAAGCTCCTCAGTATGGAACGTGAAACCGAGAGAAAGAACCATACCTGAACTTTTTGGCCTTAAAGTATTAACCTACTTTATAATTTGGGTGAAGGAAATCCAGTTTTCCTTTTTTTCTGTGACACTGTACACATTCATTTAAAATAACTTTTTTAATGTTTATTTTTAAGAGAGAGAGAGCCAGAGAGAGCCAGAGAGAGACTGGGGCGGGGGGGGGGGGGGAGACAGAAGCGGAGACACAGAATCTGAAGCAGGCTCCAGGCTCTGAGCTATCAGCACAGAGCTTGATGTGGGGCTCTAACCCACAAACCATGAGATCGTGACCCGAGCCGAAGTCGGTCACTTAACCAACTGAGCCACCCAGGCCCCCTGGCACTGTACACATTCACAGCTTGGGGATAACATCTTTGATGAGGCTGGCTATACTCTGCCAACAATACCCCAGCTCAAATAATATTTTCAAATTGACTCCCAGGTTTCGTCATCTACTTCCTCAACTCCTGTAGTTTCCACACTCCCCTCCACTTTCTTCACCTCTTTTTTTGGAAAGGATTAGGAACACCTGTCCCTAAAGAGCTTACAGAAATGCCGGAAGACCTGATTCAGAATTGACATTTTTCACCCGAGAGAAAGTTCATGGAATTGTAGGCTTTCGGGTGAATCTCATATGATCACATTACCACTGGACCATCTCTATTTTTTTTTTAAGTTAATTTATTTTTGAAAGAGAGAATGTGTGAGTGGAGAAGGGGTAGAGAGAGGGAAAGAGAGAGAATCCCAAGCAGGCTCCACACTGTCAGCACAGAGCCCAATGTAGGGCTTAAACACACAAACCATGAGATCATAACCTGAGCCAAAGTCGGACACTTAACCAACTGAACCACCCAGGTGCCTTGGATCATCCCTATTATTATCAGTTCTCAATTACTAAATTTTCATGCTGTCAAGGATAGAGAGGTAAGAGTATACCTGTTAAACACCTAGACTCTGAAGCAGATTGCCTGGGTTCAAACTTGGATTCTGGTTGTGTGGCATCGGGCCTGTTATTTAACCCCTCTGTTCCCGAGTTTCCCTACTGTAAGATGGAGATAATAATAGAATATATCTCACAAGGTTGTGGGAGGATTTAATGATTATGATTAGAACTTAGTGCCTGGCAGAGAGTAAGCACCATGAAAGTATTATCTACCATTATTGTTGATTCCTCTTTCTATATTTTATTAAGAAATGAAATTAGTAGATACGTAGTGCTACTGCAGAAAATGAACTAACATCTGTATGAATATCTCAAGTTTGTTGCTGAAAATAATTGCTGGTATTTCTGTGGCAATTAAGCTCATGGAAAAAAATTATAATATTAAAAGAGTAAAAGAATGTTAAATTCATGAATTAGTTTGAAATGCAAAAACAAAGGAAAAGTACAAATGTTGGAGGAAAGTAAATAGTTTAAATTTCCCTCGATACTAAATAATACCTATGAAATACCACATCTTATTTCTGCTCAAAACCATTTATCCACCAGGTACTGTCCAAAATAGTTTATCTGCCATTGGCTCTAAAAGTTTTTGAGACATAGTCCTCTATTCATTGGGAACCACCTACTCTCTTAGATTCTAACACCCCTGCCTATATAAACTTCCAACTCTTAACTGGCCTCATTAGCACAGTAGGCAGCATGTTACTCTCAAACTATTAACCCTCCTTAGGGCACACACAAGAATATCCTTTAAAAGACTTTCTTCCTGATTGGGATGACAGAAGTGACTGGTCTATCCCTATGTAGATCTTGCCATACTTAGTAAGGGATTTAAAGATTTTCATATACTTGAAAAATAAGAAGCTTCCTTTCTTTCATTATATTTTAATGTTATACATAATTTGAGCCGAAAAGAACCTGAGGCCAAAAAGACCATTGGTAGGTAAATTAATAAAACAGCGTATGAGATACTCTTGTCTATTGTTGATGGGAATGCAAAATGCAACCTCTTAGAAGAATTGAGAAGTTTATGGACTGAATGTTTCTGTCTCCCTAGCGCTCATATACTGAACCCCTATCTCTTCCTTGTAATGGTATTATAAATTGGGGCCTTTGGGAGGTGATTAGGATTAGATGAAGTCCCGAAGATGGAGCCCTCATGAACAGGATTAGTGTCCTTAACAAAAGTCATGAGAGAGCTTGATTCCTCTCTACTCTCTGCCATGTGAAGATACAATGAGAAGTGGGCAGATTGCAACCCTGAAGAGGGTCTGACCAGAACGCACCATGCTGGCACCCTGATCTTGGACTTCTAACCTCCAGAACTGTCAGAAATAAAGTTCTGTTATTTATAAGCCACCCAGCCTACAGCATTTTGTTGTAACAGCCTGAAATAACTAAAGCAGGCAAAATTATATATCATCTATGCTTTGGCTCAGCAATTCCACTTCTAAAAATCTATGCCCAAAAACACACAATGACAAATGCACAAGGACATTTTTCATTGTGACATTATTTATAAGTGCAAAAGTCTGGCAACAACCCAATGACCATCAGCAGGAGACTACTTCAAAGTTCTGTAGTATATCCACACAGTAAGGTACTAAGCAATTGTAAAAAAAAGATTAGGAATTATCTCCATACATTGATATGGAATCTCCAGAATATATTAAGTAAAAAAAAAAAAAAAAAAGTTGAAAATATACTATCTTTTTTGTAAGGAAATAGGGAAAGGGATATATTTATTTTTCAATGAAACCAACATCTAATAAAAATGATTACCTATAGAGGAATAAAAATGAACAGGGTGGAAAATATGGAAATGCAGACAAAACTTCTGGGAATGCATCATCTCATAGAGTTTCAACTTCAGGATCAAATAAATATTTTATGTAATTAGAAAATAAAATTACATCCAAATATATATACCTAAATATTAAAACCTGAATTTGAGTAACTTAACTGTATACCAATCAATCATGCTTTACTCAAATAAAAATATTTTATTTAACTCTAAAAACATTGCTTTTAGGAGCGCCTGGGTGGCTGAGTTGGTTAAGCATCTGACTCTTGATTTCAGCTCTGGTCATGATCTCTAAGTTCATGAGTTTAAGCCCCACTTCAGGCCCTGCTCTAAGAGCACAAAGCCCACTTGGGATTCTTTCCTTTCTCTCTGCCCCCCTGCTCACGCTCTCCTTCCCTCTCTTGAAATAAATAAAGTTAAAAAACGTTAAAAATGTTTTTTAAGAAGCTCCAGGCCCACATGGGGCTTAAACTCCCAACCCCGAAATCAAGAGTCACATGGTCTACCAACTGAGCTGGCCAGGCACTCCTAAAAGCAGTGCTTTTAACGTTTACCCTTGTGAAATATATCCTAAGGTCCAAAGAGAATCACAGGGACTCTTAACTGCATTCGCTGGCCCTATTTATGCCATCACTGTTATTTTAAAACTATTGTTAAGTGTGTTTAAGATAAATCAAATAGGTAATTATGCTAATGTTGACAGAAACCAAGATTTTCAGGCTAAGAAAAACATTAAAATCCAAGAATTTAAATAAAATCCCTTTTCTCTCTTTTGAAATAAAAAAGGAAGCATTTCCTGACTCTACCTATTGAATAGCCTATAAACAATAACAACTGAGTAGCAGAAAGTACCACCAGCACAACACTGGGATCTAAAATACCACTTCCCAGCAAAAAAGTGCCAGGGACCCTTGACGAAATGGCTGGTTCTAGATCTGAGGAAGAAAATGTGGAAGAGCCAAACCACAATGATGTTTCAATTTGATACCTGAACTGTGGTTACATAAGAGAAGGACTATCCTTATTCCTAGGACATACATGCTGAAGTATTAAGGGATAAAAGAACATAATGTGTGGTGTCTACTTTTGAATCGTTCGAAACAATAAGAGAAAGGTGATAAAACAAGTGTGGCAAGATGGTAAAAAAACTGGTGAACTTTGGAAAAGGTATTTCAGAGTTCTATTATTCTTACAACTTCTCTATAAGTTTGACATCATTTTAAATCATGTCAAAATAATTTTAATAAAATTTTTTAAAAGCAAGATTTTCAGTGGAACTTAATGGAGGTATCCACTGGACTAAGGCCTATTAATTGAAACACACATATTGAAATGAATATATAAAACATGGTAAGTTCATGATACTTGATCACCTTTAGAGGTTTCTAGGACATCAATTCATTAAAGATTGAAAAGAGAATGAATCAAATATTTCCCCCAACCTTTCCTTATAGGCCTTATCTCAGGGTAACCAAATACGTGATAAGGAAGTGTTTTCCTTTATAGGATTCCAACTAATAAATGCAGGAAAAAAAAATGACAGAGAATCACTGTTTTGCAACTTAACATAATAATGGATCTGGCAGGGGCACCTGGGTGGCTCAGTCAGTTTGGCATCCAACTTCACGTCAGGTCATGATCTCGCGGTTTGTGAGTTCGAGCCCTGCATCAGGCTCTGTGCTGACAGCTCATAGCCTGGAGCCTGCTTCAGATCCTGTGTCTCCTTCTCTCTCTACCCCTCCCCCACTTGTGCTCTGTCTCTATCAAAAATAAATGTAAAAAAAATAAAAAGAAAAAATAATGGATCTGGCAGTAGTTGTTAGTTGTTAATAGCTGCAAAAAAAAATCAAGTGAAGAATTTGATGGGGAACTTGATAATGGAGGGGTCAGTTTGACAAGGCCTAAATGAAAGCCATGATTAACGTTAGCATCACTAATAGTGGGATAACCAGACATAATTTACCTCAGATGCAATGTAATAGGAAGAATACGCATCAACTACACTTACCAAAAAAAAAAAAAAAAAAAAAAAAAAGAAGGGAAAGAAGGGAGGAAGGGTGGGAGGAAGGGAGAAGGGAGGAAGGAAGGTATGGAATGGGGAAGAAGAAAAAAAGGACCTGAATTTAATCAAGACTCTGGTCAACTATGAGAAATTTGAAGACTAAGACAATAGCTAAACAATACCACAAAAAGCAATTAGCCAAACCTAGAATGTGGGACAAGCTACTAGACAAATGATCTCATTTGTTCACAAGTATATGGCATGAAAAGGGAGAGTGGCACAGTGACTGGTAGAGGTTGAAAGGGACTCAAAAGCTAACAGTCAAACGCAAAGTACAAACCTTTAGATCCTGCCTCAACCGACAACAAAAAAAAATCAGATCAGGGAAATCTGAATATAGATTGTGTACTAAGTATTACAGCAGTATTAAATTTTTAAGTGAGATTATTATCAATGTAATTGCTTAGAGAATGAAAATTTTAAGTGTCCACTATCACTTAGAGATGCAGTCTCAGTTCTTTATCGGTCATATTGCATGTCTGGGATTCTCTTTAAAAATATTCCAGAAAAAAAAAAAAAAAAAACAGGGTGAATAGATGAAGATTAGCAAAATTAATTACTAAAAGGTTAATTTTTGAAGCTGGGTGATGGGTATATGGAGGTTCCATTAGTATTAAAAATGAAAAAAAGGAAGCCTGGAAAACACATTAAAACTCACAAAGTATTCTATCTTATCACAGAACTTCCTTTTATGCCTTAAGAGTTTGGACTCTTCATTGTAATAGCTTTTTGCATTCCGTTATGAGCCTATCGTACAATCCACTCATCACAGTCTTCCAAATTAAAGTTGAAACTTCTACTCCCATTACTGCTCTGGCCCCAACTAAGAGAACCATCCAGTAATTTTATGAAAGAACACAAGAGGTACAGCTTGAGCTTTGCCGGGATATCACTGTCTTCTATTTTCTCTCTCTGGGGGGGGGGAAATTAGGTGTATTTTTAATTCCTCAAGTAGATTGAAGAATATGGCTTTACTCCTTTGTGCTATCATGTCCTACACATACTAAGCTTTTAATAACTGTCTGCTGACAGATTTTGCAATGACTTCTGGGTAATACGAAAGCTATCTGTGCATGTCTTAGACATCACAAACCAAACTTCAAATGCATCAATTCAGTCAAGAAATCTTAATTTCAGTATTTTAATAGGTACTCCTAAAGTGCTTATTTGCATATTTTGTCATCTATAATAAATACCTCAGTATATGTGTTAAGTTTCTACTTAAACTCTAGGAGTTGCCCTGTTAAGAATGCAGTTCACAGATGGTTAGCTGATATTTTAACCAGGAAACCTATATTCAAGGCAGCTACAAACACTTCGGTTATTCATAATTTGACCAACATCCAATGTTTTGCTCATTAGTGTATTAAATGTCAGGGACATTGTTGGGGAATAGTGGTTCACAGAATAACATGAAATCAAAAAGTTGTTCCTATTGGTGAAGTTAACAGTTTCAAGATATATGGATTGCCTAAATATATGAGATATTTCCAATCCTTGCATGGACAGGTTATCTGAATCCATTCAGGCCTATAGTTTACAAATTCCTTAAAGATGGCACCTGGGGCTTAATCCCTTGTTTACAGAAACTTCCCCGTAGGAGGACTGCTGGTTACCTGATGCTGGCCATAAGCGTAACAGAATCCTCTGCAATGTTGCCTTGTCTGCCTCAAGTAAACCCCTTACAAGGCAAGTTAAGGAATCTAAAAGGAGAGAAAGCTGGGACTGCATGGAACTTACAGACTGAACTCTTGTGCTGGCTTTACTAAAGAATGTTTCTTTAATAAGTGTCTGAACATGTGGCAGAATTTAGCACGACACACGTTTCCATTATAATCTCGTAATGAGGATGTAAAAGATTAGCTATCCCATACCAACCTCAACTTTTGTGGCCACTACCTGCCTACCAACAAGCATCTAAAAGTTGAGAACGACAAAGTCAGCTTGGGTCAGTTCAAAACATTTGACGCATATGAAGTCATGTTTCTCAAATTTATTTTAAACATTTCACATTAAATGAAATTTAACCATAGTCATTGCAGAGCATCACCACAACAGTACACACAAAGAACTTTTAAAATAAAAGACAAAAGAATACAGCTTTCAACAAGTTAAATGCCACTTTACCATGTAAACAAAAATAAAACCCTGATGCTAAAAAGATACATATTCAGAGGTAAGATACATTTACAAAAACATTTAAACACCAACATAATCCACAACTACATCACATTCTTTGCAAGAGAGTACAAATATTAGTACTCTACATCTACAAAATTTCAGAATCCTGTTAAAATCAAAACCATCTCTGGTTTATGATACAGCACAATTCATAAGGCAAAAATAGAGGCATTATCATCCAGTTCTTTAATTTCACTTGTATTTTAAGGCAAACTTGGAGCTTTTTGCTTATTATTTTAAAATAAACGGGACTTACACATGATAAGTTGACAAAATTAATAATAAATTATCTCTAGTTAAATATGTATAATATAAAAGACATATGGATAACAATTTTTCTCTCTACAGAGATGTAAACTGGATTTTTATTGACTCCATATTCACACCAGTAAGAAAACTTGTAAACCTATATAGTATTTGAAACAATGTATTTTTTACTCTTTTCAAATGTGTATCAACACTGAATTAATATATTGTAAGTGAAAATCCAATATGTATCCAGCCACAGAATAAATGTATCTAATTAAACCAGGTCTAATTAAAGTGCTGTTTTACAAAGGAAAGAAAAAAAAAAGATTAAGAAGTAGAACTGGATGCTAACTTGACATGTGACATCTTCTAATTTGTTTATTTTCAGACTACAGAGGTTATAGAGGTTATCACAAGTTTATTGAACTTTTAAGCAGTATATTTATTGTAGAATCTGATTTTCCTGAAAATGAGCACTTAGGTGACAATACCAGAAATCCAACACCAAAACTGAAAACAAACACAGCATTATAGGTACATATACTTCTTCAATGTTAGCCAGAGCCTTGTAATATAGTAAATAATTTTTTTGCAGTTTCTACAATTTTGTTTTTCTAATAGAAAATATATTATCCAATTCCAGGAAGTTTAGAGTTCTATAAACATTAGGTTTTCTATAATTCTTTACATGTCAATAAAACCTAATTGGACACTAAAGGACACAAATGTTTATACATAAACTGGGTGTCTAATCACTTCTAGTGATATTGGTTATAAGGAATTAGATTCATACTTTACCATAATAGTTATTTGGGTACAGGTCTCCCTCACCATACTTCACTCGTTGAGTGAAAAGACTGTATCTATTATTTATAATATTTCTAGCCCTGACAGAATCTGGCACAATACCACGTGCATATAGTAGACCCTCCATAATTTGTCAAGCTAGCAAAATAATTTTTCAAAACCTGATGCCATTTTCCTACCATTTGATATCACTTTCTATAGTTTGATATTCATTCATATTTAAAACATTATTAGCAATAACCTATGGAAACATCCTTTGGGCTACATTAAAAATCACTTAAGTTCTATTACTATATTTAACAAAGATTAAATACCCAAACATTCCTACAAGATTAAGTCGTCATAATTATGGAAGGCAATTATCTTCCAGGTGATTAGATAATTTCTATTTCCATTGTCACCTTTTTTTTTCCAAAATATTTCTAGGCAATCTTAAACAGCTTTCTTCCCATTGCCTGAGTATATAAAATTATGTCTAATATCATTTATAAGCAAACACTTTGATGAGTTTTGACATGAAAAACATGTGACTTTAAATTCACAATCTGTCAGCAAAGTATTCATGATGAAACTTCTCAGAAATCCATACGAGAAGGTCTACTGTAAAGTTATCAGTTGTCAGGTTACAATACCTCTGGTTGTTATGGATAGTACCGTAGGTTTGGTAAACCCAAAATTAGTTATTTCAAAAGTTTGGGGTTGTTTTCTTTCTTTTTACAGGTTTTTATAATTTTTTCTCTGGTATACAGTTTCTACTATTGCCCAAGATGTTTCACATTTAGTCTTTAGCAAGATAAAGTTTTGACTTTTCCAAAACAATGATCAATATATGCCTTTGGTCTAATTTACCAAGTGATTCTATGTTTAATAACAATTTGATAGTGGGGAAAACACATGAGTAAAACATTGTTAACATGTATAGTACAGATCTGTTTACAATTAAAATAAATTTCTATTGTCTTTCAAATTCCCTTATCTTCTGGGGATAGAAGATTAAAATAGTATAATAGAATGCATTTAATAATATAAACAGAAAAAAGATTGAGTTGAGAATTTAAAATTAAGTAAGTAATGAAATCTATTTTAAATTGCTTTTCCTTAAATAAAGTCTAGGCCAATCACAATAGTGCACCTTGTTTCTATTCAATAGATTTATTCAAATCAATTAAAAAGTTATTGCTATATATCATTATGTTATTCAAACAAGCAACATAGAAAATACTCAGCCTGTCAATTTTATTAGTAACTTCTGTTGAGTTCTTAATTGTAAGAGACTAAAAAATCACTTGCAAGGTTTTATAATCTGTGCAAATATTCATAAAGCATATTACTTACATGATTAAAGGTGATTTTATGTAGTTTTGCACTATGTATTTAAATCTACACTGGCAGTTTATGGAAGAACAAGAAAAACTGCAAATTGCCAGGCAATAGTTTCCAAAAAATAACATATTTGCTAATGAATGAACCTATGTTTTATAATTACAAATGGCTTCTTAACAATAGTTTGGAATATTATGGCACTTAAGAATGCAGTATGAATTTTTTCTTAGAAAACAAATGTACACTGGTTTTGCAGAGACTATAAAGAGATAGCAGGCAGGTTAAAAAAAAAAAATGAAGGAAAAGAAAACAACACAACTACAGTACCAAAAATACAAGTA
Source organism: Lynx canadensis (assembly GCF_007474595.2). Classification (NCBI taxonomy): domain Eukaryota; kingdom Metazoa; phylum Chordata; class Mammalia; order Carnivora; family Felidae; genus Lynx; species Lynx canadensis. Next base: position 93,264,252 of record NC_044308.2, read on the forward strand.
CCGACATCCTAATAAAATGCAAAGTAATAGGTTCAAGACTGACAGGTATTTACTAAAACATGCTAAAAATGAGCTAACCACTAATTTTAAATAAACTATCACTGGCTATAGCAAACAGTCTTGCTTGTTTCTTTAGTCAAAGTAGAACCAAATTTAGAACCATTACTCAAGTAAACATCGAGTTCCAGTTTTCCTCAGTAACTTTGTAAAATATTCAATTACCTAAGAAGTGTACAAAGTAATGCATAACTGCCTAGTGCTTCATATTTAATGCATATACTTGTTTTTAAGGAGGACATATAATATCTAGCACAAGGAGAAAGAAGATTAAAAAATGCATCTTTCTTTAAATCACTATTCAGGAACCATGAAAAATATAACAGGCCATTTAGATGACTCTTGGATGTTAACATTAGCATAACTGCTAACACTTTTAATAAGCACAAATGAACCAAGCCAGTAAAAAAAAAAAAAAAAAAAAAATGAAAAAATACTATCAAAACATACTATCATGCATATCTCATACTGAACATTCAAAAGAACATTATAGCCTTGTTATATATCCTACAGTTAGCACCATTTTTATATCTGAACACTTTGAAAAAGCAACCAAAGGTCTTAAAAAACTAAAATGATTATAAGGATATATGAAAAAAAATCAGTATGTACTTAGAATGTACTGAACATTTGTCAAATATTTACATCAACACTGGGAAGCCTGCTGTACTACGGAAATAACAAAAAAACTGAAACTGATATGCTTAACTCTTTCTATCCATGCTTAGTATAGCACAGGTGGGTAGCTAAATTCATCCAGCCTTAACCTGCCCATAGAAAGAAGGCATAAAGAGCAAATATCTGCCTTCTTAAAATGAGCCCCCAAATATCATGATAGTAAAAGCATTTGTTCTACAAACTTCTTATATCCCCATTCCTAAAGCCATTTAGTAGGAAGAGTATCCAGATGACTCACTATTGTATATAATTTACAACCCTTAACAGTACCCCCCTCAAAAAAGCAGCCCTTTATTTAAAATGTGAAGCATATGAATTAATATCCAACAGACAGTATCAGCGCTCTGTCTAGTCATTCAATACACTCCAACACTGAAGCATCTCTCATCCTAGGAAATCATGGTGCATATATTAAGTAAGAGGGAGAGCTAAATTTTTTTTTAAGCAGCAAGATTTTCTCCACATGTACACTTATGAACATAAAACGACTCTATCCCAGTATTAGGAGGGAAAAAGTGCACAATTAAATTGGCAAGTTCTTTTTTTTTTTTTTTTAAATTGATTCACTATGTAATCAAGAGCAACCAAAGCTACTTTATCAGTTCAGAGTACCCAAGAGAACTTTGAGTCTTCATGCCATTTCAAGTTAATAAGAAAGTAATGTAACTTTTGGATTTCAGAAAATTGGGCATCCTTTCATGCGGCACAAGGTTCATTACCACACTATTTCCACAAATCCACACTTGTCAAAGTGCAGTTAATCCAAAGTTGCAGCGACAGTATATCATGCCAGCTGAATCCAGCCACGTATCTGAAATAGGGTCATATTTCTGCACAGTATTCAGATAGGAAGACCCTGAGTGACCGCCGACTACATAAAGGTAGTTATCAATTACTGCAGCACCAACTCCTAGGAAAGGTGAGTAAAAAGAGGGAAAAAAACATGTTAACCATGAAGCAGACTTCTCACTAAAAATAAATTTGTATTTTAATGTTTTCTTAAAATACATTCTAATAATCTATTATTAATTATACAAACAATATAGCCATATGTACTTACTGGAAAAAAATCCCTTAACATGAAAGCAAGAGTTCTAGTCTTCCTTCACTTCTCCTCCCTAATCCTATTCTCCCTCTCCTCTTCCACAGAAAAATATGAAGAGTATATTATATGTCTTCCCATATGCTTTGTCAATTTATATGTATATATTTTTCAACAAAGCATTCATCTTTATCAGGTTTTTAAATGTCTTCAAATACTTGAAACATGTATCGAACTATATAACTTAGACTTTAAAAATTCTACCGTATACACTGTTTTACACAGTTCTAACAGAACATGGCTACCTAATGTTTTCTCACATTCTCATTATTTTATGGCTTTCCCTCTTATGCAAGGAAGCATTTCCATCAGCAACTTAAAACTTTCTCCTTAAAATAATATGATTTGAGTTTGGGTTCAAAGATAATTTCCTTCTTTTCCTCAAAGCTGTTTTTGTTTTCTCTGGGAACTGAAATCCAACCTTTTCTAGATCTTCAAACTCCTTCAGTAGGTGAAAACATTTGAAAGCAAACATATAGACTGATGTACAATAAAAAAAAACAAAAACAAAACAATGCAAAGATTCTGGGTGTGTGTGTGTAACATAAAAAGATGACACTTGTGGGGCCTGGATGGCTAGTTGGTTAAGCGTCTGATTCTTGATTTTGGCTCAGGACACGATCTCACAGTTCATGAGATTGAGCCCTCCATGAGGCTCTGCGCTGACAGTGAGAGGCCTACTTGGGATTCTGTCTCTCCTTCTCTCTCTGCCCCTGCCCCACTCGCTTGTGCTCACTCTCTCTCAAAATAAATATTAAATAAACATTTTTAAAAAGATGACATTTGTTGTATGGACAGAGGAGTTTCTGTAAGATACATTCTATTGCCACCATTTCTAAAAATGTGTTCTCCCAACTATAAGAAATGATAATATGCACAATGGCATATTAAAATCACAGTTCAAGAAATCTATTTAATTTTGTTGAATCATTTGTCTCTTGAGTCGAGCACAGAAGTTTTTTTTTGGCTGGACAAGTAATACTCTTACTATCCCAAGGACCTATTATTATTCTAAGAACATCACTTCTATAAGAAATATTACCCTATATGTTTAGATATTAGTTATTATTACCTGTTCTGGGTTCTTTCATTGGTCTACACACAGTCCATTGATTTTGATGAGGGTCATATCTTTCAATGCTTGACAAATGTGAGACACCATTATGTCCACCCACCACAAAAATAAAGCCTAGCATGACACCCACACCAAAGTGAATCCTTTTATCTGCCATAGATGCAACCATCTCCCAGGAGTCCTTACTTGGATCATAACGCTCCACACTGCAAATATTCACAAAAGAAAGAATTAATTCACATATTCTTTGTGCCACTCTTCCTACCAAAACAAAATTAAAACCTACCATAGTTTTAAAAGTGCAAAAAGTCAAATAAAACAAGAATAGTTTTCCTAAATGTTTACTTTTTGCTGATAAAATTGCAGGGATAAAAGCTTACCTTATGAACTGAGAGCAAAAATAACAGTACGTTATTCCCTTATATCATACAAGCAGCAAGATGTATTAAGGACATGGAGCTTCTGGAGTTAGAAAACCTTGGTTCAAGTACTAATGCTGTCTACTTAGGGTTAAATGAACTGAAGCTCTAACACTCTGGGTATGTGTAATCCTGGATAAGCCATTTCCTCTCACCTGCAAAAATGGGGATAATCTAACCTCAAAGGATTCATGTAAGAATAAAGTCAAATGCGTATGTACGTTCTGAAAAGACTCTGAACATCCCAAATTATAGATGTTTTCTAAGGACACTAAGGATCTTTCAAAGAGCTAAGGAAAAGGGAAGATGAAAAAAAAAGGAAAGGAGAGGAATTTTTTGTCTTATAGAATTCATGGTTTACTGTAAAGTAAACATTGCAGTAACCTCAGAGTGATTTAGGAGAATTCAGGGATTTAAGTAAAGTCTGCATTCCAGATAACACTTGGCATTTCCAAGCTGCATTATGGATATCCAAAACAAATCAGAATGTCCAAAACAAGCTTCCTAGAAAATCCCAGAAGGCCTCTAAATCTGTGATTTGCCCTGAAGGGCACAAAGCAGGCTTGTTGAGCTCCTTCTGGTCCTAACCTAACTTCTCAAGAAAGCCTGAAGCATTTGAGAGTCGGTAGCCTAATTCTGGAGTTCAGAACAGAGACCAGACTGTAGACTGACTAGAATATAGACTAAACTATAAATATTTCTGAAAGAACACCAGAATAAAAGCCATTAGAGCACAATTACTGGACAAGAAGAGTTGATAAACTTAACAACTTAAACTTGAAGATCATTACCTCCCAATAGAATACTCAACCATTTATCTTATAAATTTCTGACAGCACATTTTCAAAGATTAAAATGCATGTCTGTGCCCCCAAAGACTTTTCCTTCAAATAAAGGCGCAAATAAAATGGAAGAATGCTTTAGCTTACAAAGAAATAAAAATTTATAGATGAAATGCTGTTGTGCCCCTACTTACGCAGTTAACAAACCACAACATACTCTTTCATCAAATGCTCACAATCAATAAAACGTACACCACTCTAGTTACTATCAGAGATAAAATCTCTAGAACATCAATTTTCAACAACAGTTCAGAATTATGATTAATTTTCCATATAAGCAGTCACTTTATGCTTTTATTTTTCTTGTATATTTTTCTCCTTTATTCAGAGAATACTACAAAATACAGAAATTGCAAATTCGGACTCCAGCAGAACTCAGGTACATAATGATACACACAGGATTATAGAGTAAGAATCCAAAAAGGAATATTTAAATAAGGTTTTATATATGTTTATGATGCACTATAATATATAAGCATATAGAAATTACATTTTTCACTTTTTATTCTGTTAAGCAATGCAATAACAGACCATTTATACACACACATGCATATTTATATATATTCAGCACTCAAAATCTAAAGTTGTCCAACTTCATCTTATTTTCAGATTTCTGAATTTTAAAATCTAGCCGAATTATATTAAATGAATGAATGTAAATTCTTGTAAGAGGGATTTCTTAGGTCTATATTAAATCATCATGTAAAACAATTACAATTATACTAGTGGAGCAGATTAAATTTCCCAAATGCCTAACAATATTACTTTGAAAATTAAAAAAGGAAGTTCATTCATATATACAGGTTGTGTATGAATCATTATTAACGATACTTAAAAAAAAATCTACAAGCATATACAACTTCATTAGGTTAAATACCTGTTCATGTGGGCAGGACCATACCCACCAATGGCATATATCATTCCATCCAACACAGCTGCAGCAAAACAACTTCTTGTTGTAGTCATTGGTGCCACATGTTGCCATTTTCTTAATTTAGGAATATACTTCTCTACAGATTGTAAGTAAGATTGTCCATCATAACCACCTAATGCATAAAGTTCTCCTGCAAGTACTACTACTCCAAGGGTACTTCGGCTCTCATTCATTCTCTCGAGAGAAGTCCAGGTATTTGTATCAGGATTCCAGCATTCTACTGAATTTTCATGTTTTCTGATAGTGATGCCAGGACGCACATTAGTTTCAATACCACCTATAACATACACTTTTTGGTCTAAAACACATATTCCAAATTCATAGCGAGGAATGTTTAGGGGTGCCAAACCAATCCAAGAGTCATTCTGAGGAAAGTACATCTCCACACTAAAGAATAAGGAGAAAAAATTAAATTTTAAAAATCAAAATGGCTCAAAAACAAAAATGTTTAAACTCTTTAATAATCAGGGACGTGCAAATTAAAACAACAAACCATGACACACTTTCCAGACTGGCCAAAATTTAAAGTCAGATAATAGTAACTGTTGGCAAGAATGTGAGCAAGAAATGCATACTCTGTTGGTTAGCGTGTAAACAGGTTAAACTATGCTGGAACACAATATTACCGGGTAAAATTGAAGATACACAAATGCTCTGACTCAGCAATTTCATTCATATGGATCTACGCTACTGAATGCCTGTTATAGCCAGTTTTGCACCAGGACATATGTACAGAAATGTTTACAGCAGCACAGCACAATCATCCATCAAAAGGAGAATGGATAATTAAGATGTGGTATATCCACCCTATGACTGAATAACTCCACTCCTAGATATATACCCAAGAGAAATACACACATGTATATATATGACGTTCATAGCAGCGTAACAGTCAACAAATGGAAACAATTCAAATATTCATCAACCATAAAACAGATAGATTGTGACATATCAGAGAATACAACAATGAAAATAAATTATAGGTATGTGTAACAGGAATGAATCTTACACACATAATGTCACGGGAAAGAAGTCCAATTCAAAAGGATAAATTCTGTATAGTTTCATTTATAACAAGTTCAAAAACATTTCTAATTTCTGGATTAGAAACGAGGATAGTGGTTACCTTTAGGGAGGGCAAACTCCAGGGTGGTTTCTGGTGTCGATCATATTCTTTCTTGAACTGGTTTGTGACATTCACTTTGTGATAGCTCAGTGAGCTGTTCGCTAGGGATCTGTGCACTTTTCTGTATGTATGTAACACTTTACCTAATTTTTATATTTAACATGTTCATTTTAGAAAGAAAATATATTATATCCATATACTGTAATACCAAACACCAATGAAACTAAGTGAACTACTGCTTCATGCAATCTCACAGGTGAATTTCATAAATTTACTATTTAGTGAGAAAACACATCTCTGAAGAATATATATGCTGCATTTAGATAAAAACGTGTAAAACCTAATGCTATATTGGGGCACATAAATATGTGATGAAAATTACAATGCAAGGCAAGGAAATAATATACAGAAAATTCAAAATAGTGGTTATTTCTAGGGGAAGAAAGGAGATGCACCAAGGAGGGACAGGAGGGACACAAGGGAATTTAAAGGTATTGTTAACAGTTATTTCTTAAGCTGGCTGATAGGTACTTGGGTTTTTATTCTTTATATCCTGCATGCTTATTATATATGGCCTCTTGCAAGTATACACATTTCATTTCAATGCCTCCAAACTCAATAGTGCAATGGCATAAAAATATGTTTTCTATTCAGTATGACCAAAGAACATTCATTCATTCAACAGTCATTGAATGCCTATATACAGTTTTGTTATATTGCTTGTTTTAAAAATATGAACTTGTTCCAATGAGAATGATACATCAGGGAATTATTTGACCTTAATGAGAGAAGTTTCAGTAGGGTGGTGTGGACAAGTCTTGACTGGAGTGGTTCAAGAGAGAATGGGAGGTGAAGTGAAAACAGTGGATATCAACAACTTTTCTAAGGATTTTACTATAAAGAGTAAAACAGACATGAAGCAGTTACAAGGATGAGCACAGAAAGACCATGGAATTCAGGGAAAATTGATTTAATCTGGGAACTTAAACCAAAGCATGTCTGCATGCTGATGGCAATGATGCAGTACAACGGGAGAAGGCTATGTAAGAGAGAGATGAGATACATGCAAGAGCAGAATCCTTGTGTAGAGGACAGGAATGGAAGCTAGTAAGTAGAGAAATGGAGGGAATGGTCTTAGAAGTAACTTGGTGGATCTGGAGATCAGAAAATGAGGTAGTTCTCTTCTGATTGCTTCTATCTTCTCAGTAGAGTAAGAGATGAAGTCATCAGCTGAGAGTTGGAAGGTGAGGGTTGGGGGGTTTGGATGTTTTCATGCAGAGAAGAGAAGGTATAAGACAGTCCTCGAAGGGAGTCAAAGAGTAAACCGGTTAGGGAAAGTAAAGGGGTTGCTGAGAGTGCTAAGGGCCCCAAGTGACACAATTTAAGATGGGTATTATGTGTGCTTCACTGCTCAGGTGCAGCCAGGGCATAAGTAGAGAACTAATTTTAACTAGATGAGTATGATGGAAGGAAAGAAGGGCAAGGGAGCCATGAGTGTATTCAAAGGGATGATGACAGTGATGTTCCTGGAATCTAAGCTGGGTAAGGAGTGAAGTTGAGGACACTTAGTGATTGGTGAGCAATAAAGTTTTCTGATTATAGGGCCAAAGGATTAAAAGTCTTGAGGTGACAAAAAGTAATTGCAGTAGATGTACTGAAATAAATAAGCTGGCAAGAAATAAGCTGGCAAGAAATAAATAAGCTGGCTAGTCAGAGACTGGAATGTGTGAAACCAAGATTTTGAAAGTTTGAAGTCACTGGTAATGACAAAGTTGAAAGTATGATCATGAGAATAGGTGCCCAAGGTAAGGCAGAAAAGACTGTTAGAAGTGAGATCAAGGAGAGAGGCAAAGTTGTTGAATAACTGTGGATCATACTACGGGGATGATGAAATCAACAAGAATGTAAGCCAGCTATAAAAATCTTTACTAAATGTAGTTACTAAAGGGACAGCAGATGTTGACAATAAGAAGGGATATCGAATGACAATAATGAAGGGATATCCCAATGGCAAACACTTGGAATGAGTTGAGATTTTTGAGAGAAGGGAAATGAAAAAAAATTGGATATGAGGAACAAAGAAAACACTTACTCAACCTTTAGGACCTGCGATACATGAGGTATGGGAAAACAAAACGGTTTTGAGAGGGCTCTGGCAAAAACAGTATCCGTAAGCATCAGTCATATTTCAGAGTAAGAAGTTAAAAATAAAGACTTTTCTTATGATTGAATATAAATTCTATAGGACATGGCAGACAGCTCTGAGGAGTCAAAAAAAAAGAGGACTGGGCAATAAAGTTAAATTAGATGATATACAGAACCTACAATAACAGTGCAATAAAAATTCTATTTGGGTTATGTGCCAGGTTCCTAGCAGAGAGCTCCTAAACTTAATTTCCTGAGTGATAAGAATATCTTTTGTTTTTTATAATGAGCCCCTTTCAACCACACTTGAGTTTATGCTACTGAGGTGACTACAAGTGGCCACCTAGATAGCTTCAGCATGGGAGCGGTAGCCAGAGGTACCAACCATGTAATTAACAGTCTGGAGGTTGAGCTCAATCACCAATGGCCAATGATTTAACCAATCATACCCTTATAACAAAATCTCTATTACATTCCCTAAACAATGGGGTTTAGAGAGCTTCCAGGCTGATGAGTACATTGAAATGCTGGGGGAAAGGGGGAGGGGGTGGGGATGGTGGAAAAGGTGGTGGCATGCCCAAAGAGGGCATGGAAGTGCTGTTCTTCTCTTCGCCACACCTTACTCAATGTCTCTCTTCCATTTGGTTGTTCCTCAGTTGTATCCTTTGTAATAAGCTGGAAATAGTAAGTAAGTACTTTCCGGAGTTCTCTGAGTCATTCTAACAAATTATCAAACTCGAGGGGGGTGTTGTGGGAACCCCTGAATTTTCAGTCCTCCCTACAGAATTGTGGGTAGCCTGGGCATCCCCTTTTGTGGCTAGCATCTTAAGTGGGAACAGTCTTCTGAAACTATGCCTTTAAGCAGTGGGGTCTGGGCTGACTCTGGATAGTGTCAGAATGGAATTACTGGACCCACAGTTAGTGTTGGAGAACTGGTGTAAGAAAAAACCTCTCAATGATATTAAGAGTTCAGCTTTGATGATGGATTTTCAGAGATGATTTTTCTAGGTAAACAGAGATACAAGATATAAAGGCATTAGTTCTTACAATCTTTGAGGACAAATGAATAATTAGTTGTAATGAGAGCTTCTTTGTTGGAATTTGACCTGTAACTTAGAGCACTGAGGTGAGTGATGTCATGAGTGGTTTGGCTAAAAGTCCATTTAACATTTAATGTATTTGCATAATTAGTCAAAAACACTTTTAATGTACTGCCATCCTTATGACACCCTGTGTAAATAGAAACAACACTGTTCTCAGAGCTTCCTGAGAACTTCCTTAAGCTACCTACCCAGTCTCCACTTCCCTCTTTTGCAGACCTCCTTCCTTTACTAGTTAAAGGGAAAAACAGGCTACTAGATAGTATCTATCTTAAACCCCTTCTCCTTCTCCCACCCCTCCCCACTCCAGCAAACTTATCCTCATTTCTGGTCTTGGAACATAAAGGAGTTTCTCTTTCTTATATTTAAAACCTACCTTTGCTTTTGGTACCAACCCCTTCCTATTTCCTTTAAACTCTTGCTCCATTAGCGACCATTCCTCTGTCCTGTACCTTTACCTTACCCCTCTTTACTGGCATCTGACAGAAACATACTCATGTCTCTCTCTTCCAGAACAAAATAAACAAAAACTTCTCCTGATTCTATCATTGTGCTTGCCTTACCTCTCTCAACTCAGCCAAGATTGTTAAGTCTTCACAGTTTATTTCCTAATTTTTTATACACAGCTCAATCTGCTATAATGTAGCATTTCTACAATTATGCTGAAATCAATCCACCAAAAGTCACAAATGTTCCCCATATAGTCAAGTCTAAGAGCCACTTTTCTATCTTTATCTTTCTGGAACTTTCTTTAGCATTTTACATTTTTAGTCACATTTCTTCCTTCTTGATACATTTAAATTGCTTGGATTTCATGATACTATCCTCTCTTTTTTTTCCCTCATTTTTAATTTTTTTTTTAAGGCTGTTAAGGCTGACTTTATTTTTTTTTAAATTCAAGTTAGTCAACATACAGTGTATTCTTGGCCTCAGGAGTAGAACCCAGTGAATCATCCCTTAAATAGGACACCCAGTGCTCATCCCAAAATGTACCCTCCTAATGCCCATCACCCAACCACCCCATCCCCGCACCAACTTCGCCTTCAGCAACCCTACTTTGTTTTCTGTATTTAAGAGTTTCTTATGGTTTGTCTCCCTGTTTTTATCTTATTAAAAAAAAAAAATGACTATTCTCTCTTGATTCTCTGACCTCTAAGACTGTTCCTGTTGCCCTCATCCTGATTAGTGTTCCCCAGAGGTTCATTTATGAGCCAATCTTTTTTCCTTTCTCTATGTTTTTAATGGGCAGAAAGAAGGAACATTTAAGCTAGTCCAGAAGACTTCATGGTTTTAATTTATACATCTAAGTGTTACTACATGCCAATAACTTACCATTTCCAGTTCTGATCTCTTTGTTGAATTGCAATCATGTCCAGCTAGTGGGACATCTTTCACTTGGATATTTAATAGGCACTCCGATCTCAGTGCCTATTAGTTTCCCCTCTAAAATGGCTCCTCTTCCTATATTCTCTTGGTATATATTTATCTAATATCTAACCAAGAAATCAAACTCATCTTGGCCATCCCCTCATATCCATTCAACTAAATCTTGTCAGTCTGCTCTCTTAAAACATTTTTTAATTAATGCCCCCTTCTCTACCTTTGCTACTTCTACCCTAATTGAGGACCTCATAATCTCTTGCCTACACTTTTATAATAACCTCTTTCCTAATCACTCAGATACTAATCCTGGCCTCTCAATCTTTCTTCATAATGCAGTCAAAATGATCTAATATATGAATCTGATCACTGCACTACCCTTCTTAGTTTTTTGACCCACTAAAGAAAAATCTCTTCATCATGGCACATAATACATTCTTTACTTGGTCCATACTGACCACTGTCTATCACTTGCTGGTTAGACCTTTGAACTTTATTTTATTTTTAGTGTTTTTTTTCTTTTCTTTTTTAAGATTTTATTTTTAAGTAATCTCTACATCCAACATGGGGCTCAGACTTTCAACCCCAAAGTCAACAGTTGCATGTTCCACTAACTGAGCCAGTCAAGTACTGAGCCAGTCAAGTACCCCTGATCTTCAAACTTTATATTCTGGAATACCAAACAGCTTTTTTTTTTTTTTAAATATTTTAATTAATTATTTATTTTTATTTGAAAGAGAGAGAGGGAGAGAGCAGGGAAGAGGGGCAGAGAGAGACACAGAGAGAGAGAATCCCAAGCAGGCTCTATGCTCAGTGTGGAGCCTGATGTGGGGCTCGATCCCCCAACCCTGGGACCATGACCTGAGCCAAAATCAAGAATAAGACACTCAACTGAGTCACCCAAGGGCTCCCTCCAAACAGCTTTCAGTTTTCTGCACACCCTGTACTGTCATTCCATTGCACTGTGTCTTTGTGTACTTCCTGTGATGCCCCTGCTGTCTTTTGCTTGGGTCTTGCTTAGCCTTCAACACAACTTGGATGTTAACTTCTCCACAATATCTTCCCTAAATCCTCCAAGTGGGATAAATGCCTTTCCTTAACATTTCCATGGGATTATTTTAAACACTGCATTAACACTACATATTACAATTACCTATTTAAATATTTGTCAAATAAATAAATATTTGTCTCCTTAACTAAATTATAAATCTGTTAAAGATCCATTACCCAGCATAGTATATCTGATGCACTGTGTCTACACTATTTTTGCAGCAATATATTGAATAATTACTTAGATTGATTCCACTGTTTCCATAGTTATAAATCATACTGCAATAATACTAGCTTAGGGCAAATGACATTAAAAATTTTTTTTGACAGATTGTATGATGAAAGATTACTGGGTCTAAACACATCAACAGTTCTTATAACTCTTCAAAAATTTATGTCTATTTTTTAAGCTTATTTTGAGAGAGAGAGAGAAAAGGAGAGGGGGAGAAAGAGAGAGAGACATAGAGAGAGACTGAGTGGTGAAAGGGCAGAGAGAGAGAGGGAGAGAGAAAGGATCCCAAGCAGGCTCCATGCTCAAACTCACAAGCCGTGAGATCATGACCTGAGTTGAAACCAAGAGTCGGAAGCTTAACCAGCTGCACCCTTATGTCTATTATTTTTAATATTTGAGAGACCAAAAGGCAACTGGTCAAGAATTTTTACTAGGTAAATTCACACTTGGAATTTTCTGTCATGACATTTAACTAATATGGTTTACTTTATGCCAATAATTAATGCCTTTAACAATAAGAGTAAATAATTTTTATAGTCACTATAACTAATGTTCTACCTACAGCCCAATCTCTATGATGCTAGCTTTAGACTATGCAATTAACTTAATTTTAGACAATTAAAATGCACAGTAAGACTTTTTAAAAGATACAGATATATCAGTTGACACCGCTAAAACATCAAGTTTCCTATCACTGGACAGGAAAAAAAGCAATCTAGCAAATTTTTGAAAATGGCCAGAAAGAAATCCATATTATCAAACACGAAAGTTTTCATGAAGCATTCCCATTCAAGGGTAATGCAAAGGTAACATCCTGCTATATTTTCAATATATAAAGGTTACTTGTATAATGCTCCAAATCAGACGACTTTTGTAAATAAAGGTTTGTTGGAAACCCAGTCACCTCATTTGTTTATGTACTGTCTATGGCTGCACTCACTACAATGGCAGAGCTGAGTAGTTATGACAGACACCATATGGCTGCAAAGTCTAAAATATTTACTATTTGGCTCTTTATAAAAAAAAAAAAAAAGTCTGACAACTCCTACTGTAAGTTATTAGAAAATAAAATACTCTTTACTTCTGTCATTAAAAAATATTCACACCAAAGAAAAGAAATATGGAAGCCTATGATTTGTATTGGTATCCTACTTTTTTTTCCTTCTTTGGTGGTTCTTCTAATTAATGGTATTCATTCAAACCCACTATAGTCCCCAGTCTGCCCTCATCAAAAATTCCTAGCTCTCCTTCTAGCATCTTCTGTTATAGTTAGCAATAATAAATCCCTGCTGACCTGGTCAAATAATAACGTAAAAAGTTTCACAAATTAAAAGGAAAAAAAAAAGACATAAAATGGTAGAAAAGTAACCAAAATGGATAGTTTGTGCAGAGAGGGCTTGGGGGGAGGTTGTTAATAACTGGGAGTGTTGAAGAGAATGGATGCCAATGTGATTGAAGCAATCAGGACAGTGTTTTAGGAAGAATGGAAGAAATAAAAAGAAGCAAAGAAAGCAAATAGTAAAATCAAACTTTTAAAAAATATAGAACATTAGCATACTTAGAGAGCATAAAATCTTTCAGTATCAATCATTTAAGAAAGCTTTCTATTTACCTGTCCAAACAGGCAAATAGTCCAGATTTTCCTCCTACTGCACAAAGTACTTTGGGAGCACAGCGAGGTCGTGTCATCAGGACTGTCTGATGAGAAAGTCTATGTTCAGGCATAAAGTGGTACTTTAGGGCTTCATTCAAAAGATGTTTACAAGTGCGATCATCACGAATAAGATGATTTGCTTCATAGAGTCTAGTAAGAAACTTAACACTCAGCAATGGTAATCTCACACTGTTAAGTAGCTGTGCTAAGTATTTCTGACGTTCTTGTACGTCATACTTGATCCAAGACTCAAGTGCGTAAAAAACAGTCTCTTCAGTAGCTACGTTCAAACAGTCATTGGAAACAATTTCATCCAAATCAGCATGTGTAAGTTCAAAAAACTCTTCAGTCTGGCAAACGGCTTCAAAATTCTGGCATATGTATTTAGTAGCTGCCAAATAAAGGTCATGACAACCATATGTCTCTGCAAAACGAGAAATTCCAATACAATTACCAGGATCAAGCTGGCTTTCAAGAAATGCACAACATTCTTTTAGGACAAGCTTTATCTGGAGTAGGTTTGCTGCTGGAAGGAGAGATTCAACTGTGTCCTGTGAAATAAAAACAGTCCCGGTATAGGCATACTCCACAATGGCCTGGAGAGCAGTTTCATCAATGCACTGAAACTCAACCTCACTGTTCTCTTTTTCAGAAAGGTTTCCAGTGAACATAGCTTTGAAATATGGGCTGATGCTGGCAAGTACCACTTTGTGAGCATGGATTTTAACATCACCTACTCGAAGAACGATGTCACAGAGTTCGTGATGTTGACGAAGAAGATTCAAGCCCTGCAGAAGTTGTTCAGAATGTAAGTGGGTTAAGTTAGCAAGCATGTAGGTCGGGGATGTGTGGTCCATCTATGGAAAAACAAAAAGCATGAACAGTTATTTCAAAATGATCTTGCTAATATGATTGATTCCTTTTTCAAATAGTATAAAATTAGCAAAATTTGTTACTGGTCTGTTTGTTGGTTTTTTAATACTTTATACTAAATACTAGACAGAAGCTTTTAGAGGTAGAAGGGATATTACCAATCATATAGTTCAACTTCTATATCATAAATATTAGGAAACAGAGGCCCAAAGGTTATATGTGTGATATGTCCCAAACCGCAAAGGTCTCTTGACAATGGACTTTTGGACTACAACTCTGCCAACTCTTCTGTTTCCTTTCATTAAATTCAAGTCTGAGTTACCACTGAGACAAATTACAAATGTGAAAATGCTTAAAGGAAAATGAGTTCTGAAACAATGCTAGTAGGTTTTTGGCTATTTTATCAGGAATAATATCAATGCCTACCAATCTAATCAACAGATGCTTTAGTTGGAAAGAAATTCCATGTTAACACACATTTTAGTCAACAATTCAATAATTACTTTGATAAAGGGTGCTGAATTTAACAAAGGTATTACTATCAACCAATAGAATGACAATAAAAATTAATGTGAGTACAATTTGATGCTCTACAGTGAAGGCAATTAGGCTCACCTACTCATCTACACCATATCTACTCAACTCTTCACCATAACTTTAGATCATATTCAATCAATCTTCTTGCCACTTTGTATGTCTGGAATATGAACAGTAAAAAACAGGAAAAAAGAG
Source organism: Lynx canadensis (assembly GCF_007474595.2). Classification (NCBI taxonomy): domain Eukaryota; kingdom Metazoa; phylum Chordata; class Mammalia; order Carnivora; family Felidae; genus Lynx; species Lynx canadensis. Next base: position 93,279,651 of record NC_044308.2, read on the forward strand.
ACAGAGGAGAATAAAAGAAGAAAAAGAAGCAATAGGGATTACGGTAAATTGAATAATGGCTCCCAAAAAGATATCCACATCCTAATCCCTGGAATCTTTGAATGGTACTATCTGGCAAAAACAACAACAACACTGCAGTTATAATTAAGGATTTTGAGATGGGGATACTGTCTACTGGATTATCCGGGTGGGCCCTAAATGCAACTTGTAAGAAGACTGTAGATTTGACACAGAAAGAAGAAAAGAAGGTAATATGACCATGAAGGCAGAGACTGGAATGAGGCAGCCACAAACCAAGTAATAACTGGTAGCCCCCAGAGGCTGGAAGAGGAAAGGAACATATTCTTTCCCTAGAACTTCCAGAGGGAGCATGGCCCTGCCAACACTTTAATTTCAGCACAGTGATAACTAATTTCGGACTGTGGAAGAATAAATTTCTGTTGTTTCTTTAAAAGGTTTATTATTTTAAGAGCGAGAGAAAGAGAGTGTGAGCAGGGGAGGGGCAGAGAGGGGGTAGGGGGAGAGAGAATTCCAATCAGGCTCCATGCTCTCGGAGCCTGATGAGGAGCGTGCTCCCTCAAACTGTGAGATCATGACCTGAGCCAAAATCAAAGAATTGGATGCTTAACCTAAATCAAAGAGTTGGGCATCCAGGTGCCCCTGAATTTCTGTTGCTGTAAGCAACTGAGTTTGTTGCAACTTGTTACCTAAAAAATTAATACATGGACACTTCAGAATGGATGTTTTTAAAAATATATGTACATATATATATATAAATAATTTTTTTTTTTTTTGAGAGAGAGAGAAAGACAAAGAGAGACAGAGTGTGAGCAGGGAAGAGGGAGAGAGAAAGACAGGGAGACAAACAATCAGCAACAGGCTCCAGGCTCTGAACTCTCAACACAGCCTGACACGGGCCTGAACCCAAGAACTGAGATCATGACCTGAGCTGAAGTCCAACTCTTAACCGACTGAGCCACCCAGGCGTCCTTCTTCAGAATGGATCTTAGCAGCTGCTTAGAAATATGAACTGCTTTGTTCCTATCTCATTCACACTTCAAACATAAGTTATTGGGATAATAAAAAAGGAGAAGATTTGATTCTAATTTTTAAAGTATTACCAAATAAATCAAAACATTCCAAACCAATATCGATACAGGTAGGACTGGGAGAGTATAGCACTTTATTCCTATGCATTTTTAAGTGGAAATATCCAAATATTGAAACTTTTATCTTCATCAAGAACTTCATCATTTCACACTTGTTTCAAATGAATTTTAAATCCATTAACAAATTATGGTAACATGGCCACCTAACAGCTGGTATCACTGACCTCCACTTCTGATCTCTCCAAATAAACCCCCACACATCTAACAGAATAAGGCCAATCATGGTATGAACAAGTCTCAAGAAATTTCTGGAAAAAAAAATTCTGTGTCTTCCAGTAGGTACTTTATTCCAGAACAGAAAATTGGTAAGAAGACAGCAGCCATAGGCATACGGTTAGATCTGGATCTGTTCTTTTACTTACTATAGGATTGACCTTTTAATCTATTTAACTCCCTTTAGTCTCAGTTTACTGGAAAAAAATTAGTATTTTGACTAAAAAGTGAAAAATGAACAACAGGAATGTAAAACATACAGAAAACAAGTGAAAAGATTAAAAAGCAGTCTTAAGCTACTTTACATCTAGTTAACTTCTCTCATCTTCATTTTTCTGATCTATAAAATGAAACATTATACCTGAACTATATACCTCACATGGTTTTTGAGGGTCAAATTAGATATTGCACATGAAAACGCAATAAACTTTCAAGAGTTACAAGTACAGGGTATTATGGTGAGGCAACAAAAGGGGAACAGCATCAGGAAATAAAAAGGACCTTGGAAATATAAGATAATGAGTTTTAGTCTGAACTAGGTCACATACTGTTACATGGAATCGATACATTCCTTAATCTGAATATTAATTTTTTCATTCATAAAAGAATACCTCCCTCTACCTCAAAAGGTTATATGAAAATGTTTTCTTAAAGTTGTTTTTTTTTTAATGTTTATTTTTGAGAGAGAGGGAGAGACAAAGTGTGAGTGGGGAAGAGGCAGAGAGAGAGGGAGACACAGAATCCGAAGCAGGCTCCAGGCCCTGAGCTGTCAGCACAGAGCCCGATGCGGGGCTCCAACTTGTAAACCATGAAATCATGCCCTGAGCTGAATTTGGATACTTAACCAACTGAGCCACCAGGCGCCCATTTTAAATGTAAAGTTCCATACAGTTTGAAGTGCCATGAATATAGCACTTAAGTGCCATTTTATTAAGTTGCCTCTTCCCATATCCTCACTTTCACTAATTCCCATTCTTTCCACAATAACCTTTCATTCCAATAAAGCTCATGTAATTATTAAAGGGCTATACAAATATTTTCTTACCATATGCCTGATTTTTGTCTATAGCCTTTCTCCTCTCATTTTCTTTACATCCAATTCAAATTCTCAACAGGCTGGGTCAAATTTAACTTCATCTGTAAGTCTGTAAATATTTAAGTACTCAATTCCTTTATATGCAATTAATTATATGTGCCGTTTTGTGTAACATAAACAACTCTCTCATTGTCTAAGACTCTCAACTCTCTCAACTTTCATTTGTCTTATTTCACAAGGAGAATGTTATTCAGACTGAAAAGTGCAGAATAAAGAGGAAAAGTGAATGGATTCAAAATAAGAGAAAGGGGGTGCCTAGATGGCTCAGTTACTTAAACATCCAACTTTGGCTCAGGTCATGATCTCGCAGTTGTGGGTTTGAGCCCCACGTTGGGCTCTGCTACCAGCTCAGAGCCTGGAGCCTGCTTTGGATTCTGTGTCTCCCTCTCTCTCTGCCTCTCCCCGCCCCCCACCTCTGCTCTCTCTCTCTCTCTCTCTCTCTCTGTCTCTCTCTCTCAAAAATAAAAATTAAAGGGGAGCCTGGGTGGCTCAGTTGGTTGAGCATCTGACTTTAGCTCAGGTCATGATCTCGCGGTTCATGGGTTCGAGCCCTGGGTTGGGCTCTGTGCTAAGAGCTCAGAGCCTAGAGTCTGCTTTGGATTCTGTGTCTCCCTCTCTCTCTCTGCCTCTCCCCCTGCTTGCACTCTGTCTCTGTCTCTCTCTCAAAAATAAATAAATGTTAACAAAAGAAAAAATTAAGAAAAAAAACAGAAAAGAAGAGAAGGGGTTGAAAAAGGAGATTTAACTAATCAGACAAGAAAGGGAAATAAAGAAATAAAACTGCCTTTGTTAGCAGGTTACTGGATTGTCTATGTAGAAAATCGGAAACAATCAACAAGAACATTCCTGGAACTAATAAGCAATTATAGTAATGTAGCAAGATACAAGGCTAATATCAAGTCAATCCCTTTTCTATCTATACATCAGCAATGAATAAGTGAAATTTGAAATTAAGGACATATTACCGTTGACACTAACACCTAAAAAAATGAAACACTTAGATACGAATCTAACAAATATATACACCATTTATGTGAGGAAAATTGTAACATTCTAATGAAAGAAATCAAAGAACTAAATTAATAAGAAGCTACTGCATGTTCATGGATAGAAAGACTCAAAATCATCAAGATGTCAGATGTCAGTTCTTCCTGACTTGAACTATATATTCAATGCAATCCCAATCAAAATTCCAGCAAATTATTTTGTGGATATTGCAAACTGATTCCAGAGTTTATAAGGGGAAGTAAAAGACACAGAAGAGCCAACTCAATATTGAAAAAGAACAAAGTTGAAGGACTGGCATTACCTAATTTCAAGAATTATTATAGGGGCCCCTGGATGGCTTAGTTGGTTAAGCATCCAACTCTTGGTTTCAGCTCAGGTCATGATCTCAGTTTGGGAGTTCAAGCCCCACATCCACTCTGCACTGCCAGTGTGAAGCCTGCTTGGGATTCTGTCTTTCTCCCTCTCTCTCTGCCTCTCTCCCTCAAAATAAATAAATTGAAAAAAAAGAAAAAAAGAATTATTATAAAGCTGTATTAATCAAGACAACTGAGCCACCCAGGTGCTCCTAAAAAAGATAAGTCTTTAAAAAAATAAATTAAAAAAAAAGGAGACTTAGCTAATCTTTCAATTACTACCAGTGCCACAGACTGGAGACTGTTTTAAAAAATAAGACAGTAAATTCAACATTCTGATAAGGTTAATGTTATTTTTGATAATATTTTAAAATAAATTATTAAAGGTTTGATTTGTGAATACCTAGAAAAGGATGTAGTGATCTGTAAAACTAGAATGGATGAGCTAATAACAGTAAGATATGTTATAGACTAATCTTGTTTCTTCTTTTTTTTATGTATATAGAAGACTTGGACATCAGGAAAAGACTTGACGTTGAACTAGATGTTTGTAAAGAATTTTACAATGACTCTCATGATTTTGACAGCAAAACTAAAAAATATAAACTTAACTAAATTAGCAACATGAGAGTATACCACCTTCATGGAAGGAGGTTTATCTGGAGGAAAGCTTCTAGAACATGCTGTAAGGCCAAAATGAAGATGCTTGGGCGTTCCCTTCAACTCTGCAGGTGACATGAAGCTTCCAAAGACAGCAAAATCAGTGGTTAACAAATCAAGGATCCAAAAACACCTGATACCTAACAAGAAATTTAAGAGGGTAAATGTTGAGATTCTATAATGAATTACAAAACAACTACATAAGTATAGCTTAAGAGAGAAAAGATACATTTGTAGGATATGTTTAAAGGGCTCAGGGGTTTTAATTTTAATATTATTTTAGTACACTAAGCTTATGTACGTTTAAGTTGCAATAATAGAACTATAATATGCAGAACTAACGGAGACATTCTCACTTTGCTCTGCAAATGTCACACTACATCTTGAGTATAGATTTTGGATACCATCCTTTAAAAGGGAGCTAAACAAAGTATAACACCTGACAAAGAGAAGAAATTCAAATCATGTCTCATGGGTAATGGAACTGAGGATGTTGAGTCTGAAGAGAAAGAAATCTGAAGGTTATCATGTAAAATAACCTAGGGGTAAAAGTTACTTAATAACTATATTATTATTATTAATTATACAGAGATGTTTCAAAGATTAAATAAGCTTATACATATAACGTGCTTAGAATATTGTTTACCAGTAAGTTCTTGATAAATATAATTTTATTTATCAATAAGCGACTGCATTTGAAGTGAATTTCTTGACTACTTAAAAGGTATTCTGCTTTCTGGGTTGCACCATTTCTCACTACTAGGTAAGAAATCCACTCTGTACTACTGAAATCCTGTGCCCCATAAAGTATTGCAGAATTGCTGATTTTTAAATCAAGTAAATGGAGGCGCCTGGGTGGCTCAGTCGGTTAAGCGGCCAACTCTTGCTTTCGGCTGAAGTCATGATCTCATAGTTCAAGAGTTCCAGCCCCACATCTGACTCTGTGCTCACAGCGTGAGGCCTGCTGCAGATCCTCTGCCCCCCTCTCACTGCCCCTCCCCCATTCTCTGTCTCTCAAAAATTAATTAAAAAAAATCAAATTAATGAGTTATTTATTCATTTGTTTCACTTTTATATAAATAGTAACCATATAGTAATAGATCCTTACAGTAAACTAGTTTTTGTGTATTTAAGGCTAATAAATTACCACTAACATAATATGAAAGCATGATACAATACTGATTTGTAAAAAGACACACACATATATGTACACACAAAACACATAAACACACACACACACGTGTGTGTGTCTGTGTGTATCTCAAGTATCCAGACATGCAGGACAGTATGATTTTAATAAGGGACTCAGGAATCAGGGTCCTAGGGTCACAATATTGTCTTTACTATTTACTAGTTGTGTGACCTTGGGAAAGTGATCTTAAAGTCTCATTTTCTCATCTCAGCAAAACAGACAAAACAGCACATATAAGAACTCAATAACTGTTAGATGCAATTTATTATTATCAATATCATACTTAGAAAGGCTTGTTTTTTGCTGGCTAAGCCGTGTGACTTCCTTTCATGTTTACCAAAAAAGAAAAGAAGCTTACTTACTATCGAGCGAACTAACATAACCAAAGCCTGGCTAATCTGACCGGAAAAGATACAAGGCACTTTTAAATTTGGACAGTTTGCTAGTAGCACACAAAGAAGAGTAAGCCAAAGACTAGGCTTCCTGAATTCTTGTCCCACACAACAAAAAGGACAACAAAACAAAAGGCGCTGGACGATGGCAACACAAGTTAGAAGAACCCAAACTACACTGAAGCTAGGCAGTTTTATGTTCTGCAGCTCTATTCTTTTGGGTAGGGGCACATGAAAGCCCCACATCTCATCGTAATCAGGGAGATGAAAAGAAGCACTCTCATGACAGACTCTCAGGGTTATAAAAAGGCAAGTGGGAGATGGACTTGTAGCGGCTCCATAAAGGTCTGCCAACTTTTAGTGTTTCAGGAGAATCACAAGGTGTTTCAGCACTCAGATAAGCTGCAGTCCCAGGATTCAAGCTTTTCCTTATGTGGACACATACAGGCAACGATGAAGGTCATGATGAAGCTGTTCCCCTACACTCAGACCTTCTATAGATTTCTCCTTTAACCTACTTTCTTAGTCCCCCTCCCCCAAATAATAAAAATGATCAAAGTTTGAAAAACAACTCAAAGAAAGGGAACTGGCAAAGATGACTTTGTGAAAAAAACACTCACACATAGTTCCGTCCATCACTGTACAGGATACACATGACACGATGTTCATTCCCTTTAAGAAATACTGTGAATGGGGAGCCTGGGTGGCTCAGTTGGTTGAGTGACCAACTTCAGCTCGGGTCATGATCTCATGGTTCATGAGTTTGAGCCCTGCATCAGGCTGTCTGCTGTCAGCGCAGAACGTGTTGACATCCTCTGTCTCCCTCTCCCCATCCACCCCCCCACCCCCTGGGTGTGTGTGTGTGTGTGTGTGTGCACATGCATGCATGTGCACCGTGTGCGTGCTCTAAGAGATAATATTTTTAATGCTCAACCAAAACAATTCAAACTATACACTTTAAAAGGGTTAAGATAAAAATAGGAAACTTAAAATGAATTATAATGGAGATTTGTCATAACATCATTTAAAAAATTTTTAATTTGACCCCTTTCCTGTCTGAAGAAATCTGACCTAAAAGCAATTCACAAAACTTTAACTTTTTTTTTTAGAAGCTTTAAAACAATGGTTCTCAAAATTTGATCCTTGTACCACCAGCATCAGCATCACCTGGGACTTGTTAGGAATACAAATTCTTGAGCCCAACCACACATCTAAGGAATTAGAAACATAGACATAGACAGGAAGGGGCAGCAAAAGCAACATGCATTTTAAGCCCTCCAGGCAATTGATATGTATGCTAATGTTTAAGAACCAGTTAAAATAATGCCATCACAAGTATAACTGCTAAAAAATTATTCTAAGTCACACTGTAACTCCTTCAAAATTACAAATTACAACTGTGACTATATTTGGTTCTCAGCTATTTACCTTAAATGTCTAAAAACTCAAAGAAGCACTAACTTCTAATCTTTAAAACCTCATCTTTGACAGTTTACATTGACAGTTTTATCTCAATAACAACCTTGTGCAGAAGGAAAAGAAGTATCATGGAATACAGGGAAGAACAGTGAACAAATTCAGAATCAAGAGATTTGGGATCGAGTTTATATGTGACTACTTAATAGCTGTTATGACTTTGGACAAATTACTTATTCTAAACTTGAATGTTCTCATTTGTAAAGTTTGTTGTTGTGGATTAAACCAAATGTTTGGTTTGGAGAAACAAACCAATGGAGAAGAATTAAAATACAGAAATAGATAATTCAGCATATGGAAACTTAGCTTATGATAAAGACCATTATCTTGAAATCAATAAGGAAAACAGGGCTTTTAAATAAGCAGGTTAGGGGTGCCCGGTGGCTCAGCTGGTTAAGCGTCTGACTTCGACTCAGGTCATGATCTCGCAGTTTGTGAGTTCCAGCCCCATATCAGGCTCTGCGCTCATACCTCAGAGCCTGGAGCCTGCTTTGGATTCTGTGTCTCCCTCTCTCTCTGCCCCTCTCCCACTAGTGCTCGCTCTCTCTCTCTCTCTCTCTCTCTCAAAAATAAATAAAAACATTAAAAAAAATTTTAAATAAGCAGGTTAAGATAACTGAATAAAAATAGATAAAATTAGATCCTTATAAAAATAGATAAAATTAGATCCCTTCCACATATCTACACCAGCATAAATTCCTAATGGATCAGAGGTATAAGTAAAAAAATGAAATCATACAACTATTACAATAAAATAGGGTGAATTCCTCTGTAACGAGATTAGAAATAATTTCCTAATTATGACACAAAACCCAGAAGCAAGCAATAAGTGAAAAAACAGACTAACTTGATTGCATCACAACTTTGCCTAGCTAAAGAAATCAAAGGAGGGGCACCTGGATGATTCAGTTGGTTAGGCATCCAACTCTTGGTTTTGGCTCAGGTCATGGTCTCGCGTTTGGCGAGTTTGAGCCCTGCATCAGGTTCTGTGCTAACAGTGCAGAGCCTGCTTGGGATTCTCTCTCTCCCTCTGCCCCTCCCCCCACTCACTCTGTCTCTCTCGAAATGAATAAATAAACAACAAAAAAAAGAAATCATAAGCAAAGGAGAAATAGGAGATTGAGAAAAATATTTGCAACACATATATAACACATATCAGAATATTTACAACATTTCTAAAATACTCTAGCCCCACAGAAAAAATAAGCTAAAGAAATGAATAGCTCATTAAAAAATGCAAATGGTTCTTAACTATATGGAAAATTGCTCTACCTCACTTACAATCAAATGGATTAAAATGAGTTAATAATTCTTTCCTGGCAATATACTCTGTTGGTATGACTGTGAGAAACAGGCACTCTCACACACTGCTGTGCAAATGTCAAATGTTTAAGACCTCTGGAGGTAAATCTGGAAAATCTAGCAAAACTACATTTGCATTTACCCTATGACCCAACAACCCTACTTCTAAGAATTTACCCAAAAAAATATACTGGTAAAAAATATATAATGGCACCTTCATAAGGTTAATAATTGCAGGTCTATTTGTAAAAGCAAAAGAATAATTCTTTATGCTTATTTTTATGCTTGAGAGAGCAAGATGTAACTGACCAAGAATTTTAAAACGACTCTAAAGTCCACCAATAAAAGAATGGTTGAAAAAAACTATGACGTATCCAATCAAATGAGTGCTATGCAGCTATGGAAGAAGAATGAGGAATCTCTGTACATAGGCTCTAGAGGGATCTCTGATCCAAGCAAGAGAAATATGTGTATAGTATGTCACCATTTACCTAAGAAATGGGAGGTTACAAATATACAGATTCACTTACATAAAAACAAAGGAAATATTAAATAATATATTTTTTTAAAGGTTATCTACAGGAGGAGTGAGGGAACAGAGTAGAGGGGATAGAGATAGAAGCTAGACATCTCTGAACATATGCCATTTTACAGATTTGCCTATGGAAAAAGTATTTTATATAATTACAAAGCAAAATTAAATCTTGAAAACACAATCCATAATAAATTTGAAAATAAAAGGAAGCAAAGGAACTCAATGTTCATCTAGTTAGTGGTCTAACCATATCATTCTGAATACCTTTAAAACAGTAATTTGATGGTCCTTTCCTAGTAGGATATGCCCTAAAAAAACCCACTATTTTCAGTAATCACATTGCTAATGAAAGTGTTATTTGTATTGTGAAACTGTTATGTGTGCATTGCAAATGCATTATTAGAAGGCATTTCTAATCATCCCTAGGGTCACTATGATCTGTAATTCTCAGTAGGGGAGCAAAGAGATAAAGATGTTGAGACTAAGATATTAAATATAAACCTTGAACTCTGATTTTGAATATAAAGTGTTTAGAATAGATCTATATACAGAAACAACATTAATTATATATTAATATATATTTTATGCATAAACATATAAAATACAAATGAGATACACAAATATATAAAATATATTATTTTAAGAAAAAAGTTAATTATATTTACTAGCTCTGTTTCCTGAAAAGGGTTAGAAACTATTAGACTAATGGCTGATTCAAGGCCTGGGGCACAAAAACGTCAAGACAAATTTGGAATTTTTACATACTAGGTAGCAAGAAAGCTATCAATGACAGCGAAGGTTATAAAAAACTTAGGAGCCAAACTGAATAGGCTATCATTAGTCAAAGATGGGACAAACTGAACATCAATAACTACAATTGATTAAAACTTATCAGATATGCTTAAACCCATGAGTCCATAATGATAACAAAATTATGATAATTAAAAGAAAGTCTTAATTCATCACCACTGGAAAATGCTAATGAACCAACTTATTATTTGAAACCTAGTAAATAAAGGGAAAGAATCAAACATTTATCATGTCTTTCCAATACTAACTACACCAATGAGTTACCAAACAAATGAGGGGAAGTTTCTTTCATAAAAGCAAAGGAATAAATAAATACAGGAATGTTAATAAATAAAGGAATGTCAGAGTATCACCATTTCACAATCTTTTTAATTTCTTTTTCACTTTTATTTATTTTTGGGAGACAGAGAGAGACAGAGCATGAATGGGGAAGAGCAGAGAGAGGGAGACACAGAATCCAAAGCAGGCACGAGGCTCTGAGCTGTCAGCACAGAGCCTGACACGGGGCTCGAACTCACAAACTGCGAGAGAGATCATGACCTGAGCCAAAGTTGGATGCTTAACCGACTGAGCCACCCAGACGACCCCACCATTTCACAATCTTAATGAATAAATGTAGGTAGGCTTTCATTATGAAGGGCTGCTAATACCACAAAGAGACAACCAGACATCAGGGCCTTCTGATAGGAGACCATAATATCACCTATGGATACTCTTGGACTCCCTGCCCTCCCCCCCCAAACACCAAAATCAAACATGCAGTCAACAGTCTAGATCCAACTATTAATTTACAAGAAATACAGAGAACAGAAAAAGCAACTATAACAGAAAGATGCAATTAGCAAAAAACATCCTGACTGTGAGAAACTTCATGGAATAAATAACCTAGATGCTTCCACAAATAAACTGAAAGAAATAAAAGAGAACGAACCTACAGTTCAAAATAAACTTGAAACACAGATCAAGCAAATACAACTAATGAAATGTACAGGTGTGTGCACGCATGCATACATGTGCACACGCCCATACATACATATTTAGGAGACAACTGGAAATTTGTACACTAACTGGGTAATTTATTATATTAACTAATCACTGTAACTTTAGTTGCTGAAAAAGGATACTGTAGTTATGTTTTATACGTTTATATGTTACATATGTAACATATAACTACATATGTAGTACTTTTAAGGGTTTTTATCTTTTTATACTAAAATATTTGTAGATAATGTTTTCAGAGATTTGCTTCAAATTAATATGGGATGAGAAAGCAGATGTAGATGTAGATGATCTCATGACATGTTGTTGTTGAAGCTGGGTGATAGAGACATGAAGGTTTGTGTATTATTTTATTTTTGCATGTTTTTGAAATCATGCACAGAAAAAAATGTATGTGTAAGGCACTAAACTTGGCCTAAGACTTAGAGATGAAGAATCTGACGTGCAGAGAGTTTAAATGAATTGACAAAGATCATACAAGTAGTAAGAGACATTATAGGAACTATAACGTTTTCCTAATCTTAAAACAGCATTCTCTACATATTACATTAAAAAAATTTCAAAGCTGAACAGTGTAGACCTACTCAAAATATTTACTACATCAATTTATAATTATTACCACTCCTGAGAAAACTAAATGATTCTAAAAAGAGCAACTGAAATGGGGTGCCTGGGTGGCTCAGTTGGTTAAGCGTCCAACTTCGGCTCAAGTCACAATCCCACAGTTCGTGGGTTCGAGCCCTGCATCGGGCTCTGTGCTGACAGCTCAGAGCCTGGAACCTGCTTCAGATTCTGTCTCTGTCTCTCTCTGCCCCTCCCCTGCTAGTGCACACTCTCTCTCTCTCTCTAATATAAACACTAAAAAAAAATTATAAAGAGCAACTGGAATACCTTTGACTGTCACAGTGTGCCAGTTACTGTTCTAAGCTTTTTACATGTATTAACTCCTTTCATCCTCAGAATAACAACATGAGATAGGTGCTATTGTTATTATTCCTATTTTATAAAGTAATCTGAGGCATAGAGAAACTAGGCCCAGGCAAGACTTAAACCTTGGTATGCTGTCTCCAGAGTTCTTCACTATCAGGTTATAAAGCCTCACTTATAAACTCATAATTTCTTAATCTCAGTAAAGTTTAACTCAAACAAGAAACTAAAAAAGGGCAGCATAGAAACTCAAAAATAGATCACATACAAATACACACATATATATATTTAAAAGTACATCAAGGTTTTAAAATGAAATACAGAGGGATCTATGGAACAATCATTCCCTTCTGTTATTTATATAATAGTAGCATTGTTACATAAACATCCACAATATAAACACAATGTTAGATAAAAATCAAACTTTCCATAGTCTGCAGCAGCTTCGTAATTTCAGGTTCCGAAACAAAGCTAATAAAGGTCAAGCTGTGAGTTTAGTAACTATTTAAATGACACCTAAATTACAAAACAGTTTTGCTGAAATCAGTTGGGAGGCAATTATCTGCTACAAGGAGAACAAATAGTGATGAGAAATAAGAATTGTTAAAAAAAAAATCCAGACACATATATTTTGCTGTAACAAGTATGATTTATGAAATAATATTTTATTATGTCAGTCATTTTCTTAAATTTCTTTCCCACAGTTCAACTCTCCTCACACAAGAATTCAATTACTGATGGCATACTATTTTATCAGTGAGCCTATGAACAAGTTGGCATATTTTCCTGTTCTCTGGGCCTGGCTTTCATTATATCTGAAGAAACAAAAGTAACATTAGAAGCCTCTTATAGTATAATCATTATATCATGAAGTCAGAAATAATACAAAAGAAGGGAAGCTCCCAAAGCCTTTTCTACATCCAGTAAAAGCTGTAAGTTATATAAAACTAGTTGCAATGAATGTGAGATCCTGTTACCTCATACAGACTAGCACCAGAAATACAACAAAAATTGATTGTTGTTTAAAACTATACTTTTGACTCAGTCCAAACTGCACAAGAGCTTTGAAACATAAACCTAAAGAAATGAAAATGTTGTTTAATTACACATATACAAAAACAGACTCATAATTTCTTAACCTTATTAAGTTTTGGCTCAAATAAGGAACTAAAACAGTACAGAACTGTTAAAAAAAAGGTTAAAATATATATAATATTTTCAAGATAAAATATATAATAAATATATGAATAAATATATATGAATAAAATATATGAATATATTTATAATAAAAATATAATAAATATATAATATATATTTAATAAATATAATTAAAATATATGAATAAATATATGAATGAGTAATACAAAAATCTAATTTTTTCCTATATTTCAACACTTTTCCCCATCAAAGCTTTTCCAAAGCTCTACCATGTACCTACATAGCTTGAGTTTTACTTTCTTTCTCTGTTCAATTACTTTCCAATGGATACAATTGCCACAGTACAAACATAGATGCAGCTTCCAAAACTTGTTGTGAAAATTAAATGAGTCCATATCCAGTAAGTACTTATCATCCTGTATGACAGATAGCCAACAATCAATAAATGGTAGTCATATCACGATCTGTTAATTGTACCTTTCATTTGCATAGCATTTATTCACAATAACTTCTTAAAACTATACAAAACTCTTAACAGTTTACAGAATTCACACTGATTTCCAATATTCCTTAATGTCTGTAAAATTTGAGTAAGAACACAGAAAAAATCATAGTGGTTTATCCAACCAAGTAATATCTTATGTCTGTGAAAATAAGAGATGTTTTTAGGACAATTTTATTTACCTTAAGTTCAGCTCAAAAAATTAATGTATCACAAATACTCCTATAATCCATTAATTTAACTAAACTTGTTAAAAAATATTGGTATTTTTAATTTGTCTTACCTGAATTTGGTATTTTCAACGTACTCTTAATTACAGCCTTTCAACTTTAAAAGGTGTACTATTAAACACATAGTGTATTCCACTATTTTGGAATTTGATTTAAAAATTTTTGTCCTATCTCTGGGGTGCCTGGGTGGCTCAGTCAGTTAAACGTCCAATTTCGGGTCAGGTCATGATCTCACAGTCTGTGAGTTCAATCTCCACATCATGCTCTCTGTTGTCAGTGCAGAGCCCACTTGGGATCCTCTGTTCCCCTATCTCTCTGCCCCCTCTGCCCAAACTCTTGCATCCTCTCTCAAAAAATAAATAAACATTAAAAAAATTTTTTTATCCTATCTCTATTTATGGTTAAACATAAAAGGTTTTTCTAGTCAATACACAATTTCTACAATTCCCTTGATTCCTGGAATTCAAGAATAAGTTTTAACATTTTTCTTTGTAAAAGAAATAGACCGAATATACATTAAATGTATGCAATCTGCCTTCCATAAAATAACCCCTAAAGATAATTAATAAGATGTATGATGTTTATTAAGGTCCCATTTCCTAAATATCCACCATGGAGACTAATGCATCTTCCAAGTCTTTACCAAAGAAATTAAATGTAACAGATACAAAATAAATTGCCATCTATAACATAGTGATCTACAGAGCCCTGAAAAAAGGATCAAAATTAAGACTCATTTTGCCTTATTCTAAGGGAAAGGCACAATAACTGGTTGGTTTAAGTATCCACAATCCTTGAAAAGTATTCACTATGAAGGGGTAATTCTAAAGCTTTTACCATAACTCTGATGATGGTACATCATTCAAGACATTCCAAGTTCCTTTTCTTTGATTCCATGATTACCATACAACCTCCACTTACTAACTTGGCTTCCCAAGTTCTTGGATACAGGAAAGAGTGCACTGGATTCTTCCACCTGAAAATTCTGATCACTGGAAAGGGTTATCTTCTATTCCAACATAAACTAGCATTCTAATATGTACATTCTAAAGTGTACATCATTCTCTTACTCAGTTTAGTTTGAATTGGGGTCCTGAGACCTGGAGTTTTATGACTAAAAGTATAAATATGAGTTTCTTACATTGAAATAGGAAAACCAGACAGACATTCCTTTTCACTGACGACTGCTACAATCATCTCTTGTGTTTTAACTCCCCAGCCCTTACCCTGTCCCTAAATTAAAAAAAAAACAACAAAAAAACAAAAAAACAACTTTTTTTTTCTTTTTTTGGTCTACTGAAATATACCTAAACCATATTAGGCAGATTCATTTAAACACCAAAATGACTAACTAAACTCAAAATAACAACCAACCACAAAAGAACCGAAACCAAAACATAAGGATGTTTACATAGGCCTCATTCACATTTACTCTATTCCTAAAAGACAAAAAAGAAACCTATGATATCCAAATTGTACTTAAGACAACAGAAATAATTATCCAGCAACATTATTTAAAAAAGGTTTGCCATATGTAACTCAATTATCCTGACTTCACTTACATTTAAAATGCATAAATGGGAGACCTCAAACGATAACTTTTCTGCAGCCTTTTCTCAGTAAGTCATCCTAAAGTAATTAATTGTGTTATGCTTCAAAAAAGCCCAACTCCCCCCACACACTCCACAAGAATACAGCCTCACAACAGACACTCCGACACTCCAGCTCTTCAACTGTGTTCGCTTAAGTTTCATTTACAACAGGAAAGAACCGCTCACCAAATTCACAGTTCGCCTAAAAAAAGAAATGTCTATTATTAGCCGTAAATCTACAGGGCAGTTCTCTTAGGACCGTGATGCCAAGCCTTCAACCGCAACTGAAGCTGTCTTTGCAATCTCGGTTTCCAGGAGACTGAAGGGCTGCAGACACGCGCAAGGATCCTGCAGGGAGGTTGGGATGGCATAGGGCGCCGGAGGAAGGAAGGAGGTAAGTCTCATAAAGGAACTGCATTAGGGGCCTTTGAGAACGTCTAAGGGAGAGGTGGGAGCTACAGGGAAAAATCAATTAAGTACGTTTTAAAAGAGAATTTAAAGTGGTGACATTAAGGAAAAATGAAAAAATCATCAACCTTCCAAGACCATCGTGTAAGCGAAGTAGGAAGGGGGTAGGGCGGGGAGAATAAGGGCCCCAAAGACCAGAATTTGAAAAAAGTACGCGAGCTATAAGCTTGGCTTTGGTCCGAATCTCCTGTCAGGGTACGCGGGCCGCAGGACAAAAGGATCGCACTAACTCAGGGTTGTAGAAAGCAACGCATTTGCAACGATAACAAGCCCTGCACAAGAAGATGTCGTCTTTCTCCCTGCTTGCTCCTGTTCATTTCTTTACCTCTTACTGCAGCACCAGCGTCACTCCGGCAAAACTCTGCCAAAGCCCGCGCCGCAGGAGGACAGCAAAAGGAAAATACCTGAGTCCCCGGAATCAGGCAGGTAACAACAAGAGAAGTCGCAGGCCAGCGGTGTCGGGGTAGGATCCCCTGCTTGTCCCCAGTCAAACCCCAATTCTTTCCGGTGGGGAGGGGAACTTCCCCTCGGAGCGAGAACGTCACTTCCGTCTAATGCCTTCACGCTGCTTTGCCTTCTCCGCTCTACAGACGTTTGCTACCGTCGTAATGTTCTCACTTCCTTTTCCAGGATCCTGCTGCCTATTCGTAACACCCGACGTGGACTACAGGACCCAGCATTCAACACGGCAAGTTGAGTTCCGGGTCAAGAGGTGGGTATATCACCATGGAAGCGATCGGTTTGGTCACGTGGTGCCCCTGGATACGCCCGGTGGCTGCTGTGGGGTCTGGGGCTCAGGCAGGGGCCATTTTGCAGAAGGCAGCCTCCCGGAGTTGGGAGAGGCTTGGCAGCTAACTGAAGCTGTTCCTTTCCCTCCTCTACAGCTTGTGGCTTGTAGAGGAACCTGGAAGGCTGGGCTCCATCGAGCCCTTCAAAGACGATGGTTTCCTACAGCCTTTGCCATCTGACGACTCTCCATGGAGGCTGTGCCCTCTGCGCTGCTCCTGCTGCCGCACCTTCCAGCCCTCTGTGCCTATCGCCTTCAGAGCTGCAGTCGTCCTTCCGCCCCAGAGACTGATGATAGTCGAGGTGGGGGCACCATGAGAGGCGAGAAAAACTACTGCCGTGGAGCTGCCGGAGACCACGGTTCCTGCCCTCCGACACCTTCACCTCTGGCGTCGACCCTCGTGATGCCCGCGGAGGCAGTCACAAGTGGTTGGTCTGGGTCTGGAGGTGGTTTTGCAGGGGGAGACGAAGAGGAGACTCGGCTTCTTCAACTCCTCCGAACCGCGCCAGATCCTTCCGAGGCCTTCCAGGCTTTGCAGGCTGCTTTGCCGCGGCGGGGCGGTCGACTCGGCTTCCCCCGACGGAAGGAAGCATTGTATCGGGCCTTGGGCCGAGTGCTTGTGGAAGGAGTTAGTGATGAGAAGCGACTCTGCTTGCAGCTCCTCTCGGACGTTCTCCGGGGTCAGGGGGAGGCAGGCCAGCTGGAAGAGGCCTTTAGCTTAGCACTTCTGCCTCAACTTGTTATCTCCTTAAGAGAAGAGAATCCAGCCCTACGGAAAGATGCGCTACAAATCCTACATGTCTGTCTGAAACGTAGTTCTGGACAGGTGCTGAGAACGCTTATACAACAGGGACTGGAAAGTACCGACGCCCGACTTCGAGCTTCCACAGCACTACTGTTCCCCATCCTGCTTACTCCTGAGGATTTGTTGCTCAGCTTAGATCTCACCGAGGTAATAATATCCTTAGCCAGAAAGCTTGGCGATCAGGAGATAGAAGAAGAATCTGAGACTGCTTTCTCTGCACTTCAGCAAATTGGGGAACGACTTGGCCAAGAGAGATTTCAGTCCTATATCTCTCGCCTGCCATCTGCGTTGAGGAGACATTACAATCGCCGCCTGGAGTCTCAATTTGGAAGTCAGGTTCCTTATTATTTGGAACTTGAAGCCTCTGGATTTCCTGAAGATCCTCTCCCCTGTGCAGTGACTGTTTCCAACAGCAATCTTAAATTTGGGATTATTCCTCAAGAGCTTCATTCAAGGTTGTTAGACCAGGAAGACTATAAGAACCGGACTCAGGCTGTTGAGGAACTAAAACAGGTGATGGGAAGAGTTAACCCTAGTTCTACCCCTCATTCCAGTCTTGTCGGTTTCATTAGCTTGTTGTATAATTTGTTAGACGATTCAAACTTCAAAGTGGTCCATGGCACACTTCAGGTCCTGCATTTACTGGTTATTCGCCTTGGAGAGCAGGTACAACAGTTCTTGGGACCAGTTATAGCAGCTTCTGTCAAAGTGCTGGCAGATAACAAGTTGGTAATCAAACAAGAATACATGAAAATCTTCCTCAAGCTAATGAAGGAAGTAGGTCCTCAACAGGTGCTTTGTTTACTCCTGGAACATCTCAAACATAAGCATTCCAGAGTGAGAGAGGAGGTAGTGAACATTTGCATCTGCTCCCTCCTGACTTATCCAAGTGAAGATTTTGACTTAACCAAACTGTCTTTTGATCTTGCCCCAGCTCTTGTAGATAGCAAACGCAGGGTACGCCAAGCAGCTCTTGAAGCCTTTGCTGTGTTGGCATCGTCAATGGGCTCAGGTAAAACCAGCATCCTTTTCAAAGCTGTGGATACTGTTGAACTGCAAGATAATGGAGATGGAGTGATGAATGCTGTGCAGGCCAGATTGGCTAGGAAAACCCTCCCAAGGTTAACAGAACAGGGATTTGTGGAATATGCAATATTTATGCCATCATCTGCCCAGGGTAGGTCAAGTCATTTGGCACATGGAGCAGATACAGATTGGCTTTTGGCTGGTAACAGAACTCAGAGTGCACACTGTCATTGTGGTGACCACACAAGGGACAGCATGCAAATTTATGGATCTTACAGTCCAACCATATGTACCCGAAGGGTATTAAGTGCAGGAAAAGGAAAAAATAAATTACCATGGGAAAATGAGCAGTCTGGAGTCATGGGAGAAAACCAGACCTCCAATCCCAAGGATATAGAACAGGTATGCATCTTTTCTAATTTCCTTGAGTTGAAACTAGAAAGAGTTTAAAATGAAAATAGGTTTGTAATGACTTAAGGGTGAAACTGCTAGAGGGTTGTTATGCTGTTTTTTTTAAGTCGGTTTGAAAGCTGATGTGGACATCTATTGTAATGGTACAGATCATGTAGGAACATTTAATAAGCTTACTGCTTGATGGATTTCATTGAATTTGAGGCACAATATGATAATGACAATACTTGGATTTCAGTTTGGGCCTGTCAACTTGGTATGTCAATTATCTCATCCATACACAAACACTGAGTATTTAGTACTTGTCAGATAAAGAGCTGACTTCTAATAATGAAGATGAGGCTGGTTCCGTGAAGTTTAGGTAGAAAGACAGACCTGTAAATGGGCAATTTCAAATTTGTTAAGTGCTAAAGGAGAAATATAAAGAGTCCGTAGGAATGCTGAAAATAGAAAAAAGAATTCCACTAGAAAAGTTCCAAGAATTCCTCCAAGAAGTTCCAAGAAGTCTTCCAAGTTGTGACATCTGAACTGATTTTTCCTCCAGTTTTTATTTTGAAAATTCCAAATCTACAGCTAACTTAAAAGAACTGTACAATGAATAACCATCTACTTCATCTATATTTGTCAGTTGTTATCTTTTCATATATGCTTCATATTTGCTGAATCATTTGAAAGCAAGTGCAGATATCTTGATATTTCATTTCTCAATATTTCTACATTTATTTTCTAAGTATGGCATTTTCCTTTATCATATTATTATCACACCTCAAAAAAATCAATAGTAATTCAGTAATATCTAATATATAGTCTGTGTTTAAATTTCTCCAATTAAACCGTAAAAAATGTTTTATAGTATTTGTTTTACTTTTATCACCTAGGTTCCAATCATGGTTCACTTGGTTAATATACCTCTTATCTAGAACAATATGCCTACCTGTTTGTTTATTTTTTCTTGACATTGACTTATTTGAAGAGTCTGAAGTAGTCATTTTGTAGATTTCCTACATTCCTTAATTTGTCTGATTGTTTCTTTATGAATACATTCAAGATAAACAATTTTAGCAAAAATGTTACATGGGAGATATTGTAAAGTTCACATTATATCACATGAGGATACATATAATATCAAGTTGTCTCACTATGGTGAGCTAAATTTTACCACTTGGTTAATGTAGTGATGACCAGATCACTGTCTTGTAAGGTTTATTTTCTTCTTTATAATTAGCACATGATCTGTAAGGTGATACTTTGAGACTGTATAAATAACCTAAAAACCTTTCAGCCACTGTTCTTAGCATCTAATAGTGATCCAAACCTATATCATTTATTACATCAAGGTCTACAAAGAAAGGGTAATTTTTAAAAAATTCTCACATTTCTTCTGTATTTGTTATCTGGCATTCTTTTTTATTCTCTGTGTTAGTACATCAGTATTCCTTTTGATGCTAAAATTGGCTCTAAGTTGACCAGTGGCTGATTCTTATGTCCTTGGACGTGACTCCTTAGTCATTGAACACATTCTTAATCATACAAGATTCCCAGGCTTACTTTGTACCTTTCTTGTGTCAGACCTGAATGGAATCAACCATTTTTTCAAACTGCTTTTTTACTTAAGAGCAGAATTTAAAAACCAAAGTCTAGGTATAAATGTATTCATCGCTATTGTTTACTATTGTGGATTAGTCATTTCAGTGGACAGAACCAGGCAGTACCTTTGTGTGTGTGTGTGTGTGTGTGTGTGAGAATCATATTGATAACCTCCAGTTCAAATCCAGCACTACAGCGTTTTTCCTTATCTTCCTTTAGTCCATATCTTCCTTCTCCCACAGTAAAACCCTGGTTCCCAGTGTCAGTCATATTTATTCATATACTGTATTCTATGATGTACAAAATATAATTACTACACCAATAACATGACAACTACCTACTAAAGTTCAAGATTTCTACACTTGATCTTAGCCAAAAGGCCGAGAAGCGATAAAAGTTCAAGATTTCTTTGCAGTTCTTTTTTCTGCTTAGAATTATCCCACAGAGTTTTGTTTTCAAACTTTTCTTAAATTGTTTTCTGAGTTATTATGATTTAAACGGTGTGATAAAAGATGAGTAGAAGTTTGCTTAAGTGTGGACGGGTTCTGGTGAATTCCAGATGGGAGGAATATATGTTGAGACACTGAGTTATGAAGGACTTAGCAAATTAATAGGAAATGGTGAGTTTCTGTACTGCTGAAACTGTTTGGTGGGGGGTAGCAGAAGATACTAGAAATACAATCAGAAGCAAAAATACAGAGATCATTATTACAAATAAGGAGTTTGTATTTTTGCAGTAGAACTCAAATGGATGGAGGTAAACTAAATATTCTTTCCTTCCTTCTAGCTCCAAATTATTTTTAACAATAATTTTCAGATTTACATAATCTAGTTATATGGTTGTTCTTGTGTACTATAAACATTACCTGGCAATGAATGGGTTTCTTTAAGCATTGATCTTAATCCTGCTTGTTCTGTGTCAAAACTAAAATGTTAGTGTATCAAGAAGATTCTGGGGGCATCTGGGTGGCTTAGTTGGTTGAGCATCTGACTTCCACTCAGGTCATGATCTTATGGTTCATGAGGTCAAGCCCCACATCGGGCTTGCTGCTGTCAGCCTGTCAGAGCAGATCCCACTTCGGATCCTCTGTCCCCCCGCCCCCGTCCCTCCTCCACTTGCCCTCCCCCAAAATAAATAAGTATTTTTTTAAAAAGAAGATGATTCTGGTGCTGGCCAAAGCACCAAGAATCTGAAAATAAGTGCATTTTTTAAATTCCAGTGTAGATATATATTGCTTTTAAAAGATGGAACTTGGGGCACCTGGGTGGCTCAGTTGCTTGAACATCCAACTCTTGATTTCAGCTCAGGTCGTGATCTCATGGTTCATGGTATTGAGCCCCACATGGGGCTCTGTGCGGACAAGCATGGAGCCTGCTTGGGATTCTGTCTCTCCCTCTCTCTGCCCCTCCCCTGCGTGCTCACGTGTTCTTTCTCTCTCTCTCTCTCTCTCTCTTTCACTCTAGCTCTTACTCGCACCCTCCCCTGCACACCTGCAGGCACACTCTCTAAATAAATAAATAAATAAATAAATATTTAAAAATAAATAAAAATGGAAGAACATATCCCAGAAATTAAGTTATACTTTCTTGCTCATAAATGGTTTGTAGAAGAACTACATTGGAATTTATCTTGAGGACAGGTATTAAATAGTTAAATATTTTTAGGTGAGCAGTTTTTGAAGTATGTATGTATTTTAATTAATAAACATTATTTTTTAGAGCAGCTTTAGGTTCATAGCAAATTGAAGAGAAAGTACAGAGATTTCTGTTATCTCCTCTGCCCTCACACATGCACAGTCTCCTGCACTAGCACCACAGTGGTATGTTTATTGCAGTTGATGTAAATTGACATATTATCACCAAAAGTCTGTAGTTTTACATTAGGATTTGCTCTTGCTGTTGTATATTCTGTGGGCTTGGACAAATCTATGTCTAGTATCTACCATTATAGTATCATTGAGTATAGTTTCACTGCCCTGAAAATCCTCTGTGCTCTGCCTCTTCATCACTCCTTCCCTCCCTCCCAGCAACCACTGATTACTGTTTCCATAGTTTTGCCTTTTCTAGAATGCCATGGCCCCTGATCTGTTAGGTGTTGGCTCTTGCCCAAGTTCTGCTTTAACATTTCCAGTCTGCTGTTAATTGATTATTTCTGTCTTGTCCACATATAGCGTTGGTTAGTTACATTAAACAGCAAAGCTTCCAGAAAAACTCGCGAATGTTTATGTATTTCTGTAGCTCATTTTAAAAGTAGACTCATTTGCTTAGATGATTTTTGTAATGTAGTGTTAGAAAATACGTTTACAAGAGGGAAGCAGGGCTACATTGGAAACTCTTGAATGTCAGACCAAAGAGTTTAGCTTGTGAGCACGCACAAGTTGGGGAGAAGCAGGGAAAGAGAGGAGAGAGAATCCTGAGCAGTCTACACACTATCAGCGCAGAGCCTACACAGGGCTCACAAATTGTGAGATCATGACCTGAACCGAAATCAAGAGTTGGATGCTCAACCGAATGTGTTACCGAGGCGCCCCTCCTTTCTTTTTTTTAAGCAATGCTTTAGGAAAATTCATCACAACAACAGAAATGTGTAGGTTGTACTTTTTGTTTCTTTTCTTTCTTTCTTTCTTTCTTTCTTTCTTTCTTTCTTTCTTTCTTTCTTTCTTTCTAGAGCTAGAGACTACAGACTTAGGAGATTAATTAGACTTATGAATTAGACTGCTTGTGTGAGGTGTTGAGATCTGTAAGGATTAGCAGGGTATCAGGATTAGACTAGAAAGAAAATAATGGATGTAAGAGATGTTTCAAAACATTTAGTGACCAAGTGTTAGAGTAGAGGGGGAGAGAGAGACACAGAGAGAGAACTAAGATTTACATGAGGTGACCAATGCATAAAATCCATGAATACATATAAGAAGGCCCCAAACAAGGAAATTAATTAGGTAGAAAATGAATTTTAGGTTGAACAAGATAGAATATTCTAGTTGAGTTTGAAAAATACTATCCAGAGACAAAGAAAGAACCAGGGATGTAAATCTTGGAAGTCATATACTGAGAAGTATTTGCTGAGACTGAGAATGGGTAGACTCTCCAGTGAAGGGTATATAGAGCAAGAGCAGCATGCTTAGGACTCAGTCTTGGCATACAGCCCCAATTAGGGAAGAGATATATGAGACAGAACCAAATAAGGCAAAGAAAGAGGTGCCTAACAGGTGGAAGAGAACCAAGAAAAAACAAAGTTTTAGAAGTGAAGCAGAAAGTTTGAGAAAATACATCTGTACCACTAAATGCAGGAGAGATTAAGGAGAAGGAAGACTGAAACATGACTTGTTCTTACATATTCAGCCTGCTACTTGTAAAATAATTTTTAATAACTTTATCTTCCTGAATTTCCTCTTAATAATTTTTCTGATTATAAAAAAGTTAATGTGTACTTATAGAAAATTTGGAAAATATAAAAAAGCACAAAGAAGTAAATTGGATTTTTCTAGTAGTAATCCCACTTCTGAGAGAGGTATGCACTGAATGTTCTGTTGCCTGATTCTTTTTTCAGGCATGAAAATGAACGTCCCCCTTTTAGTTATTCACTTACTTTACCATGAACATTTTTTTCTTTAATATCGAATAATCTGTAGAAGGATCTTTAGTGACTATTTAATATTAGATCATATAATATCATGGTCTAACTGCTCTCTTACTTTTTGAATATTTAAACTTTTAAATTCTGTTATTGTTTCCACCATTTAGTTGATTATTTTTGTGCCCTAACACATCAAATCACTGACAACCATGTTCCTGTGGTATTTTAACTTTGCATCTCTTTTTATGTTTCTTATGAGTGTTTTAATGGGTTAATGGGGTCAGTGATCAGGCCTCACTAGCTGACTACCATATTAGCTATATTTTTCCTAACAGATTTCTATACAGTGTGGTAAGAGACATAGTAGTCAGTAAACTAGAATGAAAAATAAAGAGCATACTTGCTTCATCTGTATGCAGTTACTAGCTCTGTAGCTTTTTCAGGGTGGAAGATTTGATTATATAAAGGTCGTTGGGACATGGAAAAGAGTGGTTTTAGAAGAATGTCATAGAGACTGAATTTAAAAGTTTATGAAGTGAGTTGATAAGGAATACAGGCAGTAAGCATTTCTTCAACATCTTTTTGATCATCCACTATGTGTGAAGCCAAGTGCAAGCTTATAATCTACTCTTTAAAGCACCGCCTAGCATTTTTTTCTATCATTGTTTAGCACATGTGAGCCATGTTCTCTTTCTCAATGATGGTAAGCACTGGGGTGATAGGGACTGTTTATTTTGGTTTTTGTTTTTGCAATAGTACTAACCATAGTGCTGTGTCCGCAATTAGTATCAATAAATATCTGTTAAGTGAGAAGACATTTAAGGGTTTGGCAGTGAAAGAAAAGACCACGCAGGATATAGCAGGACGAGTTATTACTGTGTTTTATTTTAAAATAGGAGACGCTTGACTTGAGAGAGGCAGAAAAAGGAGCCAATTATGAATTCAACATACCTACTCTGTGCCTTGTACTGTGGTAGATGTTAGATATGAAAAATACTTACGATTTGGTCCCTGTAAGCATATTTGAGAAAGAGAGGCAAGGAATTAATGGGTCCTAAAGAAGGACTGAATGAGTCAAGAACACAGGTTTATATAGGGAGCTTAGCTGTGGAACAGAGGAGGAAGTCTTTTCCTCTGGAAATGAAAGAAAAAAGGAGGGTGACTAAGGATACAGAAAAATTTCGAGATAGCAAGAAGGGTGCATTTTGTTTTTAGTCAAAAGAAAGGAAGATGTGATTCTAGAACAGTGTTTATTAAACTTTAATGTGCATGTGGATTGACTCAGAATCTTGTTAAAATACAGAATCTGATTCAGTTTGTCTGGGATGGGATCTGAGACTACATGTCTAATAAGCTCCTAGGTGTTGCTGATGCTCTGGTTTGTGAACCACATTTTGAGAGCAGCTCTAATATTAAGCTTCCATATTCTGGTAAACTAAGAGGTAAGCTGAAAATGGAAAATTATGGGTCCGGGATCTGAAGAATATGGGAAAGGTTTAGAATACTTAATATGACAAATTTGAAGGTAAAACTTATTAACCTGCAGTAATGTATTTGTTGTGAATTCATTCTAATGAGGCTTTTCTTGGATGTTCAGTTGTTTCTAATAAGTAGTTTTTGATTTTCTTTTTAAAATATGATTGGAGTATCTGAAGGAGAAAAACTCTTAGTTTAAGCATGTCAAAACCATGAACAATCCTGAAAGCATATCTGATGTCAGTATAGATGTTAGTTTCCAAGAAGTACTCACTGATTTTCTTTTTTCTTTTTAAATTTTTTTAAAATAATCTCTGTGTCCACCCTTGGGTCTGAACTCATGACCCCAAAATCGAGAGTCACATGCTCTACCTACTGAGCCACGCTGGAGCCCCTGATTTTTTTTTTCTTTTAGATTTTATTGAAGGTTTAAAGAATTTGAAAAACTTTTAGTTTTAATGCTTGTCGAAATCCTGAACAGCACCAAAGCATATCTATTCTCAGTGTGGACGATCTATTTAAAAACTTAAAAATAATTTTAAAATAAATTTTAAAAAATAAACCTTAAAAACATATTAAATAAGGTAATGTATGTTTATATGTTTTTTTCACCTTAAAAAAAAGCTGTAACAGTGCCCTTGATAAATGGACAGCATGTATCCATTGCCTTGTATACATTTTTTTTTTTTACAGTTTATTTATTTTTCAGAGAGAGAGGGAGAGCAGAGGAGGGGCAGAGAGAGAGGATCTCAGGCAGGCTCCACACTATCAGCGTGGAGCTCAATGTGGGGCCTGAACTCAAAAACCATGAGATCATGACCTGAGCCAAAACCAAGAGTCTGATGCTTAACTGAGGAAGCC
The DNA here is from genome assembly GCF_007474595.2 of Lynx canadensis. Lineage (NCBI taxonomy): Eukaryota > Metazoa > Chordata > Mammalia > Carnivora > Felidae > Lynx > Lynx canadensis. The sequence goes on from NC_044308.2 coordinate 93,306,263, forward strand.
ACCCAGGCACCCCTTCTTGTGTACATATTTTTATCTCTCTGTAATTTTTTTACCTAGAGCCATGTCAGCTGTATATATTAAATACAACCTTACACAAAGAAACCAGCTGTGTTTCCTCATAGATGCAGAAAAAAAAAAGTCATATAACCAAGAATTATCTTTCATTCTCTCTAAGAGTACACATTTCATATCCTTTTATGGTGATTTTAGTGGCAATAATAAACATGTATTTAATGTGATCCAAAGGTATTTATAGATCTTTAATGTTTATTAACGTTTATTTGTTTATTTGATGGTTATTCTATAATGTATAAGAGAAAAGGGTAAAAAAAAATTTGATGATCAGTGATTTGAGTTTTTATCTTAATTAGAAATTCTAAAGATTTTTCATTAATTCAATTTTATATTAGTCTAAAATAACATTAAGGGTTTGAAAACTACAACACAAGGTAATATATTAATCATTGTAGGATTTATGGCATTATAGGAGTTGATCCCTTTTAATAAAGATATTATGTATTATAAAATTTAATTGAACTCATGATTTTACAATTTTATATTTTGAAAAGTGAAGCCAGTGGAGGACATTTGAGAAATTTAAGTTGGTTAGGCTTTTCCTGAGAAGATAGGTTCAAGTTTGCACAAACAATTATATCATATTAATATTATTTTACATGGTGATAAAATCTGGGCAAAGACAAATAGCTGTTTTTAAGTGAGTTTTATTTGTCCAAGGATTTTATATGAACTTTTCCTGTATAATTAATTATATACCAGATATTAAAACTTTAAAATTTAAGAAAATTTTTTTTCTTGGTTAACCAAGGACATTAATTAAACTCACAGCTAGTCTTTGTTTTCCCTTGAATGTACATCTTGTGGCAAGACCATTGTTTTCCTTACACAGTACATTCAAATCATAAAAAGTAAAGAAATCTCAGAAGTCTCTGGGATTTTTTCATTTAATGTGAAATAAGCACTCACCCTTTTAATAATGATTTTAGTATGCTAACTGACATAAGATCTTGTTTCAGTTTATTTTATTCTGATAGATTAATACAGTCTATACATAGACATGATATACCAATCTGCTCAAAAAATATTTTGTATTCATAAAATGGAAAAATTTTACCCTCCAAGAACTTAAAGAATGTAATTATGATAAAGCAGCAAAAAAACCCAAAAACACTTAATCACCATTAGATTCATCATTGCTGAGTATGTTGGTTTTAAATATATTACCACAAATTCTTTGAGATGCTTTCCTTGAAGAGTTACAATCCAGTTCCCTTCTACTTGTATGTGTCTGACTTAACGACTTACTTCTAACAAATAAAGTAGAGATCATGGTGTGTGACTTCAGAAACTAGGTCATAAAAAGGCACTGCAGCTTCCATCTTGGTTGTGTTTTCCTCGAATCTCTTGCTTTGGAGGAAGCCAGCTGCCGTATCATGAGCAGTCCTCTGGAGAGACCCAGATGGCAAGGAACTGAAGCTTCCTGCTAGTAGCCATGGAGTGAAGTTCAGTGATCCTTCAGTCTCAGTTAGGGCTTCAGTTGACAGCAGCCTAGCCGATACCTTGATTGCAGCCTCAAGAGATTAGAACCATCCAGTTAAGCCACTTGTAAATTTGTGATCCACAGAAAGAAAGATAATGAATGTTCATTGTTTTAAGGTACTATACTTTGGGATAATGCATTATATGGCCAAAGATAACTAATAGACTAAGAATTGTGATTTGCAGGAATTTGGAGAGATATTATATTTCTAATGTCCGTATCTTGTACAATAAAGTCATTGAGTTTTCTTTGTTTTTAAAAAAGCTAAACTTACTTGAAGTTTAGAAAATATTAAATATTGTTTTGTTTGGCTTTTGGAAACCATCATTTTTCTGAGTGTCTAATTTATAATTAAGTTTCTTTACTGTCCTTTGTTTTGCTTCAGAATTCCAAATTAATATTAACTTGCAGTTACTCAGTTATTTAGAGAAACTGAAGAAAGCTGACCATTGAACGTTAAGATCTTGTTTCCTTTCATCTTTGGTATAGGAATTTGATTTTTGTAGATATTGACAGGTATTTGCCCCATTGTAAGTAAACATGAAGAAACCTTAAGCTTTGGATGGGGAAAGAAAGCTCTGGCTATTAGAGTAACGGAGCTTATATCAGCACATTTAAAAACAAACATAAACAGAACACACCAATAAGGAAATGAGATTGCAGATTCCCAGTTAGCTGCCATCTGCCCAGGATACTGTCATCTGGCAGAAATCACATAATAGGTCATAAAATCAAAACCCATTTCCTCCACTGCTGCCATCTGTGTGGAAACTATTGTCCATGTGTTCAGTTATAGTCGGAACCAGAAAGAGGCTTTATGAGCAGTGTATGCTCAGATGTATGTATGCATGTATGTATGTAATCTCTATACACAATGTGGGGCTCCAAGTGACAACCCAAGATTAAGAGTTGCATGCTCTACCGACTGAGGCAGCCAGGCACACCTCCAAAAATTTTTTTAAAAAGATCCTTTTATTAAAAAATTATACAAGGAATTGGGGCACCTGGATGGCTCAGCCAGTAGAGCATGCAACTCTTGATCTTGGGGTTATGAGCTCAAGCCCCACATTGGGGAGTAGAGTTTACTTGAACACACACACACACACACACACACACACACACACACGGAATCAAATGAAAAGTTAACAGTAGCAAGATTAAAATAATAAGACTCTAAATCTCAAATTGTTGTTAACATCAAGTGTGAAGCTTACATTTTATAATACTTTGACTTTCTGTAACTCTAAGGAATTAAGGAATTAAATGAATTACATTTCAGATATTAACTTCAAAGACTGAAAACAGTCCATGTTTCTAAGAGTCCTAAGGTACTCTCAACAGACTGCTTCACATTTTATAAAATTAGTTTTCAACTCTTTCAAAATATATCTGTACTTTTTCTCTTTCACCCTAACTTCCTTTTCTCTTTAAAATTATTTTTAAGTTTGTTTATTTCTTTTTGAGAGAGAGAGCAAGTGAGGGAGGGGCAGAGAGAGAGGGAGAGAGCAACTCTCAAGCAGGCACGGCACTGTCAGCACAGAGCCCAGCGCAGGGCTGGAATCCACACACTATGAGATCATGACCTGAGCAGAAACGAAGAGTCGGATGCCTAACCGACTGAGCCACCCAGGTGCCCTACTTCCTTTTTTCTTTAATTCATTATTTAGTCCCATGAAAGTTTATCCATGAAAATCATTTGTCAACTTTTAAGAGAAACGAAAAAGGGTCTCATTGGTGTGTCCTGTAGTCTACCTTCAGATATGTGCATATTTTTTCCAGAGCAAAATTTATTAATCTCTGACTGACTTCTGCATTCTTAAATTCCACAGTCACACACATTCTCCATCACTACCACCGCCCCCAGTATTCCCATTCCCATCCTCACCACCACCACTGTTGTATGTATCTGGCATGTACAGTAATGTTCTGTTCTCTAAGCAGAAATTAATCACAGAGTAAATCTAATATGTATTCCATACTGTAGGATTATTTCTGGATTTCTCACTATTTTAATGGACTTAGTATGTTCTTTTAATCAATCTAATCAGGAGTTGACCACAGTTTGTTTCATTTTTACTACACTTAATACAAACTACTATATAATCAGTCATAGAAATTGTAATATACTTTGAGAAAGTAAAATCGGGTCTTTTTCATTTGGGGCATTGTTTATTTTTCACTGATATTTTCTTGGTTAATTTTTGAAAGTGTTAACTGGTTTTTCACAAATTTGATGAGGAATAACATGTTATCTGAGGATCTGGTAGTTCATAGTTAAGTAGCTAAGAAGTTTTCAAATAGACATCTTTAATTTTATTGTTTCTCATTATTGTTTGATACTTGGCAAAGTTTGCAAAGAAGCATATTGAGAAGGCTGATAGTTTACCACATGTCTAGATTTGATTGTGTCTGTAAGCTCCAAATAAATATATAGATAGTACAATTTTTGTTAATTTTTTTTTTAGTTTTAAAGTTTATTTATTTATTTAATGTAATCTCTACATGAAATGTGGGGCTCAAACTCACAACCCCAAGATCAAGAGTTGCATGATCTCTGACTGAGTCAGCCAGGCATATTCACTCAATTTTTTTAATGCTGTAGCCACATTGAATGTGAAATGATCTAGAACAATTGAGCTCATTATTGGTAAAGAAGTCTTGAACACTTGAATAATGTTCTCATTTAGTTCTTTAGCTATGATTAGTTCTTTTACTTCAGAATTCTATTCTGGCACTTTTGTACCTTAAGGATCAAAAGAGACATGTGAAAAAAAATTGGAAACTATGAAGTACTAGACTTGTATAAAGTATCACGTACTCAGTTTTAATTAAAAGTTCCCTCCTGAGGGAACCATGATATAGGTTACCATGTGTATATTTTTATTTGATATTACTATCAGTATTCTATAGTAAGTAAGACTAGTAGAGTGGGGTGCTTGTTGGTTCAGTGACCTTCAGTTACCATTTACTATTTAATGCTCAAGAATATCATAGTGTGATAGTCTACACTGCTGAATGAGAAATGTGCTTTGCTCTACTCAACTTGTTTTTTAGATGTGTGTCCCTTTACATTCTTTCCTTCCTAGCTGCCAGATGTGTACCATTTACTATTTAATGCTCAAGAATATCATAGTGTGATAGTCTACACTGCTGAATGAGAAATGTGCTTTGCTCTACTCAACTTGTTTTTTAGATGTGTGTCCCTTTACATTCTTTCCTTCCTAGCTGCCAGATGTGTACTTAAGGAAGTAAGGTACAGGGGAGTCTGAGTGGCTCAGTCGGTTAAGGTCTGACTCTTGGTTTCAGTTCAGGTCATAATCTCATCGTTTGTGTGTTCAAGTCCCACATTGGGCTGTGTGCTGACAGCGCGGAGCCTGCTTGGGATTCTCTGTCTCCCTCTTTCTCTCTCCCTTCCTCACTCAATGCTGTCTTTCAGAAATAAATAAATAAACATTTAAAACAAATGTAAGGTACAGGAAAGAGATGGGATAAAGTAATAAGGAGGCAAAATTAGCATTTCTATCATGGAATGAAAAATACTGTTGGTGTACCTACCATACTATATGTGGATGTTTATTTGTTTCATTGTATATTTGATAAATTTAATATTTTTCTTTTAGTCTGAATTTCATAATTGGGTCTAAGTTATTCTTTCATATTTATTACCAAGTAGATGTAACACAAATTTGTTAATTTATTTTCCTCTTCTCATAGTTTTCAGCATATGATTTCATCCCATCTCCAAAATTAAAGCCCTCTCAAGGAATGCCAGTCAATGATGATTTATGTTTTAGCAGAAAAAGAGTGTCAAGAAACTTATTTCAGAATAGTCGGGATTATAACCCAGATTCTCTTCCTGTGTGTGCTGCTGGTAAGTAAAAGGTTCAGGTAATAGACATGTTGAAACTAAGTTAAAGGTTTCTCTAAACTTAATAATTCATTCAAGAGCTCAAAGAATTTATAATCTAGTAGACAATTCAGATTCAATAAATATTTGTTATAGATCTGATAAGAATGGACACTTTGACATAATTGTATATATATATATATATATATATACTGCATATATACTATATATATATGCAGTAAAATTCCATAATATTTTTACACAAAAATGATTGTTATAATGATTGTGTAGTTTAATGTTTATTTAATAGAGAAAAAGAAATGCAAGAATATATCCAGTTATGCTCATACCATTACTTGGATTTTTATAAGGCTCATGCTTTCTGTACCATTGAGAGCTCTTATCTAGTCACACAGATTTAAAATAACTAGAAAATAAGACAACATAAAACCTGATGCTAGACTGATATGAATTATAAGTACTATTTAGGGATTTAAGAAAGGAAAATGTGATAGGTGTTGAAGTGGTTTAGGAAGGCTCCAGGAAAAGTTGGACTTGAGCTGGACCTTAAAGAAGGGAAAGGTTTGTGATTGATTGACACTGAGGCAAGAGAGACTGTTACAGATAGGGAGAAAGTACGATCAAAGCACGGAGATAAGAATTAACTTAGAAGATGTCTGGTACATGAAGGATAAAGGGGCTTAAAATATAGGGAGATAATTTTAAAAATCCCATACATAGAACTGTAAGGGGTCCCTTGCTCAGGGATAACCTTATCTAGCCAAGGTAGAGGGAAAGAGATCTTAGAAATAAGCTTGGAAACCATGTGAATGCTGTGTTAGATGTTAGGAAAGAAAGTAGAATTCTGCGGTACAACTTTTTGTGCAATGTGTACTACAAATACTGGGAAGAAGAAAAGCCAGCACAAGAAACAACAGGTGTTGGCGGGGACAGGGAGAAAGGGGAACCTTCTTACACTGTTGGTGGGGATGCAAACTGGTGCAGCCACCCTGGAAAACAGTATGGAGTTTCCTCAAAAAGTTAAAAATAGAACTACCCTATGATCCAGCAATTGCACTATGAGGTATTTACCCAAAGAATACAAAAACACTGATTTGAAGGGATACGTGCACCCCAATGTTTATAGCAGGATTATTAACAGTAGCCAAATTATGGAAAAAGCCCTAATGTCCATTAACTGATGAATGAATAAAGAAGATATGGTATATACACACAATGAAATATTACTCAACCATCAAAAAGAATGAAATTTTGCCATTTGCAATGACATGGATGGAGCTGTAGTATATTATGCTAAGCAAATTGAGTCAGAGAAAGACAAATACCATTATTATTTCATTCATATGTAAAATTTAAGAAACAAAACAGAGGAACATGGGGGAAAAAATAAGAGAGGCAAATCAGGAAACAGAATCTTAACTATAGAGAACAAATTGAAGGTTACCAGTGGGAAGAGGGGGGGAGAGATGTGAATTAAGGAGGGCATTTGTTGTTATGAGCTCTGGCTATTGTATGTATGTGATGAGTCACTACATTCTACTCCTGAAACTAATAGTACACTGCATGTTAACTAACTGGAATTTAAATAAAAACTTGAGGGAAAAAAAAAGGAAAGTCAGGTCTGGGGAAACATTCCATAGTGAGAGGAGGGAACATGTAGGAAGAAACTGTTTTTGTGTGTATTTTTCAATATACCTTTCTTTGTACTTTTCCACTCTCTCTTCTGTTCTTTAACCCCTGATACCAATCAGATATACCAACAGCAAAAACTTTCCCTTTCTTCCTGCCTGGCTTACTGTACATTTACCCCTGTATTTATTCCCACACAAATGAAATCAGTATTTCTGAAATTAGATGTATTCAGGAAGTAAAGTTAACATTTACTTTTATGTTTTTCTCTTCCTTCCTTCCTTCCAAAGGCAGTACTGGGACTCATCAGACAAATGTTTCTGGGAAATGTGGACAACTTGGATTTTCACAGATATGTGGGAAAACTGGCAGTGTGGACTCTGACTTACAGTACCTGGGGACAACTAATAGTCATCAAGATAAAGGTTTAAATTCCAACTTAATTTGGATGGAAATGATTTATAAATATTAAGGGAGGTTTCCAAATCTAGCTTATATATTATTTTGTGTAATTATATTCACTACAGGAAAGAAAAACATGTTATATTTTTAATAAAAATCTTAATAACATTTTTTCATAGTTGTAACCCTAAAATGTTAGTTTTAATAATCTTCGTACATATATATGACTGATGAAAATTAGAGAGTTTAGAAATTCATGGTGGAGATGAGCATTTTAATACCAAGTAATTAAAAATGTTTTTCATTAAGAAGTACTGTGTTAGCAGAAGACCATTATTTTCCATAGCAGTTTTAACTTTTAAGTACCCTTTTAGGTATCTTGTATTTTTAACTTTATCACAGATAGAAGGAAGAAAACCATATAAATATGTCAACAGATGCAGTTAAAATTCAACATCAGTTGGTATGATTACCAAGTTATAACAAACTACAAATAACTTTTTTAACCTGATAAATTATGTCTGTTAATGCCTATAGCAACTATATTTAGTAGTAAAATATTAGAATAAGACAAAAATGCTCACTGTTACCATTGCTATTGAACATTGAATTACTAATCCCTGTAGTGTTTATTGAGAAGCAGGCACTGTTCTAGAATCTAAAGATCAAAATCTAGTAGAAGAGGAAATAATAAAGGAATGATAAGAATAGAAGTGACCGCTATGAAGAAAAATAAGGCAGGGTAAGAAGACAGAATGTGATAGGGAAAGTTTCTGTGAAGTAAAAATGTTCAGCAGAAAACTGAATGCAGTGAAGGAGGGAGTTATGTGGATATCTGGAGAAAGAGCATTCCAGGAAGAGAGAACAATCAAAGTATAAATGCTCTGGAGGCGCCTGAGTGACTCAGTTGGTTGAGTGGCCCATTCTTGGTTTTGGCTCAGGCCATGATCTCTTGGTTTTTGAGTTTAAGCCCTGTGTTGGGCTCTGTGCTGACATCGCAGAGCCTGCTTGAGATTGTTCTCTCACCCTCTCTCTCTGCTCTTCCCCTGCTCACGCTCTCTCTCTCTCTCTCTCTTAAAATAAATAAGTAAATTAAAAAAAGAAGTACAAGTGCTCTGAAGCAGGCTTATTGGAGAAATATCCAGGTCAATGAAATGAGTGAGGGGGAGAGTAATTTTAGGCAATAACATGGGGCCTTGCTGGACATAGTAAGAATTTGGGATTTTATTCTGAATGGGATAGGAAATCACAGTAGGTTTTTGAGGGAAAAAAAGGGGGGCATGATTTGACAATCTTTAAAAGGATCAGAGCTACTATGTGGAGAATAGGTTTGGTAGCAATAGGGGTAAGGTACAAAGCAAACCAATTGGGATATGGAAGTTGTAAAGGCGAGAGATGATATGGTTTGTATTAGAAAGGAAGCAATGAAAGTGATGAGAAGTAGTTGGATTCTGATATATAAGGTGGCTGTGAAGTTTGGAAACATGGGTAATTTTATTTTATAATGTATGCTAATGTAATATGAATAAGCCATTTATTCTGTATTCACCAAAGTTTTCAGAATCAGTAATCACCATGTGTTGTTAATATAGAGCCAAAAAGAATTACTAATGGATTAGATGTGAAGTTTGTGAGAAGAGAGGAGTCAAGGATGAGCCCAGTGTTGTTGGTCTAAACAACTTAAAGAATAGAGCTGCCATTTACCTAGAAGCAGAAGATTAGGAAAAGAATAGATTTGACTGAGAAATCAAAAGCTTTGTTTTGAACATGTTAAGTTTGGGACATCTGTCTCTTAAAGAAGATGTTGAGTGACATTTTGATATTAAGTCTGGAAGCAAAGGAAAATCCATGCTAAAAACTTGGGAGTCATTGTACTTCCGTGTAGGGAGAGTGTAGCTCAAAATTAAAAGTATAAAATTTGTAAAAAATAGAATAAAATAAAATTTGTAGAGGAATAAAGAAAAATTGTCATTACTCTCCGATAAAATGTGGTACAATGTGGTAATTAAGAACACTGGGAAGCCACAGTGCCTGGGTCTGTATCCCAGCTTTATGATTTCCTACTGTGTGATGTTTAGCAATTTACTTACCCTCTTTACATTTTTTCTTTTAATCTATAAGATTAGTACCTACCCCCACAGGGTGTTATGAAGATTAAATTAGTTAATACACATGAAAAATTTAGAATACCACTTGACATAGTAAAGTGCTCAATAAGCATTAGTTCTCATTGTTGCCATCTTTATCGTTATTAATATTAATAGTTTATATAGAAAATCTAAAAGGATATACAGAAAACTCTTAAAATATTAGGCAGTTTAGCAAGGTTGCCAGATATAAACCAGAATATAAAGATCAATAAAGTTCTTAGATACAAGCAACTTTCAGAAAATATAATTTTTAAGAAAGAAATTAACAGTATGAACAAAATCTATAAGTGTATGGAAGTCTAACAAAAGATTTATATACCTTTTATTATGAAAGCTAAAATACATTTCTGAAACACATAAAAGAAGACCTAAATAAATTAAGGCTATCCCACATTTTTAAATAGGGAGGCTGAATATCAGGAAAGTGGCAGTTATTCTTAGATCTGTAAATTCAGTGTCACTCCAATCAAAAATCTGACCAGGGTTCTTACATAGAACCTGACAGGCTGATTCTGAAATAAATATGAAAGAATGAAGGGTCAAGAATGGCCAAGATAATTCTAAGGAAGATAAAAATGAGACATCCATCCTATTGGATAGCACTATGATAAATAAAACATTGTAATACTAGTGCAGGGATAGGCAAAATAGACTAATTGAACCAATAAGAAGCACATAAGTGTGTATGTGTATACATACATATATATATAGATATAGATATAGATATAGATATAGATATAGATATGCACACACACACACACACACACACGTAGGAGCTTTATAGATGAAAGGAAAAGAAAGAACAGTTTATTTATTTATTTTAATATGAAATTTATTGTTAAATTGATTTCCATACAACACCCAGTGCTCATCCCAACAGGTGTCGTCCTCAATGCCCATCACCCACTTTCTCCTCCCTCCCACCCCCCATCAACCCTCAGTTTATTCTCAGTTTTTAAGAGTCTCTTAGGGTTTGGCTCCCTCCCTCTCTTTTTTTTTTTCCTTCCCCTCCCTCATGGTCTTCTGTTGAGTTTCTCAGGATCCACATAAGAGTGAAAACATATGGTATCTGTCTTTCTCTGTGTGACTTATTTCACTTAGCATAACACTCTCCAGTTCCATCCACGTTGCTACAAAAGGCCATATTTCATTCAAGAAAGGACAGTTTAAAACATGGCACTAGGGGAGCCTGGGTGGCTCAGTCAGCTAAACGGCCGACTTTGGCTCAGGTGATGATCTCACAGTTCCTGGGTTCAAGCCCCACATCGGGCTCTCTGCTGTCAGCGCAGAGCCTGCTTTGGATCCTTGGTCTCCCTCTTTCTCTGCCCCTCCCCACTCTTTCTCTTGTTCTCTTTCAAAAATAAACATGAAGACCTGGCACTGGGAAAATTGTACTATCTATATAGAAGAAAGTTAAATTAGATCTTTACCTCACACTGCACAAAAAAGTAAATAAAATAAATGCCAGATGGGATAAAAACTTGAATGTGAAAAGCAAAAAACTTCAAAATCTTAGATGTGTATACATAAATAATATATTTTCTTTTGTTTTATTACAGCGTATGCTAGCCTAAATTTTGCCCCTAAGACACAACAGACATTTGGTACCCAAACAGAACGTACTTCGTCATACTCTGGTCTAAATCCAAGTCCAGGAGGCTTCATCCTTCCATCCTATCCTGTCTCATCACCTCGAACTAGTCCAAAGCACACATCTCTTACTGTATCTCCAAAGAAGTCTCAGGATAATTGCATCAATTTCTCTAATTCCTGGCCTCTTAAAAGCTTTGAGGGACTACCAAAGCCAAGTCCACAGAAAAAGCTTGTCAGCCAAAAATCGTCTGACCCTCCAGGTATAAATGACGGTAAAAATTAATACTTTGTTCAAATTTTCATGTGTTTTTGAATTATTCCTTTGGAGTTAGGGTTTTTTAATCTTTAAAAGCTGGTAAACTGCATTTATGTTAAATAGTTCAAACCTGTAATAGAAAATTGAATTGAGGAGTGCCTGGGTGGCTCAGTCGGTTAAGTGTCTGCCTTCGGCTTATATCATGATCTCACAGTTCATGAGTTTGAGCCCGGCATTGGGCTCTGTGCTGACAGCTCGAAGCCTGGAGCCTGCTTGGGATTCTGTATCCCCCTCTCTCTGCCCTTCCCCTGCTCACACTCTCTGTCTCTCTCTCAAAAATAAATAAACATTAAAAAAAATTTTTTTAATTGAATTGAGGGGCATCTGGGTGGCTCATTTGGTTAAGCACCCAACTCTTGATTTCGGCTCAGGTCATGATCTCGTAGTTTGTGGGCTCAAGCCCTGTGTCAGGCTGTGCTGCTGACATCGTGGAGCCTACTTGGGATTCTCTCTCTCCCTCTTTGCCCCTCCCCCTTGCATGCATGTGTGCTCTCTCTCCCTCTTCTCCCTCTCTCTCAAGATAAATAAACATTAAAAAAAATAAAATTCAATTGACATTGTCATTTCTTAGTTTTCTACTTCAGAATCCTTTTTCAAAACTATGCAACTAATAATGCTTTGTAATGAGCATGAACAGCCTAAGAGCCCAGTAACAAATTTTCACTTTAGAAATAAAAAATGCCATTCATATAATTACTATAATTATTGTTTAGTATCCATTTATTCTACATTTTTTGAATGCTTAGTATATGTTAAAATTATTTTAAGTTTTCTAGTATTTGTTGTAAATTAAAATATCCTTAACAATAGCCCTCTCCAAAATAATGAAATTGGCATATAAATTTATTCAAGACAGATCCAATTTCAAAATAAGTCTAGTAAAGGCAACCCCTATATCCCACATACTTTCTTATTCCCAATCTCTGCAGTAAGATGTTCCAGTTCATAACTGATTGCGGTGCCTGGCTGACTCAGTCAGTAGAGCATGTGACTCTTGATCTTGGAGTTGTAAGTTCAAGCCCCGCGTGGGTGTAGAGATTACTTAAAAACAAAATCTTACAAACAAACAACAAAAAAGATGTTCTACCTTTAAACTACCCCACAGCACTGATGTTCTAGTTTATAACATGACCAAGGGCAATTTATCACATGGTCAGTCAATTTTACCACTTATTCTTAGCACTGAACCTTCATTTTCTCCATTAATTTCTTTCTATGTTTGTCTTTCCTCTAAGATCAAATATTGTATTGAAAGCTGAAAAATTATTCAGTTTGTTCTCCTAGTGCCTGGCATTAATGTTTTGCGTATAGTAGTCATTCAAATGTTGTGTATGTAATTAAATGAAGATAGGAAATAGCCCCTGTGGCTTATTTAGGGACATATAGACTTTTCTGTACAAATATCAGTTATGATAATGTGTATGAAGACAGAAATTTTACTTGGTGTATACAGTATTTTTATCTAATATGAAAGAAATTCTGGTGACTCAGTTTTGTTATATTTGTTAGGGGACCCTGATACTTTGACCTCATTTTAAATAGTATCTTCACTCCTAATAAAAAAAAGTGTATTTTTTAATTTAAAAACATTGTATTCCAAACACTTGTGATTATAACTTCCACTTCTCTGAAATTAAAAAAAAAAAAAAAGTAAAATATATTTCTTTTCATGCAGGAGAAAATTCTCAAGAAAAACTATCTCCAGTTCAACTTACCCCTGCCTTGGTGAGATCACCATCTTCCCGCCGAGGCCTAAATGGGACCAAACCTGTCCCTCCCATACCAAGGGGAATCAGCCTTTTGCCTGATAAAGCTGACTTAAGCACAGTGGGACCCAAAAAGAAAGAACCTGATGATATTTGGAAGAGTGAAAAAGATAGTCTTACAATCGATCTTTCAGAATTGGATATCAGAGATAAAGATTTGGATCAAGAAGAGGTTAGAGCCAAATATCACTTTTAATAGTTTTAAAATGCTTGTAATTTTCTATAATACAATAGCTGTCATTTAAGGAAAAATCATACTTTTTAATTCCATAACATGTTTTCTTTTTTATAAAAATATTTCATGATCCTTATAGAAAATGTAAAAACTGTAGTGAAATGTTAGAAAATTCATCACACCAAATCCCACTACCCAGAATGATTTGCCATTAACATTCTAATGTGTTTCCTCTATTTCTTCTGTGCATATTTTATTTCTTTTTAAATTAAAAGTATGAGTAATATAGCAATATACCCATGCACTAACCCCTCCCAAATGAAAAATTTGCATATTTGTTTCCTATTTTTTAAATAAATGAAACATAACATAGTTCCCTCCCCAATCCAGTTCCTCTTCTTCTTTCACCAGAGTCAACTACTATCACCATTAATTTGTATTTTATGTATTTTTGTACTCTTAATATATTAATACTTTGGTATTTATGATATAATCGTAATTGATTTGGGGTTATTCCTAGTCTTTTTGTTGTTGCGAACAATGGTGCATTGAACATTCCTGAGTATGTCTGTTATTCATATGTACAAGTTTATTATTATGAAACTGAAATCATATACTCATCTTTGAGTATATACTATATTTTTATACTATAAAAATCTATTGCCAATATGACAACTCTGTACATACTAATTATGTCAGAGAAGGAATGTTGTTGCTATATTACGTTGATTCAGAACACTATTTCCATAGATACTTCCTTTTTATCCTATCAGTCTGCCTGATGTCAGATTTTAAAAAGTGTTTACATTAAATATATAAACCGAAACATTCAATGATGATATTTTGTGGTCTTTTTTTTGCCAATTTTTAAGATATAAGCATCATTACTGATAATTTGCTCAATAAAATAAAGTTAATATTAACACATCCTCACTTTAAAAGCATTTCTTTGGGGCGCCTGGGTGGCGCAGTCGGTTAAGCGTCCGACTTCAGCCAGGTCACCATCTCGCGGTCCGGGAGTTCGAGCCCCGCGTCGGGCTCTGGGCTGATGGCTCAGAGCCTGGAGCCTGTTTCCGATTCTGTGTCTCCCTCTCTCTCTGCTCCTCCCCCGTTCATGCTCTGTCTCTCTCTCTGTCCCAAAAATAAATAAACGTTGAAAAAAAAAAAAAAAAAAAAAAAAGCATTTCTTTAATATTAAGCATGCATACCAAAATTGGTTCTTAATGAATTAATTAGTTATTCTAACTTCTAACTGCTTGTAAAATCTCCTCCCTCCCCCCCAGTTGTATTTCACTGGTACTAGGAAGAGAATTCATTTAAAGGGAAGAAAGTTATAGAAGAGGCATTTTCCTACATAATTCATAAGTTTCATTTGACACTATATATTTTTGCATTGTTTTTGTGAAAGCTTAAAAATTGCCCTTTTTCTTTTAGTGAATAATTGAAAGGGTTATTTCTTTTACATAATTATTGATAAATATTGGAGATAGTACTGTTTTTAAATATTTAGCCTTCCGAGGATTTACTAGGGAAGTGGCCGTATAGTTGCATCAACCATTATAATCGTTACAATCAAAATGTAAGTAAAACATAGTTTATGTATGTTTTTGTGTTCCTTAATTCATTCAAGGTTCTATTTCCAAATTTAATGTATTAGTTTGTAATGGCAGTTTCTAGTCTACATTTCTAGAAATACTTGGCTTCAGAAGTCACATACAATGATCTGTTGTTCTCTGAACCCTAACATTGGCAAGCTGGATGTAAACTTCAAATTTTAGAAAATGATCACTTTTCACAGAATTTTGAAATGGCTACATTCACACATTAATGACTTAAGATTAGCCAAACCTCTATGACTTCAGCTCTGATGTCTACCATCTGATTCAATGATTCATTTACTGATTAACTTATATTAGTCATTGTGCTCAGTGATGCAAATATCATGGTAAATAATAAATAGCTTGGGATCCTTCCTCTTAAGGAGTTTACAGTCTTGTTAATAAATTGGTCATGATAAAATATGTATTTTTACTCTGTACAGATATGTTAATATCCATCTTGTTAGTACCAGACTGGAGAGTGGCTAGCTAGGTATAGTGAATAAAATTTAAATACTAAGGATAACTTTTATTCATATAAATGTCTTGTAAAGTTAATTGTTTCTATTTTTTTTTTTCTTAGATGCAGAGCTCTCTTAGGTCCCTTCGTAATAGTGCAGCTAAGAAAAGAGCAAAACTGAGTGGCAGTACTCCTGATCTTGAAAGCCCTGATTCTGCAATTAAGCTTGACTTGACTGTGGACTCACCATCTCGATCTTCCTCTCCAAACATCAGCTCTTATAGTGAAAGTGGAGTTTACAGCCAAGAATCACTGACTTCTTCTCTGTCTACAACTCCTCAGGGGAAGAGAATAATGTATATAATTTTTTTGAAATGTTAAAGGAATGCTAATGTTTAATTTGTAGTCTAATCCCTAATATCATATTTGAAAAAAAAGCTTTAAAGCTATTTATTTTCTAGTTTGTAAAATGTTGAAGTCCATTTAAAAGAAAGGTTTACAGGGCGCCTGGGTGGCGCAGTCGGTTAAGCGTCCGACTTCAGCCAGGTCACGATCTCGCGGTCTGTTGAGTTCGAGCCCCGCGTCGGACTCTGGGCTGATGGCTCAGAGCCTGGAGCTTGTTTCCGATTCTGTGTCTCCCTCTCTCTCTGCCCCTCCCCCGTTCATGCTCTGTCTCTCTCTGTCCCAAAAATAAATAAACGTTAAAAAAAAAAAAAAAGTTTAAAAGAAAGGTTTACAGATATTACCTTGCTTGGCGTTGGTTTGGGATGGGTGGAGAGAGACAACACAGCCACAGCTGTAACCTAGGGCACCTATATTAATATAAGCCCTTATTCCCCAAGCCCTACTTGTTCCTCTGCCTATCTAACATTTATCCTAATATTCCTTGTTCTTTAACTCCTTTCTGAATCATTGACACTTTTTGCAGCAGACCTATAGCTGATGTTACTGCATTCATTCAAAACTCAGCACCAATTTCCTCTAATTTGTAGGTAAACTCCACCCAGCTGTTACCCCACTCTTGTATTTTGTTATTCCATTATCTTTTGGAAGCTCAGGAGGCCATGCCATAGCTTTTGCAGCCTCCTCAGGAGTCTTCTTGTAGCGGGTGTGGAATTAGAGTCCTGGCCGCCCCACACTGACAGAGAATTATTTTCTAGTACAGCAATTCAGCAAACTTTTTCACATTACCTCAGTAACCCCTAAGTCTTAATTAAATGGTAAACCCACCTTGATTTCTGGGGATTTCTGTGACTTTATTCTAGGATTTATTCTAGGATTAAAAAGTTAAGGGTAGATGTACATTTAACTTTTTAAATAACTGCTAAACAGTTTTCCAAGATGCTTGTACAGTTTTACACTCCCACTAGCAAAGTCTGAGGTGTTTCACATCCTTGTTTATATCTGTTGTCATTCTTTTTACCTTTACTTTTCTTTGATTTTATCCTGAACCATGTTTATACACAGCTATCAGCCATGATTATTTAAAATTAAATTTAAATTATTTTCACTTACATGAACTGGAGTCTCTTAACAATGTATGTAACTAGAGACTGCATAATCAAAGGAGAGATGGTTTTCTATTAACTTTAATGGAAAAGGGTGTTTCATTTCAGCAGTCCATAGAATTAAACCAAATTTTTGTGTCCTGCTCTGAGAAGTTTATCTTATCCCATGATTTCATTCTCTACAGTTTTAACTTAAGTGGCATTTTATTTTGCCCTTGTAAATTTTTTTTTTACTGGAAATTATTTTGTTGTAATTACTGAGATAGAATAATGCAGTGTATTTACAAAATTAATTTGGAATGGCTACATGGGCTGGTGAGATAACTGTGGTTACATTTACTTACCAGATGTTTGAAATAGATATTTATCTTTTAGATCTAAAGTCCTTCCCTTATCTTCTAGGAATGTGAAATTTTGTGTTAGATACTCCTACAGTTGCAAGGTCCTGTGAATAATTTGGAACCCAGTTGGGAAGAAATGTTCACTTTATACTTTAACATTCAGAATTCACTATTCCCTATATTGTCTCAT
Organism: Lynx canadensis; assembly: GCF_007474595.2. Classification (NCBI taxonomy): domain Eukaryota; kingdom Metazoa; phylum Chordata; class Mammalia; order Carnivora; family Felidae; genus Lynx; species Lynx canadensis. Next base: position 93,323,817 of record NC_044308.2, read on the forward strand.
GGAATTATTCTCTTCAGATATTGAACTCTGTGAGAAGGGGAGTTCAGTATGCCTTCATATCTGGACTAAATTACCTTTAATGAATTTCATATTTCCACATTAAGTGTAATAGCTTTAAAGCAATTATTCTTAACCAGCTTGCATCTTGCCTTAAGAATAATGTCAAAGAAAGCCACTTCTACCCTATGTGGAGCTTTCATCTTTAAGTGGGTTTGGGAGGAAAAACTCTTAAGAGCCACTCTTTTAGAGACTGAAGTATTTTCTTTCACCTGAATGTAATGCATGGCATAAATGTAAATTTTTTATTCTTTCTATTCTAAAGAAATTACTCTTTAAAGATGTTTAACATTGATTTCTCACTAGATCAATTAACAACTATGCCAACCCAACTAAGAATTGTACTCCTTTGTAAAATCTCTTCTTTATAATATCCATCACTGGCTTGGGGCGCCTGGGTGTCTCAGTCGGTTAAGCATCCCACTTCAGCTCAGGTTGTGATCTCGTGGTTCGTGGGTTTGAGCCCCGCGTCGGGCTCTGTGCTGGCAGCTCAGAGCCTGGAGCCTGCTTCGGATTCTGTGTCTCCCTCTCTCTCTTCCCCTCCCCTGCTCATGCTCTGTCTCCCTCTCAAAAATAAATAAACATTAAAAAAAAAATTATATCCATCACTGGCTTATTGATATTATGACACTTACTTGATTTAAAACAGTTCTATTACATTCTAATTTAACATTCTTCAGTTGCTTTTTTTATAAAACATAGCCTGTAGGTCTTTATAATGTCAGAAAAGTGTGGGGCGCCTGGGTGGCTCAGTCGGTTAAGTGTCTGACTTCGACTCAGGGTATGATTTCATAACTCCTGGGTTCAAGCCCTGCGTTGGGCTCTGTGCTGACAGCTCAGAGGCTGGAGCCTGCTCTTCAGATTCTGTGTCTCTGTTACCTCACTGCCCTTCCTCTGCTCGTGGTCTGTCTCTCTGTCTGTCTTTCTCAAAAATAAACGTTAGAAAAGAAAAGTATAACAAAGAATAATACAAGAAGGGGCACCTGGGTGATTCAGTCAGTTAAGCATCTGACTTGGACACAGCTCAGGTCATGATCTCATGGTTTTGTGAGTTCAGCCCCCCCCCCCCACTGCCGTCAAGCTCTGTGCTGACAACGCAGAGCCTGCTTGGGATTCTCTCTCTCTCTCCCTCTCTCTGCTCTCTCTGCCCTTTCCCCACTCATGCAGTCTCTGTCTCTCTCAAAATGAATAAATAAACTTAAAAAAAAAAAAACTCCAAGAAGTGGCATTTGCTAATAAATGTTTCTAGTCTCTTATTTGTAATGTAGTTAAGTCTCTTTTTTTTGGTATTATTATTTATAAGGGTAGATAGTATATTAGATAATTAGGAATCATTTGCTTTAGTTTTTGAATGCACTTTCTTTGGATCACTTTTTTTTTTTTTTGACCCAACAAAAGATTATATAGTACAAGTCGGAGAATCTTCCCTGCCTTTGGCAATCCTCTCATAAATAATTAAGAATTGCTGATATGTTAAAAAGGTTGGAAGTTCAAAAAGTGAACTAGGAATATCAATAAAAAATTCTTATAGTTTTTCTTACTTGCTCCTGCTTTATTATTGCAGTTTAGTGAGTTAATGGGAAATATAGAGAATGTTTTGTGTAAGAATGTTGAATAGCTTTAGATCTTAAATGATTATTGAAATTACTTTGTTTCATTGTAGGTCAGACATATTTCCAACATTTGGATCAAAACCTTGTCCTACAAGACTTTCTTCTGCAAAGAATAAAAATTCTGAGATAGCTGACCAAAGCCCCAGTGCAGGTATTTTATAACTTTTATAAATATGATTTATAGACACTATGATTTTTTTTTTAATTTTTTTTTCAACGTTTTTATTTATTTTTGGGACAGAGAGAGACAAAGCATGAACGGGGGAGGGTCAGAGAGAGAGGGAGACACAGAATCGGAAACAGGCTCCAGGCTCCGAGCCATCAGCCCAGAGCCTGACGCGGGGCTCGAACTCACGGACCGCGAGATCGTGACCTGGCTGAAGTCGGACGCTTAACCGACTGCGCCACCCAGGCGCCCCGACACTATGATTTTTAAATTATATCAAAAATGATAAATACACTTCAGATTTAGAATTTTTGAGCATACCAAGTAAAACTAATCATCTTTTTAACTCCTTAAAGGGACTTTTTTTTTTTTTTGGCAAGAATAAATATTTTATTATTCTTAGAAGAAAAAGCATTTAAATAGTTGATACCCATTTAAGCCCATAGGTGTACCTATGCCTGGCTCTTCCACCCAGATATTTTGGTTTAATTGATAAGAAATGTGATGCTGCTGTCAGAATTTTGAAAGCCCTCAGGGTGATTCTAATATGCAGCATAGTTTGGAAGCCACTATGCATCACAAAAGACAATTTGTTTTAAAAAACAACACTTAACTAGTCGTTAACTTCATTTGTATCTTAAGAATTTTGTGAACTAACCTATAACACTCTAGTGTATAGCATCACTTTTCAGAAAATAGATTTAGTTGTTCGTAATCATTTGGAAAAATATTTGGATTTTTATCTATTTAGGATGGGAACTGCATGTGATTCTATGATTGGTAAAACTGTATTCGATTCTGAGTGAATTGTAACAAATTGGAATGTGATGTTTATATTCATATGATCTCAGTGTAAAAGTCCTAATAACTTTAAGCTACTGTATCTTATGTTATAATTTTCTCCCTAAAAAGCTATATTTGTATTTAATTGTCTGCTAAGATTTTTACATTTCTTGCTCCTAAATATGCCGTACTATCATCTACTCTTTTTAGTCTCTACTATCACTTTTGCTCATTTCTTACCTACTTAGCCTCCTAAGATTTTTCTCTAGCTTCAGTCTCATTCTCTATAATCCATTCCCCACAATGTAAATCTGAATATATTGCCCAGCCTAAATTTATTCAGGGCATACTTCTATGATCTCTCCCCTCTCTACCTCTCCAGCCTCATATTTCACTTCCTTCTTTATAATCTTACACTCCAGTTTTATTAGATCACCTTCAGTACCATTTTTTCTCTTTTTGCAGTTGCATGTACTATTTCTTCTAAGTGAAATGTGGAATCCACACCACACCCCATTCAGCTGTGAAAACAGCTCAGTTGCTTTCTCTGGAAGCCTTCCCCATTCACAAACAAAATTGATTATTACCTCTTTTGTGATGTCATTATTTGTGATGTCATTACATTTTGCACTGACATGTTTATAGTTGTATTGCCATTGTTTTACTTTTTTGGACTCTGAGATTCTTAGATCCCCAGAAATTATTTACTTCTGATTCCCTACCAAGTACCTTCATAATCATGAACGCCTAATTCAACCATGCATGTCTAGTATCCTGTCTTCCACAAAGCTAGTGTTCCACAAAGTTAGTTAATCTAACTAGGTACAGGAAGACCAGGTAAATGTGCTTTGGGGTCTGAAAGACCCTAGCTGGAATCCCAGTTTGACTATATTCATGAGCTGAGCAAGTTATTTAACTGCTTTGAAACTCAGTTCTTTCATCTGGTAATGTAAATCTTGAGAAAGGGTAGTGAACATTTAAATGTATAAGATATATAAAGCACCTAATGGGGCTCCTGGGTGGCTCAGTCAGTTATGCATTTGACTCTTGGTTTTGGCTTAGGTCATGATCTCACAGTTTGTGAGTTTGAGCTTGACATTGAGCTCTGCACTGTCAGTGCTTGGGATTCTCTCTCCCTCTCGCTCAGCCCCTCCTGTGCTGTTTCTCTCTCTCTCTCTCAAAATAAATAGATAAACTTAAAAAAATAAAGCACCAAGTGCATAGAGGACACTTAGTATTTGTTCCCTTAAAGGAGAAGACACAAAGAAACATAACACATAAAATTGTTCTTTAATCCTTTTCTAAAGTTGATTATCATAGTAAATTTTTCATAACTTTAAAAATATGTGTATAAGTTATTGGTGGGTTGTATCTTGTTTCTAAAAATGGAGCCCTCTTTTGGAAGAATATCTTTGGAGTTAGAAAAGATTTAGAAGGAGTGCCTGGGTGGCTCAGTCGGTCAACTCTTTTTTTTTTTTTTTTTATGTTTATTTTTGAGAGAGAGAGACAGAGAGCGAGTGGGGAAGGGGCAGGGAGAGAGGGAGACACAGAATCCAAAGTAGGCTCCAGGCTCTGAGCTGTCAGCACAGAGTCCCATGTGGAGCTCGAACTCACAAACTGTGAGATCATAACTTGAGCCGAAGTCGATCGCTTAACTGAACCACCCAGACGCCCCAAGTGTCCGACTCTTGGTTTTGTCTCAGGTCATGATCTCACAGTTTGTGGGTTCAAGCTCCCATCAAGTTCTGTACTGGCAGCACAGATCCTGTTTGGGATTCTCTCTCTCCCTCTCTCTCCCTCTCTCTCTGCCTCTCCCCCTGCCTCTCCCTGCTCACATTCTCTCTCAAAATAAATAAATAAGCATTAAAAAATGTTTTTAATAAAAATAAATAAATAAACCTAGATTTAGAAAACCTAGATTTGAGTTTCCCTCTGACCTAGTAAATCATTTAAGTTAGTGGAATGAAAAAAGTCTTAAAACAGTACCTACTTCTGTATGTAATATTCAGTGTTTCCCTAAAGAGTCTAATATTTAGTGTTTCTCAAACTAGCCTAGTCCTAGGAACCATCAGGGCTGCTTGTAACAGATTTCTGGGACCGCACTTCACAACTAATGAATCAATCTTCAGAGTTAGAAATCTGTATTTTTAAACAAGTAACTTAAGTATTTCTATGATCATGTTTTCAGACCTCTACTGTTGAGTTCACCGTGAGATATTCTTGCTTAAATTTAATATTTTCTCAAAATGTAAAGTTGCTAATGGTTTAGGATTTTATAAACTTGAGTTTACATTTTTTGTTTTTGTGGGATAGGGTTTTGTTTTCAGTAAGCAAATATTTACAAGTTTATTATTTAATTTGTGAAGTATAAAAATGATAGGCTCAGAATAAAGACTATCTGAAAACAAAACCAAAAATAATCATGTAAAAATTTAAAAATCGTTTTGTCTTTACATCATCATTTCCAATAAATATTTCCACACATAATCCACTACTACCTATTAGAGCACATTGTGCTAAATTTCCTGAATGATGTTATGGTAAACTTTTTTCCTATAGCATCAGATTAGTAGTTCCTATTATGAACAGAAAGCATTAGCCCCCAAAGCCAGTATCTTTATGAGGCTAACTTTTAAATTAACTATCAAAACTAAGAAGAATATAGGGGGCACCACGGCAGCTTAGTCGTTTGAGCATCTGACTCTTGACTTCAGTCAGGTCCTGATCCCAGGTTTGTAGGATCGAGCCCCCATATTCAGCTCTGCACTGAGCATGGACTCTGCTTAAGATTCTCTCTCTCTCTCTCTCTCTCTCTCTCTCTCTCTCTCTCTGTGTGTCTCTCTCTCTGTCTCTCTTTGTGTATGTGTGTGTGTGTCCCTCCACTGCCTTCTCCCCTTCTTGCGCGCTCTCTCTCAAAAAAATGAAAAACTAAGAAGAGAAAGATATCCACGTTACTCCCAGAAGTTCTCTATCATTTAACACCAGATATTTTTTGACTGTCTATGAACTTAGTGCTTTTTACTCTCCAGTCTTCTGAGTCTTCTGTAGCTCAGTTGCCACCAGACACCCCTTTCCCCACAATCCTGTTTTTATTAAAAAACCCACAACAATATTAGAAACAAATTATCTTTTGTTATTACTACTTAATGGTATTTATAGGAGCTATATATATTAAAATGGATGGTGACTCAAATGTATATTGGGTAGTATTTTCCATTTAGTACATATTTTGTAGTTTTAATGGCTTCAAAGTATTAGTATAAAGTAGTCAGTTTAAACATTCAAATGTAGATTAAAAGTTTTTGTATTTGTTAAAAGGAGGCCCATGTTAGGGTTTTGATTAGTTTTATTTTTAATTAGGAATATAACATTTAATTAGAAATATAAGAGTATGCTAGGCACTATGCTAAGCCTTTGACGTATATTTTCTTCACTTAACTCCTCACAACCATTCTGGAAGAGGTAATACTATTATCCCCATTTTACAAATGAGATGAAGTGTCTTGCCCAGGTTCTGTCAGTGGTCTAAGTGGAAGTGCTATGATTTAAAGCCAGGAAGCACGATTCCAGATTCTGAGCTTAGTCACTGTGTAGTGTGCTGCTTCACCAGCCAGACCAGTATAGATCCAGTACACAAGAGTAGGAGAAAAGAGAAATGGAAAATATCTCTCAGGATATAGTTTACAAATTCTAGATTAAAAAATTTTTCTTTACGAGGGAGGGAAGCAAACCATAAGAGACTCTTAACTGTAGAGAATAAACTGAGGGTTGATGGAGGGAGGTGGGCAGGGATAGGCTCGTTGGCTGATGGATATAAAGGAAGGCACTTGTGATGAGTGCTGGGTGTTGTATATAAATGATGAATCACTAAATTCTACACCTGAAATCAATTTTATCATATTTGTAACTAACTAGAATTAAAATAAAAAATAGAAATAATCTTTTTTCTTTTTGCTCTAAAGTTTTAAATGTCATTTAAACATTAAATGTTTGTCATATTTTAAATGTATGTGTATATATATTTGATTATCTCTTTCAAGCACTAAATTTTGTATTTGATTGTAATTTTTAACTATTTTTTTTTATTTTTTTTTAACGTTTATTTATTTTTGAGACAGAGAGAGACAGAGCATGAACAGGGGAGGGGCATAGAGAAAGGGAGACACAGAATCTGAAACAGGCTCCAGGCTCTGAGCTGTCAGCACAGAGCCCGACGCGGGGCTCGAACTCACGGACCGTGAGATCATGACCTGAGCCGAAGTCGGACGCTTAACCGACCAAGCCACCCAGGCGCCCCTGATTGTAATTTTTAAATGGTTGTAATTTTAACCTGTTTTATAAAATGTTTAGATATAGCTTATAATAAATGTTCTTAACTGCTAGTAAAAAGTATTACAAAATTTAAAATAAGATAAAAACCTTTAAATTACTGTAACGTTGTAATTTCTAATATTATGTTACTGACCTTTTTAAAAATCTAGAAGGCAAGATAGATTTAGAGGGGAGATATGTACCTGTCTGTACTATTACCTGAAATACAGGTAATATTTTTAATAAATATTTTTATGTATTTTATTTTATAGGGATTACAACATCCAATGTAAGCATAATTGGTCAACGTATGAACTATGGGTTTGGATGTGGTGATTTTGAAGATGATAGATCCCATGACATTTCACCTAGTGTTTTCAAGATACAAAATAAGGAACACCCAAGACACACAAAAGGTTAGTAAATTTCACAAGTTAATTTTTAAGATGGAATGTCCTTAAATCCTAAATTAAATGTCTCAGAATTCTCCCTAAGCATGCCAATAAAGAAAAATTAACTGAGCTTTCTAAGTTTTGAGATTTTTCTTTCCCCTCTGCTGATGTGTTATTGATTAAATAATTTTGCCAAATAGAAGAACATACAGGTTCATGTATTGGTTGATGGACTTCCCTGAGAAGCCATGGCTGGGAAGCAACTACCCAAGAGGTTAACACTAGGGGATCTCTGCTGATCTCAACCCCCTCAGATTACACACACACACACACACACACACACATTTTTTACAAGACATTTTACCACTAAAATAGGGGACATAAATCATGTGAATAAATAAATCCCAGATGCCTACTTAGGTTGTAACCAGGGATTAAAACTATAGAAGCAGGAATATAGTTTCCTGTGGTCGAACCTGGGAAGGCTTCTTTCTCATCAGTAACCGTTGCTAAGAATTTACATTCTCTGTTGTTTTTCTTTAAACTTAGTATAGCAACTAGCTCCTCTGTGACAGCTGTCCATTTTTTTTTAGAGATCTATCATAGCTACATTTTAAATTTTTCCCTTAGGTAAAGAGAAAGTGATTTAAAAAAATTTTTTTAATCTTTATTATTTATTTTTGAGAGAGAGAGAGAAAGAGATAGAGTATGAGCAGGGAAGGGGCAGAGAGAGAGGGAGACACAGAATCCGAAGCAGGCTCCAGGCTCCAAGCTGGTAGCACAGAGCCCGATGTGGGGCTCGAACCCACAAACCATGAGATCATGACCCGAGCCAAAGTCAGACACTTAACTGACTGAGCCACCCAGGCACCCCAAGAGAAAGTGATTTTAAAAGGTATAAATATTTAAATAGAGTAATTAGAATTCATTGTAAATTTTTAATCTACTAGTAACTTTAAGGAGCTGTCTTTTTTTTACATGTAGCAACTGTGATTGTAATAAGATCAACTTTTGTTATTTCTGTTCATCTGAAATCATATGTATGTGTAGGCAGTCAGACATTGTAGGACATGTATACTTTTTTTTTTCTCAACGTTTCTTTTTATTTATTTTTGAGACAGAGAGAGACAGAGCATGAACGGGGGAGGGGCAGAGAGAGAGGGAGACACAGAATCGGAAACAGGCTCCAGGCTCCGAGCCATCAGCCCAGAGCCTGACGCGGGGCTCGAACTCATGGACCGCGAGATCGTGACCTGGCTGAAGTCGGACGCTTAACCGACTGCGCCACCCAGGCGCCCCTTGTGGAAATAAATTGAGTAAAAGGAAGTTGGTTAGAAGCTTTATCTTTTTTTCTTTTTTTTTGCAAATTTTTAAATTTCATCCATAATGTACTTCAGTATCTGTTCTTTGTGGATGGTTTCTTATCATTGTTTTTTCAAAAGAGAATGACAAGGGTTTTTTTCATATTTACTTACATATTTCATTTCTCATGTAAAGATAATCAGTACAAAAAATAATTTTCTTCCTAAAAGTAACTCATACCCTAACATGTGATTTTTAAGTTTGTTTATTTTGAGAGGGCAGGGAGGAGTAGGGAGAGAAGCCCAAGCAGGTTTGAACTCACGAACCATGAGATCATGACCCGAGCTGAAATAAGAATCAGATGCTTAAATGACTGAGCTACCCTGGTGCCCCCCAACATGCATTTTTTTTTCTTTTTTAAAAATAGTTTTGAAATAATTGCTACACATGTTCATTTACTACTAGTGGCATCCTTTTTGTGCAGCAGAATCAAAAAATATTTGTATCTTTTGGGGCACCTGGGTGGCTCAATCAGTTAAGAGTCTGCCTTTGGCTCAGGTCATGACCTCACGGTTTGTAGGTTTGAGCCCTGTGTCAGGCTGTGTGCTGACAGCTCAGAGCCTGGAGCCTGCTTCTGATTCTGTGTGTGTGTGTCTCTCTCTCTCTGCCCCTCCCTTGCTTGTGCTCTCTGTCTCAAAAATAAATAAATAAACTTTAAAACAATTTAAAAAATATATCTGTATCTTTTGACCAGCAGTTATTTCTATGTCAGAAAATTACTTTGCACTCACACTGCCAACTCTAAACCAAACACCTGCTACATCTGTTCATTTAACAAGAGTAAACATGTTCGAAAACCAAACTGACCTTCCTTTCCAGACCTGCTCTTCTTCCTTTGTTATCGTTTTTATTAGTAGCATTACCATTTTCCCAGTTATGGGGACTTGTAACTTGAGAGTCATCATTGTCTTCTTCTCCTTACCCTCCAGGTTCAGGCAATGACTGCCAGTTCTTCTGTTTAATCTCAGCCTTTGTTACCTCTTCCCTGGATAATTACAGTAGCCCTGTGATAAGACATCTTGCATTTTATTTTATCCCTTTTTACTCCAGGCTGCATACTCTTCCCAAATTATCTTTTTGAAGTATTGTTACCATCTCTTCCATACTCAAAACCTTGAGTGGTTACCTATTTCCCACAGAATAAATTTCCTGCTCTGTAGCATAATTTGGAAGACCCTTAACAATCTTGTCTCACCTTAACTTTCTTGCATTATCTTATTCCTCTTTTCATTCCCCATGCCCTGGCATTCTTAATACTAGAAGTTTTCTTTTCTTTTCTTTTTTAATTTTTTTTATGTTTATTTATTTTTGAGAGAGAGACAGACAGAGAACAAGCAGGGAAGGGGCAGAGAGAGAGACACAGAATCTGAAGCAGGCTCCAGGCTCCAAGCTGACAGCACAGAGCCTGACGCAGAGCTTGAGCTCACAAACTGCGAGATCATGACCTGAACGGAACTGGATCTTGGTTGCTTAACCGACTGAGCCACCCAGGCACCCCTAGAAGTTTTCTTAGTTTGCATGTATGTTGGCGTAGATGTCCGTTTCCAATCTTGATGTGTTCGAATCATGTCTGCTTTTTGAATACTAGCTTAAAATCCATTTATTTAGAAAGCTTTCTTCACTTTACTGGGCTGTAGTAGTATAAGTCATTTAAAAGGAAATACACTGTCATCTTTATATTCCTGTTAGGCTTTGTATGTAATGGTGTTCAGTGTCACATGTTAAATGGAGTGATGATGAGCCAACCCAAACTAATAGTGTAGCCTTGGGCACAGTCACTCAAACATTGCATCCTCAGTCAGGTTAAAGTAAATATTGAGTGCAGAGCTGGAGGGAATAAAAAAACTTCCAAAAGAAATATTGGCAATGAGTGGCATATGTGAATGGATTCCTTTTGCAGGAAACCTCAGATGATTTTAGGGTTAGCTTTCAGAACCCCTTCTTCCCATTCCACTCCTTTGCTGGTTGTTCCTTTGAACCTGTCCATCTTCTGGCATAACATAGAGCCCCTATTGATGACTTGAGAAAGTGATTAATGATGGATGCTTAGAGTGTTAGCAAACTGGATTTTATGAATTAATATTTTCTCTTTCTCTATTTGGATGAATGAGAGAGAAGTGACAGAAAGGTTATATAAGGATTGTTTATATGTCAATTTTTATTTTTATTTTATTTTATTTTTATTTTTCCCTTATATTTTAGAATTGAGACTCACTAAGCAACATTTCTTTCAGCGTTTCTTTGTTTATAAGAAAATATAGTGTAAAAAGTAACATTAAAAATGACTAGTTAGGGGCGCCTGGGTGGCTCGGTCGGTTAAGCGTCCGACTTCGGCTCAGGTCATGATCTCGCGGTCCGTGGGTTCGGGCCCCGCGTCGGGCTCTGTGCTGACAGCTCAGAGCCTGGAGCCTGCTTCGGATTCTGTGTCTCCCTCTCTCTCTGCTCCTCCCCCGTTCATGCTCTGTCTCTGTCTGTCTCAAAAATAAATAAACGTTAAAAAAATTTAAAAAAAAAAAAAAAAAAATGACTAGTTATATCAGCTTTTTTGATAAATGAAGTTAAACTACTTAAAGATAACATGTTCTTTATATCTTTCTTCATGAGATCTGTCTAATTATTCGGTCATCTTTTGACAGATTTTGTTTTTGGACTATTACTGAGCAAATTGTTCCATTTACTGAGATATGCTTCCCTTTGTCACTACACATCACTACCTGATGTTTCTAATAGTTGACCCTAAATTAATCATGTTGTGCTTTTCATTTTTTCTGCCTTGTAACATTCATCTAACATATATTTACCGAATACCCACTATATGCCATACTAATAGGCTCTGGAAAAGATTGATAATCAAAATTAGATAGAGGTCCTATCTCCATAGAGCCTACAGTCTAGTAGTAAAGAGAATAATTGCATAATCACAAACTGGAGTGAAATGTAACCTAGAAAATTACAGAATGCTGTGAGATTGTCTTAGTCTGTTTTCAGGAGTTAGAGCTTTCCCCCATGATTACCCCTTTGTTGCTCAATTATCATGCTATAATTATTTTCTTGTACATCTTTCCCATTCTTAACCCTGGAACATGTAAACTCCTTAAGGAAGGAAGGTTTCTTTTCTCTCTACTGCCTAGTGCATGCTAGGTATTCTACTTTTAAATATTTATTGGACTAATAAGTGAATAAATAAATTGTAAAATCTGTGTATGAAATTAATTTTGTTTTAAAAGACCATGTTACAATATTCTAAAAATATAAGGAGAATTTTAAAATATGGGTTTTTTGTTTGTTTTTTTAGCATTTACAGGGTCATCATCAAATTTACAGCAAATTCCCAGTTTTGACTTCACATCCACAAATACCTTACCAGAAGACTCAGTAGTAGTTGTTGGAAAAGGTATTTCAAAGTTCCTTAGCTTGTTAATTGTATGTGTTCTTCACACATAAGCCAAGGGTATCATTAAAGAATAGAGAAGAGTGTGATTCAAGTGTGGATTAAAACTTTCTTTTTAAAAAATTATTAAATTGAAAGAATTAGAAGTAGGTTTTATGTTTCTGTCTAACAACTATAATAATTCATGTCAGCAGTTTTCAGAGAGATGTATTAAGTGACAGTTTAGGTACTTCTAAGTAGGTACTGCAGTTTAGGTACTTCTAAGACACTTTTGGGATAGCTAAGATAGTTTTGTCATAGTTTAAATTCAAATGACAGTCCTTATTTATCAGCTTAGTAATTAATATAATTTTATTATTTTCCATACAGAATCTAGACAAACCAGAATTGACACCTGGTATGTATATTTAGGGGGATTAAGGGAGCTTTGAACAACATATTTGCAAATATTTTTTTAAGCTCTTTTTTTTGGCAGACAGTCTCTTCTCTGCTGTCCTGCCTGCTGCTCCCTTGCAGTGTATTCAATAAACTTCTAACTCCTTTAAAAAAAAACTGATTTTTTTAGCTTTATGGAGGTATAATTAACTGAATTATAAAGTGCTTAAAGTGAGAAAAGGATTCCCCCATCAAGTTAACATACCTCAACTAGTTTCTTTTTTGATCAGAAAGCTAGCATGTGAGGATAGACATTGAGAGTGCACATCTTATTATTGGTAAATGTGGTGAAATAGAATGAAATGCTTGGAAAGCTTTCCTAATTGTTTGCTTGATAGAATCTCATTAAGTTAATTTAAGGCTCTCCACCTACCCTTGCACACTTAGTTTCTGTTATTCTTCTATTTGCCTTGTGCCCAACCAAAGTTATTCACTCCACATACGTGGAGTATACTTGTTCAGCTCTGCTTATAACATTCCCATCTCATAGGATGTCCTCACCTCCTTCTTCACTAATCTGTCCATCTCCATTGTATCTTCCAATCCCACTTTTTATATATATTTATATATATATATATATATATACATGTATTTTTATATATATATATATATAGTTTTTAAGTTTTATTTATTTAAATAATCTCTACACCCAACATGGGGCTCAAACTCACAACCCTGACCAAGATCAAGAGTTGGATGCTCTTCTGATGGAGCCAGCCAGGCTCCCATATATTTATGATTATTTAACATATTTTTCCTACTAACTATATTGTTTACTTCTTAAAGAGCCTTGTCTTAAACTTTGTTATTAGAGTGACATCACATAAATACTTAATGGCAGTTGGATGGTTGGTTAATTTCAGGTGTATTTGGAAGTCCACATTCAGCACCAGCAGCCTGCAACCAATCAGTGATATCTTCTGTGGAAAATGGAGATACATTTTCAGTTAAACAAAGCATTGAACCACCATCGGGGATTTATGGAAGAGCAGTCCAGCAAAGTATTCCATCATATGTTGATGTTGAGAATGAAAAGGATGTAAGGTTATTTGCAGATTATTAGGATAAATTTAAGCCTATATTATATCATTGTTTTGTGTTCATCAGATTTGGGGTGGTGAAAGTGTTTGGATTGAAATTTTAAAAATCTCAGTATAATAGAAATTTCTGATCCTTAATCATATATTTATTTATTTATTTTAAGTTTGTGTATTTATTTTGACAGGGCACCTGGGTGGCTCAGTCAGTTAAGTATCTGACATTGGCTCAGGGCATGATGTCTCCATTTGTGGGTTCTAGTCCTGCATTGGGCTCTCTGCTGTCAGCAGAGAAGCTGCTTTGGATCCTCTATTTCCCTCTGTCTCTTTGCCCCTCTCTTGCTCGCGCACGTGCTCTGTCTTTCAAAAATAAATAAACATTTTTTAAAAGGTTACTTATTTTAAGAGAGAGAGAGTGTGTGTGAGCAGGGCAGGGGCAGAGAGAGAGGGAGGAACAATCTCTGACTCAGGATTCGATCTCACAAAATGTGAAATCATAACCTGAGTCAAAATCAAGAGTCAGACGCTCAACTAATTCAGCCACCCAGACGTCCCGTGATCCTTAATCATTTAATTGATGGATTATTCTTTCCTAACAAATATATTCTCATTCTGTATACTTGACATATATATTATATATAGTACTTTATATATATGTATGTATATATATAATGTACTTTATAGATATGTAATATTTAACAATTTTCTAGAACACTCAATGAGTAACAGACTGGTATCCTCAGGCACAGATTTAGTTATGACATTAGCACTATGTAATTCTGTTCAATTTTAGAATTCCTGAAATAAGGACTAAAAAATGTATATTTTATTTTTTACATATAGACCTTTAATGTCCACATACAGTTGTCTGAGATGAAGATAGTTATTTTAAATGTCAAACTCCCTGAATACTTTCAAATATTTCAACTTTTTCATTCAGATTAAAGTTTCTATTTCAAAATCTACTTATGACAAGATGAGACAAAAGAGAAAAGAGGAAAAAGACCTTTTTGACATTAAAGATTGTGAAAAGAAGGAACAGAATTCCTGGGAGCGAATGAAACATACAGGAACTGAGAAAATGACATCTGAACGTAAGTGGAATTTAACTTTTGGCGTGTTTTTTAACTGATAATATTCTAAAGCTAGTGTACCTGTGGTTTAATTGAGGGCCAATAATGGAATATGTTGAACTATAACACTGAAATTTGCAAGACCCAGTAGCTTCTGTTATAATAAATATTAATTCCTTCTCATCAAAATGAAGTTGATTGTTTTTCTCCCTTCTAGACTTAAATATTTTTGGAGATGAGGTAGGAATATCAAAAAATGAGAGTTCCTCTTTAGAAAATATTGCCTTCAGCCCTCCATTGAAAGAAGGGACCTGTTTAAAAAGGTCACCATCTTTAGCATTTTCAGATTCAGGTAAGAAACTTGTTTAAATGTGAAGAATAACATCACAAATGCTGGTTAAGATGAAGAGACCACATATGGTTCAGTGCATTTGTGATGAAAAGAGCATTAAACTAGTAGGAGTCAGTAGACAGACCTGGTTTCATGAATATTAGGTCTGCCCTTTAAATAACTTTGTGACCTGGAAATAGGCCTCAATTTTCTGCTGCTAGAAATATCCAAAATATCTCAAAGGTCAATATTAACTCAAAGATCTCCTCCATGCTCCCTTGTAAATATTACTGTTTCACTAAGTAGTGGTATCTTATTTTATATTAAGGGTTAAATGAGATTATGAAATTGGTTTATATTAGATCATGATTTTAGTTTTTCAAATTTTTTTTAATGTTTATTTATTTTTGAAGGAGAGAGAGAGAGAGCGTGAGTGGAGGGGGAGGAGTAGAGAGAGAGGGAGACACAGAATCCAAAGCAAACTCCAGGCTCTGAGCTATCAGCACAGAGCCCAATGTTGGGCTCGAACTCCCAAACCATGGGATCATGACCTAAGCTGAAGTTGGACGCTCAACTGACTGAACCACTTAGCCGCCCCTAGATCATGATTTTAAAAAATCATTATGAGGGGGCGGCTGTGTAGCTCAGTCGGTTAAGCATCTGACTTCAGCTCAGGTCATGATCTCGCAGTTCATGAATTTTGAGTCCCATGTCTGGCTCTGGTGCTGATGGCTCAGAACCTGGAGCCTTCTTCAGATTCTGTGTCTCCCTCTCTCTGCCCCATTCCTGCTCAGGTTCTGTCTCTCCCTCCCTCTCTCTCAAAAATAAAATAAACATTAAAAAAATTTTTAAAGATCATTGTTGGGGCACTTGGCTGGCTCAGGCAGTGGAGCATATGACTCTTGATCTCAGGGTTGTGAGTTCGAGCCCCATGTTGGGTGTAGAGATGACTTAAAAATAAAATCTTTTTTAAAACGTTAAAAATAGAGGCACCTGAGTGGCTCAGTCAGCTAAGCCTCCAACTCTTGATTTCAACTCAGGTCATGATCCTCATGGTTGTGGGATCAAGCCTCGTGTTGGGCTCTGCACTGGGCATGAAGCGTGCTTAAGATTTTCTCTCTCTCTGTCAAAATAATAAAATAAAATAAAATAAAATAAAATAAAATAAAATAAAATAAAATAAAATAAAATAAAATAAAATAGTAAAGTAAAATAAAGCAAAATAAAAATAAATTTAAAAGTCATTATATTTATCCTTTATTCAGTCTACCATTCAGTACTTACTGGGTTTTATATCTGGCCAGAGTAGTTTCCATGTTTCCTGTGTGTTTTTAAAAATATTAAATAGGTCTTAGGTATGGTAGTCATCAGAAATTGAAAATGAAAAAACACATGAACTATCATAAACATTAAGGTTATTGCTTATTATTTTTATTTATTATTGTTTAATGTTACTGAAGAATAAACTGTTAAAACTGTCTTAAAGATTTTAAAATTTATGTTGGGTCTGAAGTCTAGGTATCAATAAAAAAACAAAAAGTACAGAAAAAATAAACATATAAATGTGATATTGGGCAACATACTTAACATCTCTCAAAATCTCTCACAATAAAAGAGATTTGAACTTGGGGCACCTGTGTGGCTTGGTAAGTTAAGCGTCCGACTTCGTCTCATGTCATGATCTCACAGTTTGTGGGTCTGTTGTCAGCACAGAGCCTGCTTCGGATCCTCTGTCTCCCTCTCTCTCTGCCCCTCCCTCACTCGAGCGCTCACGCTCTCTCTCTCTCTCTCTCTCTCTCTCCCTCTCTCCCTCTCTCTCCCTCTCTCTCTCTCTCTCTCAAAAATAAACATTAAAAAAAAAAAAAGATTTGAACTGGATGAATGTCTGATTCTTCCCAGTTTGGATTTCTTTTATAATGCAAGTTTAGAAAACTTTTTAAAATTCTTTGTTCTCAAAACTAATAATTGTTGAAAGTATGACTGATGACATGTTGACTTGTAAAATTAGTGGTTTTAAACACGTCCCTAAGAACCAGTTAAGTGTAGACATTTGTGAAGGTGAAGCCTATTTGCTAGCATTCTCAAATAATTTCACTATTATTAATGTCATAAAATCTAGGGGGAGAAAAATCCACAAAACTTCTTACCTAAGTTCTGAACAATGCTGGCTGCTACCGTTAACAGTAGGAAAAGAAGTACAGATAGTAGTAAATAGTACACATTGATGAGGGGTGCATGGGTGGCTTAGTCAGTTAAGCATCTGACTTCGGCTCAGGTCATGATCTCACAGCTCAGCTCTCTGCTGACAGCTCAGAGCCTGTAGCTTGCTTCAGATTCTGTAGCTCTCTCTCTCTCTCTCTGCCCCTTCACCGCTCATGCTGTCTCTCTCTCTTTCTCCTTCTCTCTCTCAAAAATAAATAAAAACATTTAAAAAAATAGTACACATTGATGAATACATTTATGATAGTCATTTTCTAGTGCCTAATATAACCTTTTTAAAAATATCTCTTAACAGTAAAAAATAACTAGTAAATCTTTACCCATTTACAATAGCTGGTACACATTTTATTTGATCTTTTTGATCTTTTCCTTTCTAACACCCTCACTGCAGGTATCTTGCATTGTTCAGTGCCCCCTGGGCCATTACCCTGACACTCAAAGACAATGATTTGTTTCCCCAACGTCTAGGGCAATGCCTTACATCTGGAAAATGGTTGGTAAATGTTTGATTACGGAAGAAATATTGTTCTTATTAACACACATGGTCTTAGGATTTGCAACAGACCATTAATTCTATACTAGTAGCAAAAAATTAGTATTTTTGGAATTCATCTCGAACTCTATATACAGATGCGATGAAGCTTCATTTTTAGTTGCCAGTTGTATGGTAAAACAGGTATACATCCACATGTTTTTATAAAATGGGATCATAATGCTTCTTATTGATTTTTTGCTCTTAAAACTATACTTTATTATGTGGGGCGCCTGGGTGGCGCAGTCGGTTAAGCGTCCGACTTCAGCCAGGTCACGATCTCGCGGTCCGGGAGTTCGAGCCCCGCGTCGGGCTCTGGGCTGATGGCTCAGAGCCTGGAGCCTGTTTCCCATTCTGTGTCTCCCTCTCTCTCTGCCCCTCCCCCGTTCATGCTCTGTCTCTCTCTGTCCCAAAAATAAATAAACGTTGAAAAAAAAAATTTTTTAAAAAAACTATACTTTATTATGTGACTGAAAAACCATTTATATATTTATATTTGATATAATTTAATAATTTTGTAGATAAACAGTGAAGTTTTAAATACCTCTGGTATCTAGGTATTACAATTTTATTGAAGACTAAACTGGAGTGCCTGGGTGACTCATTGGTTAAGCGTCCAACTTCAGCTCAGGAATGATCTCACAGTTCGTGGGTTTGAACCCTGTGTCGGGCTCCGTGCTTTCAGCTCAGAGCCTGGACCTGCTCTGGATTCTTTGTCTCCCTCTCTGTCTCTGCCCCTCCCCTGCTCATGCTCTGTCTCTCTCTCAAAAATAAAAAACATTAAAACATTAAAGAAAAATTATTGAAGACTAAACTAATAATACTAGTTTCCATAAGAAATATTCATAGAAGCTATGGTATATATGTGTGTATATATATATATATATATATATATATATATATACACACACACACATACACGTACACACACACGCACACACACAATGGAATATTACACATCAAAAAGAATGAACTCTTGCCATTTGCAGGGACGTGGGTGGAGCTAGAATGTATTATGCTAAGCAAAATAGGTCAATCAGAGAAAGACAAATATATGATTTCATTCATACGTGGAATTTAAGAAACAAAACAGATGAATATTAGGAAGGGGAAAACAAAGAAAGAAGGAAGCAAACCATAAGAGACTCCTAACTATACAGAAAAAACTGAGGGTTGATTAAGGGAAGTAGGCAGGAGATGGGCTAAATGGGTGATGGATATTAAGGAGGGCACTTGTAATGAGCACTGGGTGTTATATGTAAGTGATGAATCACTGAATTCTACTCCTGAAACCAATATTGCACTGTATGCTAACTAACTAAATTTTAAATTTTAAAAAAAGGAGGAAAAAAAGTATTCATAGAATCTAGTCAGAATATCATTTGTTTTAGAGTTCTCTGCTGCTTTATTTAATATGTTTTTGTTTTGCTTTGTTTTAGGTGAAGCATCTCCTGGAGCCATTCCACAATATAAAGAAAGGATTCCTTCTGTCACTCATAGTCCAGAAATAATGGATACATCGGAACTACGGTCATTTTCCAAACCAGAAATAGCACTGACAGAAGCCCTGAGGCTTTTAGCTGATGAGGATTGGTAAGTTCACCATCCTTAACTTAAAACTAAATTGAGTTCCACAAGTGTCCTATAAATTTTTTTTTAAACTTTGAAACATTTCCTATTAAAATAGTCTTAAAAATGATTATTATAGTTCTTAGTCCAAAGTTCTTTCAACTTCTCAATGTAACTGAACTCTGGTCCTAATAGCACTGTATTACCAGTTATATTATAACTTATGTACCATAAGGACAGTTTACCTTTATCATGGATTACGTAAATCTTTTGGTACTGGAATACAAATCTCACCATTTCTCCAAGTGTTTCTCTGTGAAATACATCATATAACAATCCTGGAAATACATCCATGTTACTACCGCAGCTGCAGCAGCCACCCAGCCCCGCCCAGCTGGAGCATCTCCTGGCTGCTCTTGTCCCACCCATTTCCTTCCCTTCTTCTTCAGTATCTCTCTCTATCCCCATCTTCTGTGTTCTCAGTTTTGCTCTTCTACTAGATCATATTCCTCAACATTAAAATGTGCTGTATCTCCTATTTCTTAAAAATCCTCCGTAAACTACACATCTTTTTCACATTTCTTTTCTTCTTGTTGTTTAGCCAAGTCCTCTAAAAGCTAACTCATTGTCTTTAGTTTTCCACCTCATATATTCTTCTCAATCTTTAATTGGCTCTCAACCCTCCCCATCATGACCATCACATCACTAAATCTATGAAAATGATCATCTTGCTAAATCTACACTGGTTATTTATTAGTGGTTATGTTTCTTAGCCTTTTAGCAACATTGGACACAATCAACACTCCTTTCTGATTTCACTGTGGAAAATTCAGTCTCTTGGTTCTTTTCTTGCTTTAGTTTGTTCTTATTTCTTCTGTTTGACTTCAGAAGTGAGGTATGCTCCAGAATTCACTCCATTGGCATTCTCTATCTACATTTATTCCACAGATCTAGGCTGGCAACCGTTTTCTGTAAAGGGCCAGATGGTAAATATGTTCAGCTTTGCAGGCCAGGTGTCTCTATCACAACTCCTCAACCTTGCTGTTGTAGTGTAATAGCAGCCTTAGGTAGTATGAAAACAAATGGCTTTAGCTATGTCCCAATAAACTTTACTTATAAAAAAATCTGATGGGGCCAGATTTCATCTGTGAGTCATAGTTTGCCAACCTGTTTCCTAAATGATTACATTCATTATATAGCTTTGAATTCAGTCCATACTTTGATTCTCATGAATGTATGTCTGGATCCTAGATATCTTCTTGAGCTCTAAACTTATAATCCAACTGCCTGCTTGACACTTTCACTTTGATGTCAATAGACATTTTAAACGTTTTTTTTTTTAATGTTTATTTATTTTTGAGACAGAGAGAGACAGAGCATGAACGGGGGAGGGTCAGAGAGAGAGGGAGACACAGAATCCGAAGCAGGCTCCAGGCTCTGAGCTGTCAGCACAGAGCCCGACGTGGGGCTCGAACTCATAGACCATGAGATCGTGACCTGAGCTAAAGTCGGACGCTTAACCAACTGAGCCACCCAGGCACCCTGCCAATAGACATTTTAAACTTAACATATCCAGTATAGAACTCTTGATTTCCACTTCTTGCCATGATGGGTTAACAGGCATTAGATTTGCCTACACATCTGAAAGAACTAGAGAAATTGTACAAAATAAATGAAACAGTGGTTTTTAAAATATTGTTCACCAGGTTGTGACAAATAGTGATCCCTGAGAGATGAGAAACGAACAAGGTGAGCTCTACAATTGCCCTGGCTTTCTTTCTACCGAGTTTCCAGGTCATAGCTCAATGAAAGGAAAACTGTAAATACCAGCAGAGATGGAAATGGAGCTATGAGTTTGGGGAGGCCAAGGTAACTAGAGTTTGCAAGGCAGAGTACCAGAGAAGATGGAGCTTCACAAAGAACTCCAGAGACTTTTAAAGGATTCTTCTCAAATATTTAGCTGAGTACTAGTCAGGACATACATGTAAGAAAATTACCTGAAGCCAGAACTAGGATGAAGTTACAGGGAACAATCCCTGAATACTTCTTGTTCCCACCAGCATGGTGGAAAACCTCATAATTCACAGGGCATTGAGTAGGAAACTCAGAAGAGTTTTGCTTCTTAGTGTGGTAAACTAAACTGTAGGCTAAAAACTAGTTTGCTCCTGCCTGACAAAGCATAAAAGCAAAGCCTAACAGGATCAGACTTTTCAAATAACCTAACTCCATTTCAGAACAAAGCTCAAAAATGATTTAGGAATATAAAAATATCTCAGGTAAAATGCATAATGCCTGACACCCAATAAAAAATTATAAGGCATGCAAAACAGCGGGGACATACAACCTACGATGAGAAGAAAAAACCAACAACAGAAACTAATCCAAAAATGATACGGATGATAGAATTAGTAGATAGGGACATTATAGCCATAGTTATAAATCTGTTCCGTGTGTTAAAGAAACTAGAGGAAAGACATGAATAGAGAATCAGTGAGCTGAAAGACAACTTGCAAAATCCCTTTTGCCAAATAACATAACATGATTGAGGGAAATAATATCCCTTCATATTCACACAGAAAGGGAGGGTATTATCAGGTGGTATACACCTAGGGGCAGGAATCATGGGTGCCAACCTAGAATTATGTATTTCACATTAGGAATAAAAAGAGTCATTTTATAATGATAATGGTAAAAAGGTTAACTCATCAAGCAATCCTGATTTTACTTATCAAATAACAGAGCTTCAGAATACATTAAGTAAAAACTGGTAGAACTGCAAGAAGAAATAAATCCACACTAATGGTTAGAACTTCAACAAACCTCTCTCATTGACAGAGCTAGAAGAAAGAAAATCCTCTAGTGACAATATGGAAGACTTGACATGTTGGACCAACTTGACCTAGTGGCATTTATAGAATATTCCACCTAAAACAGCAGAATTTATATTCAAGTCCACAAGGAACATTTACCAAGAGAAAATAGTATTTGGGATCATAAAATAAGTAATTAAAGATTTTTTAATGTTTTTATTTATTTTTGAGAGAGAGAGACAGAGACAGAGTGCTAATGCAGGAGGGACAGAAAGGGAGACAAAGAATCTGTCTCTAGGCTCTGAGCTGTCAACACAGAGCCCAACACAGGACTCAAACTTGTGAACTGTGGAATCATGACCTGAGTTGTAAGTCGGACACTCAACTGACTGAGCCAGCCAGATTTCCCTAAAATAAGTAATTTAAAAGGATTCAGATTATACAAATTTTGTTCTCTGACTACAGTGGAGTAGAGTTAAATTAGAAATTAGGAACGAATAACTAGAAAATCTCTAAGTGTTTTGAAACTAGCACACTTAGAAGCTTCCCATGGATCTAAGAAGCAATCAAAAGAGAAATTAGAAAGTATTTTGAATTTAATGAAATTAAGAATGAAACATCAAAAATTACGGGATACAGCTAAATTAGACGGAAATTTATAGCACCCTAACGCCTATGTTACATAAGAAGAAAAGTTTTATGTCAATGACTTCGGCCTTCACCTTAAACTAGAAACAGAAGAGCAAAAGAAGCCCAAAATAAGTAAAGAAAAGAAATAATAAAAATAGCAGTAGAAGTAAAAAAAAAAAACAAAACAGGCAAACATTAGAGGAAATCAGTGAAAACAAAAGCAGTTTCTTGGAGAAGATCAATTGATAAACTTGTAATCAGACTGATCGAGCAAAAAAAGAGATAAAAAACAAATTGCCAAATCAGGAATGAAGGAAGGAACATCACTACTGATCATGTAGCTCTTAAATAAATAATAAAGGAATATGATAAACAGCTTTATGCCCATTAATTTGATGACTTAGTGAAATGGACAAATTCCTTGAAAGACACAAACTACCAAAACTAAAAAAAAAAAAAAAAAAAAAAAAAAAAAAAAAAAAAAGCCAACCTGTATAATCCAATCTATTAAGGACATTGAAATTGGGCTTAAAGTTTTTCCACAAAGAAAACTCCAGGTTCAGATGGTTTTAATAGTGAATTACATCAAACATTTAAGGAAGAAATGAATTCTACACAAACTTCTTAGAAAACTGAAGAGGCTGGAGTACTTCCCATCTTATTCTTTGAGGCCAGATACAAAAACCATATAAAGATAAAACTACAGACTGACATAAAAAAATATCTCATGAACATAGATTTAAAAATCTTTAAAACAGAAGGTTTTTTTTTTAATTTTTTTTTAACATTTTATTTATTTTTGAGACAGAGAGAGACAGAGCATGAACGGGGGAGGGGCAGAGAGAGAGGGAGACACAGAATCGGAAACAGGCTCCAGGCTCTGAGCCATCAGCCCAGAGCCCGACGCGGGGCTCGAACTCACGGACCACGAGATCGTGACCTGAGCTGAAGTCGGACGTTTAACCGACTGAGCCACCCAGGCGCCCCTAAAATAGAAGTTTTTATTTACCTACCTCCTAATCCCAAATCTGCTTCAGTATTCACCATCTTAGTTAATAGCCCTGCCATGGACATTTAGTTGTTCATACCAAGTCAGTGTTGACTTTTTCTCGTTTCTTCACATTCCATCAGTTCTTTTACTTTCAGAACACATTTCAGCTACATTTATCTCTCATCTGGCTATAGTGGTATCATCACTGGTTTGCATGCCTCCATTATTGCTGAACTCACACAACAGCCAGAGTGATGCTGTTAAAACATAAATCAGACCCTGGGATTCCCTCACATAAAACCCTCCAATGGCCCTCTAGAACACTAGAAAAAAAATTTTTTAACTGTTTTTTATAGCTTACAAAGTCCTTCATTATCTGTCTGTGGCCTCTTTGTAGCCTCATCCCCTACAGTGCTCTGCCTTACTTATCCACTCTAGCCATCTGGCTATTTCCTTAACACCCAACTCATTTATACCTCAAGATCTTTGTACTTAATCTTTGAACACTCTTCCAAGTGGCTTCTCTCTCACTTCATGTGAGTGTCAAATGTCACCTCCTCAGGAAAGCCTTCTGGCATGACTTTTACTAAAATAGTGTACTTTTCCCCATCCTCTTATATTGCTTTATTTTTAATATTGCTACCCAACCTTATGTTTCATTTTAACATTCTTCTTAGCAATTTGATTATGATGTTCCATGTTGTGGGTTTTTTTTTTTGTGCTATCCTGTTTGGGGTATGTTCTTACATTCGAGGGTTCATAGTTTTGATCAAATTTGGAAAAATTTTAGCCACTTTTTCTTAATTACTTTTTCTGCCTCCCTCTCTCTTGACTGTACTTTCTGTTATTTATGTGTATAGAAGAGTTGTTTCTGCATTTAAATTGTAATTGTAAACTGTTTTATCCTTTTGAAAAAATGATCATTTTGAACCAGAAAGCTATTAACAAATAGATCCATTTACTCTTGCCACCTTGGATTCTTAGGTGTTTTTCCTTTCTCTGAAGTTTCCATAATCATTCAGGGAATTTAAATGCTTTGAAAAATGACCACCATCAATATTACCCAAGGAAATATTATAATATTTCTAAGGAAATTCATTTTGGCTCAGATTTTCAAACCTGCAAGATGAAAATCATCAAATTTGTATTGTTAACATCTAAATCCCACTTGAATCCCACCCTCTTGTTAGTACTGCCTACCCTTCATCTACCTCAGTAAGCCAGATAATGAAAGAAAAATACAAATTATAGAACCATCTGTTGGTGGTTTTCTGCTTTTGGATTATATATTTGCCAGTGAGGTAATTGCTTCTCTCCTTCCGTTTTTGTTTTAGTGCTTCCCTCACCTTCTGTTCTCCAGAAAGAATATGGCATTCCTATCACTAGGGGGGAAATACTCCTTTTTATTTACAAAGCATGAACTTCGTTTGACTGTCAATGTTGATTTTGGGTCTTAAAAGACATTTTGAATCATTGAAGAGAGCTATTGGAACAAACAAAACTATGTATTTTTTATTTGAAATTCCTAAATGGTATGGGAGAATAAGCAAGGTCTCCTCTTTGGCAGTATTTCATGCACACAAGACAAGATATCTGAGATCCTGTTGTTTGAGCCCCATGTAGTAAGTGATTCTGTCATTTGTTTGTTTTTCCCACAGGGAGAAGAAAATTGAAGGACTGAATTTTATTAGATGCTTAGCTGCTTTTCATTCTGAAGTATTGAACACAAAGTTGCATGAAACAAGTTTTGCAGTAGTTCAAGAGGTAAACTTAGTTTTCAGCCCAGTTAAGGGTTGTTTGGACGACAAAGAATAAATATGCCACATTTATTTGACTTTAAAAAATATTTCTGTACTAAGTGATATAAACAATAAACAGCTTGTATGTAGTTAAAAGTAGCTTATGTTTGGGTGGCTCAGCATTACAGCATATGACTCTTGATCTTGGGTTTGTGAGTTTCAGCCTGTAAAATCTGAACGGTAGATTTTACTTTAAAAAAAAAAAGTAGC
Source organism: Lynx canadensis (assembly GCF_007474595.2). Taxonomy (NCBI): domain Eukaryota; kingdom Metazoa; phylum Chordata; class Mammalia; order Carnivora; family Felidae; genus Lynx; species Lynx canadensis. The sequence continues at coordinate 93,349,529 of NC_044308.2, forward strand.
TTATACCTTACTTCACAACTTTTTTTTTTTAATTTTTTTTTTTTACTTCACAACTTTAAAAAAAAATTGTTACATGTTAATTTTTTAGGGCGTAAGATAATATGTATTAAAACAGGTTACTGTATGGGGCGCATGGGTGGCGCAGTCGGTTAAGCGTCCGACTTCAGCCAGGTCACGATCTCGCGGTCCGTGAGTTCGAGCCCCGCGTCGGGCTCCGGGCTGATGGCTCAGAGCCTGGAGCCTGTTTCCGATTCTGTGTCTCCCTCTCTCTCTGCCCCTCCCCCGTTCATGCTCTGTCTCTCTCTGTCCCCCCCCCAAAAAAAAAATAAAAACGTTGGAAAAAAAAATTTTAAAACAGGTTACTGTAATAGTAAATGTGGTTTCAAAGTTATTATTACTGATTTTCTTTCAGAATATCAGCAAAATATACATTTTGGAAATTTTTTTTAGGTGAAAAATTTACGCTCTGGAGTTTCTCGTGCTGCTGTGGTCTGTTTAAGTGATCTTTTCACTTACCTGAAAAAGAGCATGGATCAAGAACTAGATGCTACAGTAAAAGTTTTGTTGCACAAGGCTGGAGAATCAAATACATTTATAAGAGAAGATGTTGACAAAGCCCTGAGAGCTATGGTCAGCAATGTAACTCCTGCACGTGCAGTTGTTGCTCTTATCAGTGGAGGACAAAGGTAATGTTCAAAATAATCAATGTGTCCTTAAACTAAAAAGTCAATTGTTTGTAGTCTGGGATATAGGGAAAAAAAGCAAACATCAGTATTATTTCAGTCAAAAAATAAGTAATTCCCATATGATAAACATCAGATTAGGTGGAGAGCATATAAAGAATAATAATATTGGTATTATAGTAATTTTACTTACATTCATAGATACGGAACTAAATAAATGTCAGTGACTATGTGTTTTGTTTTTAACTTCTTTTTTTTTATTTGTTTTTTTTGTTGTTGTTGTTGTTGTTTTTAACTTCTTAGGTGGAGGGTAACTAATGTAATTTGTCATTTTAGCGTCCAAGGATGGTTGTTGAGGGTTAGAAGAGGTTTAATCATTTTTTTTTTCCAACGTTTATTTATTTTTGGGACAGAGAGAGACAGAGCATGAACAGGGGAGGGGCAGAGAGAGAGGGAGACACAGAATCGGAAACAGGCTCCAGGCTCTGAGCCATCAGCCCAGAGCCTGACGCGGGGCTCGAACTCACGGTCCGCGAGATCGTGACCTGGCTGAAGTCGGACATTTAACCTACTGCGCCACCCAGGCGCCCCTAATCATTTAACTTTAAAGTACATCTTTGGTAAATAGTTTATACATCCGATTTGTTTGGCCATGTTTTCCTGTAGCCATTTACACATTGCGGTAAGAAGATGTACAGCCCAGCACTTATCAGATGTAGTGGAATTTATGGAACCAGAGCGTATTTTATCTGGAACAAAGGATATGGCTGACCGCATATTACCAGCTGCTGCCAAGTTTGCTCAGGACAGTTCACAAGAAACCAGGTGAATAGCTGCTAATAATATTTGCTGAATCTGTTAGGAAAATGGCTTGAAAGTAGGCAGCAAAGGTTAAAAAAGAATAAACATTTTTCCTAAATTGACAAGTGGGGTCCATAGGGATTGGTGCTGGGGGATGGACTTATTTAACCAATTTGCAAATGATCTTGAGGGAGTGCACAGTGAATTCTCCAAATTTGCGGATGACATTACCTACTTCTGGGTAGTGAGATGCCATGTCACAGGGATGAACTGCATGAAAACAGCACAAGACTGAGTGGGCAGAAAAGTGGCAGAAGAACTTTATTTTGGGCAAGTGTAAGGTAATGCCTTTAGGGGAAGTGATATATTTTCCAAGCTGTTAGGTGAAATCATGGAAGTAGGTGCACATGAAAAATACAGGAAGCAAAATGGGTAACATATTATCTCCTGAAACATGATATAGCTGCACTTAGAAAATCCCATAAATTTCTGAACACTGTATTTGAAGAACAATTTTACAAAGGTTAAGAACAGTCAAGAGAGAAATGACGAAATAATTAAGATGTGGATGGTACATTATCCGTGTTGGTAACTTTTTTTTTTTAAGTAAACTCTTTGCCCAAAGTGGGTCTTAAGGCCATGACCCCAGCATCAAGAGTCATATGGTCTACTGACTGAGCCAGCCAGGTGCCCCTATATGTATTGGTGGCAGAAATTTTAGATGTAGTCAGGAGCCTAGGTTCAATTCCTAGCCCCAGTTACTGTTTGCCCTAAAGCAAATTACTTACTGTCTGTTAGGCTAGGTTTTCTTGTATGTAAAATTAGGAAGGTGGGACTAGGTGGTTAATAATGTCCCATACAAAAGTCTAAAAATTTATGGCAGTTACATATGAAGATAGATTAAAAGTGGGGAGGGGGGGTCCTGAGTTCATAGAGACTAAAGTAAAGAAGGGTATTAAAGAATTAACCTTTTTAAGACAAAGGTATCCTTGACTTTAGGTAACTGGAGTTAATCTTATGGAAATCATTATACCAGAAGCTAATATAGAAAGTCAATGTATTCATTTTCTATTTCTGTGTAACAAAGTGCCACAAACATAGTGGTTTAAGGCAACACAGACTTTTTTAGCTTACTGTTCTTTAGGTTAGAAGTCTTGCATGGCTCAACTGCTTTCTCTGCTTAGGGTCTCCCAAGACTGAAATCAAAGTAACTATAAGGCTGAGATCTTATGTAGAGGCTCTGTAGAAGAATCTGCTTCCAAACTCCTTTTGGTGGTTAGCCAAATTTAGTTCCTTATAGTTTTAGGACTGAGGTCTCTATTTCTTTGCTGTTGTCAACCAGGGTCCTCTTTCAGCTCCTTAGGGCCACCCAAATTCCTTTTTATGCAGCCCCCTCCATCTTCAAGCCAAAAACAGTATGTTGAGTCCCCCTGTTGCTTAGAAGCTGTCTTACTTCCTCTTCTCTTACCAGCCATAGAAAGCTTTCTGCTTTTAAGGGCCTGTCTGATTAGATTAGGCCCACCCAGAAAATCTCCATATCTTAGAGTTAACTATACCATACAATATAACATAATCCTGGAAGTTATATCTCATATTTACAAATTGTAGGGATTAGAGCAGGACGTCTTTGAGGAGCCATTTTAGTAGTTGTGTATACCAAAGTAAAGTTCAAAGCAATTTAGGAGGGTTCAGATCATAATAGACTAGTTAGGAACAAGAAAAAGATTCATAATGGTTGTTTTGTGTACATCTTTTTTTTTTTTTTTTAATTTTTTTTTCAACTTTTTTTTTTTTTTTTTTTTTTGGGCAGAGAGAGACAGAGCATGAATGGGGGATGGGCAGAGAGAGAGGGAGACACAGAATCGGAAACAGGCTCCAGGCTCCGAGCCATCAGCCCAGAGCCTGACGCGGGGCTCGAACTCACAGACCGCGAGATCGTGACCTGGCTGAAGTCGGACGCCTAACCGACTGCGCCACCCAGGCGCCCCTGTGTACATCTTTAAAAAAAAATTTTTTTTTAAGGTTTATTTTTGAGAGAGAGAGAAAGACAGATGGAGCACAAGCAGGGGAGGGCAGAGAGAGGGGGAGACACAGAATCCGAAAGTAGGCTCCACGGTCTGAGCTGTCAGCACAGAGCCTGACGTGGGGCTCATACTGACCAGCTGTGAGATCATGACTTGGGTCGAAGTCGGATGCTTAACCGACTGAGCCACCCCAGCGCCCCTGTTTTGTGTACATCTTAACCTTTCCTTAAATGACATGGTAATTGTTTTAATCCATTTCATCATTTCTTGATTTCTTATTTGACGTTTTAAAGTTATAAAATAGTTACACCTTTACAGTTTTAATATTTCTCACATTTAGTGTCCCCATTGCTTGTTTACTTGATTGTTTTAGCCATTCTCCTATCATTAAGGGCTTGTGATGGACCTACAGTTTTTAATATTCTTGGCTAAAAGTTATAATCATCCTTGAAACTATAACTGATTAGGAACTACTTATCAGGGTGTAGACTTTATTCTGGTTCTGAGGAGAGAACGGTAGTTTTTATTTTCTGATACTACCTCTCTATAATTTCATTATAGTTGGAGTCTAGTTGATACAGATATTTCTGAAATCATTCTGTACCCTCTCCCTATCCCCCAAGCCTTGCCTCCTCTGCTTCTTCTAGTTCCTTATATTCCAATTTGTAGGGAAAAAAATAACTGTAATTAGCTTTAGGGCCACGCCTCCTTGAAGGATAGTAATATGGTATAATTAAAAGGTACTGTAAGACCCCTCTATTCAAAAATATCTCCAGTATACACTTCTATATCTGCAGTTCTTCCATTAGAATGATATCTGGGCTTAAGGCTTTATCCTGAGAGAATTTTTTTTTTAATGAATAATTTTGAAATTTATATATCGTAAAAAATTTAGTTTGGAGAGCATTACACATTCATTAATATATCATCAATGATTTATCAACTAACTTTGGGTGTGTTTTAGGTAGCAGAGAATAGGTTTTGAAGAATTGGAACCCAGGTAAGTTTTGGCATGAAAAAAAAAGGTTCTGTATTTCCTACAGAACCTAGGGAAGGTTGACTTAGGTCAGAACATCTGACCAGCAGGGGAGCAGCAAAAGCTCACTGGGCAAGGAGCCCAGGATAAAGACAAACTTCTCCTAACTCACAGTTCTGCCAAATGCTGGCCTTGATATGGGCCCTAGGGTGTCTGAAAAATAGAATTCAAGCTTTTGGCTCTCCATCTGACATATAACTGAAAGAATTGAAGCTATAGTGTTTTTTAAAGGTGAGGGGCAGGAAAATGCTTTATTCCAGCTCAATTGATATAACTACATTTCAGTGGTTTATTTAAAATAGGGATGACAGTTTTGATGTTGGTAGATTTTTTTTCTGTTGAAAAAAATTGCATCTAAGGACAGAAACTGAGTTTGTTTAAGGTATATAACATTATTTACATATTTCTCAAATATCCATAGGTACTATGGTCGAAAAATGCTTTTCCTTTTGATGTGTCATCCAAACTTTGATAAAATGCTTGAAAAATATGTCCCATCTAAAGACTTGCCATATATTAAGGAATCTGTTAAAAGCTTACGGCAAAAGGTATGTGGAAAAAGTTTATTTTATAAACAGCTTTAAAAGCAAAGTACCAGAAAAAAATAATAATAAAAAATAAATAAAAGCAAAGTACCAGGAAGCTAAAGGATACAAGTAATTACTTCAATTATTTCTCTGTTAACCATTCAGACTGTATCTATAGTAGCATTTCAACAACTGCAGTTGAAAAACTTGGAGTAGACATTCATAGTGTTGGTAAGTGTTTATTGAACAGAAGCTCGATACTTGATAGAACATAGTGTGGTTTACTGGAGTGACAAGACTTGGGTTTGAATCACAACTCTGAGAATTAGCGAACTATTATGTTAGGTACATCACTTCATTTCTTTAACCTGAAGTTTTATTTTTATAAGGTAAGAATAGTGATGTTCTTCATGCTTGATTCCTACTTTTTTACCTTGCATATTTCACTATTAGAATTCCTATCACACTGCAGAACATTAATTGGGAGCTGCTTGAGGGGAAGCCCCATGTCTTATTTATCCTGGTAGATAATGGGGATTCGGACATGTCTGAAATGAGTGACTGAGGGAATATCACGTAAATTAAAATATGAAAAGTGTCTTATAAAAAAGTAATCCACTTACATATTATTTTTTACAAAAATATGTTAAATAATCTAGAATTATTCTGTGGTAATTTATGTTATTCTTTACTGATAGTATTCGGCAAAGGATTCATTTACGTAAGGATAGTATTTCAAAGATGTATGATAATATACATTTTAGAGCATTTTCTTCTGCTCATTTAGCTTAATTCATACAGAAATAACTAAAGTAACCATGCAAAAAATTATCTTACCAGCGTGAGGCAGATTATATTTGTGAGTCATTTCAAGTACAAGTATTTTTAAATAATTCTTATGTAAGTGTTTATTCTCACACTGGAATTCATTATTCTCACACATAGGAATTCATTATTTATGTAATGTGTTCATATTTTCTCTACAGATTTTAAGGTTTAAGAAGAATACTTATAAAACATAGCATATTAATTTTAAAAATGTTAAACAGTTTTACCCTGCCAGTGTCATTTCCTATTAATTTGGTTAATTTACTACTAATTAGAAGGTATTTTATGTATTGATACCTTTTGAAGCAGAAGCATAGCAGATTATTAAAATGCTTTCAATTACAAAGATCAATAATGGGTTCTCTGAAAATTGCATTGTATAAATTATTTCACTTTACTAGTTTTGAAATTTTTAGGGGCGTCTGGGTGGCTCAGTTGGTTAAGTGTCCAACTTCAGCTCAGGTCTTGATCTCCCGGTTCGTGGGTTCAAGCCCCGTGTCAGGCTCTGTGCTGACAACTCAGAACCTGGAGCCTCCTTCGGATTCTATACCTCGCTGTCCCTCTGCCCCTTCCTACTCACACTGTTTCTCTCTCTCAAAAATAAATAAACATTTTTTAAAATTTTTAAAAAAGACTTTTATTACACTGCCTTTCTTTATATTACTTAAAGGGTTTGGGAGAGATACCACTAGATACTCCTTCAACAAAAGGAAGACGATCTCATACTGGTACTGTTGGAAATACACGGTCATCCTTTGTTTCTAGAGATGCTTTCAATTCAGCTGAAAGGTAGGCTCATTTGATAGTTCACATCATTGGAGAAATTACGCCCTAGTGATAGTAGTCTCATTTGGATATTTTTATGAACTATTCCAGGGATATTTGTCAAAACTGAATGGAGTTTTAAAAGTTGAAAGTAAGAACTTAGAAAGTGTGAGGTAATTAGATTTAATAAGGGAATTGCATATTCACAGCAGCTTTCTTTTATATGCACTAAACAGTATTAAAGCATTAATGTGGTTTAATAAAGTGCTGTTGAACTTGTCAATATTAGGCCTGTGTTGGACAACTCTAATTGATTTTTGTATTAATTTATAGTCTTTACTTTTTCCCCTTGATTATGAAAATAATACATAATTATGATTAAAGAAAAAAAAACTTTAGAAAATCCAGACATTATCAGAACAATTTAACCAATCACCACCAGGCAGAAGAATCCTCTTAAAATTTTTCTGAATATAATTACATATGCTATTGTGGAACCTGTTTACATTATGTAACATGTAATAGATTGATTATATAACTTAAAATTTTTTTTCTTTTGAAAGTATGATCTCTGGCATATTTTAAAATATATTTTAAACATTATTTTTAAAACTACATGGTAGATATATAAGTATCTTTCATATTTTCTAGATTTGTATATTTTTGAAATATTTCATAAACTAAAATACACATTTTGTTAAAAAATTAAAATCCATGTGAAAATACATGCTTTTGGGACCTTGCTATTCTAAGTACCGTCCATAAAACAGCCCCATTGGCATCCCCTAAGAACTTACTAGAAATTTGAATCTTAAAAAAAAGAAAAAAAAGAAATCCAAATTTTGTAATCTTCCCAAGCCTATGGAATCAGAATCTGCTGTTTTTTTCACATTAAGGTATAATCACAGGGGTACCTGGGTGGCTCAGTCGGTTAAGCATCTGACTTGACTTCAGTTCAGGTCATGATCTCCAGGTTCATGAGTTTGAACCCTGTGTCGGGCTCTGCGCTCACAGTCCGGAGCCTGCTTGGGATTCTTTGTCTTCTCGCTCTCTGCCCTTACCCAACTTGTGTGTATGCGAGTGCTCTCTCTCTTTCACTCTCTCTCTCTCAAAAATAAATAAAACTTTAAAAAAGTGTCATTGAATATTTAAAAAAAAAAAGATACAATCACATAAAATCCTGGGTCAGACATTTTGGTCAAAAACTTTTTTTGCAACCAACAAAAAGTAGCTTTTTAAATATTAATTGAGAATATACTGTGTACCAAGCCCTTTCTGGTCAGTTACTTATTTTGTAGATGTCTCTTAATTGGGTATTATCTGATCATTTTTCACAGTTAGATTTGAGGTTATGCATTTTTTGACAAAAAATACCTCAAAAGTCAAGTTGTACCCTTCTCAGTGCATCATTTCATGAGGTGCATGATGTTGCTGTGCCTTCTTACTGACTGTGTTAACCTTGATCCTCTGATAAGGTGGTTTCGTCACTGCAAAATTACTATTTTCCCCCTTATAAATAATAGATATTTTGGAATACTTTGAGACTATATAAATCTCCTGTTTCTCATCATACTGTAGTTTACAAATCTTAGCAACCATTGGTGGATCTTGCCTACAGCAATTATTGTGGGATTTATTAATTTATTTATTTATGTCTAATGGTGATCTTTTATTTACCTTATTCTTCTACATTTATTAGTTGAATTTTTGCATGAAGAAAACTGCTACTTTCCTCCATGTATTCACTTACTCAAATATTTATATTATTGTAGATGGATGGATTTTTATTTTATTTTATGGGTTATAATCTATCTATATCTATAAAAACTACTCATTACTCACTTTTTCAAATTGTTCAACTTTAAGATCTCCCTCAGGTTGGCTGTGTGCTTTGTCAACATGGCACATTTTACATTTCTTTATTTTTTGCCATCACAAGATTGCCCAGGATCAACTTGTATTATTTCCTCTTCTCTAATCTGTATGTTTCTAATTTCTTTTCCTTTCCTGTCTGAATTGCAATGACTAGAATATTGAATATGATGTTGCATACAAATATTAAGAACAAACATCTTACCTTATTCCTAATCTTAGGCACAAAACATTTGGTATTTTCCCACTAAGTATGATGTTAGCTATAGATTCATAAAAGTCCTTTATCAGGTTAAAGGTCCTTCCTCTTTCTAGTTTGAGTTTTTATCGTGAATGGTTATTGAATTTTGTCAAGTGATTTCTCAATGTCTATTAGGATAATCATGTATTTTTCCTTTATTCTATTAATATGAATGGTTTACAGTCATTGATTTCCAAATGTTGAAAAAAGATAGCTTGTATTGCTTGGATTCGTAGCACTTGATCATGAAGTGTTATATTTTTAATATATCACTGGTGTTGGTTTGCTAAAATTAGGTGGGTATTTTTTGTCTATAGTCCTGGGATCTGTAGTTTTCTTGTCTTAGGATGTCTTTGGTTTTGTTATGGGAGTAATGCTGGATAATACCTTGTGGTTTCTTCTTTAATACATGGGCTATTTAGAAATGTGTTTCTTACCAGCTGTATAAGATGGTTCCAGTTTTAACACCTCGTCATCAATATGTGTTATTCTCCAAGTGGGTATAAACTGGTATCTCATATGACAAAGACTTTTTCTTTAGCTATACTTTACACAGGATTTTTATCCATGAATCCTCTAAGTCTGCTTGTTGGCTATAAATTCCAGCTGTCTTTACTGCATTCAGAATTGAACACCTTCTGACTATCTCCTCTATTGCAGTAGTCATGACCCCTATTCCAAAGTCTTAAATAAAGTCTTCTTTATAACTTTACAATGTCAGAATAATTATTCTTTACCACGTTATAGTTTTGACTTGTGTTTCTTAGTATGTCTTTTTAAAGTATGTTTTTTGTAAAAATATATATGTTATATTTAATATATATATATATCTGATTAAATCTTGCTTTTTTATCTAATAATCTCTCCCCTTTAATTAGAGTATTTGACCATTTCTATTTGGTATAATTATTCATATGGTTGGGTTTAAGCCTATCATGGTGATATTTTTTTTTACATTATTTTTCAATCTATCCTGGTTTTGTTTCTTTTTTCCACTTTTCCTGCCCTTTTTTTCATCCAAATTTTTACTTAAATTCTAGTTATCATACAGTGTAATATTAGTTTCGTGTGTAGAATTTAGTGATTCATCACTCACATACAACACCCCAATACTCATCACAACAAGTGCTGTCCTTAATACCCATCACCCATTTAACCCATTCCCCCACCCAAATCCCCTCCAGTAACCATCAGATTGTTCTCTATAGTTAAGAGACTGTTTCCTGGTTGGCCTCTTTTTTTTCTCTTCCTCTGTGTTCTTTTGTTTCTCAAATTCCACATATGAGTGAAATCATATGGTATTTGTCTTTCAATGACGGACTCATTTTGCTTAGCATAATACACTGGCTCCATCCACATCATTGCAAATGGCAAGATTTTATTCTCCTGATGGCTGAGTAACATTCCATTGTGTGTGTGTGTGTGTGTGTGTGTGTGTGTGTATGTATGTATAATATATATATATTATATACACATGTATATTATATACATATAACTATATACATGTATATATTATACACACACATGCATACACAAACACATACATACATCCACACTACCTCTTCTTTATCCATTCATCAGTAGATAGACATTTGGGCTCTTTCCATAATTTGGCTATCATTGATAGTGCTGCTATAAACATTGGTGTGCATGTGCCCCTTTGAATCAGTATTTTTGTATCCTTTGGGTAAATACCAGTAGTACAATTGCTGGATTGTAGGATAGTTCTATTTTTAATTTTTTGAGGAACTTCCATACTGTTTTCCAGAGTGGCTGCACCAGTTTGCATTCCCACCAGCAGTGTAAGAGGGTTCCCTTTTTTCTGCAGCCTTGCCAACACTTGTTCTTTCCTGTGTTCATTTTAGCCACTCTGACAGGTGTGAAGTGATATCTCATTGTAGTGTTGATTTGTATTTCTCTGATGACCAGTGATGTTGAGCATCTTTTCATGTGTCTGTGTGTCATATGACGTATCAGATATGTCATTTGCAAATATCTTCTCCTATTCCATAGGTTGCCTTTTAATTTTGTTGATTGTTTCCTTTACTATGCAGAAGGTTTTTATTTTGATGAATTCCCAATAGTTTATTTTTGTTTTTGTTTCCCTTGCCTCAGGAGATCTATCTAGTAAGAAGTTGCTGCAGCCAATGTCAAAGAGGTTATTGCCTGTATTCTCCCCCAGGATTTTAATGGTTTCCTGTCTCACATTTAGGTCTTTCATCCATTTTGAATTATTTTTGTGTATATGGTGTAAGAAAGTGGTCCAATTTCATTCTTGTGCATGTTGCTGTACAGTTTTCTCAACACCATTTGTTGAAGAGACTGGTTTTTTTTCCATTGGATATTCTTTCCTGCTTTGTTGAAGATTAATCAACTATATAGTTGTGAGTTTATTTCTGGATTTTCTATGTGTTCCATTGATTTATGTGTCTATTTTTGTGCCAGTCCCATACTGTCTTAATCATTACAGCTTTGTAATATAACTTGAAGTCCAGAATTATGATGCCCCCAGCTTTGCTTTTCTTTTTCAAGGTTGCTTTGGCTATTCAGAGTCTTTTGTGGTTCCACACAAATGTTAAGATTGTTTCTTCTCGCTTTGTGAAAGATGCTGTTGGTATTTTGATTGAGATTGCATTAAATGTGTAGATTGCTTTGGTTAGTATAAACATTTTAACAATATTTGTTCTTTCAATCCATTAGTGTGGAATGCTTTTCTTTATGCCGTCTTCAATTTTTTTTTTTTTTTTGAGAGAGAAAATGAGAGAGAGAGAGTGCAAACCAGGGAGAGGGGCTGAGGAAGGGAGGGAGAGAGGGAGAGAGGGAGAGAGGGAGAGAGGGAGAGAGAGAGAGAGAGAGAGAAAGAGAGAAAGAGAGAGATTCTTTTTTTTTTTTTTTTTTTTCAACGTTTATTTATTTTTGGGACAGAGAGAGACAGAGCATGAACGGGGGAGGGGCAGAGAGAGAGGGAGACACAGAATCGGAAACAGGCTCCAGGCTCTGAGCCATCAGCCCAGAGCCCGACGCGGGGCTCGAACTCACGGACCGCGAGATCGTGACCTGGCTGAAGTCGGACGCTTAACCGACTGCGCCACCCAGGCGCCCCTGAGAGAGAGATTCTTAAGCAGGCTCCATCCATGCTCAGCACGGAGCCCGACTTGGGGCTCAATCCCACCTTGAGATCATGACGTGACCTGAAATCAAGAGTCAGGCACTCAACTGACTGAGCCACCTAGGCATCCTTTCTATTTCTTTCATCAGTGTTTTTATAGTTTTCAGAGTATAGATCTTTTACCTCTTTGGTTAAGTTTATTCCTAGGTATCTTATCATTTTTGGTGCAGTTGTAAATGGGATGGATTCTTTAATTTCTCTTTCTGCTGCTTCCTTATTGGTGTAAAAGAATGCAACAGATTTTTATACATTGTTTTTGTACTTTATGACTTTACTGAATTCATGTTTCAGTTCTAGTAATATTTTGGTGGAGTCTTTTGGGTTTTCTACATAGAGTATCATGTCATTTGCAAATAGTGAAAGTTCAACTTCTTTCTTGCGAATTCAGATGCCTTTTATTTCTTTGTGTTGTCCGATTGCTATGGCTAGGGCTTCCAGGACTATGTTAAATAACAGTGGTGAGAGTGGACATCCTTGTCTTGTTTCTGACTGTAGAGGAAAAGCTCTCAGTTTTTCCCCATTGAGGATGATTTTAGCTGTGGTTTTTTTTTTGTGTGTGTGTGTATGGCCTTTATTATGTTGAGGTATATTCCCTCTATCCCCACTTTCTTGAGGATTTTTATCATGAATAGATAATGTACTTTGTCAAATGCCTTTGCTGCATCTATTGAAAAGATCATATAGTTCTTATCCTTTCTTTTAAAAATGTGGTGTATCATGTTGATTGATTTGCGAATATTGAACCACCCTTGGAGCCCAGGAATAAATCCCAGTTAATCATCGTGAATGATTCTTTTAATGTACTGTTTGATGGGTTTGTTGGTATTTTGTTGAGAATTTTTGCATCCATGTTCATCAGGGATATTGGCCTGTAGTTCTCATTTTTAGTGAAGTTGTTTCTCTGGTTTTGGAATCAGGGTAATGCTGGCCTGATAGAATGAATCTGGAAGTTTTCCTTCCTTTTCTATTTTTTGGAATAGTTTGAGAAGAATAGGTATTAACTCTTCTTTAAATGTTTGGTAGAATTCACCTGTGATGCCATTTGTCCCTGGGCTTTTGTATCTTTGGAGATTTTTTATTATTGATTCAGTTTCTTTGCTGGATATCGATCTGTTCAAATTTTCTGTTTCTTCCTGTTTCAGTTTTGATAATTTATATGTTTCTAGGAATTTATCCATTTCTTCCAAGTTGTCCATATAATTTTTGGCATATAATTTTTCATAACATTCTCATAATTATTTCTATTTCTGTGTAGTTAGTTTTTATTTTCCCCCTCTCATTTGTGGTTTTAATTATTTGGGTTCATTCTCTTTTCTTTTTTAGAAGTCTGGCTAAGGGGTTATCAATTTTATTCTTTCAAAGATCCAGCTCTTACTTTTATTGATCTGTTCCACTATTTTGGTTTTTTGTTGTTGTTGTTTGTTTCTATATCGTTTATTTCTGCTCTAATCTTTATTATTTCCCTTCTTTTGCTGGCTTTAGGTTTTGTTGTTGTTTTTTCTAGCTGCTTTAGGTGTAAGGTTAGGTTGTTTCATTTGAGATTTTTCTTGCTTCTTGAGATAGACCCGTATTGCTGTATACTTCCTTTTTCCTTTTTCTCCACATCCTCACCAACACTTGTTATTGCTTGTCTTTTTAATAATAGCCATTCTTACAAGCATGAGACAATATCTCCTGATGGTTTGATTTGTATTTCCCTGATGATTAATGATGTTGAACACCTTTTTCATGGACTTGTTGGCCATTTGTATGGCTTCTTTGGAAACAATGTCTATTCAGTTCCTCTGCCCATATTTGTTTTGTTTGTTTGTTTGTTTGTTTGTTTGTAGGTGTTTGTTTTCTAGGTTTTTGGTTTTGTTTTTTGTTGTTTTTTTGCTATTAAGTTGTGTGAGGTCTTTATATTTTTTGGATATTAACCTCTTTCTCTTCAGATATATGATATGCAAATGTTTTCTCCCATTTTGTAAGCTGTCTTCATTTTTTGTTGATGGTTTCTTCTGTGCAGAAGCTTTAACTTTGATATGGTCCTACATGCTTACATTTGCTTTTGTTGTCAAATCCAAAAAATTACTGCTGAGACCAGTGCCAATGAGCTTACCATGTATGTTTTCTTCTATGAGTTTTGTGGTCTTATATTTAAGTCTTTAATCCATTTTGAGTTGATTTTTGTGTATGGAGTAAGATAGAGGTCCGGTTTCACTCTTTTTGCATATGGCTGGCTGTTTGGTTTTCCTGGCAGTATTTATTAAGGAGATTATTCTTGCCCCGTTGTATGTTCTTAGCTCCTTTATCATAAATTAATTGGTGGATTAATTAACCTCTGGGTTTATTTCTGGTCTCTTTATTCTTTTCCATTTATACATGTGTTTGTTTCTATGCTAATACCCTGCTGTTTTTTTTTTTAATATATGAAATTTATTGTCAAATTGGTTTCCATACAATTACCCTGCTGTTTTGAATGAGAAAGTATGATGCCTTCGGCCTTGTTCTTCTTAGAATTGCTTTGGCTATTCTAGTTTTTTTGTGGTTCTATAAAAATTTCAAGATTGTTCTATTTCTGTGAAAAATGCTGTTGGGATTTCTATGGGGATTGCATTCAGTCTGTAGATTGCTTTGGGTAGTAAGGACATTTTAACAATATTAATTCAGTACACGAGCATGAAATATCTTCCACTTATTTATATCTTCTTCAGTTTCTTTTATCAAGGGTTTATAGAGTAGAAATCTTTTACCTTGGCTAAATTCATTACTAGGTATTTTATTATTTTTGATGCATTTGTAAATGAAATTGTTTTTTAATTTCTTGTTCTGATAGTTTTTTGTTAGTGTGTAGAAATGCCACTGATTTTTATATATTGATTTTATATCCTGAAACTTTACTGAATTTGTTCATTAGTTTCTGAGTTTTTTTGGTGGATTATTTAGGATTTTCTATATAAAGTTGACCCTTAGACAATGCAGGGGTTAGGGGCATTGACCCTCATGCAGCTGAAAATCTACAAACAGCATTTGACTCCCTAAAAAGTTAACTACCTACTGTTGACCAGAAGCCTTACTTGATAAACATAATATAAGCAGTTGATTAACACATATTTTGTATATTGTATGTTTTAAATGCTGTATCCTTATAGTAAAGTAAACTAGAGAAATTAAATGTTAAAAAAATCATAAGGAAGAGAAAATACATTTACAGTACTGTACTATGAAAACTCCACATGTAGGGGTGCCTGGGTGGCTCAGTCCATTGAGCATCTAGCTTCAGCTCAGGTCATGATCTCACAGTTTGAGTTTGAGCCCTGCCTTGGGCTCTGCACTGACAGTGCAGAGTATGTTTGGGATTCTTTACCTCTCTCCCTCTCTCTCTGCCTCTCCTTCCCTCATACTTTCTCTCAAAATAAATAAATAAACTTAAAAAAATATCCACATGTGGGGTACCTGGTGGCTCAGTTGGATAAGCATCCAAATTTGGCTCAGGTCATGATCTCGCAGTTCATGAGTTTGAGCCCTGTGTCGGGCTCTGTGCTGACAGCTCAGAGCCTGGAGCCTGCTTCATATTCTGTGTCTCCCTGTCTCTCTGGTCCTCCCCCGCTTGTGCTCTCTCTGTCTCTCAAAAATAAATAAACATTAAAAAAAAATTTTTTTTGGGGCGCCTGGGTGGCGCAGTCGGTTAAGCGTCCGACTTCAGCCAGGTCACGATCTCGCGGTCCGTGAGTTCGAGCCCCGCGTCGGGCTCTGGGCTGATGGCTCAGAGCCTGGAGCCTGTTTCCGATTCTGTGTCTCCCTCTCTCTCTGCCCCTCCCCCGTTCATGCTCTGTCTCTCTCTGTCCCAAAAATAAATAAACGTTGAAAAAAAAAATGTTTTAAAAAAAAAATTTTTTTTTAATCCACATGTAAGTGGACCTGCAGAGTGCAAACCCATGTTGTTTAAGGGCCAACTGTATATCATCTGTGAATAGAGGCAGTTTTACCTCTTTCTTTCTTACTTGGAGACTTTTATTTCTTTTTCTTCATAATTGCTCTGGCTAAGACATCCAGTACTGCATTGAATAAGAGTGGCGAAAGAAGGTATCCTTATCTTGTTCTTGTTCTCAGAGGAAAACCTTTCAGCTTTTCATCATTGAGTATGATCTTAGCTTTGGGCTCATCATATGTGTCTTATTATGTTCAGGTATCTTCCATCTAAATCCAGTTTGTTGAATGGCTCTTGAATTTTGTCAGATGCTTTTTCTTTATCTATTGAGAGGATGATACAATTTTTATTCTCAATTTTGTTAATATGGTGTATCACATTAATTGACCTGGAGATGTTGAGCCATTTTTGCATCCCTGGAATAAATGCCACTTGGTCATTGTGTATGATCCTTTTAATGTATTGCTGCTTCAGTTGCTAGTATTTCGTTGTTGAAGTTCTTTGCATCTGTGTTCTATGATGATTTTAATGCATTCTCTTTTTTTATAAATTGTATTGATGTTAATATATACCTAGTGAGTTTCTCCATTTCACTCTTACTGTATCTTTCCCCCTAAGGTATATTCAGTGCTATTCTACTATCAAATCCATTTTGTTTTGAACAGTAAAAAAGTCATCTTTAAACACAAGTATCAGTAATTAGATGACTTCTTGTGGTGTTCTTTTGTTTTACTCTTCATTTTTTCACCTTTTATGTATCATATACTTCTTAGTTTAAATATAAATTTAATCCTCAGTTTTTTCTCATTGTATAGAATTAACCATTTTACAAATTAATCTCAGATTGATTTATTTAAATAAATTAAAAATAATGGATGAATACATCTAAGATCTGCATTCTAGATCACCATCCTGTGTCTACTTTTAAGATGATTCTGAGTCATTCATTAACCAGTGCTCTTAAGATAACATTAGCATCATTTTTAATACTGGTAGTCAGAAATGGTAACTGGCAACTGTTACTATTGTCTGTAAGACTTATCAATTTGCATGACTTAATTTCTTTCAAAGGGATCATTTATCTGCCATATTGAGTCACCCCTTTATAGGAATAAAAAAAATTATGCTAGTAATAGTAATTGAAATAATAAATCCTGTCAAGATTCTAGTTCTCCCACACAAGTTCACATGGTTATTTTGAGTTAACATAGCAGGCCTGAGACTACTATTTTTGGAAAGTCCTACTTACAAGGTTAGCCCTTGGTTGGCATCTAGGAACTAGGATTTCAGGAGGATTGCCACTGTTCCTTAACTGATGAAGAGTAGTTTACTATACCAAAATTATTTGAGCAAACAATATGGTTTATGCTGAAGACCTGCTTTCCTTCTGGGAGCCTGGAATTTTAGTATATCCTAGGCAGAGGACCAACCATGACCAACTCTCAATAAACACCCTGAGCATTGAAGTCTCTAATAAGGTTCATTGGTAGACAGCATTTCACATGTGTTGTCACAGGTTGTTGCTGGAGTAATTAAATTTGTCCTATGTTACTTCACTGGGAATGGACCCCTGGAAGCTTATAGCTGTTTTTTTCCAGACTTTGACCCCTACGCTTTTTCCCTTTGTTTATTTTGTTTTGTATCCTTTTGCTGTAATAAATCATAGCTGTGAGTAAAACTACATGTTGAATCCTGTGAGTCCTCCTCGCAAATCACTAAAGTCGGGGGAGATCGCAGGGACCCCCTTTAGCCTTGTGGCTATCAGATCAGTTTGTGAAATTTTGAGAAATATATATGTAATAAGATATATTATGTTTATGTTTCTCATAGGATATTAAGAATGAAATTAAATTTACCTTTCTTTGACTTTAGAGAAGTAACTGAAATTCGTGACATCACCAGAAAATCAGTTCCCCGCAATTCCTTAGAAAGTGCTGAATACATTAAAGTCATAACAGGTTTATTAAATGCAAAAGACTTCCGTGATCGTATTAATGGGATTAAGCAGCTTTTATCAGATACTGAAAACAATCAAGAGCTTGTTGTTGGGAACATTGTGAAGGTAATGAACTGTAAAAATTAATTTTCATTTTCAATATATAGCTAATAGTTCATTAGTATAAAAAATTGCCCTCTTAGTACTTTATATGTATTGTTTTAAAATGTTAAGCTTAGAAGAATGAATTACTTTCTAGAACAATTCAAAGTAATTGGGAAAAAATAAGAAAATAAAATAATAATATAAGAAAACAGCTGCTTAATTTGTCTGAATTTTCCCACTAGATGGTAACTCTTTGAAAGCTCTGTATTCTCAGAGCTCTTGGAACCTGAAAGCTCTGTATTCTCAGAGCTCTCAGTGCATATATGTCAAGTGAATCAATAAATATTTTAAAAACCAGGGCATTTAGGTGCTCTGATATTACTTAAGAGTAGATATTAAAATTTTTATATGTAGATTAGAAATCTTATATATACTAATTTATATACCAATGTTAGACAACAAGCAATAGAAAAGAAGATAGTAATAAATGTTAGTGGTACCAGAGCATAGATGATTTATGCTTCTTCAGAGTTAATTCAGTTAATTCCATTAGTGATTTATTAATAAAATCCCATGTTAAATTTGTATTATGTGCATTGAACTTGGCCAGCATACCATTAACTACTCTTAATACCAGTAATGTTGTCTCTTAATTTTCAGAAGAAAGGTACCATATTATCATGCGATGGGCACCAGAAAGTTGCATTTTCTGATATCTGTTGAGTAAAAATAAATCTCTTGGGAAGACTGTTCTCACCATGAAAATTTTTATTTATATATTAACTTTCATATTTTTATGAGAGATGTGTATATGTATATCAGCCTCATAGAATAGCTCTTCACTCACCTAATGTGACTAAAGATTTTGCTTATCATTCACTTTTTATATCTTAAACTTATGAAAGTTAAGAATTCTAAAGAGCAAGGAATAATTGTTAAAGTAATCAGGTTAAAAGGTAGTAAAAATTTAACTCTGAAATTGCATATAAAATTCTCATAGGAAACCCAAACTGAAACTAAATCAAATCTCTATGGTTGTTACATATCTAATTCTGTTATGAATAGTGATAAAAATGAAAACTTTCCTTGAGTTCTTAGAGTTAGCTAAGCTAACCACACCTTCCAAAAAATAAGATTTTTATCACATTTACGGTAAATCAGTCATCTTCATACTAAGTCAAATTTCACAACCTGAATTTATTAGGATGTCTGTTTGAGTGATGTTTGAAGACCTTTCATTTTGCTATAAGAAGGTTTGAGACTTAGATTTAACATCCAAATTTTTATAACATTCCTATTATCTATGTTCAAGTTAAATAAGATGTTGTGTGTATGTTTTTAAATAGTATATTAATAGGATAAATACTACAGAATGCCAAAAAGAATTTAAATAGCTATAAACATTATTTCACATTAAATTATTTACCAATTTACTTTCAGATTTTTGATGCTTTTAAATCTCGGCTTCATGATTCCAATAGTAAAGTAAATCTGGTGGCTCTAGAAACAATGCACAAAATGATTCCTTTGCTTAAAGACAACTTATCTCCTATAATCAACATGCTAATTCCAGCAATAGTAGATAACAATCTGAATTCTAAGAATCCAGGCATCTATGCTGCTGCCACAAATGTTGTTCAAGCACTGAGTCAGCATGTAGGTAAGAAATCTTACTTTTGCACTCAAATTATTTTGACTTTACTTTCATACTTTCTGTCCTACACATGATGTACTTTATATAATGTTGAAATCATAGATGTTAAATATTTGTCATTTAATGTGATATTTTCCGTAGTTTAAATTATTTTTAGAGTTTAACAGTAACCCATTAAATTGACTTTCTCTTATTTTTGATTTTTCAGTCCTTTCATTCCTACCTCAACCTCACATCTGGTGCAAAATTAACTCAAAATGGATTGTAGATTTAAATGTAAAACTTAACTGTAAATCTTTTAAGGATAACATAGGTAAAAATCCTTAGGACTTGAGTGCTTGGTGAAGAGTTGTTAGCATGATACTAAAAGCGTGATCCATAAAAGTCAATAAATTAGACTTAATCAAATCTAAAAACATTTGCTCTGCAAAAGACCTGTTAAGTACATAAAGAGACAAACTACAGTTTTGGAGTAAGTATTTGCAAACCACATGTCTGAGGAAGAACTCAGAATACATAAAGAACTCTCAAAACTGAACATTAAAACAAACAATCCAATTAGAAAATGGGCAAAGGACATGAAGGAACACTTCACTGAAGACGATATATGGATGGCAAATAAACACATAAAAAAGATTTTAACATCACTAGTCATTAGGGAAATACAAATGCAGGTTAAGACCATGATCACTACACAAATATGTTCATCTGTTCAGGCTGCTTTAGCAAACTACCTACAGACTGGACAGTGTAAAAACAAATGTTTATTTCTCACAGTCCTGGAGGCTGCAAAGTTCAAGATCAAGGTACCAACAGATTTGGTATCTGGTGAGGGCCCACTTCCTGGTTCCAGTGGAGCTTTCTGGGGCATCTTTTATGAGAGCTCTAATCCTATTTATGAGGGCTCCACCTTCATGACCTAATCATCTCCCAAAGTCCTCACCTCCAAATACCATAACAACAGGGATTGGGTTTCAACATATGAATTTTGGAAGACACAGACATTCAGTTTATAGCAAGTATTAGGACAGCTAAAATTAAAAAGAGTGATAATACCAAATGCTGACAAGATTTCAGAGAAACTGGATCTCTGCTACATAAATAAAATGGTGTATCCACTCTAGAAAATGGCTTGTCAATTTCTTTAAAAAAAAAAAAAAAAACTAAGCATACACTTAACCATATAACCCATCGGTTGCATTCCTAGGCATTTATTCTACAGAAATGAAAACTTCCATCCAAGAAGTTACACTCTTGTTCATAGCGGCTTTATTTACAAAAGTCAAAAACTTCAGGCAACCTAAATGTAATTCAGTGAGTTAATAGTGAAGAAATTTATGATACATCTATACCGTAAAATAGTACTTAGTGATAAAGTAGTATTATAGATACATGTAACAATTTGGATGGATCTAAAAGGGCATTATGCTTAGTGAAAAAGGACAGTCCCAAAAGGTCACATGCTGTAGGATGGCATCTTTGTATAGCCTCAAAATGGTAACATTTACAGAGATGGAAAACAAATTAGTGGTTATCAGGGTTTGCGGGCAGCTAGGAGGGGCTGGATGTGACTATAGAGCAATAGCTCTGCGGAGATCTTTGTGGTAATAGAATAGTTCCATATGCTAATTGCAGTGATCATTACACAAATCTACACATGTGATAAAATGACATAGAACTATACACACGTAGGGATGCCTGACTGGCTTGGTCATTAAAGCATATGACTCTTGATCTCTGGGTCATGAGTTCAAGCCCCGGGTGTAAAGCTTACTTAAAAATCAACAAAGAAGGTGAATGATGTAAATTAGAATTATGCCCAGGTATTGTACAAATGTCAGATTCTTTGTTTTGATACGTACTGTAATTATGTAAGATGTAACCTTTGGATGAACAGTACACAGGACCTTTTTGTACTGTCTCTCCAATTTCCTGTGATCTATAATTATTACAAAATTAATGGGGCTCCTGGGTGGCTCAGTCGGTTGAGCATCCGGCTTCGGCTCAGGTCATGATCTCACAGTTTGTGAGTTCGAGTCCCAAGTCGGGCTCTGTTCTGACAGCTCAGAGCCTTTGGGGCCTGTTTCAGATTCTGTGTCTCCCTCTCTCCCTGCTCCCCCGCCCCCGCTCGTGCTCTGTCTCTCTCTCTCAAAAATAAATAAGCATTAAAACTTAAAAAAATTAAAACTGAAAAAATCAGTAAAAATAAAAACTACCCCCTCCAAAATGTAGTTTTTTTTCTGTTTTTTTATTTTGTTTGTCTTTAATAAACTTATATTCTATTTTTTGGAATAAGATGACTGGGAGATAGGCAATTCTTTTGCTTTTTTATGCCATATGATAGCTCTTTTAAAACTCTTATTTGAGGTATTTTATTTCTTATTTGCTGTAAGAATAGTATTCTATTAAGGTTTTATAGATAATGTTAAGTACTGATTACATAGATTTAAAAATCTTTTTAACACATTTGCATTCATTTGTGTATCTTTTCCTTTTAATGCTTTGTAATGAAAAGTAAGAACTCATAACTCTTTAAACATGTGTCTGTATTATTCTTTTTGTTTAGACAATTATTTGCTTCTACAGCCATTTTGCACAAAAGCTCAGTTTTTAAATGGAAAAGCAAAACAGGATATGACTGAAAAGCTTGCTGGTAAATATTCTTTAATTGCTATTTCTAAAGAAATATTAACTAAGGAAAAATGATAGGCAGTTCAATTTCTTTTTGGGATAGCTACCAAATTCAATATCATTACCCACAATGTAGAAATGAATTGCATAATGATCTATATGAGAACTTTTTAAGACTTTTACCCCAAATTTTTTTGTTTATCCTTTTTTTTTTCCAGTAAGAATTTCTTCCTTGTCACATTTAAAAATAGACATTAAAATCAAATTGGTACTCATGAAAAACTGTTTCAAATTATTTATTTGATAAAAGATCAGTGGGTTAAAAATGTATGTTTTTTGGAAAACATTGAGATGAATTTGGGGTTTAATTCCTATCTTTACTAATTTTGCCTGAGCTAAGTTGTCCTATGTGGAATTCTAATACTTGAAGATTCCAATCTTTGGGAGAAAAGTTTCTGACCTTACCTTCTTTAAAATGCTTGACATTTTAAGACAAGTGACATAGAGAAGAAGCTTAGTATATTTTATATGCTGTTTAATTAGCAAAAATTGAATTTATGTTTTTAAAAACCTGACTGTTTACTAAATTTTTATGTTTCAGATATTGTTACGGAACTTTATCAAAGGAAGCCCCATGCCACAGAACAGAAAGTATTGGTTGTTTTATGGCATCTCTTAGGGAACATGACAAACAGTGGCTCTTTGCCTGGAGCTGGAGGAAATATACGAACAGCCACAGCTAAATTATCGAAAGCACTTTTTGCGCAAATGGGTCAGAATCTGTTAAATCAGGCTGCATCTCAACCACCACATATCAAAAAGAGTTTAGAAGAATTGCTCGATATGACAATATGAAATGAATTATGAATCTTTGATGAAATATATTATGATGAACAAAATTGTTTACATGATGACAAATGGAACTTTTTCAAGTTACATTTTCAGTGCCTGCACTACTCATCTGGTAAATTAAGTCAATGGCTATTTGTATTTGCAGCCAGTGGGCACACATCTGCTCTGTATCAACCCTACCACTTGTACCCATCACAGACAGAGAAACCTAAAATAATTAATATAACCTAATATTCATGAAATCTGAGGCCCATGGAATGAATCCAGTTATATTTTTGAGGAAAGTCCTGCTCATTTGCACTGTTCTATAGAAACCACAGTTCATTGCCCTATATGTACAATTAGATTTGTAATTAAAAATATACTTTTTATTATGTAATCATGTTCTGTCATTACTCAGCCTTATTTTATGAAGTGAAATAAGTCATTGAACTATGTTATCACAAACTAACTTTTGTGTGCTATTTGTGAAAAACATGTATTTCTGAAATCAGTCTGCTAATATGATTGTGCAGTATTAGCTTGCTTTTGCTGCTGTGTTAATGTGATATATTTGCTTACCATTTGGGTTTAATCATCTACATAATTGTGAAATTTAACAAGTTATAATGAAGCATGGTGACCAAAGTTTTAGAAAACACTTAAACATTTTAAATGCACGTTTAAGAAAACGTGTTGAATGTAACTTCCCTATTTTTGTGTGAAAACACTAAATTTTATTTCTATATGTCCTGACATTTATAAAGGTGTTATTTTGCTGCCCAGTTGTGTAATTCTCAAAAATAGTGCCAGGTCTTCTATAGGCTTTTCTCAGAATTATTGAGCTATAAGTACTGTATGCATCTTAAAAAGAAAAGGAATGTTATAAAAATAAAAGGATTTATTTCTGTAGATATGTGAGAGGTGTCCTATTTTTCCAACTTCCAAATTTGTTAAAATAAAAAGTATATATATTGTAATACTGACCTATCATTTTCAGTTGGTATACTTGATAAAATATTGACCTATCTCTATTGACCTAACAATAGACCTGGATTATAGTTCTAGCTATAGAACTATAGGAAAATTAGGCATGTGATCTTGGGCAAGTCACTTACCAGTTCTAGGTCTCCCATTTTGTCATCTCTAAAATGTGAGAGCTGACTAGATGATTTTTAAGGTTCTGTTTTGTTCTAAAATTATATGGTTCTGTGTTGTAGTTTATTCAATGATCACTTTATTACAACTGTGAACTATCCTCATTCTTTCTCACCTCTTGTGTCACTAACTGGTTTTCTGATGTATTTGGCTGCATTTTAAATTGTGATTCTTTGTATTACTGCATGAGTGCTAAGAAGAAAATGGGGGTGCAGGGGGTTACAGCAATTTGAAGAGAAGCTGAAAGGAAAGACTTGGTTACTTTTTCTGTTTATGGGCATTGTTACATACATTCATAGTTACATATTTCTTAAATGCTTTATCTTCTAAGTGTATTTTATTATGTATCTATAGTTTAGGTCTCAAGTTGGCAAACTTTTTCAGTAAAGGACCAAAAAGTAATTACTTTTGGTTTTGTAAGCTATAGACAGATTGTGGCATATTCTTTGTTTTTTGTTTCATTTTTTTATAATGTTTTAAAAATGTAAAAAATATTCTTAGCTCAGGCCAGACAAAAACAGGCCTCTGGCCTAGTTTGTCAACACCTGGTTTAGACTCTTTTGACCTTAGCTGTAAATCTGAAATCATCATTAAAGTTTGCTTTAACCCTTAATGATATGCACCATTGAAACAATAGTTACAGATTCCAAGTTTTATTAATTTTGACCATTGTCCCTGTGTCATTGCAAATTTGCCCCTACTAAATTTGCATTAATGTTGGATATATTGAAGGTAAATTTTAAATTTCAAAGGGAAAAGACCATTACTTTGTGTATAAGCTTAATTATCTCTCTTTTTTTTGAGTTGATGTAGTTTGAATTTTGCACTGAAAAAGTACAGTAAATAGTCACTACTATTAATGTGAGGACTTTACATAATCTCTGTGCTGTCTTTTATTATAAAAATTTTTTTTAATGTTTATTTTTAAGACAGAGAGAAACAGAGCATGAACGGGGGAGGGGCAGAGAGAGAGGGAGACACAGAATCCAAAGCAAATCCAGGCTCTGAGCTGTCAGCACAGAGCCTGACGCGGAGCTCCAACTCACTAGACTGCGAGATCATGACCTTAGCCGAAGTCGGAAGCTCAACGGACTGAGCCACCCAGGTGCCCTGGTGCTATCTTTTATTATAAATAAAATACTCATGTAACAGAGTCCCAGGCCTTAAACATTTTCTCACTTTTAGTAACTTCTTAATAATGAGCACTCAGAAGTCAAGCACTCTGTTATCAGGAACTGTTATCAACCCAGAAGTCAACAAAAATTGGAGACTGATCACTGATTAAAAGAACTAATGCAGCCGAAGGCCTGAATAAATTGGAATGAAGGAATAATTATACAAGTAGTGATAATTATAAAAGTTTATCCTCACACTGTAACTAAAAAATAAAGAGAAAAATTTAAATGGCAGATTTCCCCAATGGAATCCATATCATATAGTCATTAAAAATGATGGGGCGCCTGGGTGGCTCAGTTGGTTAAGTGTCCGACTTCGGCTCAGGTCATGATCTCACGGTCCGTGAGTTCAAGCCCTGTGTTGGGCTCTGTGCTGACGGCTCAGAGCCTGGAGCCTGTTTCGGATTCTGTGTCTCCGTCTCTCTCTGACCCTCCCCTGTTCATGCTCTGTCTCTCTCTGTCTCAAAAATAAATAAAGGTTAAAAAAAATTTTTTTAAATGTTAAATACTTTAATCACAGGACAAAAAATGTTAAATACTTTAATCACAAGACAATATCCATAGTGTGTTAAAGGAAAAAAGTCTGACTACAAAATAAATGCAGTGTCTCTATCAAATATATATGCATACAGAAAATAGAATTGGAATAATATACAGCAACATGTTAAACTGTAGTAAACTATGAGTAAAGAAGTTAATTTTTTTCAGTGTATTATTATGCAATTTCTGTTTTTTTCAGAAATTAGCAATATGTGTTACTTATGTAATAAAATTTCAGTTACAATAGGTAAAAGTCTGAAGAGAATCTGAAAATAAAGATAATGTGAAGAGAAAAAATAAGGCAAAAGAGAGAGACAGTGAATTATCAGTGTTAAGAGAGGTAGAAATGACTAGAAGGGAGATGAGAAAGGGGAGCAAGATATTATGAAGGTAAAGAGCTTAAGACTTTGATTTAGAAAGCATGGATTTGGAAGCCAGTTTTATTATCACTTACCAAACCTTATGAATATTCTGAGCTACCATGAGGTCCAAAATTAAAATGGGATTAGGAATAAGAAAACATTTGTAAACTTCAAATTTTCTACAAAGATAATTTCTTGCCAGAAGCAGATGAAGAAAGATGAACACAAACCCTATAGAAATGTTGAGTGTTAGGATAAGCTAAACCTACTTATTTCATTGCTAGTTGGGGGGGTTGAATATATCAAACAAAGGCAAAATCAATTAAGTACTCAATTATCATTAATGATTTATGGTTTCATAAAGCATACTATAACAGAGAACCTAAATTCTTAATTCATAATTAAACTCTCTGGACAGAACAATGGATAAGCAGAGACTTAAAGATTTTAAAGTAATTTACAGATTTATCAAAGTAGTCGTTAATATATATATATGTATGTATATATATACATATACTATACACATATATACATATACATATGTATATGTGTGTGTGTGTATATACATATATGGGACAGCATTATGTAAAATGAAGACAGAATGATCTGGTGGTACCAAATTTTGGCCAATCCTGAATTACTTTTTTTTTTTTTCACCACTCTACCTGGAGTAGTACCTAAGCTGGATGCTAAATAAATGATATTTGAATAAGATGGTGAATGTTACATAAATTTGAAATTTATTCTGGAGACAGAAAGCAATGTTTTCAAGGGTGGAAGTGGTGTATTAAAAAATAAAGCAAAATAACCAGTAGCAGAGGGTTAGTTGGATGGAGCAAGGCAAGGGTGTAGGCAAGGAAGTCAACTTGAAGCAAATAATCCAAAAGGGACAAATAAATCTCATCAAATGTTACAGTCTAATGAGTTGACAGTATCTGCCTGTGCAATGTGTTGAAAAAGTTAAATCAAATTTCAGTAGGAAGGAGTGTATTGATCTATCCAGGACTCAGAGTCAGACTCTAGATAGTAAAGTATAGTAGAAGCAGTGAGAATTGAAAAAATGGATCTGAAATGTATTGGTAACACAGTTGACTGAATTGATGACACACTTAGATTTGGAGGATAGAGGAGTCAAAAATTAATGAAGTTTGTAACACTGGTGAGTTTCTCTAGAGCTTCTGCTTTTTTTACTTAGGAAAGGAGGCCTTTTTTATGTACTTCTAGCTCTATCTCATTGACCACCCTTAGATTCATGGGAAGCTGAGAAATTGAGTATTTCATTTCCTCGTCTCAAAAGTAGAGGAAAATAATAGGGATTGTAGTGGGAATAGATATGACTGAGCCAGTCAATAATATCTGTCATATTCTATAAGCCCCCATTCTGTCTGATGAACCACAAAGGCATTCTATGCCCCTGGGAACTGGTATTAGTTCAGAACCAGTGTCCAATCAATTCTGAAAAGCATATTTTTTCCCCCAGTGTGAAGTTACCTTGATACGTAGCCAGAGATCCCTTTCATAGTGATATTTTCATTGTGATATTATTGCAGAATCCTTAGTGGTTCCTTCCCTTATTTCAAATGGTCATGGGAACTAGGTGAGAAATTGTGATTCCCTTATTTAGAGTTTTTTTTTTTAATACAAAACAACTAAGATCTTAGTATTTTATTCATCTATTTCGATCCCATGATCAATTTGATATTGCTAAGTATTGTTGCTCCTGGCTGGCTCAGTGGGTTAAGCATCTGACTTTGGCTTAGGTCATGATCTAACGGTTTGGCTCATGAATTCAAGCCCCAAATCTGCTGTCAGCACAGAGCCCACTTGGTATCTTCTGTCTCCCTAGCTCTCTGCCCTTTCCCCGCTCGTGTGCGCATGCACACTCTCTCAAAAATAAATAAATGTTAAAAAACAACAACAACAACAACAACAACTTTGGGGCAAGTGGGTGGCTCAGTTAGTTAAGTGTCTGACTCCAGCTCAGGTCATAATCTCATGGTTCGTGGGTTCAAGCCACACATCAGGCTCTGCACTGGTGGCTTGGACCCTGCTTGGGGATTCTCTCTCCCTCTCTCTGTTCCTCCCCCACTCACATTCGCTTTCTCTCAAAATAGATAAACTTAAAAAAAAAAAAAGATATTGCTAAGTATCCCTGCTGGTCAGACCATTTAATCACCACAAGATCCTGCTCCCTATTATCCTTATTATGCTTCTTTGCCTCTAATAATTGAGTTCTCTGCCATCTAGGAATCTTTGTATCACCATAGAAATCACTGCACGTATATCAACAGAAGACCCTACTATAGCACCCCCAGCCACAGAGAAAAACTACCACACAATCTTCCTTGACTTACAATGGGGTTTTGTCCCAATAAACCCATTGTAAGTTGAAAATGTTGTAAGCTGAAAATGCATCTAACACACCTATCAAACATCATAGCGTAGCATAGTCTACCTTAAACGTGCTCAGTACTGGGGTGCCTGGGTAGCTCAGTTGGTTGAGCATCCGACTTCAGCTCAGGTCATGATCTCGCAGTCCGTGAGTTTGGCCCTGCGTCGGGCTCTGTGCTGACAGCTCAGAGCCTGGATCCTGCTTCGAATTCTGGGTCTCCCTCTCTCTCTGCCCCTCCCCCCACTTGTGCTCTGTCTCTCTCTCTCTCTCTCTGTCAAAAATAAAATAAACATTAGAAAAAAAATTTTTTAATAAAAAAAATGTGCTCAAGCACTCTCAACAATAGCCAAATTGTGGAAAAAGCCTAAATGTCCATCACCTGATGAATGGATAAGGAAATTGTGGTTTACATACACAATGGAGTACTACATGGCTAGTAAGAATGAAATATGGCCCTTTGTAGCAACATGGATGGAACTGGAGAGTGTGATGCTAAGTGAAATAAGCCATACAGAGAAAGACAGATACCATATGTTTTCACTCTTATGTGGATCCTGAGAAACTTAACAGAAACCCATGGGGGAGGGGAAGGAAAAAAAAAAGAGGTTAGAGTGGGAGAGAGCCAAAGCATAAGAGACTCTTAAAAACTGAGTGCAAACTGAGGGTTGATGGGGGATGGGAGGGAGGGAGGGGTGGGTGATGGGCATTGAAGAGGGCATCTTTTGGGATGAGCACTGGGTGTTGCATGGAAACCAATTTGACAGTAAATTTCATATATTAAAAAATAATAAAAAATATTTTCTACTAAAAAAAAACGTGCTCACAACACAATGGCCTATAGTTGGGCAAAATCATGTAACACAAAGCCTATTATATAATTAACTGTTGTATATCTCATGTAATTTATTGAATACTGTACTGAAAGTGAATAACAATGGTTGTATGTGTACAGAATGGTTTTAAGTGTTTTAATGTTTTTAAAAATGTTTTAATGTTTTATTTTTGAGAGAGAGAGAGAGAGAGAGAGAGAGACTGAGAGGGAGAGAATGAGTAGGCTAGGGGCAGAGAGAGAGGGAGACAGAATCTGAAACAGGCTCTAGGCTCTGAGCTGTCGGACCTGGATGCGGCGCTTGAACTTGTGAACTGTGAGATCATGACATGAGCCAAAGTCATACCCTTAACCGACTGAGCCACCCAGGTGCCCCAAGTGTTTTAATGGTTTTAAGGGTATGTTTACCCTCGTGACTGAGTGGCTGACTATGTGCTTAATCACTCTTGCACCATCTTGAAGTTGAAAAATCATTAACTTGAACCATGTAAGTTGGAGACTGTAGTACTTTTCAAAGATGCTGACTCTCCCCTCTCCTGTGTATTTCTTAAATCTTGGTGAAGGGAGTATACCTGGCACTCTTAGGGATACATGGTTACAGGTAAATGGAAATTTGTTGATGAATAGTTCATGCCAACACTCTTACAAAACAAACTATTAGAACCATTGAATTTATATATACATATATGCGTATATGTTAATATGTAATATTATAAATATAGATAATACATATTACATATATATAATCTCATCTAAAATTATTTTCTTCTTCGTCTAGCACTCAGTGAAATTTCTCATGTATTCTCCATACTTTTGTCAAGGTAAATTTGTAAACTTTCAACTGTCTTGCTATTTAAGTCTTGCTATTTAAGTTTGACATTATAACTGGCCCCCAGAATATGCTGGAATCTGATTCTAAGTTGAGGAAAAATGTAAGTATTGGGAGTAGAAAATGAGAAAAACTGGCCTCTTCATGCAAGGTGTGGTCTCAACAGATTTGGTGAAGTCTATATAGATTTCCAAATAAGGCAGGAATGATCTCTTCAGACCAGTGAGAAGGGGTTGCTTTTGTTTGATGAATGAGGCTCAAACACTGAGAGGTTATGAGTTAAAGATACTTCAAATTATTTGAATTCTACCATGTGCCCATTTCATTTCTTTGGTTCTGCTCTTTCCTGAACAATGCCTTAATCTTCACAGAAGAGTTCTGACAAGGCTATGAATTCAACTGACATTGTAATTTGGCAATCTGTGGGCTCAGACATTGAGTGTATTTGGCTCTTTTAGGCCCATGGCTGCGAAGAATAAATTCTTTTGTTACTATCAGAGGAAGTCCTTGATTTTTGGTCCCTACTTTAAGCTAAGAATTTAGAAATCTGATCTTATCACTGTCTTTAAGCTGTCCAGTATTAGTATAAATAACCACCCCACCCTTCATTTTCTGCCAAAAGTTTTGCCTTCCATGGGCACGTCATTCTAGATGGCTGCAGTTTTATGCCATATGTGTACTGTATGCGTTGAGAATCCCAAGCAGGCTCCACAAAGTCAGTATGGAGCCCAATGTGGGGCTTGAACTCACAAACCATGAGATCACGACCTGAACAGAAATCAAGGGTTGGATGCTTAATCAACTGAGCCACCCAGGAGCCCCTGTAGATGCCTAATTCAAACAGAAGAGAGTTCATAAAAAGCATATGTTATTATAGTTTTTTATGAGGCTAGGTAGCTAGTAAGAATGTCCAAATTGCATCACAGAGCTGGTCTGGGGAAAACACTACTGCCAGTATTATAGAGGAGAGGTACCACATCACCCACTGATATCACACACTCCCACACTGAATCCTGGCCTTAAGAGTCATGTGTGCATATCTCTAAGTGTGTGTGTGTGTGTGTGTGTGTGTGTGCACGTGCGTGTTTGTAGGGGGACTAGGAAAGTAAGTGTCTAGTAGTTTTGGCTCCTACAGTGGAATGTAGGCTCTCTGCGTCAGAGAGAGGTGATATCCCAAACAGAGCGAGGGTTTTGTATGCTAAAACAAAAAATGTCCACTGCATGAGTCACTGACATATGGAAGGTAATGTAATCAATTAGGAGAAAACACATTGCATTTAAATTTCACATTTATGTGAGGTTTTGTGTTAGTCTGGGTCTTCCAAAAAGCAGATGCCATAATGGCAAGAAATTTATCAGGAAAAAAAAAAACAGTGGAGATTTTAAAGCAGGAGAGTGAGAGCAAGAGCACTGACTGGTTGGAAAGGTAAGATGTAGAAAACTAGATAAAGAGAAACAATGAATCTACAGTGAATAAAGAATAAGTAGATAGATTTTTACAAAATGGCTATTGGAGGGGAATGCTATCTCAGAGCTAATCTTATTTACTGATGAAGAATTTGTAATAAGTTTAGGAAAGATTGGAAGAACCAGAAAAGGAGTGACGGCTTGGCACTCAGAAACACTGAATGACAGTGCTGGGGCAAATTCTGCCAGTCTTTCCAATATATTATTCCCTTAACTGTTCCTTCCCATAGTCAACATCTAAAGTTGCTGGTTAAAACCAGTAAAAGGTGTAGCTGCACTGAGAATCCAAAAGTTAGCTTGAATATTAGAAGTGCCAATGGAAAGGGAAAGGGAAAGTTGCAACACAGTTTGATGAAAGTGAAAGGTAGACATAAGAAGACTGATTTTTTTAAGTTTATTTTTGTATTTAAGTAGTCTCTACCCCTAATGGGGGGCTTGAATTCAGCACCGGGAGACAGAGTCCCATGCTCCTCTGACTGAGACAGCCAGGTGCCCCCGCTTTTCCTATTTGGAAGCAAAGTTAGTATCGAGGGGATTTACGATTAACAGGGTTGTGCACAGGAAATGCCATCTTGCAAAGAAATATTTCTGGAATCAGATTCCAAAGGAGGAACTTGCAGTGCAATTATGGTACTGCTGAACCTTGAACAAGAGATTGCATGGTAGGTGGTGTGTGAACTCAGGAACCTTGTAACAGAAACAGGATAGAGGCCGGATTGGAAGAAAAAAAAACCCATTTTTAAAGTGAGGATGGGAGTGTAATTCGAGAGGACTGCTAAGATTGTCAAGGCAAGGAGCCTTCATATTTGTCCAGAGGATAATCTTACACATCCTTTTAATGATCAGTTCCTCAAGCCCCTAACTTGTTTCCACCAGTTTCCTCTTTTTTTTTCTTTTTTTCCTGTTTCCTCGTGAGGAGACCTGAGAGGACCTAGAATCCGTATCATCCTGAAGTATGGAGATTTAAGACCGAATTTCTGTTGATGTCTAGGGAGAGTGGTAAATTGTTGGGAAAAACCTTATACTTGCCCCAAAAGACAACATTTTTCTACAATATTTTTCTTTCCGGGGTGGGGCGGGGCGGTATCTGTGTTTAAGATCAAGAATTTAAAAGACCCTACACACCGTCTTCTAGCTTAGAAAGTCTCCACAGAGGGAAGAAAACAGCAGGAGCAGCTGCCCGGTCTTCGGTGACGGCGGGGCGTACACCAGGCGGAGACCGGGCGGGGCCGGGGCCCTAGGATCCCGCTGAGGGCGAGGCCTGCGCGCAGCACAACCACGTGACTCCTTCGCCCCTTGGGACACCGACGCATGCGCGCCGCGCTCTCGACGAGGCGGCTTTGGTGTTGGTGGCGGCTGCCGCGGTGGCTGTGGGACGGTGACGGTGGAACTGCCATCCTCGGCTCGGTTGGCCCAGACTGCGGCTCATGGCCTTGAGTGGCATCCGTCATCAGGTCAGCTGGGGCGGGCGTCTTGGAATTGGCCTGGGGGGTGGGGTTGGTGATTCGAGGGACTGGAAGGGGCCTGCCTTGTTTCAGGCCGCACTGGGGTTGCGGCCTCCCTCTCCCGCCGTGTTTGAGGCCAGGCTTGGCCTGGCCTCGGCTCCCAGCTGTCCATTCCTTTCTCCTTCCCACCTGTTGGGTGGAGCAGTGCAAGGTTTCTTTTCTTAGTTAGACCAAACGCTTCTCTGACGAGTGCTTACGGAGCGCGGGGAAATGTGGGCCTCCACCTTGATATAGGAAGCGTTTTGGGGGTGAGTCTGAAGCCCTTGCTTCCTCAAGAGATGCAAACCAGTGTGCCGGGACAACTGGGAATGGAAGGGACTCAGTAGTAGCCGCTAGAGAATTGGGAGAATTCAAATTCTGTTAATTAAAGCTTGTAGGCGCCTTGTAGGGGCGCGCGCTGCGTGTTCTGACTACACTAGTCACACTTTTAGGACCCTGAGTCACAGCACCTCAAATACCGGCCAGAGGTTTTGGCGGCACAGGATAGAAGCAGGAAAAGCAGCCATTGAAGATCTTAATAGGATCTCTTAAAGAAATCTATTTAAAAATAATGTTTACCTTTTGTAGTCAGAGACCAACAGTGTGTTTTTCTCGCTTTGAAATTTAGTAAGTAGTACTGCTCTTTTTATCGATGATATTATAATACCATATTATTTTATGCCGATTTTTTAGTTTGATGTTCATGTTGCCTTCTCTGTAAGGACTTCATGTTATTTGGCAACTGATCCAATCTGTTCAGAAATACTGTAAACTTTTTTACAGCTAGAAAGGTTGAAGCTTACAGGGAAGCATGAAGCTCGTGTTGGAACTTAAGTGTTTTGTATGAAGCTCGTGTTGGAACTTAAGTGTTTTGTATGAAGCTCGTGTTGGAACTTAAGTGTTTTGTCTCTCTGGGAGCTTAAGTGGATTGAAAAAAAACAAACAACTGTCAGGTACCCCCCCCCTCCTTCCTCCCATTTATAACCTCATTCTAGAGTTGCAAAAGTTGGAACTTTCCACTGTTCAGCTTCTGGTAGGGATAAAGTGAACTAAAGGAGTTCTACTAAAGAATACAGGTCTTAGACTCTGAACTCTGGAATAATTAGGTGTTGACCAAAGATGGCTAATTAGTAGGTGGTATGAGATATTTGAAATGAGAATTGAAAAGCAGAATTTTTTTTTTTTTTTTTTTTTTAGTGTCAGAGTATTTGGTAATATTTTTACTTGCTTACCTATAGTTGAGTAAGCAAAAGAATTTTATAAATCAGATGATAAAAGTGTGTGTGTGTGTGTGTGTGTGTGTGTGTGTGTGTGTGTGTGTGTTTGCACACGCCTGTGTTTTAAAGATAAAGAACAGGGATACCTGGCTGGCTCAGTCCATAGAGCATGGGACTATTGATGTCAGGGTTACGAGTTCGAGCTCCATGTTGGGTGTGGAGATTACTTAAAAATAAAATCTTAAAAACTAAATAAATAGAACAGAACCTTCTGTGGTATGTTAGTAAGTAATTCCACGTAGAACATAGGATTTTCTGTGTATGTGAAAAATAGTCAAAGGAGATAGGAAGTAGTAGTAGTAGTAGTTCCAGTCAAATGGTGATTTTTTTTTCAAAGACCTGAAGATGACGCAGACATTTATGTAAATATGTGTATATAAAGTTGAGTTTTTGGAACATACTAAGTGTTTAATATGTGGAAACTTA
Source organism: Lynx canadensis (assembly GCF_007474595.2). NCBI lineage: Eukaryota > Metazoa > Chordata > Mammalia > Carnivora > Felidae > Lynx > Lynx canadensis. Next base: position 93,384,481 of record NC_044308.2, read on the forward strand.
AAAAAGGTCTATCTGTGAACATTCTGTTTAGCCTCTGAAAGTCGTTGCCAAAACCAGTGGTTAGTCTCTTTTCTTAACAGCATTTGTTTTCAAATTGGCTTATCTGTGTGTGAGGAACAGAGTATCTGTAAAGCTAGTTGATTTGCAGTACGCAAACTACTGACTTTTTAGTCCTTAGATTTTTTTTGTGGGTTGCTCTGTTTATGAAAAGAATAATAAACAGTATGATCTTGAGTGCCTATAGAGTTAGAAGACATTAAATTAGACTTCCCATTCTTAGTTAAGTATGGGTTAAGTGATCCACCAAAAGACCTTTTAAATTTTAAGATGGCATGCTGAATTGTTAGTGAAATGTTTAATGTATGTTATAACTGAACTAAAAGTTCAATGTATGATAAAGAACTGTATTTATTTAATGTACTACACTGTCAGTTTATAATTTATCATGTTTTCTTTCGTGCTTATGAACTTTAGGTCTCTAATAAGATTTTATAAGAAAGTGCAATGTAGTAAAAAGGCATTGATTGGTTTGGTGAGTTGAGAAAAGGAGGAAAGTTTTGTTAGGCTCAGAAAACAGGGTGAGCCAAGGCTCAGACATGAAAAATATATTGGGCTTTGTAAATGGCAATGAGGAGGAATACTGTAGGATTCGTGTGTTTGAAAAGTTAGGTCACTCACTTGTTCAACAGACATTTAATGTGCTGTTACATACCAGACACTGTTTTAGGTTCTAAGAACACAGTACTGAACAAAACCAAGATCGCTGTTCTTCTGAATTTAACATTACAGTAATATTAATTTATCCGTAGCCTTAGTGTAGCAGTGTTTTTCAATTTTTTTTGACTGAGACCTGTAATAATATGTACATGTAATAGTGAATCCCAAAAAACAGTAGTTGCATTCTGTATGTGTTTCAACAATAGGCCCTCAATATGTGCCTGAACTCTGATACTTTGTTTTCAATTCTATGTTTTTCTATTAAAAAACAAATGAGAAGCTGATTTGAAAAGCTGATTTGAAGCGGTCTAAAGTTTGATAAACATTACTTAAGAGGGGAGATAAAATAGGAGCACCTGGCTAGCTCAGTCAGTAGAGCATGCAACTCTTGATCTCCGGGTTGTGAGTTTGAGCCCCATGTTGGGTGTAGTGATTGCTTAAATAAACAAACTTTGGGGGTGCCTGGGTGGCTCAGTTGGTTTAAGCATCCAACTTTAGCTCAGGTCATGATCTCACGGTTTGGTTCGTGAGTTCTAGCCCTGTGTCGGGCTTTGGGCTGATAGCTCAGAGACTGGAGCCTGCTGAGAGAGGGAGACACAGAATCCGAAGCAGGCTCCAGGCTCTGAGCTGTCAGCACAGATCCTGATGTGGGGCCCAAACTCACAAACTGCGAGATCATGACCTGAGCCGAAGTCAGACGCTTAACCAACTGAGCCACCCAGGCACCCCTAAAATTTTTTTCTATTTTATTTTTCATTTGCAAAAAAGAACAAGCTGGTCTGAAGCAGTCTACAGTTTGAAAAATGTTGGTCTATTGAGGGAGATAATGATTACTTAAACTATAGCAATACTACTGTGAGTAAAAAGAAGGGGATGGTTAATTCTTATGTTAGGGTATATACCATGTTATAGTGTAATACTATGAATAAAAAGAAAAAAAAATAGGGGCACCTGGGCGGCTCAGTAGGTTCAGGTCACGATCTTGTGGTTTGTGAGTTCAAGCCCCATATCAGGCTCTCTGCTATCAGCCTGTCAGTGCAGAGACTACTTCAGATCCTCTGTCCCCCCCTCCTGCTTGCACTGTCTCAAAAATAAATAAATATTAAAAAAAAAGATTGAGGAAGGTAAAGGGAATCTTGTGTGCTGGGGATGGGAGCAAGTTACAATTTTAAATAGGGTTGTCCAGGTAGGTCTTATTGAGAAAGTGACCTTTCAACAAAGGAGGAGATAAGGAAGTTATCCATATGAGTATCTGGGAGAAGATAATGCTGGTAGAGGAAACAGCCACCTAAAAGGTTCTAAGGCTGGAGAATGTGGTCTGTTTCAGAGAAAACAAGATGTCATTGTGACTGGGGCTGAGTGAGGCCAATGGTAGGAGAAGATGAGGTCAAAAGGACAGTGAGTCATTGCAAGGGCAGTGACTTTTACTCTGTGAGAGCAGTGGAGTGACATGGTCTTATTTATGTTTTAAAAAGAATACTATCTGCTGTATTGAGAATGGACTGGGGATTGGGAGCTGGTGGAATGCAGCAAAAAGGAAGAAGCGGGAGACCTGTAGAAGGTTATGGAAGACTGTCATAGTATTGTAGATGAGAGATGAGTGGTTTGAATGAAGATTATAAGAAGTGTGATGCTGAATATAAAAGATTCCATAAAAAATTGGTTGGGTGTGAGGGAAAGAAGAGTCAAGCAAGGATGAGTCCCCGAGATTTTTGGCCTGAGCAACTGAAAGGAGGGATTTTCTGTCAGAGATGGAGAAGGAAATGGATAGAGCAGGTTTTGGGGGAGAGATCAGACGTTCTTTTAAGGACATTTTGTAATTTGAAATGACTGGATGGGAATTTGGGAGTTGGCACATAATTAGTATTTAAAACCATGTGAGATTGGGGAGTTAATGGAGATAAGAGTAGATGACCAAGGATTGAGTCCTGGGGCACTCTAAAAGATCACATAGAGGGGTGCCTGGGTGGCTCAGTCGGTCGAGTGTCCGACTTTGGCTAAGGTCATGATCTCGTGTTTTGTGACTGTGAGCCCCGCATTGAGCTCTGGGCAGACAGCTTGGAGCCTGGAGCCTGCTTCGGATTCTGTGTCTCCCTCTCTCTCTGCCCCTCCCCTGCTTGCACTCTGTCCCTCTCTCAAAAAAAAAAAAAAAAAAAAAAATCACATGGAAGAGGAATACCCAATTTGCCTCAGGAGACTGGCACTCAGGTGAAACAGTGATAGTGAGGTAGGAAGAAGAGATGATGTGACTTGGAAGCCAAGTGAGAAAATATATCAGATGGGAGAACATTATCAGCCCAAGGAGAGTGTTGGTTGAAAAAAAGAGCTGAGGATAACATCTTGGGAGCTACCAATTCTTTTTTTTTTTTTTTAATTTTTTTAAATATTTATTTTTGAGACAATGTGAGAGACAGAGTGCAAGCAGTGGAGGGGCGGACAGAGAGAGACACAGAATCCGAAGCAGGCTCCAGGCTCTGAGCTGTCAGCACAGAGCCCGATGCGGGGCTCGAACTCACAAACTGTGAGGTCATGACCTGAGCCAATGTTGGATGCTTAACTGATGTTGGACGCTTAACTGACTGAGCCACTCAGGTGCCCCGGGTGCTACCAATTCTTATAGGACTGTGAGAAGAAAAAAATGTCTTCCAAATGGTAAGGGAGCAATCCAAGAAGGTAGGAGGAAAGCTATGTAAATGCGGTATGTCAGAAAAGGCAAGGAAAGAGAACCTTTCAAGTAGAAAGTCATCATTCCTGTTGGATGCTGTGAAGAGTGAATCAGAGAAAAACAAAACAAAAAAAAACAAGAGTAGATCAGAAAGATGAATTAGGAAGCATTCAAATGGATTTATACACAAGAAGATTGTGACCTTGGCAAATTTCAGAGTGGTAAGGAAACCAAATTACCAAGTGAATGGAGGTTACAGAAGTAGAGATAACAAGCTTAGACAACTTAGTTGACTTTGTCCTTAGAATAAAATCCAAATTTTAACATAGCTTATGCTTGATTACCCTTTGCTTTTTTTTTTTTTTTTTTAAGTTTACTTATTTTGAGAAGGAGAGGCAGAGAAGAGAGGGAGAGAGAGAGAGAGAGAATATCCAAACAGGCACAGAGCCTGACATGGGGCTCGATCTCAGGAACCATGACATAATGACCTAAGCTGAAAGCAAGAGTCAGATGTCCCACAGACTGAAACACACCCAGGTGCCCCTACCATTTGCTTGTTTTTAAGTTAAGCTACATTGTAGTATATATGTTATAAATTATTATATAAAAGAAGAAAAACATTTACACATGTTGAATGCTAGTGGAATAGATTTAGTACACTGAGAGAAACTGATGAAGAGTAAAGATAATTTAAGAAGCAACATTCTTGAGAAGATGGGTGGGAGAAGTGATCAGATCATGAGTTGTTCAGGGTATGACCTTTGGTAGGAGCAGAGATACTTAATCAGTTATGACCAAGGCAAGGAGGAGGACCAGTAATGATGGATTTCAGCCATTATAGGAGTGCTATAAAACAAATACTTTGAGAGGGGAAAAAGAGGCAAGATTATAAATGAGGTGATGGGGTTGGGAGGTTGGTATCATAATATATTTCTTGGAGGTGTAAGGAATTTTAAGAAGGAAATGGAGGATTAATGGAGATCTAATAGGATAAAGACTGACCACTGGTTGTGGCAAATAGCTCACTATGAGAAATTAGTATTTTTATTGGAGTGATATGGGCTGGACTGCATAGTGTACTAACAGATGGTTAAATTATTTCTAACTATAGAAATGTCACTTATTGGGGCGCCTGGGTGGTGCAGTCGGTTAAGCGTCCGACTTCAGCCAGGTCACGATCTCGCGGTCCGTGAGTGAGTTTGAGCCCCGCGTCGGGCTCTGGGCTGATGGCTCAGAGCCTGGAGCCTGTTTCCGATTCTGTGTCTCCCTCTCTCTCTGCCCCTCCCCCGTTTATGCTCTGTCTCTCTCTGTCCCAAAAATAAATAAAAACGTTGAAAAAAAATTAAAAAAAAAAAAAAGAAATGTCACTTATTTTTAGGTATCTCTTTTATTGACTTTGTTAGTCTAAAACTTACAGGATTCATCATTATTTCTTTTTTTTTTTTTAATTTTTTTTTTCAACTTTTTTTTTTTATTTATTTTTGGGACAGAGAGAGACAGAGCATGAACGGGGGAGGGGCAGAGAGAGAGGGAGACACAGAATCGGAAACAGGCTCCAGGCTCTGAGCCATCAGCCCAGAGCCTGACGCGGGGCTCGAACTCACGGACCGCGAGATCGTGACCTGGCTGATGTCGGACGCTTAACCGACTGCGCCACCCAGGCGCCCCCATCATTATTTCTTTAAGAGAAAATTCTACAAGTGTTAGTGTTAGGTTAAAATATGCTTAATTTTAAGGTTTATGCTACATGTTGGCATATTGAAATTTTAGAATATAATCCCAAAGAAATAGCTTTTCAAAAATAAGTATTTACATGAGATTCACTGTGACATACTTAGTAAGTATTAGGAAGGACTCAAACCAGATTGAGGGATATTTAAGCAAATATGGACATAGGGTCCTTCTTGCTTAGCGGGCTTCTCTAAACATGCTAAATAAACACTTGTCTCAGAACGTGGCTCTTTCTGCTGCCTGGAATTTTCTTGCTTTGCATATCTGTATAATTGACTTTCCTACTACCTCATCTTCTCCTTTGTTTTGTTCTTAGTACTTAATGCCATGTACATACTGTAAACTTACTTTTTTTTTTTTTTTAAAGAGATGTCTGTATTATTCAACTAAGATGTCAGCTCCTTGTAAGGACTTTGTTTTGTTCAGTTAAATTTCCAGTACTGGAACAGTAGTATCTGACACACAGATGTTGCTTACTAAATATTGAATGAATATTATTACACAGGGAAATGATACTGGTTAGAAATTTTTAAAAACCCTAAATGGAGGGGATTCAGCATAATTTGTACACCTAATTTCAGTAAAATAAAAAAATAACATAAAAAAAGAAATAAAATTGTGTAAACCCTAAAGGACAAAGAACAGAAGAGCAAATCAGCATGAGAATTAACATCTTGGAAGAAACAGATGGACAGGATTTAACTGATGAACTTAGGTTTTCATTTTTCTGCGTTTAGTTCTGTACTTGCAGAAAGGGACGTTAATAAAAAAAAAGTATATGGATCATCCCACAAAATTCCAGAGAGGCTCAGGAATTCCGGGTACCAAGCGCCTCTGAAGATGAGAGTGCTGAATGGAGCTAAAAATTCGAGGGTTGGTTGAAAGTCTGGAGTAGGTTAGACCATAGATTTTCCTTCTCCATGTAGTATAGACTGCAAAAAACTGAATGCTATTTGAAGAGGGTGGAACCAGAGAAGTTTTGACACAGGTGGTGGGAGGTGGGGCAAGGGTAAAGGGTCTTGATGCAAATGGGAAATGAATGAAAGCTTACATACTGAATGGTGACATCACTAGCCCTGTTTATTTTCTTTGGTCCCAGAATGCATGTTGCCTTCTTTATAGATTTTTAAGTTGAAACATTCTTCTTTGGGAAAACTTAACACAAGGGAAGTGATGTAAAGCACTGACATTTAGTGAGCTCCCCCTCAATAGAATGCCATCCTGTGTGGAGCCTCACCAGTTTCCAAACTTGTATCTAGCTTCTGATTTTTTGTGATGCCTCACACTTCTTCAACAGCAGTTTGAAGACCACTCCACTTGGGAGAACAAAGCAAATACTCAAAAGACACTCAGAAGAGATAGTGCTGAGAACAGAAGAAAATTTAAAAGTGACTTATAGAGAGAGAGAGAGCAGGAGATACTGAACTAGTGAAACAGGAATAGGAAACTACAAAATAGATTATTCAGAGAATTAAAAAAGGGAATTAAAATAAAAATCTAGTAAAAGTGATCTGAGGAGAATGGGGATGGGGATGAGGTAAATGAAGGAAAAGGTAAGAAAAGTAGAGAATCAGTCCAGGAGGTCTAACACCTGAGTAATGTGAGTTCAAAAAAAAGATAAAAGATAAAACCAAGTGGAGAAAATATCACTGAAATGATACATGTGGAACATAAGAATTGAATGATGTAAATATCTAGATTAAAGTAGGCCTCTGAAATAAATGCCAGAAGAATAAGTAGAAAAGAATCACCTTAAGGCACATACCATTATGGAATTTCGGAACACCTGAGATGAAGAGAGATGTTAAACACTGCCTTGGAGAAAAAAACCAGGTCTCATATAGAGGAATTTTCTCAATAGGAGTACACTATGCTAGGAAACAATGGAAAGATTCCTTCAAAACTCCTTTTTTTAATGTTTATTTTTGAGGTGGGGGGAGGGAGGGAGGGAGAGAGAGAACGTGATCAGGAGAGGGGCAGAGAGAGACTGAGACACGGAATCCAAAGCAGGTTCCAGGCTCTGAGCTGTCAGCGCAGAACCCGATGCAAGGCTCAGACTCACAAACTGAGATCATGACCTGAGCCAAAGTCGGATGCTCAACCAACTGTGCCACCCAGACAGGCGTCCCCTTATCTATCTATCTATCTATCTATCTATCTAATCTTTATGCCCAGCATGGGGCTCAAACTCACGACCCCAACATCAAGAGTTGCCTCTTCTGACTGAGCCAGCCAAGCACCCCCCTTCAAAACTCTTTAAGAAACAATTATTTTCATTCTAGAATTTTATACTTAGACAATCTATCATTCAATTGTGAGAATTTTAGAATTGGAAAGTCTTAATTTTTTTACACCACATACCCTTTTTGAGAAAGTTATAGAAATATTCTCTAAAAGAGGGAATAAGTCAAGAAAGAAAAAGGCTGTTATAAATGAGAAATAAGTGAAAGGAATTCCTTGGATCAAAATGAACAGACAAAACCTAGACCAGACAAGCCAGTCTAGATTGCTGCAGATTAGATAGTTTTGGAAAGGATGTCTCCCGAAGGGAAAATGGACTTGATACTATAAGTATCAGGTTTTTTGTTTTGTTTTGTTTTGTTTTTTAAGTAAACTGTGCCACACATGGGGCTCAATCAGACTCATGACCCTGAGATCAAGAGTCGTATGCTCTACCAACTGAGCCAGCCAGGCATCCCAAATGTCATTTTTTTTTTTTTTTTTTGAAGGACTTTTATAAGGCCTCTACAGGAGTTTGGAGTCATTTTTCAAAGACAGCCAAACTTGAAAATAATAAGGAAAGATTTAAAGAGGTAGAAGCAAGGAAATGTAATTATAGTATATAAGATAGCTTGAAAAAAATGTTTACAGAGGCATGCTAATGTAAACCTGAATGTTGATTTAACTCCAAACTGATAGAAATTAGAGCATGTGAGAGGGAAATTGTGAAGGTATGTTTGGTACAATAGTTAAACCCTAATATTCTGTAAGATGGTAAAAAATGTCTAAAATTGAAAAATCAAGAAATAAGATAGACCTCCAGATAAACTCTGTGTTGACTACTAGTTTTATGAAGTCAAAGTCAACAGCTCTTTCCCTCCTAATACTTATGCAAAAAAATTTAAGTGCATTGTGAAGTTCTTTTTTCTTTTCTGTTATTTAAGAAAAATTTTTTGAATGTTTATTTTTGAAGGAGAGACAGACAGAGAGTGAGCAGGGGAGGAGCAGAGAGAAAGGGAGACAATCCAAAGTGGGCTCCAGGCTTTGAGCTGTCAGCACACAGAGTCCAACTCGGGGCTTGAAATTTTCACAAACAGTGAGATCATGACCTGAGCCGGAAGTCGGAGGTTAGGACGGAAGGTTAGGATGCTTAACCAGCTGAGCCACCCAGGTGCCCCTCCTTTGTTATTTTAAAGTATAACATCTTAGGTTTAGATAAAACTTTCTAAGGAACTTGTTTGCCGTGATACTTTTCATTTATGTGACTTTATAGACCTCCACATGCTTTTATCTCATCTGATCTTAACAGCCCTGTGCAAGTAGTATAAAGTGTTTTAGAAGTGAGGAAAGTAAGAATGACCTAGGATCACATGCTTATATTAAGGGAGAGAAGTAGGACTTACTCCCCCTACTCTGTTTATTCTGATATTTACCATTTTATATCTTTTTTTTTTTTTTAAATTTTTTTTTTTTTTAACATTTATTTATTTTTGAGACAGAGAGAGACAGAGCATGAACGGGGGAGGGTCAGAGAGAGGGAGATGCAGAATCTGAAACAGGCTCCAGGCTCCGAGCTGTCAGCACAGAGCCCGACGCGGGGCTCGAACCCACGGACCGTGAGATCATGACCTGAGCCGAAGTCGGCCGCTTAACCGACTGAGCCACCCAGGCACCCCTACCATTTTATATCTTCTTATGATGAAGGAAAGATCTGGAAATTCTAATTCCTACTAGTCTTTTGTACTTTGTATTTCCTAATGTAGTTATAATTAAACTGTTGTCTTACCTTTTATTTAAAATTGTAATAAAAACCACATAACATAAAATTTACCTTAACTATTCTTAAGTGTATAGTTCAGTAGTGTTAAATATATTCACATGGTTATAAACAGATTACTAGAACTTTTCATCTTAATCTGAAACTACACTCATTAAACAACTCCCCTTTTCTCCCTCACTCCATTCTCTGGTAACTGCATTCTACTTTCTGTTTCTATGAATTTGGTTTGTGACTGGCTTACTTCACTTAGCATAATGTCCTCAAGGTTCATCCATATAGAATATGACAGGATTTCCTCCATTTTAAAGGCTGAATAATATTTCATTGTATATACCACATATTATTTATCTGTCAATGGACATTTGGTTTGCTTCCTTCTTTTGGCTGTTGCATGTAGTGCTGCTAATGAACATGGATGTGCATATAGCTGTTTGGGTCCCTGCTTTTAGTTGGATATATACCAAGTGGGATTCTTAGGTCATATATAGTAGTTTTATTATTACTTTTCTCAGGAAACTCCATACTATTTTTTATAGCAGTTGCATCATTTTACAATTCCACTAACAGTGTATGAGGATTCCAGTTTCTCCTCATCTTTACCAACACTTGTTATTTTCTGTTTTTTTTTTTTTTTTAAGTTTATTTATTTAGTTTGAGAGTGAGAGTGTGCAGGAGGGACAGAGAGAGAGGGAGAGAGAGAGAGAATCTCACACTCCGTGAGATCATGACCTGAGCCAAAATGAAGAGTTGGACACCTAACCGACTGAGCCACCCAGGCACCCCTCTGTTTTTTTGATAGTAGTTATCATAACAGATGTGAGGTAATACCTCATTGTGATTTTGTTTTGCATTTTTCTGATGATTTGTGATATTGAGCATCTTTTCATATGCTTCCTGGCCATTTGCACATCATCTGTGGAGAAATGTCCATTGAAGTCCTTTGCCCTTTTTTTTTCTTAGAACAATTTTTTTAATGTTTATTTTTGAGAGAGAGGGAGAGAGAGAGACAGACAGACAGACATACACACACCAAAGAGGGGAGGGGCAGAGAGAGAGAGGGAGATACAGACTCTGAAGCAGGCTCCAAGCTGTCAGCACAGAGCCTGATGTGGGGCTCGAACTCACGAACTGCGATCATGACCTGAGCTGTAGTCAGACGCTTAACCGACTGAGCCACCCAGGTGCCCTGTCCTTTGCCCATTTTTAAATCAAATTATTTTTTTTTTTTTGCTGTTGTTACTGAGTTGTAGTTCTTTACATATCCTGGATATTAATCCCGATTGGATATAAGATTTGCAAATATTTCCTCCTATTTCTGTAGGTTGCCATTTCACTCTGTTGATTGTGTTCTTTGATCCACAAAAGATGTAAAGTTTGCTATAGCCTATTTGTCTGTTTTTACTTTTGTTCCCTTTGTTTTTGGTGTCATTTCCAAGAAATCATTGCCAAATTCAATGTAATGAAGATTCCCATACGTTTTATTTTAGAAGTTTTATATTTCTAGGTTTTACATTCAGGTTTTTAATCCATTTTGAGTTAATTTTTGTATATGGTATAAAGTAATGATCCAATTCCATTCTTCTGCTTGTGAATATCCAGTTTTCCCAGCACCACATGTTAAAGATACTGCCCTTTCTTCATGGAGTGATCTTAGTAGCCTTGTTGAATAAAACCACCCTGTGACCCAGCAATTGCACTATGAGGTATTTACCCAAAAGATACAAAAATACAGATCCGAAGGGGCACATGAACCCCGATGTTTTTAGCAGCATTATCAACAACAGCCAAATTATGGAAAGAGCCCAAATGTCCATTGACTGATGAATGGTTAAAGAGTTGGGGTGTGTGTGTGTGTGTGTGTGTAAACATACATACATATGTACATGTGTATAATGGAATATTACTCAGCCATCAAAAATAATGAAATCTTGCCATTTGCAACGACATGGATGGAGCTAGAGTATATTATGTTAAGCAAAATAAGTCAGAGAAAAACAAATACCATATGACTGCACTCATATGCAGAACTTAAGAAAGAAAACAGATGCACATAGGGTAAGTTGGGGGAGGGTGGAGAGAGGGAGGCAAACCATAAGAGACTCTTAAATACAGAGAACAAAGACAGGGTTGCGGGAGGGGTGGTGGATGGGGGATGGGCTAAATTGGGTGATGGGTGTTAAGCGCTGGATGAGCTGATGAGCGCTGGATGTTACAGGTAAGTGATGAATCACTAAATTCTCTTGAAGCCAATATACTATATGTTAACTAACTAGAATTTAAATAAAAACTTAAAAAGAAAATCATTTATATATGCAAAAGTTTCTTTCTGGGCTCTTTGTTCTATTGGTGCATTTGTTTTTATGCTAAAACCATGCTGTTGTCTTCTTCCTTTTGTTATTTTTTACCCCTTTGCGGTTTTGCTAATTGGAAGTATTGTTGTTAAGAATAAAGTGAGACCAGTTAATTGCCACATTATGAAGAATGTGTTGGAATAACTTACTGAAAAATAACTTTAGTGTATTCTTTTGGCTATGTGATTTTTGGAGTAATCTGAAAAAATGATCTCCCTAAGGGTAAGGATGATGTTCTTAATTCTTCTTACAACACTTTAATTGCAGGGTGTGGAGTAATTGATAATGTCTGAAGATGCAGGGGTGTGGTAAATTTGCTGATTCCAGAAGAAACCATTTTGTTCCACTTAAGTGTGCTATTAGAGTAGGGCTGGTAGTAAATGACTCAATGTATCAGCCAACATTCTTTGTTTTTTTGAGTGGCTTTGAAATAAAAGGACACAAGTCAGTGACTGATTTGCATATTAATCTTCAAATGTGTCTTTTCTTTAAAGAAGGGGGGAAAAAAGGAAAAAATAAATTGAGAACTTCTTTGCCTTTTTCTAGGCTTTCAAATGGCTTAAGCCTGGAAAAGCTTAGGACATTAATCAGTCATTGCAGTAACTTATTTTTTCTGGTAGTGTAATACTGTACTTTGAATTCTCCTATACTGTATAATGGTGAGATTGCTGCTTGTTTTATTTCTTCTCAGAATCCTCTGTAGACTTCATCTCTGTCTTTTCTTCTCAAATCCCTCTGGCTCTACCCTGCTTACCTGCTGCTTACCTTCCACTTTCCCCATAAAACAGTGTTCATTCTGGTCAGTTTCTCTTGTCTCTGAATCAGTCCTAATTTCTACCTGTTTGTCTGTCAAGAAAGATTATTCTATCAAGTCAAGTGGACTTTTCTTCTATTCTGGAGTAATTATTTTCCTATTATTCTAAAACTTACAGCTTTTCAAAGTTAAGACCACGTTCTGTATTTCATGAGGGTCTTCTAGATGGCTGTAATTTTCAGTTGATTTCTCTAAACTTTGTTTCATTTGAAATTCTCTGTTTTGCCTGGTTTTTTGATCTCTCTCCCACTGAATTGATAAGAACTTTATCTTATACTTAGGTATGCTCTACCAGCAATGTAATATAGTACTGGATATACATCAGGCATTAAAAACTTTGTGTTTCCATCTGAATTCCCCCCCCATCTTTTTTTATTTTTTTCTTCTCTCTATTCTTCCCATCCCTTCCCACTTCTTTTTTAACATTCCTTAGATTTAGCTGATTATAGTTAATTCTTCCAGTGGCATTCAGCCTCAAAAAGTCTCCTGATTTAATATGTTAAATTTCTTTGTTGGGAAAAAATTTGCTTCATACTGTATTTTTAAATAATGTTTTAAACATGTATTAAAGTTTGGATTTCATATCTGTTTGACAATTGACCTATACACATAAGCTAGTAAGAAGGCAAACTCACAGAAAATGTTTTACAATGAAGATCATATTTCCTTAGTTTACAAAGAACTTATATAAGCCAATAAGAATAAAAATTAGTAATGCAATAGAAAATGTGAATATAGGTTCTGAAAAGGCATTTAAGAAAAAAAGAAAAAAAAAGAAATTTGGCTTTTTCATAGTTAAATGCAAATCACAATGAGGTACTACTTTTTTTTTAATCAGATAAACAAAAATTAAGTTTTATGGTACTTACTGCTGACAAGGGGAAATGGAGAAATGGCCATTCTAATGCATTGTTAGTGGGACTTCATTTGTCTGCAAGTAATAGAAATTAGGACTTCATTTGTCTGCAAATAATAGAAAATCTGTCTATTGATAGTAGTTTAAACTAATAGGGACTTAGTTTCTCGTACTGTGTGAAGTTGACATTGTGTTATTAGTAGCTTGATGATGTTAGGGCTGGCATTTGAAATTTTTTTAAAATTAAAATCTTTATTTTGAGAGAGACAGCGAGCAGAGGAGGGGCAGAGAGAGAGGAAGGGAGAGAATCCACACTATCAGCACAGAGCCTGACGTGGGGCTAGATACTCTGAACCATGAGATCATAACCTGAGCCAAAAATCAAGAGCTGGACACCTAACTGACTGAGCCATCCCGGTGCCCTTGGCATGTTTGAAAAAAAAATGTTTATTTAAGTAATCTCTACACCCAATGTGGGGCTCAAACTAAGAGTTGCACGCTCTTCCTACTGAGCCAGCAGGTGCCACTGCTTCACGGACATAGGTTGTTTTAGATATAATGTTCAAGGTGAGAAGAAATTGGTAGAACCTACACTATTTGTGACTGTTCCGTTTAATCAGAAAAGCAGAATCTTTCCCAGGGCTCTGTAGCAGATGTCTTTTTCAGTCTCATGATTACTTCCTTATATGGGATTAGGTATATTGCTACTTTGACCAAGAACAGTGTTTTATTAGGAAGATGGTGAGAGGGGATATTGGATTAGGCAACTAACAGTGTCTTGCCACATGGCTAATGGAATTTTTCTAGAGGTGAAATGTCAACATCTTCTCAGATTTAATATACACGTATTCTTTGATCCAGTGGTTCCATTGTTCAGAGTTTACCCATGAGTAAGTTTCTGTTCTTCTGAGTTACTTAGAGAACTTGGTAGAAGTACAACTTTCTGGGGCTGAGTCTACATCTCAGAATCATTGGAGTTGGGACCAAGGAATATGTATTTTAAAAAAATGGCCTACTAGGTGACTATTGAGTGGAGCTGCATTTGAGAATTTCTGTATAGACTGTAAGGAAACTCAGTTGTTTTTTTTAAGGTTTCATTTTAAATGTTTATTTATTTTTGAGAGAGAGAGTGTGTGTATGTATGTGTGCACATGAACTGGGGAGGAGCAGACAGAGAAATAGAGGATCCTAAGTGGGCTCTGCGCTGACGGCAGAGAGCCCAGTGCAGGGCTTGAATTCCACAAACCCTAGAACATGACCTGAGCCGAAGTTGTACCTTAACCGACCGACTGAGCTACCCAGGCACCCCTGGGAAACCCAGCTTTTTAAAGTAGACGTTAAAAAAAAAGGCAGCCAGGCAGCCATTGGCATGCATAGCTGGCTTTTCTTAGAACGAAACAAAACGCCTCCTTTTTTCCTTCACTTGAGCCAAATTATTGCAGATAAGCCAAAAGAAGTAATCATCAGCCCAGTTATATAGGGAGAACAGGTGTTAATATCAAATATTTTTATTGTATTTCATTTTATTTGGTATAAATACCTGTGTGTTTCTGTGTTTTCATGTATATAGTATATACATAGTGAACATCTTTCTGTATCAATACAAATGTATGTATTTCCTTTTTAATTATTGTTTTGTATAAATATGCCACTTACTAAAGCAATTCTGTTAGTACTTCCTTCTCTGGTTGCTGTTATACAGTGTTGTAATGAATGCTTTTGAACAAATAAATGTTTTTGTGTGATTATTTCTATAACATGAAATACACACAATTTCCATTTGGTACATTTTACTTGACTGTCCACCCAAGAGATGTCTTTCTAATTGTTGCCAATTTAATATCTCATTTTAATTTACATCATTATTAGTAAAGATATGATGCTTTCATGTTTATTGGTCACTTTCATTTCTTTTTTTGAATTACTTAGAGTCTTAGTCATCTTTTTAATTATATTGTACTATATTAAGTAATTGTGTATTCTGAGCATATTTTAAGAGTAAATCAGTTTTATGGTCTGTTTAGTTTTGAGAATAATCCCTCACTTTAATAAATAAGACACGTTTTATGATTCAATGATTCAGTTTCTATTTAAACTGTTAGTGAAAGGGATGAAGCCAGCTGTTAAAATCTATTGTGTTAATATTTTATAGGATAGGGGTGCCTGGGTCGCTCAGTTGGTTATGGGTCTGAATTTTGATAGTGGCTCAGGTCGTGAGATGCCCCTGCGTCAGGCTCGGCGCAGAGTTTGGAGCCTACTTTGGGATTCTCTCTGCGCCCCTCCCCAACTCGCTTGTGCATGTAAGCTCTCTCTTTCCTTCTCTTTCTCTCAAAATAAACATTAAAAAATTTTTATAGGATAAAAGAATAATCTCTTACTATTTTGTGCTCTTAATGAGACGATTAATTTATTATATTTCAAAAATGTTTATTTATGGGGGGGTAGAGCATGAGCACGGGAGGTACAGACAGATGGGGGAGAGAGAATCCCAAACAGGCTCCATTTCTCAGCATGGAACCCATGCAGGGCTGGATATCACAAAACATGAGATCATGACCTGAGCTGAAATCAAAAGTTGGATGCTTAACTGAGACACCCAGGCACCCCTGAGATGATTTAATTTAAAAGACTTTATGCAGTTGCTATCTAGATTGTCAAACTTTCATAAATGTATTTTTAATAACTTTATTCATTAAAAAATCACTTTAATTTTTTAAAATCTTATTTTGTATCTTCTGTAATAAAATCAAACCTACGGGTACCTGGGTAGCTCAGCTGGTTAAGCATCTGATTTTTGGTTTCAGCTCAAGTTATGATCTCCTAGTTTGTGGGATTGAGCCTTGTGTCGGGCTTTGCTCTGACAGCATGAAGTCTGCTTGAGATTCTCTCTTTCTACCTCTCACTGTGCTCCTCCCCTGCTCTTGTGCATGCTTGTGTGCGTGCTTTCTCTCTCTCAAAATAAATTTAAAAAGTTAAACCTAGTTGCTAGCAGTTTTAAAATTTATAAGTATGTATGTTTTCTTTCTCCTTTCTAAAACTTTATCCTCAGCTAAGTAATGAACCTCTCTCTGAAACATTTATATCCAAGACCAGAATATGTTTTGTTAATTTTATTTTTATCCTACAGAATATTAAAGATATTTTGGTTTTCCAGGATTAATAGCAAGATAAATTTAGACATTGGGTTTTTTATTTTTAGCTAGCTAGGAAACATTGAATTCTAGATATGATTATTTCTTGAGGGAGCAAGCATAACACTCAGTTATTGAAGAATGAATTAAATCCACCTTTACTTCATTTTTACTCAAGCACCCAGCAATAAAATAGCAAATTTTGGGGAAATTTAGATGTTATAGAAATTCATTTATAATATAGAAACTAGCCTGGAGCCTGCTTCAGATCCTGTTTCCCTCTCTCTCTGCCCCTCACCTACTTGCATTCTCTCTCAAAAATAGATAAACATTAATTTTTTATTTAATTTTTTATTTTTTTATATGTACGGAAACTAATAGGGCACCTGGGTCACTCATTTAAGCGTCTGACTCTTTGTTTCAGCTCAGGTCATGATCTCACGGTTTCAAGCCCCACATTGGACTCTGCGCCGGCAGCTGGGGGCCTGCTTGAGATTCTCTCTTCCTCTCTCTTTCTCTCTGCCCTTCCTCCACTTGTGCTGGCTCTGTCTCTCTCAAAATAAATAAATAAACTTAAAAAAATTTAAATACAGAAACTAATAAACTTGCTAATAATAACTTACAGGAGAGATCAGAATGAAATTACTGTATTGCTTTAGTAACTAAATTACTATTGCTTTAGTAACTGTGGCTTTTAAAAGGTGATTTCGATGATGACAAATAAACATTTGGAAGATGTTCCTCTTTGTGTTTCCACAGATCATTAACTGAAGACAAAATAAGCAACTATGCAAAATTCTCACATGGAAGAGTACAGAAATTCTACTAATGGCAGCACAGGCAACAGTTCAGAGGTAGTGGTAGAACAGTCTGCTGATTTCAGTACTGAGATTATGAATGTTACGGAAATGGAACAGTCCCCTGATGGATCTCCTAATGTGAATACATCTACAGAAGAAAATGAAATAACAAATGTTGTGGACCTTCCAGTGACAGAAACGGAAGCAAATTTCCCTCCTGAATATGAAAAATTCTGGAAAACTGTAGAAAACAATCCTCAGGATTTTACAGGCTGGGTATATTTGCTTCAGTATGTAGAACAGGAGGTTAGTAACTATTTAAATGGGACTAGAGGGACAGGTTAATCAAGTAATACCTGATGAGGCTTTATTGTTTTGTAATTAAAGTTGCATCTTTTATAATTTTCAGATTAAGTTGAATAACATTAGATATGTACATTTTTTGGCTTCAAAGGATAACTTTCATAGCATTTGTATGTTATGGAAAGACAATATTAATAGAGTCAAAGTCTAACATTTGTAAAAATTGGTGTGTGTGTGCATGCATGCACGTGTAGAATCACTGAATTAAAAGGTTACCTTTGAATACCTTGCTATTCAACAGAATTATGTGCTTTTGTTTCAAAGGATTAAGATTGTATATGCAGGAAAAAGAGATGTTGTGTGTGTGGTTTTTAAACCTGTCATTTATTTTGAGATACTACATTTGGAAGAAATAATAAATATTTTCTGACAGAAACCTCCAAGGTTTTTAAACACCTTGTTTTATTTTCATCAGAATCACTTGATGGCTGCCAGGAAAGCGTTTGACAAATTTTTCATACACTATCCGTATTGCTATGGTTACTGGAAAAAGTATGCAGACCTTGAAAAGCGGCATGACAACATTAAACAATCAGATGAGGTGCGTACATTACTGAATAAAATTGTCTCCATTAGGTACTGTAAGCCAAATAATAACAAAACAAAGACTTTTTTTTTGGCTGGCAGTACCTACGATTTATGGTCAAACAATTTTATAGGGTATTTTATTTGCATTTGTCACTCTTGTGGCATTTGTAGCTAATATTTTCTCTCTTTGTTGGCAGGTGCGTTAAACCTCTACAGTTTGTCAAGCTTTGCAGTGCAAGCCTCTGTATTACACTGCAGCTTAACAAGTAGGGCAGGGCTTTTCTCTCACTTACATTTATTTCTCATTTTCCAAACAATATAGTTGGTTTGCTAGTCACATTTGCTACGTCTTATTGCATTTTTGGTCAGACGCTGTCATTGATGCTCTAATGGGTCTGTGCCCTATGGTCTGTAACCCAAAGCCTGCCCACACAACCCGGTCAGAATGCAGGGACTGCTGCGCTTTGAAGATCAAGACTCTGCACGTGGGGATCAGAACATTGCCATGTTCTATCCAACCTCCACCCAAATGGTAATGGTAGATTATTTAAACAAAATTCCAGTAATTAGTATTTCTAAGGTTCACCGGATAACACAGTGTTGCCTCTCTGTTAAGAAATAATTAAATATTTGAAGTACAGTTTGTTGTTTTCTTCTTAGGTGTATCGGCGGGGGCTTCAGGCAATACCTCTTAGTGTTGACCTATGGATACATTATATAAACTTCTTAAAAGAAACATTGGACCCTGGTGATCCTGAGACAAACAGCACAATAAGAGGGTATGGGAAACATTGATATTCAAATGTATTCAAAGTAGGAATAAGTATTCTGATGTTGATAATAGAACTACTTATGAATGGTAAACTGAATGTTTAACATGTATTTCTTTTTCACTATTTAAAAAAATGATACATGTAATAAACTTATGCATGAATATAAAAATTGCAAATAAAAATATCCTCCTTCGGGGCGCCTGGGTGGCGCAGTCGGTTAAGCGTCCGACTTCAGCCAGGTCACGATCTCGCGGCCCGTGAGTTCGAGCCCCGCGTCGGGCTCTGGGCTGATGGCTCAGAGCCTGGAGCCTGTTTCCGGTTCTGTGTCTCCCTCTCTCTCTGCCCCTCCCCCGTTCATGCTCTGTCTCTCTCTGTCCCAAAAATAAATAAACGTTGAAAAAAAAAATTAAAAAAAAAAAAAAATATCCTCCTTCATTTGACACCTCTGTTCCTTATGTCCCCAGTCCCATTTCTTTTGTGGTTTATAAATTGTGTGTTCTTTAATACATACATAGATGTACATACATGTGTGCATTTTGTACATATATGATTTTTTAAAAAATATAACAGAATGCTTTGGAATCTCTCCCTACTGTATTTTTTTAACCATTGCATAAGTATTTTGTAGTGTCAAAGGTACTGTCTTTTATTTGACCAAATCCTTATTCATAGGAAATAATCAGTGCTGTAGTAAACATGTCTGTACAAAGTCATTATTTATGTAGAGCATGCTAGAAATGGAATTTCTGTCAAAGAGAATCCAGGGCTAAGTTTTATCAAGTGTTATTTCAAAAGTGGTATCATTTTTAAATTCCCACAGTATACATGAGTAGTCTTATTTCCCAAAGCTGTCCATGCCACTTCCAGTGGTAGCTCGTTATTTTAGTTTGTGTATCTCTAGATTGTTCATCCTAGTTTGTTGTTTTTTTCATATACTCGTATAAGCCATTTACTCATTGCCTGTTCATATCATTTGCTCATTTTACTTTTGGATTGTCTTTTTCTTACTGATTATAAGCATTTTAAAATGTGTTTTCTTTTTTTATCAAAGTATGTGCATATAGTTTAAAAAGTCAGTGTTAAACTGCTTAAGTGTTAAACCCCTGTTGAACTATTGTTTTTTCTGACATTTTCCCACATGTTTATAATAGCAATTCTTTACTGCTGTTTTCTGTCTCTTCAGTTCTTAAGATTCTGTGATGGTAGAGGAGAACTTTAGCTAATGTATACTCTGTTTTCCCTTTACTTATTTTCCACAATGGATAGGTTTCAAAGCCTTCTATTTTTCTTGGAGTTAATTACCCTTTCTTACATCTCCCTCTTTTTTCCCATTTGCTTAGTTTTTCTTTGAACATTTAAAATTTCCCACTCCCTCCCAACAGCTAATTTCAGTAGTCAGTACTAATACAGACTTTCCACGATGTACGAATGCTTTGTTAAGTCATTTTTTGAAACTAAAAAAGTATATATATCTAGTGTTATTCTACTTAATCTGAAAACTGTTAAAGTTATACTCAGAAATATAGAAATTCCATTTTTTACCCTTCCTCTTGGTGGAGTATTCCTCTTGGAACCTTCTTTTCTGTAGTCTGGATTAGTCTCTGTTTCTGTCTATCATACAGCAGTTATTTTGGAATTTCCTTCTTCTCCTAATTCTAGCATATGTCTTTACTTCTTTCCTGGGTTTCAGGCTCTATTTTTGAGAGTTTATTAGATGCTACTTTTTCCTGATTGATGTGTGCCTTTAGAGGAGTGTAACTTCTTGATAAAGGATGCTTGGGATGAAAAAAATTAAGATTTTGTATGCCTGAAACACTTAGTTGATGGTCCAATGGGGTATAGAACTTCGAGTTGGAAGTAATTTTTCCTTAGGGCTTTGAAGGCATCTCTCCATTCTCATATTGCTTCTGGTGTTGTTATTCAGAAGTATGATAATGCTCTTCTGCATTCCCTTTATATGACTTGTTTTTCCTCATGGAAGCTTATAAAATGATTTATCTTTGATAAAAATGCAGTTTTGTTTGTTTTTTTGTTTAAAGAGTAGATCTTTGTTTATTTACTTATTTTGAGAGAGTGTGAGCAGGGGAGGGGCAGAGAGAGAGGAAGAGAGAGAATCCCAAGCAGGCTCTATGCTACTAGCACAGACATGGGCTTGATCTCATGAGCTGTGAGGTCATAACCTGAGCCGAAGTCAAGAGTCAGATGCTTAACCAACTGAGCCACCCAGGCGCCCCCAAAATACAATTTTCTAATGATATGCTTTGGCGTGGGTTTTCTTTTTCTAATTCATTGTGTTTTACTTAGTGGGTCTTTTCAATCTAGGGTGCTCATGTCTTTCTGTTCTGAGAAGTATTATTATTAGGGTACCTCGCTGGCTTAGTCCATAGAACATGCAACTCTTGATCTTGGGGTTGTGAGTTTAAGCTACATGTTGGGTGTAGAATGTACTTAATAAAATTAAAATAAAATAATTAGTACTGTATTTATTTTTGTGTTGCTAATTTCCTTTCTATGTTTTTCTCTGTTTTAGTTGTTGGACATTGGATCTTGTTTTAGTCATTTAATTTTCTTATCTATTACTTTTTTCATGTCAGATTTTGTTTGACTTTTTGAGGTATTTCTGTGACCCTTGTATTGGATTTTTAATATCTGCCATCAGTTTTTTAATGTCCAAGAATCTTTCTTGTTCATTGTTCCGTTTTTTTTTTTTAAGTTTATTTTTGTGAGACAGCATGTGTATGCGAGCAGAGGAGGTACAGAGAGAGAAGGAGAGAGAATCTCAAGCAGGCCCCATGCTGACAGTGTGGGGCTCAATCCCATGAGGCATGAGATCATGACCTGAACCAAAATCAAGAGTCAGTTGCTTAACTGACTGAGCTACCCACGTGTCCCTCATTGTTTCTGTTCTTATAGTCTCCTATTCTTGTTATGTGGGTTAATGTATTTTTATTATTTTTTAAAAGGTATTAAGAAATGTTGATGTTTTCCTCTACTCCCAGCACTGTTTCCTCTAAAGTGTTTCTGTTTACTTGTTTTTGTCTCTGACTTGTGTGATATCTGGATTTCTGTTCATGTTAAAGATGTGATTTTAATAAATGGAGTGTAAGCTCTGTGGGTCTTATTTGTGGGCTATTAGTTGGCCTGGCAAGCTTCACAGTAGCATGGTCAAGTGGCCACTCAGGTTTTTGTTGGGGGAATCCCAGTGTTGGTATTCTTATATCTTACTCCTGTGTCAGGTGGTTTCTCATTTAAGGATCATCTGATCTGCCTGGAGAATGTATACCTAGCTCCTGAAATCCCATAGCTGGGCAGAAAAGAAGAGGGTTTAAGGTTTCTTACCATTCATTAAACAAATCTTCTTGTAACATCCTGTCTTTAGTTCATTACCTTCTTATCATACTTCCTCTCCCAACTCCCCAACTTTTCTTAGTGTCTGGTGTGTTAATTTCCTGAATCATTTTGGGATTCTGCAGGGGCAGTAACATGTGTTTTACTGTCTTAAAAAGGTTAGATATAAACATACACATGTGCATGCACACACATACACACTCAATCCTTTATTACCTATATTAACATATTCCCTCCAGTTTTAGCACATAACACATTCTTTAAAGTTTGTTTAGGATGTTTCTTTATCATGTCTTTTTGTCATTTTTTTCTTAATGTGGCTCAGTCTTTAATCTTTTGTTGGTGTCTGAGTTTTGGGCCTATCTTGTCAAGAATATATAAATCTGGTGTTTTCTTCTAATTTCTTAATAGTTTTTTGTTACCATTTATTCATCTAGCATTTAAATTTGTATCTTTTTTTTTTTTTTTTAACGTTTTATTTATTTTTGAGACAGAGAGAGACAGAGCATGAACGGGGGAGGGGCAGAGAGAGAGGGAGACACAGAACCGGAAACAGGCTCCAGGCTCTGAGCCATCAGCCCAGAGCCCGACGCGGGGCTCGAACTTGCGGACCGCGAGATCGTGACCTGGCTGAAGTCGGCCGCTTAACCGACTGCGCCACCCAGGCGCCCCAAAATTTGTATCTTTTTTAAGACACAAATTAACCTTTTATTTTGTCAGGCTTTTCTATGTTGGTTTAAAATAACTTCTTTATCATATACTAATCTTTCACATGTACATTGATCTATTTTGTTTTCTTGAAACTATTTTGTGATCCATTTTTATGTTACCTGGCTAGTGCCATACTTTTAATTACTATAGCTTCCTAATTTCTTTTGATGTCTTTCAGGAAAATGCCACTGCATTGCCCTTTTTGTATGTTAGCTCACTGTTAGAATTTGTTTTACCTGACCCACTCAAAATTTGTTAGAGCTTTGATTGGGATTGTATTAAAGTTGTAGGTTAATCTAGGCAGGGTACTTTTATACTGTTAAAAACCCCTGTTGATTATAAGATACTTATTTTGAAAATGTGTATCTAAAAGTTTTATCCCATCGGGATGTCAAATCCAGTGATCAAAATTGCTTACAAAAATCTCTTTGAAATGAGTTAGGTAGTTTAAAAATACATGTGTTTTTTTGTTTGTTTGTTTTTTAGTTATTTTTTAGTTAGCTGGAGACGTAGCAGGAGAGACTTTTGAAAGTTTTAAAATATATGTCTACTTCTCATTCCGTTACAAGGCAGCTGGGTCCCTTCTTGGAGTTATTTTTCCAGAAAATTATTCCTTAAATTGAGATAAAATTAGTTTCTGTCTTCTGCCCTAAATGTATCTATTCAACATTTCAAGTTTAACAAATGTAAGTGTCTGCATTGACACTCTATATGTTTGCAGTGTGTATGTTTGCATTATAATTCTGTATAAGATAAAATTCTATAAACATACATATATTCCCTTTTTGTTTCCTTACTCTTTTTTAATAATTAGTTATTGTATACTTGCGTTATTCCTTCTGCTTTTTGCTCCCTGCTTATATGAGAAGCAGTTGAATATAATTTTGAATTTAGCATAATCTTCTGAAATTTAGAAATAATGTTTTAATTTTTAAAAATTTTTTGAAATTGAGGTATAACTGACATAATAGTTTTAGGCGTACAACTTAAGGATTTGATATCTGTATATATTGCAGGGTGTAGAAATAATATTTTAAAAGTGATTTTATCTTGGAAAGATAACTTAGAAGTAATTTAATTTTTCAGAACTTTCGAGCATGCTGTTTTAGCTGCAGGAACAGATTTCCGATCTGACAGACTATGGGAAATGTATATAAACTGGGAAAATGAACAGGGAAACCTGAGAGAAGTTACAGCTATATATGATCGCATTCTTGGTATTCCAACACAGCTGTACAGTCATCATTTTCAGAGGTGGGTGGAAAAGTCCGATCATTAAGATATATTATGATTAATCAGGTAATTCTTAATATTGAGGATTGTAATTCTCTTGAAATGTCATGTAAGATTCTTTTAGATACAAACAGGAATAAAGTTTCTTGCTTGATAATCACAATTTACACACTTTTGAATTTTGATATTTTTCCACATACCTTATGAAATGTTTAGGAATTTTAACCATTTTTAAACAGAAGCTTCTCTATACCCCTTTTATAGATGAAGAATAATGGGACTCCTAAGATATTTCAGAGTGGTGAAGAATGAGAAAATAGAATCAAATTTTAATTATTTTTTGTGGTACTAAATTTACAGTGTACATGGCACATAAAAATGCTTATTTAAAACTTAATGATTTACTTAGGATGCCTTGGTTGGCTTAGTCAGTGGAGCATATGACTCGATCTCAGGGTTTTAAGTTTGAGCCCCACTTTGGGTGTAGAGATTACTTAAGAAAAAAAAGTTAAAAAAAAACAATGATGTACTAAAGGTACATTTTTGTGATTCATATAATACCTTATGTTCAAAACTGTGAAAGATCTATTATTTATGTAGTAAATCTAGATCTGTTTATATCAAAATCAAAATCAAAAATCAAAATCAAAGTCAAAAATAATTTCATTTAAATTTTCCACTATGAATTTGTCCTGACTGGTATCATTTCATTTTTATGAGTACTGTTAAAACAACTAATTCTGTGTGATACGATTTCCACATTCTGTTTTCTGATGTACTCAAAGTGTCCCACTGATATGGACTCAAAGTCTTTCTAACAAGAAAGTATGTGTTGTAAGTATTTACTATGTTGATAAATACTTGCTTTTTCAGCTACCATATTTTCTATAGTTTGTTACAATTTTTATAAGTAGTATTGTGTTAAAGCCTGTAAGTTAGGTACTTTTTGAAGGATTTTCTAAATTTTTCTTTACTGAAAAAATAGAAGACTTAATGAAGCATCTGAAAAGTACCGTGGATCAGTTTGCTAAAGACAGAAGTTATGCTGATCCAGTTTAGGAATAGGAATGATGTAGATCTGAATATACTGTCTTTGTTTTTTTATGGAGTATAGGAGCTGCACAGGTTTCTAGGCAGAAACTTGCTAAAAGACATTATTAACACAAGACTTCCCATATGCAAATGCTTGGTGAATGTTTGAAAGAATGAGTGAACACAAAGTTTTTAAAAATCCTTATGAGAACAAGAGGGTGCCTTTTCACATGCCAATTTTTCTAGGATCTATAGTATAGATACAAAGTCTGTGACAATAAGAACTTTATTGTTGGTAAGAAAGATAAATTAGGAAACACTTGTTATATACCATTTGCCATGTACGAGATGCTGTTCTGAATCCCATATAGTTAATGTAATCCTCACATGAAGCCAGTGAGGTATAGGTACTATTATTATCCCCATTTTATGGAAGTAGAGGCACAGAAAGATTAAAATACTTGCATGATGTCACAGAGTTAGTTAGTTGGAAGCTGTTTGGAACCTAGACAGTGTGGCTCCAAAGTTCTTGGTATAGTTTCCTCCACATCTTTTTTTTTGTTATTAAATGAATATCCCACTAGATTTTTAAAAATGTATAGATGCTTATAATAGACATTAGTGGATTGCATTACAAATATTGCTCTTTAATCTGCTCTTGTTCTTTTAATATTTTGACATTTTCCTTATCAGTGTATATAGCAAACTCACAAGTAGTGTTTGTGTAAGTAAATCTTATGACATGACTAACTGCTTTGTGAACTAGGGGAATGTTTTCTTTTGCCTAATACACTCCTCCTACTTAGTTGTTTATTTAGCACTAGCTATGTAAAAGATTATATACCATTTAAGTTGTAGAAATAAAGGCTCAAACAAGTTATGTGTGAATGGTGTTGGCCGTCAAGCTTGTTGAAAATGTAGAAGAGGAAGCGCATATTTTTTTTAAAAAGTGTTCTAAGTGCTGTAATAGTTTTTCTGTTGTGTAGGTTTGTATACTGGATATACACTGATGACATCTCTAAGAAAGTATCTAATTTAAAATATTGTTAGCATGTGGACTTTGTTGATGTGATCTAACTTCTCAGACCCATGCCCTCGTAGTTCCTAAGCTCCAGAAATAATATCTAAATACTGATAATTTCCCAAAGGGCAGTATTTTTTACTTCTATGGCTGTGATATCTTTTCTGCTCCCCCATTTGTCTGGTTGCTCATATTACCCAAAACCAGATAGCTTACTGTTTTCTATATGAAACTTTCTCTAGTTTAGCAAAATAGAAAGTATTTCTGTCATTTGTGCCAGCACTCTGCCTATTTATTTACATTTGTCTTAACGCTAATAACACCACTTTAAATTTATGTCTCTTGTATATAGTTCTTGCACATTGGTCAGTTTCTGAGACTTACTAATACTTTTTATCCTTAATACCTAGGAATAGGGCTCAGTATATTAGATACTCAGCCATTTTTTATTGAATAAATTAGTTTTCAGTAGAAAAAAGGCTGATGAAAAATTACTGCTTAGTATTCCTATTTTATCACCATTTGAAAGAATTTCCTATATAACATAGCAGTTATTTTAAGTTTGTGCTCTGTAAGTAGTTAAAAGTTTTTTATTTGTATCCTAACAATTTTAATATTTATACGAATATTAAATCTGTTCATTTTCTTACTATACTTTTGAGTTCTTCATTAAAAAATTTTTTTTAATAAGGAAGTCTGTATTTTTTGTCTCCCAATGGTGAAACGGATCCAAGTTAAGCCTCTGTATCCATTGACTATGCAAAATTTAGATTAGTTTCCAATGTTATTTACATACATGAGTGACAGCCTTAAAATCCATAAAAATTCAGGTGTCAGTAGCCTAAATCAGTTTTAAGAAACTTGGGAAAATATCCATAAGATTGGAACATAAGATAAATATACAACTATGTGTAATAATTTGATTGGAGAGGTTGGTTTGGATCAGCATAAAGACTTTATCTAAGGAGATTGGATTTTAGCCTGAATGCAGGGTAAATGTACTGAAGTTATTTTGACATGGGCTGGGGGGCAGGGAGGATATGATCATGTTTACTATTTTGTTTTTCATGTTTACTTTTTAATATTTTTATAGCAATATTGGGGTTGAGATGGGAATAGTGAGACTAGAGGCTGGAAGAGCAGTTTATATTTAGAAGGTGAAATCAATAGGACCTGGTACCCAGTGGAATGTAAATGATAAAAGCAAAATAGAAGAGATGTAGAAACTGAGTGGTTGGCAGTACCATTAATCAAAATTAGAAATGCTGAGGGTGTTGATTGTGGATGAAATGACACAATTAGTTCAAGATGTTGCATAAAATTTCCAAATTTAGATAGTGTAGCTATTTTAGGTCTTTAGCTTGGTGTTTTTTATTAAAATTTGCATATATATATACTAGTGTGCATGGATAAAATGAAATGACTTTTTTTCCAAAACACTTTTTGCTTAAAATTAACCTATTTCTTTGTGCAGAGTTTTGGCAATTGGATAGAAAAGTATGGGCTTGAGTTATAGGTTTTAGAGTCACCATAGGATGCTTATTATTTCTGTATTAATAAGATTGGGCATGAATTAAATGAAAATAGATGAGAACAAAATGTCAGATGGAGTCCTTGGCAATCCTAACATTTAGGGACTGATAGGAAGGGACAACCCTCAGAGGAGATCAAGGATCAGTCAGAGACTTGGAAGAAAACCAAGAACGCAGTAACTCTGAGCCAAGGGCAAAGAAGGTTCTAAAAGGAAAGTGTGGTTAAAGGGCTTAAGTAGTGAAGACTTAAGTGATAGTGATAACGTTTAGGATAGAGGCTGTACTGTGAAACAAGTGTCCATTTAATTTTGCATGTAAAAGGCACTTGGTGGCTTTAATTAGGGCAATTTCATTGAAGTTTTTGGCACAGACACAGATTCAGGAGTAATTGAGAAGTGGGAAGGAGCTACAAATGTTTGTTGATCATTTATAAATGATCATTTATAATTTAAATAGGGATTACTATTATTTCATTTTAAAGTAATTTTGCAGAAAGAAAGAAAGAAAACTTTGCAAAATAGCATTGTGCCATTTTACAGATGAGAAAGCCAAGACATAAAGAAGGGAAAACTTCCCATAAGTCAAATAACTAATAATGGACAGAACTAGGATTTGGATTTATGCCTCTCCATGCTTTTTCCATTCCATTGCCAAGGCATGAAGAAAATTAAGTTGTCTGTAGACCATTTAATCAAGTGGTAGCTTTCACTATAGACAAGGAAAGGGTTTGGTTTTAAATCAGAATTTTTTTGGAAGAGTAATGTGTAGTAGTAATTGAAAATGGGATCTAAAATTACGCTTCGTATATAGAGCATTTATTTTCATTGGCTTCTTTTAGATTTAAAGAACATGTACAGAATAACTTGCCTAGAGATCTGTTAACTGGTGAACAGTTTATTCAGCTGCGAAGGGAATTAGCTTCTGTAAATGGACATAGTGGTGATGATGGTCCTCCTGGTGATGATCTACCATCGGGAATTGAAGACATAACAGATCCAGCAAAGGTAACTAAACTTAGGGAAAAAATCCTTTAATGCATGAGAAACTAGACTTTATATCCCTTTACTTCATGTGTTGTATCACTTGTAGCTCGTATAAAATTAATTTCTGATTGAGGCAAGTGGGAATTCTTTAGCTGTGGTATAGTTTAAATACAGATTTAACGTAAAGAATCTATTTTACTATGAGACACCTGGAAATAGCTTAGAAGGGGCATTTTGCCTGTGTTGTGATCTACTAGCCCCTTTTAAATACATACACATGAGAAAGTGGGTTTTTTTAAGGAGATTTTTAACTAACTTTTAGTATTGTTAATTGTACTTTACACATAATTGATAACAGCTTAAAACTTATCACAATTATAAGATTAAAGTAGGTGTGAATAATACTTAAGTGTAAGCAGTAATATTAAAAAATTTCATTATCTAACTTGTGTGATTTAAATTTTTTCTTTTTCTTCCCAAGCTAATTACAGAAATAGAAAACATGAGACATAGAATCATTGAAATTCATCAAGAAATGTTTAATTATAATGAGCATGAAGTTAGTAAAAGGTGGACATTTGAAGAAGGTGTAAGTGTTTTTGTTTTGTAATAGGCTTCAAAATATAAAAATAGGAATAATGTATTTTTCCGTTTTGAGTAATGTCTTTACTATTTTGTTTATTTAAGTAATAAGACATTTGTCCCACTTATCTCTACCATTATCAGTTTTCTGTTATTAATTTTAGAATCTTATAGAATGAATTCAGATTTATTTGATTTGCAAGATATGTTTACTCTGAACCATTTTATTATAGTTCTGTTTTTAGAATCAAGTTTGAGTTCATACTTTACGTATTACAAAATACACCCATTTTAGATGTGTAGTAAAATGAAGGTTTCCCCCCCACAGATTCTAATTATTTTTGTTTTTGGAATAGCTTTATTGAGATATAATTCACTTACCATATAGTTTACCCATTTAAAGTGTATAATTCAGTAGTTCTTAGTGTATTCACAGATACATGCAGCAATCACCATAGTGCATTTTGGAACATTTTCATCACCTCACAAATTCCTTACC
This sequence comes from Lynx canadensis, assembly GCF_007474595.2. NCBI lineage: Eukaryota > Metazoa > Chordata > Mammalia > Carnivora > Felidae > Lynx > Lynx canadensis. The sequence goes on from NC_044308.2 coordinate 93,414,151, forward strand.
CTTGGGGCGCCTGGGTCACTGAGTTGCTTAAGCATCCGACTTTTTTTTTTTTTTTTTTTTTTTTAGACGTTTATTTATTATTGAGGGAGACAGAGACACACACAGAGCATGAGCAGGGGAGGGCAGAGAGAGGGGAAGACAGAATCCGAAGCAGGCTCCAGGCTCTGAGCTGTCAGCACAGAGCCCGACGCGGGGCTCGAACTCACAAACTGCGAGATCATGACCTGAGCCGAAGTCGGTTGCTCAACCAACTGAGCCATCCAGGTGCCCCAGCATCCAACTCTTGATTTTGGCTCAGGTCATGATCTCCTGGTTTGTGAGAGAGAGCACCACATCGGGCTCTGTGCTAACAGCATGGAGTCTGCTTGGGATTCTCTCTTCCTCTCTCTGCCCCTCTCCTGCTCGTGTGCACATGCACGTTAAAAAAACAAAACAAACCTTGCTTTTTAGCTGTCACCCCTCTACTACCTCACCTGCCTGTTCTAGCCCTAAGGTACCACTAATCTCCTCGATGTTTCTATAGATTTCCCTATTCTGGCCTTTCATATGAGAGTGGAATCATACAGTATTTGGTTTTTTGTGACTGGCTAGTAAATTCAGTTTTGGCATGTATGTGTACATTATGGTATGGCACACTACAGCAATTAGGACATAGAACTAGTCTGTCATCCCAGAAAGTTCCCTTGGCCCCATTTCATTCAGTAACCTGTATCCCACTCCTAGCCCCAGTTACCTACTGATCTGCTTTCTGTTATGTAGCATAATTGTTCAATTTTAAATTAATAAAGAAATAAATTTGCTGAAAATAAAAAAAATTGTGTAGTGCCATTAAAATGACTAAATAGAGAATACATTCTGTTTCTTCAGTTTTTAAAGCCTAAGAAATTTAAGGGGTTTTAGTTGTATTTTTTTATCATGAAATATGGTGATGGAAATTTTCTTGGTTCACCATCATTAATTATGTACATAGTTTAGATAGTTTGTATTGTTCCTATAGTCTAGTGTTTTCTGGTGTTGGTATTGGTTTACTTTCGTTGCAATGTCCTACTTTTTTTTCCTGTTATACTTTTGTTACAGATTAAAAGACCTTATTTTCATGTGAAACCATTGGAGAAGGCACAACTAAAAAACTGGAAAGAATACTTAGAATTTGAAATAGAAAACGGGACTCATGAACGAGTTGTGGTTCTCTTTGAAAGATGTGTCATATCATGTGCCCTCTATGAGGAGTTTTGGATTAAGGTAAGAAAATTATATGCTCTGAAACTTGAACATATTATAAACATTGATCTAGTGACTAACCTTTTTTGTACTTCTGTTGAATGTTGTTCATATAACTATATCTGTTGCATTAGGAGATGGTCTGCTTGCAACCAGATTTGACTGCTGCATATGCCAACCTCGTTGCCTCTCTTCGTCCTTCCTTACAGAAACTAGTCTAGTGGTTCAATAAAGGTGCTGAATGGGTTTAAAAATAGAATTTTATCGTTCTGTCACATATTTAATGGCTTGTTCAACTGTAAATTATTCAGTATTTCCTCTGTTTCTGTACGTAGTATGCCAAGTACATGGAAAACCATAGCATTGAAGGAGTGAGGCATGTCTTCAGCAGAGCTTGCACTATTCATCTCCCAAAGAAACCCATGGTGCATATGCTTTGGGCAGCTTTTGAGGAACAGCAGGGTAAGAATGAGGAAATTCAGTTGATATTTTTGGGATTTTAAGTTAACTTCAAGATAAAGTTCTAGGAATTGAGTCTTGAGGGATGGTATAGAGCAGAGGTCAGTCTTGTTTTTTGTTTTTGCTTTTCTTCCTTCAGGGGGTAAACTTTTTTTCTATTAAAGGCCAGATAGTGAATATTTTAGGCTTTGAAGGCCATATGGTCTCTTTCCTGACAACCCTGCCATTGTAGCCCACCCAAAAGCATCTGTAGACCATAGATAAACAAATGAGCACGGTTATTTTCAATTAAAAAAAACAACCAGGCAGAGGGCTAGATTTAGCCTGTGGACTGTTATTTGCCAATACCTGGCATAAAGGCTATTTCAGAAGTTTAAATCAAAGCATAAACATTTAATTAACATTTCTAGGTAATATTAATGAAGCCAGGAATATCTTGAGAACATTTGAAGAATGTGTTCTAGGATTGGCAATGGTTCGATTGAGAAGAGTAAGTTTAGAACGACGGCATGGAAATATGGAAGAAGCTGAACATTTGCTTCAGGATGCCATTAAGAATGCTAAATCAAATAATGAATCATCGTTTTATGCTATCAAACTAGCCCGACATCTTTTCAAAATACAAAAAAACCTTCCAAAATCAAGAAAGGTGCTTTTGGAAGCAATCGAAAGAGACAAAGTATGTATTTGTATTTTAGAAATCTTCCATAAAAAAAAAATAAATGGTCGTTTTTGTTTTTTTTCTTTCCCATTTTGGCAACTATGATGAAAGATTTGGTCTGTATGTAATATATTTTATTACTAAATGAAGACAACAGTCCCTCTAAACTGATGTTGCCATCTTTAACAATTGTTTAAATTATTATGTATTAAAAGGTTGAGAAAATTAAGATTATTGGGTTAAAAAGTGTTGCAGACATTGTGACACTTTGTATTTCCCTCACATTTAGAAATTTCACAACAAATTTACTGATAGTTTTAAGTAGAGGACCTGGGAGAGTACTTTATAAACAAAAACATGGCAGATGTCTATGTTTTAGCAACTGTAACAGTGAGATTCTTTTTTAAAGTATTTCGTTTTACATATCGGTTGGCAAAAGGCAGTGTATAGGAAATTTCTTACTTTTTAGATTTTAAGCTAATGACAGGTCTGTGGAACTGTGGAAACCATTTTTTAATGTTTTATATTTGTCATGGTAGGTCAAGCCACAGTAAACCTAAGATAAGATACAGGGTCTTAACTTATTGGCATTTAATAATTTTAATAGTTGGGGAGATACCAGGATGATGTCATTACTTATCAGTATGCTAATTAGTTTTTTCACCTGTTATGTGTATGCTGAAAATATTTAACTTGAGTTACATTTTAATGACTTTCAATATTTTTCAAATTTAGGCATAAAAATTAAGACATTTTAAATATCTGTGTTCTAATCAAAACATTTTAGAAATATTATTAATTGATACTGCTTTTTACACAGGAGAATACAAAGTTATACCTCAATTTACTTGAAATGGAATATAGTGGTGACCTCAAACAAAATGAAGAAAATATCCTAACTTGTTTTGACAAAGCTATACATGGTTCATTACCTATTAAAATGAGAATTACATTTTCTCAGAGAAAAGTGGAGTTTCTTGAAGATTTTGGTTCAGATGTTAATAAGTAAGATCTTAATTATATATTATTTGAATAATAAATGAGCATTAATAATTTTGTATGAGTTTAATGATTAGTAGAAGTTAACATATTTCTTTTTCCTCATATATATATGGGGATAAATGCAGTTTTGCAAATGTGTATGTGTAACAGGATATATGGTTTGTGTTTCCTTCAAATTGTTTTCAAAATTTTGGCATTGTAATGTAAACAATGAGAAGGCAAGAAACAGCAAATCCTTTGAAAAAGTAAATGGGTCAAGGATTGAACCTTGAAACACAGAAACAGTATATACACCACAAAAGGTGGATGTGGTTAATCTAGAATAGGGATGCCATTTTATCTCTGATTGGAGGAAACAGTATGGTTGCACAGATGATGCCTAGTGGCCTCATTTCATGCATTGTAAAAAGCTGAAAGTTGAGGGTGGTGGAAGGGTTTACTCTAGGGGATTTGGGAAAAGGACAAGTTTGCAACTTATATTTACAAAATAGAAGAGCAGAAGTATTGATTAGAGCATTGCTGCTGTTCCATTCTTAACTGATTGTAGTAGGGAACTATCACAGTTCTTATAAGGCATGTCCCTTCTCTAATTACCCTAATTTAGAGTGATTTCTATTGAAACAGCTGTTGATAAAATGAGGATTATTTGTCTCTGTTTATGTATGTGTGTATACATTTTTGATGGTTGAGTAAAATTAAAAAACATTTAACAGAAGTTAAATTTTAATACAGTTGTATATATGTGCTTTACATCATAGTAAATGTTTTCCATGAATTGTCTAATGTAAAATACCTAACGGTCTAATGAGGCTGTAGGTACTGTTCTTATTTTTTTGTTGCTACTGTTGTTCTTTTAATAGATGAAGAGAGGCTTAAAGAGATTAGGAAGTTTTTCCAAGGTCAGTTAGCTATTATTACGTTGTGCAACTGGGATTAGAACTTGCTTCAAAGTCTATGCTGCTAACCACCTGTGCTGTATATTTAGTGTCTTCTGTTTGTTTTGCACTGAAGAAAGTGCACAAAAGAAATGGGATATGTAATTCTAGCTTCTAGTCTAGTTGGATGGTTTAATCAGAGGAAATAGGTAAGTATATGAGGTGGCACAGAACTGTTAAGAAGGCTGTGCTTTCTGTGGATCAGAATGGATTTGTCATCCTTCACAGAGGAGATGGGGCTTCATTTGGGTACTATGGGATTCTGGTAAGGAAAGAATAAAATTGTGGAAGAAAGTTAAAGTTCATGTGAAAGTAACATCTGCTTGATGGGAGGATTTTTGAAGTAGAAGGTGTGATGTTGATTGTGCTGTGCTTGGTTCAGAGCACACGCAGTGCCATGATTGACAGTAGGAAGCTATTAAGAATTTTGACTGGGATTAAATGACATATTTGAAATTGGCAGTAATATGTGGACAAATCTGAGGCTTAACACAAAGATAACAGGTCCTTGCAAATAAAATTATGGAGGGTCTGGATATCAGGTCTAAGATTGTTGTAGTTGAAATTTAAAAAGGGTTTGACTGAAAAATAGATGAGCTTAGAAATTAGAAACTTAGGAATTTAGGTAGTAGGTATTGGTAAGAACTGATTTTTTATTTCTTTTTAATTTTAGTTAGCCAACATACAGTGCAGTATTGGTTTCAGGAGTTGAATTCAGTGATTCATCACTTACATACAACACCCAGTGGCCACCACAAGTGCCCCCCCTTAGTACTCAGGAATTGATGTTTAATTCAGCTAAATATATACTTAAATCCTAGCTGTGTCACTTACTATTTGTGTATTCCTCACTTTTCAGATTTTCTCATGTATAGATTGAGTCTCTTACCACCTAATCCATAAGTGGATTCCTTAAGCCTTAAGGAAATTAGTCCATTTAAAGTGCTTGGTGTTGAGGAACAACCAGAGCACTGGGATTAACAATTTCATAGCCTCTTGAACATTTTAGGGCCAGAGTTATTTGTTGTTATCATTGGATGTGTATATATGCAGATTGCTCAGGGATGTTGTATATGCATGTAAATTATCAAGGTCATTTCTACAGAAATGTTAACTATCTGGGTTAGGGTTAATGATTACTTTAAAAAATAAGGCCATCTTTGTTTTTAAAAAAATATTTCAGAAAATGGTAAAAGGAAAACAGAATCTTTAGGATTTTTCTGTCAGTTTGGCTTCAAGTGACATTGTTTTTGAAGTTCTGAGTTCCAGGTGAGACTTAATACGCATATTATATCGGAATTTTTTTACTAAAAAAAATCATCAGTGATAAAAATTATATTGTATTTTTATATTAGTTCTAATTCAGTTTATCACATGGTCAAAGTTTAAATACACTTGATCCTAATTGGTGTCAAGTGTCTTTAATAAGCATGGTTAGATTTCAAAAATGTAGAAATTACAGAACGTTCAGGACTTCTTTGCACTGGACAAAAACACATCCTCAAGGCCACTGTCTCAGTTGTACAATAACTTCTTAGGCTCTCCCCGTGTGTTAGAAATGATAATAAAAGGTAGCTCTTGACCAATATCCCATCAGCTCAGTCAACTGTAGTAGTGAGAACAGGCACTTTTCTAGTAGCTCAAAAATCCTGGGAGTTATTAAACGTCTTGGTTTGGGTCAAATGTTCACTCTAAACCAATTATTGGTCAGGGATATATAGTGCTGTGGTTGGCCAGTTCTGAATCCCTGAAGCCCATTTGAATCACATGGACTGAGAAGGAAAGTGTAGAGCAGTGGTTTCCCAAGAAGAAATAAATTGGAAAAGGTGGCTGGGAGGAGGTTTGCTTGCAGGTTCATTAAAAAAAAAAAAAAAAATTCATTGCAACATATTTTTGTTACCAAGTGAAAGTAAGTCCAAACTTTAAAACTTTTAACAGTTTGGCTTTTGTATATTCCATAGGATGTTATTTTTCCTTCCCTCTCAGGCTTCTGAATGCTTATGATGAACATCAAACACTCCTAAAAGAACAGGATTCTTTAAAAAGGAAAGCAGAAAATGGGTATGTAACTTCTTGCTCAGAATGATTCATGATGCTTAAAAAAAAAGACATTTCATTGCTAAAATGCCTTTAAGATAAATATTAAAAAAAAATTTTTTTAATGTTTATTGTTTAGCGGGCGGGTGGTGGGGGGAGAGCGTGCGTGAGTAGGGGAGGGGCAGAGAGAGAGGGAGGGAAACACAGAATCTGAAGCAGGCTCCAGGCTCTGCTCTGTTAGCACAGAGCTGAACCCAGGGTTCAAACACACAAACTGAACTGTAAATCATGACCTGAGTTGAAGTCAGACGCTCAGCACCCATAAAGATACGTACTTTTAAATGTTGCCTTCAAGTTGTGGTAATTTAGATACTTTACATTCATGATTTGAAAAAAACTGTACAAAACTTGAGTAGTTGAGAACTTTACTAAAACAAATGTACACAGGTACAAATGTAAACATGCATACATTTGTTTTAAAAGTACTTACTGTGGGAATTTAAAGTTTTTTCCCTTGTATTTAGGTCAGAAGAACCAGAGGAAAAGAAAGCTCACACAGAAGACACAACTTCATCATCTACACAGATGATTGATGGTGATTTACAGGCAAATCAAGCGGCATATAATTATAGTGCATGGTATCAAGTGAGTTCACCTAATTGAATTTTTTGCTTGTAGATGTTATTCGAAAATGAAAATAAAAATAATTTAATAATTTTTTATTTAATAATTAGAATAATTTATTTAATAAAATTAAAAATAAATTAGGATAGTCTTTTTTTTTTTTTTTTTTATAACAACTACTTCTATTCCAGACTGTATAATAAATTGTCTTTTGTGGTTAAGTCTTGGAATTTTAGCACTGAACACATGCCTGGTTTCTTAAATGTATATGCTTTAATTATACTTTCATAAATGGAACCGAGCCAGTTTTAGCATGCTAACATGTGCTTTTTCCTTTCAGTACAATTATCAGAATCCGTGGAATTATGGACAGTATTACCCTCCCCCTCCAACCTGATGGGAAAATATATCAGATGGAATGTATTAAAAGTATGAAATTATTTTTTTTTAATGAGGGATGTAAACATAGCATAAGCTTGTTGTATTTGATAACTTGTCTTCCTGTTTTCTGTGTAACATGATTTGTTTAGTAATAGGGGAAAATGTCACTTAGTAGCTTACCACAGATACTATTTCCTACCATTTATAAAATTTACTTTTTATTGGAGAACTATTTTTTTGATTTTTTGCATTAAGTGGTCTAGAATTCTTTTGCAATGGATTTGCAACAGAAATCCTTTGTAGCCTTAAGGGGTAGGAAAAAAACTGACTGGAAATCATGTCAGTGTAGTTCAAGATACTGAAAATATATAAGGGCTGGTTATTAAGGATTTACCTCCTCTGTAAAAAAAAAAAAAAAAAAAAATGGATTTTTAACCTTTAATGACAAGGTTTTGTCTGTTTCAATTATCCTTGTGAATTTGGATTTAACTGCAGAAAAGATACACTATTAAATACTATGTCTTGGGATAGAGATTATAAATGAAAAAATGGAGTGTTTGCATCCCTTTTAAAAAATGAAAATCATATCAAAAGTATGTTGTTTCAGGAGACTTTGTATTTAGAATATTCATGTAAAACTTGTGAGCAAGCTTTCATTTTGATCAAACTGATCATCTTCATTTTTGTAATAAAACTTAAGACTCCTTAACTAATTGTTATGAATTTATTTGGGGGCAGGTTCACCTAACAATATTAACTTTATCATTATTAGTGGACCACTGGTTTTGAAGTATACTTTTCTTGAATTTAGCTAAAATCACACCATTTACAGCTTTTTGCTCCGTTTCTCTGCTTGTCTTCTCATTATACAGGAATATTTATTTAAAGAGGAGTGTGCCTCTGGAAAAGCTGTCTGGACAGTTTTACTATAACTCCCTGTTTTGATTAAACATTAGTCCTGGTTAACCTAATCAGAACAATTATCGATTAACAACAAATAAATCAAGACACTGAATACATTTTATTGAGCCTTTCAGTTTACAACATGAGGTAAAAGGAAAGTCAGTTCTCTTTAACCAATATTTTACACAGCTGTAGTAAAATATTTCAAACTTTAGGGAATTATAATGGATTACATATATTAAAAGTTGCGGACCGGGTAAACAGTATCTGCATTCTTGAATTTTCCAGTTGACTCTTCCGTTACAATAGTAACCAGTTCTAATTAGTTACATAAATTTCTTCAAGGCCATGTTTTATTGTTGCTGATGTCTTTACATCTGAAGCATTGCTATTTCAGTCAATATCCACTAATTCCACTTCAAAAATGAGTTTTGCATTTGGTGGAATTCTGTTGCAGAAGTCAAGGTAAACTTGATAAAAATTGCTTCTTCCTTCACTCCCAATATCCTCAGTCTAAAATTAGCATTATATCTAATGGATATTTGGTATTAACCTCAAAGAGAAGGGCTTTATGAATGACTGAGAGGCTAACACATACTAGCCTAGTGGTTCCCCAAAGTATCTTTGTGAATGGTGATCATAACCTACTAGTATAGGCTGACAAGACAAGTTGAGTTTGGACTAGGATCTTCCTTACCTGGATGCCTCACCAGTACTCCCAAATTAGCCACCCCCTAATGAAGATGGTTACTCAGTGCTTTAAAAAAAACAAAACAAAAACAAGGACGTGATTTCAATCTAGCTGGGTGTATAGGTTATGTTAAATCAAATTTCGTATGAGGTAGTGCCTTATATTTGCTGTGATTTTTAAGATGCCAAGTTCAGAAAAGTGTTATTTTTACCTGATTGGTTTTGAGATGCTTCCCATGAGAGAGAGGCAGCTGTCGTTGGGCCATCTAATTTTGATAGGCTTAGAAGAGGGCTACATTCCTAAATAATTTTAACTAATACAAGTGGAGAGAACTTCCAAGTTTTTTAAAAGTTACTTTAACTAATCCAACTAGTACAATGGGAATGGAACCAACAAAAGAAAAAACAACTTCTCAGTTATTGGATTGTTCTGATCATAATGGTCAGGAGCCATGTTTATTTTTTTCTTTTTTTTTTTTAAATTTTCACAAACTGGGCCTATCAGAAAAGTACTGTCAGTAGTAGTAATCACAGATGCTTACACTATGGTGGACCCATGGTCCCCTTAAATTTCACAACCAGTAATCCCCAACATATGTTCCATTTCTAAGCTTTGAGTACCCATTTAAATGCCTGAAATTATACTGCAGCATAAAATTACCATGAGCCATATTTATATCCTATAATTTGCTATAGTTGTTTGTACTGGACATCTTAACTCCTTTAAGTAAATCCTTCAAATAGTAACAACTGCCTTTCAAAGATGAAAACGTAAACCTCACAATTTAGCTCTTAAAAATCAAGAACTGATTTCAAGAGGACAAAAATGTAAATTCTATTCTAGCTCAGGTTTGGATACTTTGTACTACTAAGACATGTTAACTCCTGTCTCTATTGGAGGTGTCTACACAGAAGCATCTAAGTATTAGGAATACTGGTCTGGACATGATTCCTGATCTGGAAATTAACCTAGATAGCGTCTTTTGTGCCTTCAGGTGGTCTTCATGTTTTTGTTTGTTTTTACTCACAAAGGAGAAAAGGATACTTGGCATCAGGCTGTCCTTTCTTTCCATAAGCCCATTCTGGTTCAATCTCTAGTCGAGCCTTTTCTCCTTTACTCATGGTCAAGAGTGCTTCATCCCACTAAAGGCAAGAACATGAAATAAATACTAATGATAATTTGCAAAAACTACATGTAAATCTAGAAAACAGTATATACCAAAAAGCATTCCACTACTGAATTTCATTATATTCTAAGGTAATGTCCTTGGGTGAATCTTGGTCCTTTATTTCCTCATTGCAAAAAAAAAAAAAAAAAAAAAAAAAGATGTATTAATTTTAACTAAACTCTACCCCCAATGTGGGGGTAGAGATCTTCATAACTCCAAGATAAAGAGTTGCATGCTTTACCAGCCAAGGCAGCCAGGCACCTTGGGTCTTAAAGTCAGTTACCAAAAACAGTTAAATCAACAGATGCAAAGATATGACTAATATCATATACTCTTGTTGAAATGTCAGTCACATAAAGCTTAAGGGATAGAGATCTGTTACATAATGGCAACTAAGAATATGGTTCACTAGAAGAAATACACAAGCAAATTAGTCACAGGAATAGAAAAATTGATCAGTTTGGTATATAGTTCGTATCAACTAGGTACAATCAGGTAGCAGTTAAGGTTATTTTCAACTAAACCTTTAGTTTGAAGATGTTTTACATGCTATTTTAGGCTCTGGATACGATTGAGTTGTATTTTAGGACTTATCACAGTACAAAGAATAACATTGAGGATTCTCATAAATGCATGTGAATAGGTATGTCAGTTACAACGTTTGATGTTGTGAATAAAGACCATTTAATAATAAATGGGCCCTAGAATGACAGCTTCAGTGAAGCTGATAATCAGTGCTACTATCCATTACCTCCTTTTGTACACTGCAGTGGTCACTGCAGCTCAAGCCTATCTTCCCCTTTTCTCAAAGTCTCCTTCTGTTACCTCTCACAAGAAGGGGTGGGTAAAAAAGGCATCCTTAGGTTTGAAAGATTTTCTGGTGTTTGAACCTCAATTGTGCAAGGTGAAAAAACTCAGAACAAACTCTTTCTTCTATGAGTAATTCAGTGAAACAGGTATTTTACCTTTCTCTACCATGTATAAGTAGTACAACTATGTAACATTTTGCAAGAATCTTAAAAAAAAATTTTTTTTTTAATGTTTATTCATTTTTGAGAGCGCAAGCAGGGCAGGGGCAGAGAGAGGGAGACAGAATCCGAAGCAGGCTCCAGGCTCTCAGCTTTCAGGACAGAACCCGACGTGGGGTTCGAACTCACGAACCAAGAAATCATGACCTGAGCTGAAGCTGGATGCTTAACTAACTGAGCCACCCAGGCGCCCCTACAAGAATCTTAAAGATAAATTTAGAAAGCCAAACTTTCTGACAAAGAATTACTTTACGAAGAAAAAAAATATTAAAAGGGGCAGGCATTTAATAACATGAGTCTCTACTATATATTATGTGCTGCAGTTAAGCTTATTTGTTTAGCAACCTTGAGGAAGGTTGTACTGTCCATAACTGAGACCCAGAAAAATTGTGCCAGATCAGTTAGCAATGATAGCACTTGATTTGTTAGACTCCAAAGATTTTTTTTATCATAGCCCCAATCCTAATTCTTTATGGCACCATACCACAAGTAGCATGTGCCAGAACATCTGTTGATTCATTGCCATTTTTTACTTACTCCTCTGATAACTTTGCCTATTCCAACCTTAAAACTTAAAGGCTTGGCGTTCTTCTTCTTCTTTGAACCTGTAAAACAAATTTTCCTTAAAATGCATGATGAAATTAAGTTTCATTGGAAAAACAGTTGACTTAAGTCTTTAAATTGATTTTAGAATTTACTATGCATTTGAAAAGAAAATAAAAATTCAGAAAACTCAAGAAAATTCTATCTTTACATATAGTTATGGTCTAAAAGGTAGAGGAGAGGGACCTATATTTACACCACTAAAACAGCACACTATTCTCCCTTTTACATTGAAATATGAAAGCCTCACTTTGGGACATTAACCAAGTTTAGACTAAGCTTCCCTATATTTTGCTTCCCAATTAACCAAGAGATATTTATTCACCCAGCCAATAGTGAATTGAAGACCTCTTCCAAGTAAATCACAGGTGCAAAGACTTCTGGAAAAATTGACAGCCAAGAGAAAGGTACAGCCAACTGCTCATGTACCACACAAATATTTTGCAATGCCTTATAGCTAAAAAGGTAAGATTACATTTAGACTTACTCGTTTGAATATTAGTATCAAAAACAGTCCCATCCTGTAGTGTTCCTGTATACCAGCAGTGAACAACATCTCCCTTTTTGGGAAAGTTGGTTTTATCTCCTTTTTTAAGAACAGATTTTACATATTTTGGTGGACCCTAAAAACAGAAATAACACACAGAGTTATTAACTCATATCCTTCTTTTTTAGAAGGATGACCAAGAGAATTCTAATACTGCCAACTGAGACCCAAGTCTGGTCACAGAGTTTCAAAGATTTGGCAACAAACTATTTTCCTTCTGGTTCACCTCTGAGTTAAAAAAAAAACCCACCAACTCATTGCAAGTCTGTGATGACAATGTTAGTAAATAGCCTCTCTCTAATTTCAAATAACTTCCAGCCTCTCTGGAAACCAATGTTCTTTTGACAAAATTCTGTTAATTAACAAATCGCAAAATAAATCCTGTTATTTTCTAAGGTCAGAAATATCATTACTATTTAATTCCTATAAAATCATAAGGCATTAAATAAAACACTGTGACTTTTTTTTAAAAAAGATTTGAGTTGTTACCAATTACGAACATTACTGAATATTTTATTATATCCAATTAGAATGAATACAGTATGCTCTATTGGTTTCTGAACTTGAAAATAAATTCACACAATGAATAGAATTATCTATAGAAATTACCATAACATGGGGTACCTGGGTGGCTCAGTCAGTTGAGTGTCTGACTTCAACTCAGTTCATGAACTCACAGTTCATGAGTTTGAGCCCTGCATCAGGCTCAATGCTGTCTACAAAGAGCCTGCTTAGGATCCTCTGTCCCCTCTCCCCCTTCCCCTACTTGTGCTCTCTCAAAAATTAATAAAACAGGATCATCTGGGTCTTCTTTAAAAGTTAAAGGCTTAACCTAATCAGCAGTGATTCCAAACATGTGAGAAAAGCAAGTTTTTATTACTGATAAACTGAAATGTAAATGGATGGTAAGTATGGTCAGTAAAGGAGCAAGAATTATTTGTGCCGGGGCTTTGTTATTGCCTTATAATTACTAACGTCAAATACTTATGTGAACTAGAATAATGCAAAAAAACCATTAAATTGGTGATTATGGCTCAGACTTCATGGTGAAGGTGCCAGTCTGTTCATGGATGGCATCCATTTCTGTGTTTCACAAAGTGTCTTACAGACCACTCATTGCTTAGTATTGTTACCACTGTTAGAAAAAAAGGGGTCTACCTTAATTGTTTCGGAAACACTATGTTAAACAAAGTTAAATATACCTCTATTCTGCATGATTTCTCAGAACTGTCATCAGCTAACATGCACTGTGAATCTTCAAGGAGACAGAAAGCACAGGTTTTGATGACGCTATAAAACAACCTGGACCTTCTGGAACCTATATAACACACTTTAAGAAATGCTGTTCTAGTTATTTGATCTGATTTTGCGTTTCACTGCAAGAACCTGATTGGTTTATGGTGAGAGGTCAGATCAGTCCCAAGGCTATACCTGAGTTATATGCTTGAATGGACCTGGCTTTAAGAAAATTTCTTAGCTTTGCAGCAATTTCTTTAGTTCAGAATTTTGAGAGTAAACATTACGATTTCAGTTAAATGGATAACATCATAGCCTCTAAACATGAAAGTATGTTACATAATTATTACTATTATCCTTTCAAGAAATATTTGAACATGTTCTATGTGTTAGAAATTGGAGATACATAGGGTGCAGACAGGGTCCTGACCCTCACTCTAGAAGAGAATATAGTCATGTGTATAATTACGTGGGTTATGAGACCTAAAGAGGAAGCACAGGGTGCTAAGATGCGAAGTTTATAACAGAGAAGAGCATTTTCACAGCAGGGAACAGCATGAAAATAGTATAGTCTGCAAGGGAGTAATGAAGGAGACAATGGGATGAGATGAGGATGGAAAGATAAGTAGCATAAGTTAAGAAACTGTTTTGTTTTAAATCTTCAGGTCACTGAACAGCCAATTAAGAGTTTTAAACACAGAAGTTATAGAATCAGATTTGTTTTTTTGTTTTTAATTTTAGAGAGAGAGAGAGAGAGAGAGCACGCAAGCGAGAAGCACAGAGGGCAACAGAGGATCCCAAGCAGGCTCCTTGCATAGGGCTCAATCCCATGAACCTGGGATCATGACCTGAGCCAAAATCAAGAGTCCAACACTCTACCAACTGAGATACCCAGGCACCCGAACAGATCACTGTGACCTAGTAAGGGATGGATATGAAATCAAAGTGGAAGTGGGGAGACCTGTTAGGAAGAGGTTAGTATAGTAGTCTGGATCTACACCAGATATAGTTTTGAGATACATGTACTGCAAAATCAACAGAATTTGGTGATGATTAGATGCAGAGGAACTGTACAGGATGAATCTCAATTTTTAGCTGAAGTATTTTTAGTCATTTCTGACTGCTGAGCCTGAATTCCTGCACCATCTTGTATTTTCTCCCATCCAATATTCATTCCTACTTGAAAACTTTAACATTAAACACATAAAAGAAAATATACTGACGAGGACTGACTTATTTAAAGTCCAGTAAGAGCTATTAGACACGATTCTTTACATTAAAATAAATAAGGCAGAGACAAATAATATAGATACCATGTGCTACAGGAATTTATGCAGTTAAGTATAAAGTCTGGGATGGTGAAAACTTCAGAGGAAGTGATGAGCCCATGACCTGGTTCTTAAAAGTGACATTGAATTGACAAATAGGGAGTTAAAGAGAAAGACACATTAAATAAGAAATAAAAGTATGAGAGTGAGAAAGGGCAGTTTAATAGGCAACGAGCAGACATTTGTGGTTAAAGAAGAACGTTTCTACCGAAGTAGTAAATATGGAGCTGGGCAGACACCGGAAAACTTTGAATGCCAATAATGCTGTCCAACAGAAATACAATGAGGACCACAAATATGATTTTACGTTGTCTGGCTGCCACATAAAACCAACACACTCAAAATAACATGTCAGTATTTAATCAATATAAAAGATAGATTATAAATTCTTTTGTAAAAAAAAATACCAAGCTTCTGAAACAGAGTGCGTATTTTACACTGAAAGCACATTTTAATTTGGAGTTGCCACAAAGTGCTCAGTAGCCACATAAGGCTAGGGACTGCTGTATCAGAACAGCACAGTTCTAAACAGTACAGAATTACTGAAGACTTTTGAGCAGGGTATGGTTTGCAAAATACTATTTTACTTAAGTAAAACTTACGCATTTTACTAGAATAAATATTTTGGGGCTAAATGGAGGAAGAAAGAGAATGAAGGCAGATCAATGATTTTTCCAATACTTCAGGTCTGAGGACTTGGAATGCCTGAGAATCAAAAAGGAATGAAGATTTGAAAAAAAGATTTCGAAAGATTTAAAAGGTTTGAAAAGATGTTTGAGAGCATTAGTCCTGAGGGAGACATGAGAAGGAAAACATTAAAGATTCAGGAATCTTTAATTCTAAGGTAGGAAGAAGAAAATGGTTACAACTATGTTAACATTTTGGTAAAATAGGAGTATAAAATGATACAATGGTGAAGGAGTATGAGGACTGAGAACTTGTGGGAGAAGTGTCCAGTAGTTTATGTGGGCAATGTGATGAGGAATGCAGCAAGAGATAATATAAAATTTGCTGAGTAACAGTGAAATTAGAAATCATGCTTGGCTGAGGGGCGCCTGGGTGGCGCAGTCGGTTAAGCGTCCGACTTCAGCCAGGTCACGATCTCGCGGTCTGTGAGTTCGAGCCCCGCGTCGGGCTCTGGGCTGATGGCTCAGAGCCTGGAGCCTGTTTCCGATTCTGTGTCTCCCTCTCTCTCTGCCCCTCGCCCGTTCATGCTCTGTCTCTCTCTGTCCCAAAAATAAATAAACGTTGAAAAAAAAAAAAAAATTTAGAAATCATGCTTGGCTGATATGAAGCATGAATTTATGCCAAACCCAATAAACAGCTTATGATTATTTTTCTTCACAGTGTTCACTCTGCAGCTCCAAAGCACACAGAAAGTAGACAGCAGGAATCAGCCGAGTATTAGCTATGGAATCCAGGTGCTAGAAAGACAGTCAGAATACATAACTGGGTTCAGGCCTGCCAGTTAAATAAAATGAAAAGAGGTCTTTAAAAAAGGGATATGGTTTAGGATCCTCACAAGATCTCTTTGAGAGTGTCTCCAGCCCTTACAACCTTTTATTTGTAACTCTCTTTTCCTTAAGCTCTTAATGATATACTATCTGCTGCCTTATCCCTCCTTTATTCTAATTTTCTGGAAGGCAAACTGTTTTGCTAATTGCTTTTGTAATCCTTTTAGTAATTATTATACCTTTATTTACTTTAGTAGCTGCTCAGTGTTTGCCCAGTACAATATCTGTCAAATCTTGGGGCGCCTGGGTTGCTCAGTCGGTTGGGCGTCCGACTTCGGCTCAGGTCATGATCTCGCAGTCCGTGAGTTCGAGCCCCGCATCGGGCTCTGTGCTCAGAGCCTGGAGCCTGTTTCAGATTCTGTGTCTCCCTCTCTCTCTGACCCTCCCCCGTTCATGCTCTGTTTCTCTCTGTCTCAAAAATAAATAAACGTAAAAAAAAAAAATTAAAAAAAAAAATATTTGTCAAATCATATTGGATGTGATAAACCTCAAAACTGCTTTAGTGTGAATACATATCCATAAATATTAATTTGTGCTTTTCAATCAACAGGAAAATACCATGTAAATTAACTAGCTTTAGTTGTATAAACTTCTGTAATTCTGTACCTGAACTTATACTCTGTCCACAAATATCCAAATGCTATACACCTTCATCATTAGGTCACACCTCTTTATAAGACCTGAGGAATATTATTATTACTATTGGATTATTATCACTGATACTAATTGCTAGGAATGAGTGAGCTTAGTTAGCAAGGTATTATCAGAAGTGTTACGATTGTAATTATTCAGCTCTACTGTGGCTGTTCTAAGTGCTGTCCTTGGCTCTACTGAGGCTGTCCATTTGCAGAAATGGTTTAATATGGCTCTTCAAACATTTGTACCAAAATGTAAAAATCTGTGTTGGGAAAGATGAGACAGATGACTCCATACCCTGCAGCCAAGCCTGGACTATATCTATTGCCAAGGATAGCGTGTACATTAGAAAAAGCTAAAAATAGTCACAGTGAAGTATCTTTCACTCAGTCCAACTTGGCTATATAATCAGGACCTTAAAATGGCTTTGGAAGCTCAGAAGTTCTGGTCAGACATAGAGGAAATATAAAATACAAAGCTAGAGGTTTTACAGGAAAGCCTTATACTGTAAAGTACTGGTTCTTAGGTGTTTTTTATGATTTAGTATACCTAAGAGGGAGAATACACTCCAAATCAGTGTTTGGTTCACTGAAAAGTGCCCATATCCACCACTCCTTACTAGGAGAAATCAGTGCTGTAAGCAAATACTTTTATCAAATTCACATTAGAAATAAAATAATATTCTACACAAACCTCATCCAGAGTCTCTTCAGACTTGGTTTCTTTGGGTTTATCTTCATTAAGCTTCACATTTTTCACCTGCTCAGACACTTTACTTATACTTTCAGTACCCTTGAAACGCTGTAAGGAAAATGTTCACCATATTCAGGACAGGTTAAAAGCTAGAAGGGACATCTAGATTTTCAACATTTCAATTGAATGAACATCTGTGCCATGAATATAGGCTACTTTATTCAAATGTAAATAAATGGAAACTGCCTAGGAAAAATCTTCATTTTAATCAACAAATATGACCCTCAAAGTATTTTACAAGATAAATTCTGAAATGAAATCTTTAGAAAAGGCAACTCAGACTCATATATGAATACCATTCACAAAACTCCTTAATAATGACTCTTTGCTTTGTCATTTCAGAATGAACAAATACTGGAGAATTTAAAATTTGTTTTTCTAAAGGCTCAGCCTCAGTCTGAGATTTTAAATTCATTGGTTTAATCTGGAAATAGTTTGGATTTTAACTTTTCAGTGTGCTTAGTTGTCTTAATTTAAACTATAGGGAATTATTTTTAAGAATTTGGTTCCTTTTAAAATATCAAAACATCCTCCCATACTACAGATGAGCTTTGCTAGATTTGACAGCTAGTCCACTTATGACTAGAGTTAAGAAAAACTGCAGGTGGAAAAACTTAAAAACATATTTTGGGAATAAGTTTAAACCTTCTTTTTGCAAATAAAATATTTGAAATAATATTTTGGTAATAAAATGTAACAATACTCACCTTACTTTCAAAAAGATGGTTATAGGCTGTAACCAAATGGTCCTTGTTAGCTGTCTTAGCCACATTTTTAATGTTTCCTAATAACTTATGTTCTGCAAGAAACTACAAAAAAAAAAAAAAAAGCTGGTTAGAATAATCTCCCTCACGTAATAAGGGTCTAAATGTCAGAAAATTCCCTTTTATGTTAGCAATTATGCCTTCAATAGAACTACTAATGACAGAAGAAATGAAATAAACATATTTATACCCTACTTCATAACAAAAAGATTTATGGAAGATTAAAAATATTACTTATAAAAATTGACAAGAGTGGAACTATAATATACAGAAGATCACACTGTTGCATTCTAACCCTTTTCCTTCCCATTATGGAATTCACAGAACATTTATACAGCAAGTACACTCTGGTGACTGGACAATGCTGCTACCGGTAGGCCATGGCCCTGGGAGCCTCAAACCATTGGGCATAGCTGTCTTGACAAATCTGTAACCCATTCTTAGCAGACCAGGAAGCATTATTAGCTAACGCTGGATATATGGTGGTTAAGTATATAGGCTGAGGAGTCAGATCATCTGGGTTAAAATCCTAGCTATCTGATCTTAGACGAGGGAGTAAGTTTTCCTAAAGACTCCATTTCTGTATCAGAGTGGAAGATTAGTAACAGCATCTATGTCAGAAGGTTGTTCTAAGGACAAATGCAACAATCCACTTAATGCCTTTTATGTACAGCCTGTCACATGGTCAGAACTCAGTATTAGCTATTGGGACTAATAACATAATGTACTTAATAATTCAAAGTAATATAATTCCATTTATCTCAAATAAAAGACTAAATTGGCAGATGGACAACAAAATACTACTATTGAATATTGAGTCATCAAATTGTAACTTCATCTCAAAATCATGTCTTTGTTTTCCTTATTTTATTCTGCTTCCTTTTCTGCCTTCTGGCCCTTGAATCATCATTTTTGTTACTTTCTCAAAGTTCTTCTGGCATCTTCTTTTGATAAGGCAGCTTTTCTAATACTATCACTATTGTATTTTTTTCTCCTCTGCTTTTTCCTCTTCCCCTCTTAGAGAAATGTTCTAAATGATAAAGGTGGCTGGGGAAAGGCTATTTTGATTAAATGGAAGTAATAAGTTGCTTTAGCACTCTTGTGATTTCTTTAGCAAGATTCCAAAAAGAAATCCAAAATATATACATCTCCTTGATATCTTATGATCAATAGAACAGTGATTGTCAAATATAGGTTTAAGTATGTGAATGAATACTGGATAATATGCACTCAAAAGGTTAATGCATTAAAAAATACTCTGATAATTCCAGTCTCTTGAAATTGTCCCATGTGGGCCAGTTTGAGGTTAGATTCCACATTGGGATGATTTGTTCTGTAACAATTTGATGAAGTACAGTACTGAGGCATTAAATGTTAACAAATGATATGCCTAGTTTATTCTATTGTTCCAATTGAAATATGAACTGACTTAAGAGAAAATAATTCCACTAGAATGGCATGGTCTTTCTTTTTATCCTGTATCCCCAAACACTAAGCGTAGTTCTTGCTATCGATGTATAAATATTTGCTGATGTCAGGATACTTATTATGGGTGTATGGAACCGGAAGCTAGAGAGTAACTATATCTCCTCCTCTTCAAGACACTTCAAAATGAAAATAAAGTACAATCCTCACAGAAGCCAAAAAAATTTTTTTTAAATCCAAGTTTAGAACTTAAATTAAAAATTGTAGAGAAATCATACTGCTGCTTCTATTTCCCGTAAGTGGGGGGGATGCAGCGAGCACAAATTATACAGTAGTTCAGCAGTTTAAGAGAGGCATGGTCTTAATTTCCAAAGGGAAAAGTCTGACCAAAAAAACAACCCAAAAAGCAAAAAAACAAACACTTATGACCACAGTCAGTTAAGATGGAGACTATATTGAAAAATGCAGCGCGTACAGTATAAAGAATGCCAAATACATTTCTTAAGTTTGTTTATAACAATGGGAGACACTACCCTAAATGCGCATGTAACTCCCCTAAGTATAAAGGGTGAAAAGGTCATGTGAAGAGTCGAAATTTTAAAAAGTTAACCCGCAATCTACAGATTTTTAAAAATTACACGCACTAGCGTTCAGTATTTAGTAACTGATGAGAAAAGCAAATTGCACATACCGTTCCCACAAAAATATTCAGAATCCTCATTTCCCTAATGGCCTACTCCCCTGTAAGGGTCTCATCCAGGTCCCCAGTCCTCAGGCACTAGTCCCAACCCCCAGTATCTCCTGTTTGTTTTTGCTTTCTTTTTTTCAGGGTTTCCACCCTCACTCAACGCGCCCAAGGAGGTTCTAATTATGCAATTGCTGCCTGCCTGCCTGCCTGCCTGCCCCAAGAAATAAAGCCATTCCCTCCGCCCAAACGAGGCAGCCCGGGAAGGCGGGAGCATGGCTCCGCGGCGCACGCAAGGCCTCTCCGGCCTTCCAGGCCACAGGCCGCGGGAGGACGAGGGCGGGGGCACGGAGGAATACGGAATGTACGGGCATCTCCGGGGGGGTGAGGCGTCCCTCAGCAGCACCAGCCCGGCCGCCCCGCCGCCTCTGGTACCGAATCTGAACCGTGGTCCTGTAGAAACTTGATAATGTCCTTCTTGGGGAGCTGCTCGCTGCGCAGCTGCTCCACGGTCCAGGCCCGCTGTGGAACAGCCGCCGCCATCTTCCCCCGCTGCCTCTGCTTTACTGAGCCAGCCCGCCTCGGTTCAGCATCGCCCCGCCCCTGGGGCGTGGCGTGGGCTCCGCCTAGAGCTCGGGGAGGCGGGGTCACGGCGCTACCGGTCGGGATTGGGGCCGGTCCTTGAGTGATGTCAAGGCTGTGCTTTGAGGGCTTCTTTGTTGAGTCCGGGAATAAACCAGTTGATGGGGTCCTTGTGGCGGACTATGCGGATGACCTAAAACTGTCATCTGCTCTTAATTGGAACCATTGTGAGGTGACCAAAGTTGGTAGTGATTTTTATTTACTAGCCATTACCCCCATTTGTGTATTACCGACGGGCTTCTATGCCTTTAAGGCCTGTATATTACCTGGTTCAAGAAAACAACAGCAGTCAGAATCTAATTTCATTCTATCTAGTTTTAGCCTAAAAATTCACACCTGAATTGGCTTGTCCATCAGAACAACATATGCCCCACCATCTCCCTTTTAAAACTCACACAAATTAAACTAAAATACAACTTTTCACTTTCCCTGCCCAAGAAATAAAAACACACGAGAAAGTTTGTCTAAAAGCAAGTTCAAGAAACTTGAGCAAATAAAACGATGTAAAGAAGCTACACGCAGGATACTGCTTGCTGATGAGGGTGACGTTATCAATGTTCAAAACAACTTCAGGTGAATGTACTTTTTCTCAATACACAAGGAAACAAATTTAGAGAGGTTACTCCAAGTTGCCAAGGTTTAGAGTGAAGTCGGGAATCATATCCAAGTCTGAGGTAGAAAGCTATTGCTAGAATAGAATAATACCACACTGACGCTTACTGCTCTGTATCATTTATGAAGATGTAATGGTGGAGTATCAGGAAAACCTAACTTTTTTCTTTTGGATTTCCCGATGAATACAGGACCAAACCATTCACTCTTAACAATAAAACTATTAACATAACGGGTTGCCTCTCCAAATACTGTGAAAAAGAGACATTTTTTTTTCTCAGTTTGGATAAAGAAATAAGACTAGATATTTAATTCTACCTAAATCCTTTTCACCTCATCTTCTGATTTAAAAACACAGCCAACAAGGAATGTTAGACACTCAAAAACGTTAAATTCACAAAAATATGGGTATCTGTTGTTCCTAGTATCTCAAGGTTATTTATTTTTATCTTTTTAAGCAGTATCACTTTAGCGATGAGGCCCGGAAACACACAGTCCTTGGGAACGGAACTTAGATTTAGAGTCTGTAAAGAAATTAACTACGGACCACATTTAGACTAACTCCTTAACAATGCGCATGCGTCTCCGGGAGGCCGCGAGAGTTTCCGGGAAGCCAGCCAATTATATTTCCAACGCAAACTCAGTGGCGGTATTTTCAACTAGATGAACCGGCTGCAGTCCCGCCTTCACGTTCCACTGTTGTGTGCGAAGGTAACCGATGTGGAGCCGAATGGCGGTTGAGCTGCTGCAACTGCTAGTGTCCGAGAGAAGCGTTTGGTGGTTGTCGGCCTAATGAGCGGACGGCAAAGAACGCTTTTCCAGACGTGGGGCTCAAGTTTTTCTCGATCCGCAGGGGCTCCGGCTTGCAACTCTGGACCTGAGCGGCCTCAGAGCCCTGGCATCTCCAGGGCACGTTGTCCTCTAGCGGTAGAGGTTGCCGAGGTTCCGCCGGAGTCGGACGATGATGTATTGCTGGTTGCAGTGTACGAGGCAGAGCGGCAGCTGAGTCTAGAGAATGGCGGTTTCTGCACCTCAGCGGGCGCCCTGTGGATTTACCCAACTAATTGCCCAGTGCGGGACTACCAGCTGCACATTGCCCGGACCTCTCTGTTTTGCAACACGCTGGTGTGTCTTCCGACTGGATTGGGAAAGACTTTTATTGCCGCCGTGGTCATGTACAATTTCTACCGCTGGTTTCCTTCCGGCAAGGTGGTCTTCATGGCCCCCACGAAACCTTTGGTGACACAGCAGATAGAGGCTTGCTACCGAGTGATGGGTATCCCGCAGTCCCACATGGCCGAAATGACAGGTATTTTATTTTTTATTTTATTTTATTTATTTTTTTTTAATTTATTTTTTTTATATATATGAAATTTATTGACAAATTGGTTTCCATACAACACCCAGTGCTCATCCCAAAAGGTGCCCTCCTCAATACCCATCACCCACCCTCCCCTCCCTCCCACCCCCCCATCAACCCTCAGTTTGTTCTCAGTTTTTAACAGTCTCTTATGCTTTGGCTCTCTCCCACTCTAACCTCTTTTTTTTTTTTTTTTTCCTTCCCCTCCCCCATGGGTTCCTGTTAAGTTTCTCAGGATCCACATAAGAGTGAAACCATATGGTATCTGTCTTTCTCTGTATGGCTTATTTCACTTAGCATTACACTCTCCAGTTCCATCCACGTTGCTACAAAAGGCCATATTTCATTTTTTCTCATTGCCACATAGTATTCCATTGTATATATATACCACAATTTCTTTATCCATTCATCAGTTGATGGACATTTAGGCTCTTTCCATAATTTGGCTATTGTTGAGAGTGCTGCTATGAACATTGGGGTACAAGTGCCCCTATGCATCAGTACTCCTGTATCCGAAATGACAGGTATTTTAGAAAGAATGGGCTAATTTGAAGTTAAGAGCACGCATTCTGGTGGAAATGGAAGTAAAGGAATTCCTGACCCATGTGGAATAGTCCCCAGATCACAATATCCGTATTTTACATCTTCTCCCTTAAGGCATTATCTACTTGTAGCAAGTCTGGCCCTAACGAAAAGGGCTGATTTATTCAATTTTCAGAGACTCCCCGTAGTTTGAGCATTTTGAAGCGATTGATTGTGTATACCCCATTGGTAAGTGAACATGAGGTTTTCTGACTTTCTTCCCCAGAAAGATTTCCCAGTTGAAGAAGGTACTTCTCTGCAGCTGTTATGCCATTTTGGTAGGAATTCTCTAAAGACAGGCTAGTTTTGTTGTTTTTAACCAGCGTTGACATTTGGGTCACAGCAGAGTTTAAAACGTAACATTTCCGTGGTTTGTTAAATTGTTCTTGTCTGAAGGCAGATTACCAAGCAGGGCTGCATTCTGAAATTAGGCCAGATTGTTTATAAATATTTTAAAGATAAATAGCCTTGGTGTTTAGAATGTAGGATGTCACTTTTGTTTACAGGATCTACTCAAGCTTTAACCAGGAAGGAAATATGGCGCAGTAAGAGAGTCCTTTTTCTTACACCTCAAGTCATGGTAAATGATCTTTCTAGAGGAGCTTGTCCGGCTGCTGAAATAAAGTGTCTAGTTATTGATGAAGCTCATAAAGCTCTTGGAAACTATGCTTATTGCCAGGTAATATTTTATTTAAAAGTATTTTGTACTGTGAATATATTGTTAACGAGTATTTTGGTGAATACTTATTGATGGAAGTTATTGATGTATTATCATTATGAAACAGCCTGTTATTTCCGAATAGATGATGATAGGAACTGCTTCATTCAAATTAGTGTCTGTGCTGTCTTTTTTTTTTTTTTTTTTAATTCTTGACAAGACCATTAGTGTCAGGTGTAGATGATGAAAGCCTAGTCCTGATTGAGGCAGTGATCCAAAATAAGGTTATGGGTGAGTTTTGGAAGTAAGATAATAATCCAAAGATTGGTAGTGGATATGCAGTATCATTCCTTGGCAGCTAGGTAGAAATCATACTTAACTGTCAAGAGTTGTTACCAAGAATGATTGACATAATGTATGGGACATACCTATCACAGTGCCTTCTGTTTAAGGCACATGAATATGAATTGCAGAGGTGAAGAGGTGGGATATGGCTGGGGAGGTACTTGAAGTCCAGGTCATGAAGGCATTTGTATTTTATGCTTAGCAGTTTGAATGTTGTTTGTAGGACACTGGGGATGTAGGTAGTGGAGACTCATTGAAAAGTGTTTACTGGGGTGATACTTAAGATTTAAAAGAGATTAGAAGAGAGAAGACTAAAAGTAGAGTGTACGATGAGAGAGAGGAGCAATTTAGGATGACTCCCAAGTGTCTGACTTGGAAGATTGTGCTTCTAGTCGAGATGGACAGTTCTGGAGACACAGAAGATTTGGGTACTGTGGAAAGATGAGTGCAGTTTAGATTGTTGAGTTTGAAGTGTCTGTGAGGAATCTAGCTATCAAGGCCCAGTGGGCAGTGGGAGACAAGTTTCAATCTCAGTGGGGAGTTCTGAGCTGGAGATACAGATTTGGAAATTACCAGCATATAGGTGGTAGGTAGTTAAAACTATAAGCTGGTGATATCAGGGAGAAGGTATAGAGTAAGAATACAAGTGAAAATTGATTTTATTTAGTGCAAAGAGATGAATTTTACTGCCAGTTTGTGCATTTGTAGCTTCCTTGGGGACTTTATGAGTTATTGTATTATATCTCTTTGTTATCTTCTGAAGAGAATAGTCCTCTTTCTTAGAGTTGATTTTAAGAAGGAAATGGGGGGCGCCTGGGTGGCGCAGTCGGTTAAGCGTCCGACTTCAGCCAGGTCACGATCTCGCGGTCCGTGAGTTCGAGCCCCGCGTCGGGCTCTGGGCTGATGGCTCAGAGCCTGGAGCCTGTTTCCGATTCTGTGTCTCCCTCTCTCTCTGCCCCTCCCCCGTTCATGCTCTGTCTCTCTCTGTCCCAAAAATAAATAAACGTTGAAAAAAAAAAAAGAAGGAAATATATATATATATATATATACACATACACACACACACATATACATATATCTGTGTGTGTGTATATATCTATATATACACACATTTGTGTATCTGTGTGTGTGTGTATATATATATATTATTAATATCTTTCTAAGTTAATATCTAATGTGTTAATGTTTCTGCTTGAGAGGGGCATTTAAAAATTTTAATTTTAAGTCTGTGAATTTACTTTGTAGATTTACTAATACTCAGCAACTTTAACTCATTTATTTTATTTGCAAAAAATTTCTAGCATTGTTAATTTTTTTAATTACAATATTGATGCTTTTATTGAGTACAAAGAGACATACACTGACTTCATTAATATCCAAATACCCCTTAGTGTTTATGCTGTATTGAATATTATAGAGTCCAACAGGCACACCAAGTCCATGAAGAATGTAGCTTCCTGGGTTACAAACACAGCATCATTTCCTCTTCTACAAAATGCTTGAGAATCCCGCTTTCATAAGAATAGTGTATTAGGGACATTTTGTCTTGCATCAGTTTTTAGAACAATTCTACATTAAGTATGATATTTTATCTTTGTGTATTCTCTATTATATTAAAAAAAAAATAATGTTTTTTGAGATTAGTCCAAATTCAGTATCTCATTGAATTCATCCTTGACATAGGTTGAAATAAGAGCAGTTTTTAGATAATCTGGTTTAACTGTTTCCTATATCTAATGTGGAAATCTGGGGTACTGAGAGCTGTTCCTGCAGTTGAGTTTACTTAGGGGTCCTTTTGCCTATATAAGGACCACATGTAAAGGGGTATGTGGGAATCTGGTGAAATATCCAATATTAATCATACCAGAAGGGGTGGGTTGAAATCATACTGCAAAGTCTAGAATGATGATGCTTTGGTGCCACTGAGAAAATGTGTTAGAATTTAAAAGGAGAGGTGGGTTTTTAAAGTCTTTTCCTAAAACATTTTTTTTTTTTCCATTTCAAATCTAAATTCATACTGGTATTTTTTTTCCATTTTTATGTTATGACTTATCTTAATCTGGTAAGTGTGTATACGGATATAGCTGTAAAGCTAAACTGTGGCCCAGACCACAGAGAGTAGACTCTCCTTCTTTCATTTGCCCTTGAATTAGCTCTCATTATTTCGATTTGCCTCTAATTAGGCCTTGACATTGTAGCTTTATGTATATAAGAATCCCTAAAGTGTTTTTGATTGGTATAGAGTATGAACTTGAATTATTTGCTTTTCAGGTGATGTGACTAATGATAGTTCCATCCCTTAGCCCATCAATACTCTGAATAAGGAATAATGATAATAGAACATTGGAACAATATAATAGCTTGTTTAACAGAATCACTGATATTTTTGTATTGGATAGATGAAATTAAAAAAAAAATTTTTTTTTTTAAGGTTGTGAGAGAACTAGTCAAATACACAGATCATTTTAGAATCTTGGCTCTTAGTGCCACACCAGGTAGTGATATAAAGGTAAGTAAAATGTCTTTTCATTTATTAACAGTTGAGAATATAAGAACTTTTGTATGGGGCCAGATCAGTTTGCCATTCTAGTATTTAATTTGACATCAAGACTACATTTCTTAAACATGCCTACCTTGGTTGGAGGAGTTTTTTTCTACATTAGTAGTTTTCAGATGTGAGTGTGCATAAGAAACCTAAAGTAGTTTGTTAAAAGTACTAAATTTTTACATAGTATAAGTGGTTTTTAAATTGTATTTTCAGGATTCTTTTAAAGTTTTATTTTGAGGGGCACCTGGGTGCCTCAGTTGGTTAAACATCTGACTTTGGCTCAGGTCATGATCTCACATTTCATGAGTTTGAGTCCCATGTTGGGCTTTGTGCTGACAGCTCAGAGCTGGTAGCCTGCTTCAGATACTATGTTTCTCTCTTCCTCTGATCCTCTCCTGCTTGTGCTCTGTCTCTTTCTCAAAAATAAATGAACATTAAAAAAAATTTTTTTTAAATAAAGTCTGAGATAACTTAGACTTACAGGTAAAATTATAATCTCTATCCTTTGCTCAACTTCCCTTAATGTTAACATAGAACCATAATAAAATTGATAAAACCAGAAAATTAACATTGGTACAATACTAGTAACTACTCTGTAGACCTTGGCTTGAATTTGTCACTTTACCCACCACTGTTCTTTTCAGTTCCAGGGTCTGTCTGGTCCAGGATCTCATATTGCATTTAGTTGTCATGTGTCAGTCCTTCCTATCTGTGATAGCTCCTCAGTATTTTCTTGTTTTCCATGACCTTGATGCTTTTAAGAGTAAATGCCAGGGGCACCTGGGTGACTCAGTTGGTTAGGCATCTGACTCTTGATTTCTGACTTAGGTCATAATCTCGTGGTTCATGGGATCAAACCCCTCGTAGGGCTCCATACTAAGCATTGAGTCTGTTTGGGATTCTCTCTCTCTCTCTGTCTCTCTCTTTCTCTTTCCCTCCCTCCCCCTCTTCCCCACTTGCATGCTCTCTCTCTAAAAAAAAAAAAAAAAAAAAAAAAGACCTAAACATTAAAAAAAAAAAAAAAAAGTAGCTGCCAGTTATTTTGTAGAATATTCCTCAGTTTGGGTGTGTCTGATGTTTTCTAATGAAAACATTGGAGTGAGGTTATGCCTTTTTGGCAAGAATACTCCAGAAGTGATACGGTACCTTTCTTAGGGCATGGTATCAGAGAATACATGATGTTGATTTGTCTTACGGCTGTTGCTGTTAATTTTGACTTGGTTAAAGTGATGTCTTCCCAGTTTCTGCATTTTAGAATTACTGTTATCCTCTCTGTTTTCCAATGATGGTTCTTGCTTGCAATAGCAATTTCTGTGGTATTTTCCTAATCATTGTTTCCTTTCTCTCATTTCTTTTACATTTGTTAATGTGAATTCTTTTGTAGTGAAAAGCTATCTCTTCTCTCCAATTTATTCAATTCTTTGTATCAATATGGACTAATAGATATTTATTTTAGTGAAAAGCTATTTCTTCTCTCCAATTTATTCAATTCTTTGTATCAATATAGACTAATAGATATTTATTTTTATCTATGGGCTGCATTCCGGTGTTATCATTATTAATTTTTTGCTCAGATTATTCCAACTTTGGCCATTGGGAGCTCTTTTAAGATGGCACCTATGTTCTTTTGGACATGCACTTTTTTTTTTCCTTTTGAACACTTTCCATCTTGCATCACAGGATATTTTATGCTCATTTAATATTTTTCATGTCCCAGCCATGGAATCAATCATTTCTCCAGGGAGCTCTGGTTTCCTTTATTAAAGGAGGATAAAAGTGCAGATTTTGAACCCCATCTCATGACACTCTAACTTAGTATCTCTGAATAGTCCTACTGTATTGAGTTTTGAAGACTTTCTATGATAAGTTTCAATCCTGTCAAGTTGTAAGACTTTTTTCTTCTGTTCATAGCCTTGATATTTTTTCAGAAATTTCTGTACTGTCTCTCATCTTACCCCAATCTCTTTAAACATGCTTGATGGTTTTTATTTATTTTTTATTATTTTTTAAGTTTATTTATTTATTTTGGGAAAGAAAAAGAGAACCAGTGGAGGCGGGGGGGGGGGCGCGGGGGGAAGGGCAGAGAGAGAGGGAAACAGAGGATCTGAAGCAGGCTCTCTGCTGACAGAGAAGAGAGCCTGATGCAGGGCTTGAACTCATGAACTGAGAAATCATGACCTGAGCTGAAGTTGAACTCTTAACTGACTGAGCCACCCAGGTGCCCCCATGCTTGATGGTTTTTGTCATCTTTCAAGTCTTTGCTGAAATGTTACACTTCAAAAAGTTTCACTCTAAGCTATCAAAAGTTAGCTCTCCCTATGTTGTGATTTCCTCTTGTGTGTGTGTGTGTTTGTTCTTAATCATAATATGTCATTCTTTTACTTATTCATTTATTTGTTGTCTTTTTCCCCCGTGAAAATAGTAGCTATATGATTATAGAGATTATGTCTATCTTGGTCATAGCTGTATTATGAACCCAATGCCTGGCCTGTGGGAGTCATTCAAATATTTATTGAATGATTAAAAATATTAATGTCTTGGGGCGCCTGGGTGGCTCAGTCGGTTGAGTGTCCGACTTCGGCTCAGGTCATGATCTTGCGGTCCATGAGTTCGAGCCCCGCATTGGGTTCTGTGCTGACAGCTCAGAGCCTGGAGCCTGCTTCGGATTCTGTGTCTCCCTCTCTCTCTCTGCCCCTCTCCTGCTCATGCTCTGTCTCTCTCACTCTCAAAAATGAATAAATGTTAAAATATTAATGTCTTACTCAGTTTTATAAAATGGTCATAATTCTGCACATTATGTGGACCCTCAGTAACTGTAGTGTACTATATTATGTATTGTACCACATGTTGCGAATACAAAGATGATTAAGATATGATTCTTGTTCTAGAGTATTTTTTATTTGAAATTATATTTATATAATTTGATAATATATAAATTTGTTAAATTGATTTTATATGATTTGTTAAATTGATATTATATAAATTTATATAATACATTTATATAAATATAATTTGAAATTATATTTTGTTTGGGGCACCTGGCTGGCTCAGTCAGTAATGCATATGACTCATGATCTCAGGATTGTAAGCTCAAGGCCCACATTGGGGGTAGACCTTACTTAAAAACTAATATATACATGCAATTATATTTTGTTTGTTTTTTTGAAAACTTATGAGGCTTTTCTAGCTTTAAAAAAAAAGCTCTTGGGACGCCCAGGTGGCTCAGTCAGTAAAGCATCTGACTTTGGCTCAGGTCATGATCTCATGCTTCATGAATCCGAGCTCCACATCAAACTCTCTGCTATCAGCTTGGAGTCCACTTCAGATCTTCTGTCTCCCTCTGTCTCTCTCCCTTCTCCCACTGCCTCTCTTGCTCTGTCTCAAGAATAAATAAACATTAAAATAAAAATAAAGCTCTTAATTTCTAGACACTTTCAGATTCTCCCCACTGCCCCCCACCCCCACATTGGTTCATTTATTCTTTCTTTCAATTCTTTTTTGAAAAAAAATTATCATTGAGGTATAGTTGACATGTTATGTTAGTTTCAGGTGTCCCACATTAGTGACTTGACAATTCTATACATTACTCAGTGCTCACCACAATAATTAAAGTCACAATTTGTCACTGTATAACATTATTACAGTATTATTGACTATATTCTCTATGCTGTGCTTTTCATCTCTGTAACTTATTTTATGACTGGAAGTTTGTACTTCACTTATTTTGCCTATTCCCCCACCCACCTCTTCTCTGGCAATCACCAGTTTATTTTCTATATTTAAGAGTCTTGTTTGTTTGTTTTGATTTTTAGATTCCACGTATAAGTGAAATAATATGGCATTTGTTTTTTTCTGACTTATTTCACTTAGCATATCCATGTCCATCTATGTTGTCACAAATGGCATGATTTCATTTTTTATGGCTGCATAATCAGTGTGTGTGTGTGAGTGTAACATACACACACACATATATATATATGTATATATATATATGTATATATATATCACATGTATGTGAGGTATCTCACATATTTATTGAGGTACAATTGGGTTGCTTTCATATCTTGGCTATTGTAAATAATGCTGCAATAGGTCTTTCACCTCTTTGGTTACATTTATTTCTAGGTATTTTATTCTTTTGGGTGCAGTTGTAAATTGAGTTTTCTTCATTTCTCTCTCTACTTCTTTGTTACTAGTCTATAGAAATGCAACAGATTTCTGTATAATAATTTTGTATCCTGCAACTTTATTGAATTCATTTATTCTAAGTTTTTTGGTGGAGTCTTTAAGTTTCTTTGAACTTTAAAAAAAAAAATTATTTATTTATTTTGAGATGGAGATAGAGAGTGTGCGTGCGTGAGCACTACCAGGGGAGGGGCAGGGAAAGGGGGAGAGAGAATCCTAGGCAGGCTCTGTGCTGTGCTAGGGCTTGATCTCACTAACTGTGAGATCATGACCTGAGCTGAAATCAAGATTCTCTTAACCGACTGAGGCACACAGGTGCCTCTTTCTTTCAACTTTGATCACACTGTCAGTATTTGAATTTATGTTTTTGCTCCAGTTCCCTGAAATTACAATTCAACTTTTGTATAAGCTTTCAGTGAAGAAAATTTAGAAGTACAGTATATCCAGAAATATATTCACATTATATATACTGGAAAATATTCTAATTTATCAGTAATTGATTTAGTGTAGCATATACCCTATCCCCTCAATTTCTTAACAAGTCAATTTGTAAAGTACTTCTAAGATATGTTTGTGTCATTTAATAGTAACAAGACTTCTCTGTTCTACATACACACACACACACACACACACACACACCATTGGACAAAAGTGTTTGCCAGAAAACAAGGAAATCTGGGTTGTAGTTCTGGCTCTAAAATTGACTATGTTACATAATGTTTTGGTGATTTATTTGCTAATCTAAAGCTTCTGTTCTGTCTGAGTCTTCATAAGATGTAGGTGAAGGAATATATCACTCCCATTGAAAGGTGCAAAATATGTTTGAGGAACTTATTGGATGTTTACTAATATTCTTATTTTTTAGATGCTTGGCTGGAAAGGCTGCATGAAAGATGTTTCAAAGCCTTATCCTCCCATTGTACCACTATTATAGTTTAAAAAAGGTTTAATATGAATTTTACCACTATTTTATTTTTGTTGGTAGCCTAAACTAAAAATTTAACATGTAATATAATTATAATCATACTTGATTTTGTGTAGGCTGTTCAACAGGTTATTACTAACCTACGAATTGGGCAGATAGAACTTCGTTCTGAAGATTCTCCAGATATTTTGCCGTACTCTCATGAAAGACGAGTTGAAAAGCTAGTTGTTCCCCTTGGTGAAGAACTTGTAGCCATCCAAAAGGCATATATCCAGGTAAGACATTTGTATCACAATTCAGGGTTTTGATGAATGAACTGATAATGTATTTTATTTTGTAGAATCTGGTGTGAGCATATTACATATTTATATCATTTTATATTATTAGTATTTGAAATATTCTTTGAAATTAATATTTTTGGAATGAGTACCCTGTTTTGTTAGTTACTATTAGTTAAAGAGGAAATGTAAAATGATGGACCATTTCTACAAGCCAATAACAACCTTATTTTTTATTATTTATTTATTTAAAAAAATTGTTTTTTTTTTAATGTTTATTTATTTTTGAGAGAGACAGAGACAGAATGTGAGTGGGTTAGGGGCAGAGAGAGAGGGAGACACAGAAGCAGAAGCAGGCTCCAGACTCTGAGCTGTCAGCACAGAGCCCGACGCGGGGCTCGAACTCACGAGCTGTGAGATCATGACCTGAGCCGAAGTCGGACGCTCAACCGACTGAGCCACCCAGGCGCCCCCAACCTTATTTTTTAAAATACACCTATTAAAACACACACACATGCATATAAATAGCAGAGCATAGAAAACCTAAGTGTATAGCTCACTGAATTTTCATGTAGTGAACACACTTAGAATACATGTCCAGATGTAAACAGAAGCTTCTTTATAAGAAAATATATTTTCAGTATTTTCTTCCTGGGTCTCTTATACAGCAATGATTCTCAACTGGAGGAAGTTTTGCCCACCTGGTGACATTTGGCAGTCTTGACACAGTTTTGGTTGTCATAACTGGAAAGGGTAGAGTACAGTTGCTAGTAGAAACCAATATGTAGAGACTAAGAATGCAGCTTAACATCTGTAACGAACAGGATAGACCTCCAACCACAAAGAATTATCTGGGCCAATTGTCAGTATTACAGTGATTGAGAAATTGCTTAGACAGTCATCACATCCAATGGGAAAAATTTGAGGTAACACATTCTTTTTCTATAGTTCATAATTAGTGTCATGCTAAGAGAACATTTTGTTTTCATATCTTCATTGTTATGGATTAAAGATGCCTGCAAATTTTTCACACTCCTCCCATGGAGAGAGAAGATGCATTTCCTTTTCCCTCCAATCTAGACTGGCTCTGTGACTCACTTTCACCAGCAGAATGTGATAAACCCTAAGTAAGCCATGATGAAACTCAGCTAAGCCATGTTCAGGAGAAATGAGGAAACAGTAGATAGCTAGAATCGAAGGCATAGACATATGGCCCCAGTCGAGGTATGTTAACCCTTAACCTCCAGCTATTTGAGGCTCTAGACATCAAAGAGCAGAGATTAGCTGTCCCTGCAGTGCCCTGACAGAATTTTTGACTTTTGACATTTTATTTTACAGTAGTTTTAGATTTTCAGGAAATATGCACAAATAGTATAGAGATTTCCATTGGGGAGATACTGTGAGACTACTTGAAAGTCCTATTTCTCAACATACTTTGGCCTATTTTATTTTATTTATATAATTTTTTTTTTATTTTTTAAAATTTGCATCCAAATTAGTTAGCATATAGTGAAACAGTGATTTCAAGAGTAGATTCCTTAATGTCCCTTACCCATTTAGCCCATACCCCCTCCCACAACCCCTCTAGCAACCCTCAGTTTGTTCTCCATATTTATGAGTCTCTTCTGTTTTGTCCCCCTCTCTGTTTTTATATTATTTTTGTTTCCCTACCCTTATGTTCATCTGTTTTGTCTCTTAAGGTCCTCATATGAGTGAAGTCATATGATTTTTGTCTTTCTCTGACTGATTTCACTTAGCATAATACCCTCCAGTACCATCCATGTAGTTGCAAATGGCAAGATTTCATTCTTTTTGATTGCTGAGTAATACTCCATTGTATATATATATATATACCACATCTTCTTTATCCATTCATCCATTGATGGGGCATTTGGGTTCTTTCCATACTTTGGCTGTTGTTTATAGTGCTGCTATAAACATGGGGGTGCATGTGTCCCTTTGAAACAGCACACTTGTATCCCGTGGATGAATGCCTAGTAGTGCATTTGCTAGGTCATGGGGTAGTTCTATTTTTAGTTTTTTGAGGAACCTCCATACTGTTTTCCAGAGTGGCTGCACCAGCTTGCATTGCCACCAACAATGCAAAAGAGATCCTCTTTCTCTGCATCCTTGCCAGCATCTGTTGTTGCCTGAGTTGTTAATGTTAGCCGTTCTGACAGGTGTAAGGTGGTGGTATCTCACTGTGGTTTTGATTTGTATTTCCCTGATGATGAGTGATGTTGAACATTTTTCATGTGTCGGTTCGCCATCTGGATGTCTTCCTTGGAGAAGTGTCTATTCATGTCTTTTGCCCACTTCTTCACTGGATTATTTGTTTTTTGGATGTTGAGTTTGATAATTTCTTTATAGATTTTGGATACTAACCCTTTGTCTGATATGTCATTTGCAAATATCTTCTCCCATTTTTCCGTTTGCCTTTTAGTTTTGCTGATTGTTTCCTTTGTTGTGCAAAAGCTTTTTATTTTGATGAGGTCCCAGTAGTTCATTTTTGCTTTTGTTTCCCTTGCCTCCGGAGATATGTTGAGTAAGAAGTTGCCGTGGCCAAGATCAAAGAGGTTTTTGCCTGTGTCCTCCAATTTTAGCATGCAATAATGGTTCTTGCCTGCTACAGTTATTTCTGTTTGCATAATCACGGTTTCTCCTTTTCCTCATTCTTTCATATTGTCAACTTGAATTCTTATATAATGAAGACCTGTTTCTTCTCCTTCATTTACTAATTCAGTTCTTTGTATCAATATAGACTAATAGGTATTTATTTTTTTCTATGCACTACAATTTAATACTGTCATTATTAATTTTGTTGCTCATATTGCTTCAGCTTTGGCCATTTATTTTTATTTTTATTTTTTTTTAAATTTTTTTTTTCAACGTTTATTTATTTTTGGGACAGAGAGAGACAGGGCATGAACGGGGGAGGGGCAGAGAGAGAGGGAGACACAGAATCGGAAATAGGCTCCAGGCTCTGAGCCATCAGCCCAGAGCCTGACGCGGGGCTCGAACTCACGGACCGCGAGATCGTGACCTGGCTGAAGTCGGACGCTTAACCGACTGCGCCACCCAGGCGCCCCTGAAGTACTTTGTAATGCAGAAATAGATAACCAAAATATTCATTTATCATTTAACCTTTAATAAGTCTTTTTAAAGAAGAGCTCTATAGGATTATGGTTAATATTTTTAAATTGTAACAAATTTGAAGCATTACTAATTTAAGATATGGCAAAGAATTTCAAGTAATCATCTCTTTTTTTAAATTTTAACTTAAAAAAAAATTTATTTATTTTTGAGGGTGGGGAAGGTCAGAGAGAGAGACAGAAAACCAAGCAGGGTATTCGAACTAACAACCTGAGCCAAAATTCAGAATCCAGCACTTAACTCACTAAGCCACTCAGGTGTCCCTCATCTCCTTTTTAATTAAAAAAAAAATTTATTTAAATATAGTTGTCATGAAATGTTGCAGTAGTTTCAGGTGTACAAAATAGTGATTTGTCAAGTTTATATGTTTTGCTATGCTCATCACAATTGTAACTACCATCTGTCACCATGCGATGTTACTATATCATTGGCTATGGTTTCCTTTGCAATGCCTATTTATTTACTTACTTTATTAATTTTTTTTTTTTTTTTACTTAACTCTTTTTACATTTATTTATTTTTGATAGAGACAGAGCACAAGTGGGGGAGGGGCAGAGAGAGAAGGAGGCACACAATCTGAAGCAGGCTTCAGGCTCGGAGCTGTCAGCACAGAGTCCAACGCGGGGCTCAAACTCAGAAACTGCAAGATCATGACCTGAGCCGAAGTCGGATGCTTAACTGACTGAGCCACCCATGTGCCCCAATTTATTTTTTTAAAGTAAACTCTTCACCCAACATGTGGCTTGAACTCACGACCCCAAGATCAAGAGTTGCATGCTATACCAACTGAGCCAGCCAGGAGCTCCCGGAAGCTTTTTATTTTGACGTAATAATCACTTCCTTAATACTAATACATTTTCTCATGATTAAAATCATTGCATTTATAAGGATCTAAAAATTATAATTTTTATAAACACATATAGTAGGCATTTAATTTTACTGATATTTTTAGAGTACTTCAGTAGGTATTATGATCAGCAAAACTGGAAGGGAGGAAAAATAAAACTCTACTAAATTGCCCTATTTTAGGAAATATGAATTAAGCAAAAGTTTAAACTGTTATACAACTGTATTGTTGTAGTAGGTCTTCATCGGGAAGTCTCTGTTTTCCTTCCCTCTGCCATCAAACTCATTCCTGCATCAGGACCTTTCGAATGCTGTTTCCTCTGGCTCTTTCCTCAAAACCTGTCAGCATTCAGATGTCGGTTCCAATAATACCTCTTCAGAGAGACTATCTTTGTTTACCTTTCCCTCAAAAACTATAGTATTACTGTGTTTTAGGTTCTTGTACATTTATCTCTTTGTTCACTCTTTATTCTTTGCTTCCCTTCATCGGATATATGTTTTTATGAAAGTAGTGACTTCATTTGTCTCAGCTACAAATTCTCAGCCGTTAGGACAATGCTTGACATATACTAGGTGCTTAATAAATATTTCTTGAAAGAATGAATCAACAAATCACATTGAATGTACTCAAGGCATTTTGATTTAGTCAGCCAGACTGCAAATATTTACCTATATGCCAGATTTTGTTCTTCATATTGAGATGCATCAGTGAGAAATTAAAAGTCCCCCAATTAATTGTACTTAGATTATAGTGTGGGTTGGGGAGGAAAGGGACTTAGGAAATACACAGATAAACATGTATGTCTTGTTATTTAAAAAAATTTTTTTTAATATTTATTTTTGAGAGAAGGAGAAAGCAAGAGAGGGGCAGAGAGAGAGGGAGACACAGAATCTGAAGCAGGCTTCAGGTTCTGAGCTGTCAGCACAGAGCCTGACATGGGGCTTGAACTCACAGACTGTGACATCATGACCTGAGCTGAAGTCGGACACTCAACCGACTGAGCCACCTAGGCACCCCAACATATATGTTCTTAAATTATAGTTGGATCTAGTAATTGGTTATGCTGACTTTCATATGGATGTTTTCTGGCGATAAATGTTAAGTACTCTTAAGTTTTGTTATTTTGCTGTGTTTACTTCAAAACGTAAGACAAACTTCATTTAATATATGACTTCTATTTTAATGTGTGAGGAAATGATTATATTTGAGAAAAAACTTTATTTTTTTAATGTTTATTTCTGAGAGAGACAGAGCACATGAGCAGGGGAGGAGCAGAGAGAATGGGAGACACAGAATCCGAAGCAAGCTCCAAGCTGTCAACACAGAGCCTGATGTGGGGCTCGAACCCACCCGTGAGCTCATGACCTGAGCTGAAGTCAGACGCTTAACTAACTGAGCCACCCAGGTGCCCCTTGAAAAAGTACTTTAAATTAAGCTTAAACTAAATTCCATTGAAATTTTCAGGTTTTGGAAGCATTTGCCAGTTCTTTGATTCAGAGGAATGTTTTGATGAGAAGGGATATCCCTAATCTAACAAAATACCAGATAATTTTGGCAAGAGATCAGTTTAGGAAAAACCCATCTCCAAATATTGTGGTAGGTATTTTTAAATTAATTTTGAAGAGATTAAGTTTTAGTTAGTGCTATGATAAAATGTAAATAATGGTTGTTTTCTTGGTATATATTAGCTCATCAAGAATTCTGATATGATTTATGTAGTTCATAAAAGCATGAAAAAAATCTAGCAAGAATGCACCTTAATGCTTTGAATTAAGTTAATTTTATCTTCTAACTTTTAATAAAGACTTGGTATTTTAGTTCATTTCTGTTTTGCAAAATCAAAGTGCTATGAGAGGGTAGATTCTAACTAACTTTTAGACCTAGAGCATCATAGTAAGTTTCTTATTTCTAATCTTCTTAGGAAAAAATTAGATGGATAGGAACATACCCATCAAGCTAGGTCCAAAGTTAGAAGAGATGCTCACAAATACAAAAAGGCACTGAGTCATTCTTTGAACTGAGAGGTAATGCATGTGCAAAAGAACAGAGGCATTGAATGATGGTATGAAGGAGTCAGTGAACTAGCCATTGTGGCTGAGGTAAAAGATCGAGGAAGTCAGATATGATAGTCTAGGTTGTGTGCACACAAGAATGGTTTTAAATATTACACCGAGAAATACTGATTTTTATCTCATAGTATCTGGGGAACCGCTAAGGGAAACTTTTCTGTAAAATTACATTATATTATACTAAACTTTAATAGGATGTGTTTAAATTTCTGCTAGGAGTTAAAGGTTCATTTAAATTTTAAGTACTAAATCTGAACCTGTTGAACTTGGATCTCACTAATGAGAGTTTATATTTTGTAGAGACAGGGTTTTACCCTTTCAGGTAATTGGGGTGCCATTTTAGGGCATTTATCACTATGCTGTGAACATTTAAAATGGCTATTACTATTTACTGATCTTAAATGCTACTAGGAATGTAAGGTCCAGAATAATAGTTATCTTGAATAAAGGAAAATAATAAAAATCTATTTTCAGTGGTCTCTCTTATCCTATTACATAGTTACACCTGCTGTATGTTCTCATTAAAGGAATACGTATTTCACTTTTCCTTGAGAGTAGTGGTTAAAAGCACAAGTACCCTGAGCTAGAGTTTGTGGATTCAAATACTGGCTCTACAGTTTCCTCATCTATAAAATGGGCATAACCATAGTACCTACCTCCCAGGTGTTGAGATTAAGTGAGTTTGTGTAAGTGATGTGCTTAGAACAGTGTCTGGTGCTAAGACAGTGTCACATGTTACTACAGTATGTATGTGTGGTGTTAAATGTTAGTGTTAAACTGTCTGATTAAATTCTGTTCTGGTGCCAGTAACATTTATGAGGTAGGCCAATATGTGACTTATTTTCCATTATATCCCAAATATCTATCTCCATGCTTGATATGTTAAATAGTTTTAAAAGAACAAATGAATATACATACTGCTAATAACTTACCTATAATGAGAAACAGTATATGATAAATATTTCTCTCCTTCACTTATTCTCTTTAAAATGTAAGTTTCATATTGAATTAAAAAAAATAAAGGCACAGATTTTATGTGGAAAATACACTGGCCCCTTTCCAAAGCAAGGTCCTATGATATTCTATAGATAGACCTTCAATAGAGCAGTAAATTCTACACAGAACATGTATCTTTATTTCTTCCTTTGGTTAAATTTGGTCTGTGCTTGTTTTTCTAGGGAATACAACAAGGCATTATCGAGGGAGAGTTTGCTATTTGTATTAGTTTATATCATGGTTATGAATTATTGCAGCAAATGGGAATGAGATCATTATATTTCTTTCTTTGTGGAATTATGGATGGAACTAAAGGTAAATTATATTAAATTATTTAAAGGAATAATGACATGTTATTATTTTTGTTAAAGATATATTGAACACTTGAGTTACTTAAAAATGCTTTATTTTAGGGGTGCCTGGGTGGCTCAGTTGGTTGAGCATCTGACTTTAGCTCAGGTCATGATCTCCCATCTCGTGAGTTCAAGCCCCACATTGGGTTCTGTGCTGACAGCCTGGAGCCTGCTTTGGATTCTGTGTCTCCCACTCTCTCTGCCCCTCTCCCACTCACGCTCTGTCTCTCTCAAAAATAAAATTAAAAAAAAATTTTAAATGCTTTATTTATTTATTTTAAATGTTTATTTATTTATTTGAAAGAGAGGGAGTATGAGCAGGGGAGGGACAGAAGAGGGGAGAGAGAGAATCCCAAGCAGGCTTCATGCTCAGTGCAGAGCTCAACATGGGTCTCAATCTCACAAACTGTGAGGTCATGACCTGAGCTAAAGTTGGGAGTTGGATGCTTAACCCACTGAGCCACCTAGGTGCATCCAAAATGCTTTATTTTAAAAAGCAATAAAATAGGGGTGCCTGGCTGACTTAGTAGAATATGCAGCTCTTGATCTTGGGGTCATGAATTCGAACTCTACTTTGGGCATAGAGATTATTTAACAAAACAAAACAAAACAAACAAAAAGCAATGTAATAATTATGTAACAAATGACTGTTTTTTTGTTTTTGATAAATTGGTAGTAAAAAGCAAGCCATTTAATACATATGTGACTGTGGAACTGAAAACAGTTGCTGGTTTTTATGTTTAAATTAGAAAAATTTGTATTCGTGGCTAAAGTTTAATTTCTTTTATTTTTTATTTTATTATTTTTTAAAGCTGTATTTATTTATTTTCAGAGAGAGGGGCTAGGGAGAGAGAATCCTAAGCAGGCTCTGCACCTTCAGTGTCGAGCCCACTGTGGGGCTTGAACTCACGAACCATGAGATCATGACATGAGCCGAAATTAAGTTTGATGCTCAACTGACTGAGCCACCCAGGCGCCCCTAATTTCTTTTTAATGAATAATAAATTTGATTAACTTATTTGTTAATTTGGAAAATCTTTACTTAATTTCTGAAGGAATGACTCGGGCAAAAAATGAACTTAG
The DNA here is from genome assembly GCF_007474595.2 of Lynx canadensis. NCBI lineage: Eukaryota > Metazoa > Chordata > Mammalia > Carnivora > Felidae > Lynx > Lynx canadensis. The sequence continues at coordinate 93,455,388 of NC_044308.2, forward strand.
CCGAAATGAAGACTTCATGAAACTCTATAATCATCTAGAGTGCATGTTTGCACATACACGTGGTACTTCAGCAAGTGGCTCTTCTATCCAAAAAGGTCTGGTTTTTCTTTTAAAACTTTATTTGTTTATCAGATTAATTTTGAAATTAGGCTTCAGTGATCCAAATTATCTATAATCACTTTTATTTCTGTGGCAACGGATCTGTTAAATGCTTAAAGATTTTATTCTTTAAGTTAGGATAAGTATATATTCAAGGTTATAAACTTTAAATAGATGCTAGTAGTTGTTACTGTTAGTGAAAATTCTTTGAACTACCAAAAACTGATTTAAAGCTTAATTCAAAACCTATTTTTTCCCATCTACTTTGCTTCTGATTTCATCTGGATTCTCTTTCGGAATGAAATTATAATAAAAATTCAAAGTTTATTTTATAGTAGGGCTTATGTGCTACCCAGATGCTACTTAGTATTTAAATGAACGGAAAAAAAGTAAGATTTAACAAATCTATTTTGAAAAGGATAATTAAAATACATTAATTGAATATAGAAAATATAGAATGATTTTTTGGTTTTTGTTTTGCAGGAGATAAAGATAAAAATTTTGTCTATGGTCATCCAAAGTTAAAGAAATTAGAAGAAGTTGTAGTTGAACATTTCAAGTCATGGAATAGTAAGTCATGTTTAGTAGCTTCAAGGCAAGACAAAGTTACTGACAGAGCTAAAACTCTGACTTTATGGGGAAGATGGGCTTTTAATTACCCTGGATAATAAATGTAAAAGAGAAGATTTTGAGAAATTTTGGGAGGGTGGGACAAGGGACATGGTGGGAATGCTAAGAATAAGGTATTATGTGAAAAAGAAAAGTCAATCTGGGGCAATAGAAGGCAAGCAGACAGTAAAACAATATATAATAGTGGGGAGAAGTAAGGCAGGTAAGGAAATAGTCATGGAGGAGTGCTGTTTTTTTTTTTTTTTTTTTTTTTTTTTTTTTTTTAGGAGTGCTGTTTTATATAGAGTGTTAGAGAAAGCCTATCTCTAGGGTGATGTTTGAGTCATTACCTGATGGAAGTGAGGTAGTAAGCCTTGTGTATTTCTGGGGGATGATCATATCAGGCAGAATAGTAGATTCAAAGTCCCTGAATCAATAGGGTATTTGGTATGATTGAGGATCAGTAAACAAACCAATGTGCTGGAGTAGTGTAAGAGTGGTATAGGCCTGGTGCCTGGGTGGCTTAGTTGATTGAGCATCTGACTTCAGCTCAGGTCATGATCTCACGGTTGGTGAGTTCAAGCCCTGCATTTTGCTGTCAGCGCAGAGCTTGCTTTGGATCCTCTGTGCCCCCTCTCTCTCTGCCCCTCCCCTGTTCATGTTCTGTCTCTCTCTCTCAAAAATAAACATTAAAGAAAAAAAAAGAGTGGTATAGGCAAAGATTGGAGAGGTAGCTTATAGGCCAAGTCAAGGCTTTGGTTTTTATTTTACAAATGTTTGTGCTTTGTGAAACTGTTAGAGGGACCTTTAGAGCAGGAGAGTGATGTGTTCTGACTTACATTTTATTTATGTGTTTATGTATTTAATTTTTAAAGACATTCTTTTTTAGTGTTTATTTTGAGAGAAAGCACACAAGTGTGAGAGGGGCAGAGAGAGAGGGACAGAGGTTTCATAGCAGGCTCCATGCTGACAGCAGGGAACCTGATGTCGGGCTTGAACTCACGAACACAAGATCATGACCTGAGCCGAAGTCTGATACTTATTTGACTGAGCCACCCAGGTGCCTCTAATTTTTTTTTTTTTTTTTTTTAATATTTATGTATTAGAGTGAGAGACAGAGCATGAGTGCGGGATGGCAGAGAGAGGGAGACACAGAATCTAAAGCAGGCTCCAGGCTCTGAGCTGTCAGCACAGAGCCTGACACGGGGCTCGAACTCACGAACTGCAAGATCATGACCTGAGCTGAAGTCAGATGCTTAACCAGCTGAGCCACCCAGGCACCCCTGACTTACATTTTTAAAAGATAACTGTGGTAGCTTTTGCAGAGTGTAAACATTAGCATCTTAGGAGACTATCGTCATGTTTAAGAAGATGCCAGATGATGGTGGCTGGTGCCAAGATGGTAGTAGTGGAGGTGCTGAGTGGTTATAGATTCTACATGTACTTTGAATTTGGAGCCAACAGTATTTGCTGGTAGATTGAACATAGGACATAAGAAAAATAAAAGGAATCCTGTGTGTGTGTGTGTGTGTGTGTGTGTGTGTGTAATTTTATGAACAAAAAAAAATAGGAACGGCATACAGAAGAAAGAACATGCACTTTGAGATGCTTTTGAGACATGTAGGTAGAGATATGTAAGTACTGACTAAGTGAAACAGGATCTCAGAAGAATGATCTGGGCTATTTTTATAGAATATGTATATTCTCTACATATATATGAATAAATTTTGGAGTCTTCAGCATAAAGGTAATATTTAAAGTTTCAGAAATGGTTATGATCATATTACCAGGAATACAGTTTAGAGACAAGAGAAGGCCTAGAATGTAGTCCTTTTAAAGTTGGGGGGGGGTGTCTGGCTGGCTCAGTTGGTGAATCATGTGACTCTTGATCTCAGGGTAGTGAGTTTGAGCCCCATGTTGGGTGTAGAGATTACTTAAAGATAAAATCCTAAAAAAAAAATCAGAGCAAAAAACCACCACAAAGGAGGTTAAGAAAGAAACTGAACAAGTGAATGGCAGAGAAGCTGAGGGAAGAGACTATTTCAGTGAGAAGTAGTGGACTGTGTTAGATGCTGCTGAGAGGTTGGTAAAATGAACTAAAAAGTGACCATTGGGGGCGCCTGGGTGGCTCAGTCAGTTAAACATCTGACTTTGGTTCAGGTCATGATCTCATGGCTTGTGGGTTTAAGCTCTGTATCTGTGCTGATATCTCTGAGCCTGGTGCTTGCTTTGCATTCTGTGTCTCCCTCTCTCTCTGCCCCTCCCCCGCTCACACTCTGTCTCTCTCTTAAGATAAATAAAGGTAATAAATTAAAAAAAAAAGTGGCTGTTGAATTTGGCAATATGTAAGTTATTGATGTCTTTGGTAGAGGGTCTTCAGTGGAATGAAGGTAGAACTTTGGCTGCATAGCCTGTTGAAGCTGATAGGGTTTGCATTGAAAGTAGCAGTTGGTCCGAAGTTGGTCAGATGTAGAGGCTTGATGCTATGGTAATTCAAAGAAGGTTTATCTAGAATAATTTTCTTTGCAACAGCTGTTGCTTTTTCCTTAGGTATTGTGAATTAACTTTATATTAAATCATTTAATTCTTAGAGTTTTTATGAAGACTAAATGAGTTAATATATAAAATGCTTAGTGTATGGCACACACATAAAGATTAACATAAATCCTAAGAAAGAAAAGGATTGTCAAAGTCCTAAGCAAGCTTAAAAGTAAATAACAAAAAAGCCTCATACAACATTCAATTATTAACCAGTTGCTTTGTGCAAGTCTATATACTTTATATTCAATTCATTTTAGATATGAAGAAATTAAAGCTTAAAAAGATTAACTGTCACGGTTTCACATAACCCAGAAAATTAAGTGGCCCACCCTCAAAGATCATGTAATTATTCTGTGTATTCTACTACCTCCCAAGCACAGAGATGCTGGGATCAGCTTTGTGATTGACTATAGGGTATATTCTATAGTTAGACTTGGAGAATTAAAAAAAAATTTATTTTAACATTTATTTATTTTAGGGAGAGACCACAAACAGGGGAAAGGCAGAGAGAGAAAGAGGGACAGAGGATCCAAATTGGGCTCTGCACTGACAGCAGAGAGCCCGATGCAGGGCTTGAACTCACAAACTGTGAGATCCTGACCTGAGCCCAAGTCAGACATCTAACAGACTGAGCCCCCAGGTGCCCCTAACCTTGGAGAATTTACAAGTATCTTAGATTCAGGGACAGAATGCTATGGCCTGGATTAAGAAAGTGCCTTTAGTGAACAAAAAGAAAAGGAAATATTTACATTTACATTGGAGAGGTAGCTTATAGGCCAAGTCAAGGCTTTGGTTTTTATTTTACAAATGTTTGTGCTTTGTGAAACTGTTAGAGGGACCTTTAGAGCAGGAGAGTGATGTGTTCTGACTTACATTTTATTTATGTGTTTATGTATTTAATTTTTAAAGACATTCTTTTTTAGTGTTTATTTTGAGAGAAAGCACACAAGTGTGAGAGGGGATCAAATGTCACATGCTCAACAGACTGAGCCAGTCAGGTGCCCTGTTATTTAAAAATCTTAATTTAAAAATACAGTCAGATGAAACCATTTATGCTCTGAATAAGAGGTCATAAGTTTTCTAAGTGCTGTGTATGTGTTTTTGGGATGTTTTAGACTATTGATTTTTATAAATTGTATACGGGTTTCTGTAGATTAACTATATGAAGTCAGTGGGAGCTCTACAATTCTGTGATTCTGACTTAGAAAGTAAAGGCGAATAACAGGCATCATGCATGAATTGAAGTACTGGTTAAAAGGGATTCAGGTAATGTTTATTTGATTTGTTTAGGATTATTATGACAGCCAATGATTTGTTTAGGATTATTATGATAGCCAATGAGAGGTAGGGAGCCAAGAACATTAAAATTACTAGAGAAGGTAGGAGGAAACCAGCAAAGGTTTAAGACATTTTAAATTACTTTTTTGAAAGAATTATCATTCATTAGTATATAGTTTCAGGGTTGTCTTTTGAAATACTTTTTGTATATTGCTTTTAAAAAAAATTGTAATGAGAGTGTTTTTTTGTTATGTAGCTCAAAATGCCTCTGAAAAGAAATGTGGTGAGACCAGAGTTATGATCTTCTCTTCATTTCGAGATAGTGTTCAAGAAATTGCGGAAATGCTTTTAAAGCATCAGCCAGTTATTAGAGTGATGACTTTCGTTGGCCATGCCTCAGGAAAAAGCATGAAAGGGTTTACCCAGAAGGAACAACTGGAGGTAATTACTTTTGGAGGTGATGAATATTAAAATAATATTGATTAGCTTGTATTTATGCCTCTTTTGTTTTAATTTGTTGATCAGCTACTTTGTTTTTAAGTTTATTTATTTTAAGAGAGAGAGAGGGAGTGCACGTGAATTGGGGAGAGGCAGAGAGAAAGAGAGAGAGGGGGAGAGAGAATCCCAAGCAGGCTCCATGCTGTCAGTGCAGAACCCAGCACAGAGCTCGATCCCATGAACCGTGAGATCATGACCTGAGCCGAAATCAAGAGTTGGACACTCAACCGACTGAGCCACCCAGGTACCCCTCAATCAGCTACTTCTTAAAGATAATTTTATAGTAAACGTAAATAAACAGAGGCATATTTTGAAAGATCAGAAAAGTGTTTTTTGTGATTTTGAGACTTTATTCAAGTAAGGTAATGTGTAGTGGTTAAGCAGAAAGGCTCTGAAATCGTATTACCGAGGTTGGAATCCTGGTCCTACCGCTTAGTTCCTCTACTTCTTGTGCCACAGTTTTCCTTACCTGTAAACATAGTTGATAGAGTTGTCGCAAGCATTAAATGAAATCATACTGTAGAGCCTTCAGTAAATGTTTACTATTTAAGTCACTTTAGTTATATATTCTGAACAAATAATGAGCTTATTTCTTTTTTCTGTTATTTAAAAATCATTTTTTTACCTCAGATTTTATTTTTAAGAAATCCCTACCCCCAAGTGTGGGGCTTAAACTCACAGCCCTGAGATCAGGAGTCACACGTTGCACTGACTGAGCCAGCCAGGCACTCCAAAGATGCATTTTTTTTTATTTTAATTTTTCTTTTTTTTTTTATTAAAAAAATTTTTTTAATGTTTATTATTTTTGAGAGAGAGAGAGAGAGAGAGCAAGCAGAGAAGGGGCAGAGAGAGAGGAAGACACAGAATCGGAAGCAGGCTTCAGACTCTGAGCTGTCAGCACACAGCCTGACACGGGAATTGGACTCACAGACTGTGAGATTATGACCTGAGCTGAAGTCGGCCACTTAACTGACTGAGCCACCTGGGAGCTCCAATTTTTATTTATTTCTTAAGTGATTTCTACACCCAATATGGGGCTCAAACTCACAACCCCCAGATCAAATGTCACATGCTCAACAGACTGAGCCAGTCAGGTGCCCTGTTATTTAAAAATCTTAATTTAAAAATACAGTCAGATGAAACCATTTATGCTCTGAATAAGAGGTCATAAGTTTTCTAAGTGCTGTGTATGTGTTTTTGGGATGTTTTAGACTATTGATTTTTATAAATTGTATACGGGTTTCTGTAGATTAACTATAGGTCTTCATTTGAGTAGTCATTGACAATTAGGTGTGTCTTTAATGTCTAATTAATTTTGACAGATCTTTTCTTCACTTTGTAAACATTAGTTACAAGAGGAATACTATTCTTTAAATACCTTTTATACCAGTCCTCACTGCACTCAGCAGAGTTTGTTTAAGCTGACTGGATCTGTGGGGACAGTCTAAGAGGTTTCCCTGAGTCTGAAACAGAATAACTTTACCTTTCTCAAGTCTGATTATATGTATTTTAAAAGGTTCAGATATCTAGCAGGTTATTATTACTACTCTTACATTTATATATGAATGAAAAATGAAGTAGATTTTTGTCTAAGGAGTTAAGCATTTTGAAATACTAATAGTACCCAACCTAATCTCTGGCCAGTTTTATTATTACCTAAAATCATTATTTCCTGAGTTTGTCAGTTACCATAAAAAACCTTATTGATTTTATATTAGCTTTGTCCTTTCCTCACTTATGTCAGTAATATTTTTATATAGGCTAGAGTAGCAACCCTTTTTCTTATTCCTGCAATAATTGCTTTTCTGCAGTTTTATTCTAAAATAAGCTTTTGTGCAAATAGTTGTAAGTAAATTTTTTCATTTCTTTAAAAATGGGAGATGAAGTGAGAGAGGAAGTAGGAGACCAGATCCTTTAGGACTTTTTAGGTCATTTCCATTTTTTTTAAGTTAAAAAAAATTTTTTTTAATGTTTTTATTTATTTTTGAGAGAGAGAGAGAGACAAAGAGTGAGAGGGGGTGGGGCACAGAGAGAGGGAGACATAGAACCCGAAGCAGGCTCCAGGTTCCAAGCTGTCAGCACAGAGCCTGATGTGGGGCCCAAACTCGTGAACTGTGAGATCATGACCTGAGCTGAAGTCGGATGCTTAACCAACTGAGCCACCCAGGCACCCCAATTTTGTTTTAAGTTTTTATTTGAATTTCAGTTAATTAACATACAGTATAATATTAGTTTCAGATGTATGATACAGTGAGTCACACTTCCATACAACAAATGGAGCTCATCACACAAGTGTACTCCTTAATCCCCATCACTTATTTTAGCCATTTTCCTACCCACCTCCCCTCTGATAACCGTCAGTTTGTTCTGTTTCCAGGTTTGTCTCCCTCTCTCTTCTTTCTTTTCCTTTGCTCATTTGTTTTGTTTCTTAAATTCCATATGAGTGAAATCATATGTGATTTGTCTTTCTTTGACTGACTTACTTCACTTAGCATAATACTGTCTAGCTCCATCCATGTCACTGCAAATGGCAAGATTTCATTCTCTTTTATGGCTGAGTAATATTCCATTACACACACACACACACACACACACACACACACACACACACACACTATATCTTCTTTATCCATTCATTAGTCGATAGATATTTGGGCTGTTTCCATAATTTGACTACTTTAAATAATGCTGCAGTAAACATAGGGATCATGTATCCCTTGGAATTAGTATATTTGTCTTCTTTGGGTAAATACCTAGCGGTGCAATTGCTCGATCATATGGTAGTTCGATTTTTAACTTTTTGAGGAACCTCCATACAGTTTTCCAGAGTGGCTGCACCAGTTTGCATTCCCACCACCAGCGTAAGAGGGTTCCCCTGTCTCCACATCCTTGTCAACACCTGCTGTCTCTTGTGTTGTTCAGTTCAGCCATTCTGACTAGTGTGAGGTGATCTCTCATTATAGTTTTGATTTGTATTTCCTTGATAGTGATGTTGAGCATCTTTTCATGTATCTGTTAGCCATCTGGATGTCTTCTTTGGAAGAATGTCAATTTATGTCCATTTTTAAATTGGATTCTTTCTTTTTTGGGTGTTGAGTTTTTTTTTTTTTAAATATTTTTTAATGTTTATTAATTTTTGAGAGAGAGTGAAACAGAGAGAGAGAGAGACAGAGTGTGAGAAGGTGAGGGGCAGAGAGAGAGGGAGACACAGAATCCAAAGCAGGCTCCAGGCTCTGAGCTGTCAGCACAGAGTCCCATGTGGGGCTCGAACCCACGAACTGTGAGATCATGACCTGAGCTGAAGTTGGATGCTTAACTGACTGAGCCACCCAGGCACCCCGGGTGTTGAGTTTTATAAATTCTTTAGATATTTTGGATACTAACCTTTTGTCGGCTATGTCATTTGCAAATGTCTTCTTCCATTCCATAGGTTGCCTTTTAGTTTTATTGATTGTTTCCCTCATTGTGCACAAGTTTTTTATTTTGATGTAGTCCCAGTAGTTTATCTTTGCTTTTGTTTCCCTTCCCTCAGGATAAGTTGCTACAGCTGATGTCAAGAGGTTACTACCTTTATTCTACTCTAGAATTTTGATGGTTTCAAGTCTCACATTTAGGTCTTCAATCCATTTTGAATTTATTTTTTTGTATGGTGTAAAAAAAGTGGTCCAGTTTCATTCTTCTGTACGTTGCTGTCAAGTTTTCCCAACACCATTAATTTGAAGAGACTGTCTTTTCCCATTGGATATTCTTTCTTGCTTTGTGGAAGATTAATTGACCATACAGTTGTGGATCCATTTTCAGATTTTCTGTTCTGTTCTGTTGATCTATGTGTCTATTTTTGTGCCACTACCATATTATTTTGATCACTGTAGCTTTGTAATATAACTTGAAGTCCAGAATTGTGATGCCTCCAGCTTTACGTTTCTTTTTTAAGGTTGCTTTGGCTATTTGGGGTCTTTTGGAGTTCCATACAAATATTGGGATTGTTTGTTCTAGCTCTGTGAAAAATGCTGGTGGTATTTTGAAAGAGATTGATTAAATGTGTAAATTGCTTTGGGTAATATAGACAGTTTAACAATATTTGTTCTTCCAATCCATGAGCATGGAATGTTTTTCCATTTCTTTGTATCATCAGTTTCTTTCATCAGTGTTTTATAATTCAGAGTACAGGTCTTTTATCTCTTTGTTTCGGTTTATCCCTATGTATCTTATGGTTTTTGCTGCAGTTGTAAATGGGATCGATTCCATAATTTCTCTTTGGGCTACTTCATTATTGGTGTATAGAAATGCAACAGATTTCTGTACATTGATTTTTTTTATTTAAAAAAAATTTTTTTTTAACATTTATTTATTTTTGAGACAGAGAGCATGAACAGGGGAGGGTCAGAGAAAGAGGGAGACACAGAATCTGAAACAGGCTCCAGGCTCTGAGCTGTCAGCACAGAGCCCGATTCGGGGCTCGAACCCACGGACTGCGAGATCATGACCTGAGCCGAAGTCGGACACTCAACCGACTGAGCCACCCAGGGGCCCCTGTACATTGATTTTTGTATGCTGCAACTTTACTGAATTTATCAGTTGTAGCAGTTTTTGGTGGAGTCTTTGGGTTTTCTACATACAGTATCATGTTATTTGCAAATAGTGAATGTTTGACTTCTTCCTTGCTGATTTGGATGCCTTTTATTTCTTTGTGTTGTCTGATTGGTATAGCTAGACTTCCAGTACTATGTTAAATAACACAGGTGAGAATAGATATCCTTCTCTTGTTCCTGAACATAGAGAAAAGCTCTTACTTTTTCCCCATTGAGGATGATACTAGCTGTGGGTTTTGCATCTATGGCCTTTATTATGTTGTGGTATATTCCCTGTAAACTTACCTTGTTGAGGGTTTTTATCATGAATGGATGTTGTACTTTTTCAAATGTCTTCTCTGCATCTATTGAAAAGATCATATGATTCTTATCCTTTCTTTTATTACTGTGGTGTATTACATCGATTGATTTGCAAATGTTGAACCACCCTTGGAGCCCAGGAATAAATCCCACTTGATGATTCTTTTAATGTATTTTTTTATTTGGTTTGCTGGTATTTTGTTGAGAATTTTTGCATTCATGTTCATCAGGGATATTGGCCTGTAGTTCTGTTTTTTTAGTGGTGTCTTTTTCTACTTTTGGTGTCAGGATAATGCTGGCCTCATAGAATGAATTAGGAAGTTTTCCTTCCTTTTCTGTTTTTTTTTTTTTTTTTTGGGAATAGTTTGAGAAGAATAGGTTTTAACTCTCCTTTTTTTAAAAAAAAATTTTTAATGTTTTATTTATTTTTGAGAGAGAGAGAGAGGGAGGGAGGGAGAGGCAGAAAGAGAGGGAGACACAGAATCTGAAGCAGGCTCCTGGCTCTTAGCTGTCAGCAGAGAGCCTGATGCAGGGCTTGAACTCGTGAACTATGAGATCATGACCTGAGCCGAAGTTGGAAGCTTAACCACCTGAGCCACCCAAGTGCCCCAGTATTAACTCTTCTTTAAATGTTTGGTAGAATTTGCCTGTGAAGCCATCTGGCCCTGGAGTTTTGTGTCTTGGGAGATTTTTGAATACTGATTCAGTTTCTTTGCTGGATATCAGTCTGTTCAAGTTTTCTATTTCATCCTGTTTCCATTTGGTGGTTAATATGTTCCTAGGAATTTATCCATTTCTTCCAGGTTGTCTTATAATTGTACTTTTGTGGTATTCTTATTTCTCCTCTATGATTTGCGATTTTTTAAAATTTGGGCCCTCTTTTCTTTTTGATAAATCTGGCTAGAGTTTTATCAACTTTATTGATTTTTTTTTTTTTTCCCAAAGAACCAGCTCCTGGTTTCATTGACCCATTCTATTGTTTTTTTTTTTTTTTTTTTTTTTTTAACGTTTATTTATTTTTGAGACAGAGAGAGACAGAGCATGAACGGGGGAGGGGCAGAGAGAGAGGGAGACACAGAATCGGAAGCAGGCTCCAGGCTCTGAGCCATCAGCCCAGAGCCCGACGCGGGGCTCGAACTCACGGACCGCGAGATCGTGACCTGAGCTGAAGTCGGACGCTCAACCGACTGAGCCACCCAGGCGCCCCGACCCATTCTATTGTTTTGTTTTTGTTTCTTTTTTTTAGTTTCCGTATCATTTATTTCTGCTCTAATATTTATTGTTTCCTTTCTTCTCCTGACTTTAGGCTTCCTTTTTTTTTTTTTTCTTTTTCTAGTCACTTTAGGTGTAAGGTTAGGTTGTTTGAGATTTTTCTTGCTTCCTGAAGTTGGCCTGTATTGCTGTATACTTCCCTCTTATGGCCACTTTTGCTGCATCCTAAAGATTTTCGACTGTTTAATTTTCATTTGTTTTACTGTATTTTGTTTTTATTTCTTTGATTTCTTGGTTGACCCATTCATGTTTTTAGTAGGATGTTCTTCAACCTCTATGTATTTGTGACTTTCTAAATTTTTCATGTGGTTGACTTTTAGTTTCATAGCATTGTGGTCAGATAAGATACATGGTATGCTCTCAATCTTTGTGAATTTCTTGGGGCCTGTTTTGTGGTCTAATATGTGATCTATTCTGGAGAATATCCATGTGCACTTGAAAAGAATGGGTATTCTGATATAGGATGGAATGTTCTGAATATATTTGTTAAGTCCATCTGGTCCAGCATGTCATTCAAAGCCACTGTTTGCTTATTTATTGTCAATTTAGATGCTCTGTGCAGTGGTGTAAGTGGAGTGTATCCATTTCAGTAACTTTGGCTTTTACTGTGAGGGAGATGGGAAAAGAAGAAGACCTTTTAGAGAGTTTGAAATAGGCGAGGGTTACAGCCTGGTTTATATTTTAAAAGAATCACACTGGTTGCTATCTTCAGAATAAAGTATAGGGTACTAAGGGTAGAAACAGGAAACCCAATTGGAAGACTTATTATAATACCAAGCTAAAGATGATGGTAGCTTAGACTATAGTGGTAGCATGGAAGGTTGTGAGAACTGGTTGGATTCTGGATATATTTTAAGGTCAAGCTGATGGGATTTATTGACAAATTAAAGTGGGGTGTGAGATTGAGGAGGGTGAAGGGTGACTCCAATGATGATTCCAGGAATTTGGCTTGAGCAACTGAAAAGAGCTGCTATTAACGAAGATGGATAAGACTGTAGGAAGAGCAAGTTTTGGAGAGAAATATCAGTAACTTGGTTCTGGATGAGTTAACTTTGGCATACCTATGAGATTAGTGTTTTTTGGAGTATCAAAGTTGATGGAGGACTAGTTGATGGAGGACTAGTTTATTTCCTCTTAGTATGTCACAGATACTGTTGAATAAAAATGATTACTAAAAAAATAAAATTAATGAAAACAATATTCATGGCCAGATTTTTTATTATTAAAGCCAACAAACATAGTATTACTCTGTCAAATTTCTCAACACCTGAACCTCAACAGTAATAAACAGTTCACGAACTACACTTTGAGTTGCATTGTTTTAAATGTCAAATAGAGATGTTGAATAAACAGTTGAATATATGAATCTTAAGTTCATGAGTTCACAGGTTTGTGGAAATATATATTTGGGAATCGTCATCATCATATACGTGAGACTGGATGAAATTACCAAGTGATGGAATAGAGATAGACAAGATGTCCAAAGACTGAGCCAAGGGTTTCATTGTTATTAGTATAAGCAGTGATTATGATTTCCTTGGGAATAAGAGTAAGTAGCTAGTAATAGTAGAAAAACCAGGAGAGTGTGATACCTGTGGGCCAAATGAGCAGGAGGAACTGTTTAAGTGCTGCTAGTCGCAGACCTACTGCTAGTAGGTCATGAGATGAAAAATGGGAATTGACCTTTGGATTAAGAGATCAGAAGGGAGGTGAGCTTGAAAAGGACAGTTTCATTGGAATTGTGGGGACAAGACTGATTGAGGTATTTTCAAGACAGAACAGGAAGAGGAGACCTAGAGATAGCAAGTATACAAGTCTTTCAAGAATTTTTGCTGTAAAGGAGAGCAGAGATGGAAGTATTGTTTCTTTGAAATTAGGAGATATAACAATATGCTTGTATACTGATAGGAATGATCAACTGAGAAAGAAAAATTGTTAACAGAGCAGAGACAAGAGTATTGCTAGTATGATCTTTGAGTAGGTGAGGAAACCGATGGGATCTAGTATACAAAACTATAGGAGCTGATCTCAGTTAAAAACGCAGTTTATCCAAAACAGCAGGAGGGAAGGTGGACTATTTAGGCACAGATACAGGTGAGTAAGTAGATGTGACCGTGATATTCTGTGGGAGGTCTTTTTTGATTGCTCAATTTTTGTCCTGTCATCAGCCAAGAATGAGAATGGGAGGAAATGTTGGATGGAAGTTTGATCAAAGAGGAGAAAAGAGGATATAGTTTTCTAGAAGAATGGGGAAAGTGAATGGATTAGGGAATATGAAATGATTTTCAGATAGCACTAAAGGCCCTCTCAAGTGAGGGATTATGAGTTTAAAGTGAAACCAGTAAGAATGGTTGGTATTTTCTTCCATTCACCTATGTGGGTACAGGCTTAGATTTGGTTGGAAAGTGGGATATATTCAGTGGTGGAGTTTAGTCAGAGGACTCTGATATGAGAGTGGAGTGAGGGTAAAGTGTAAGCAATGAAAAAATGATAGGATCAGTGGATTACAAATCCTGGTAGAATTTGTGTAATTAATCATGTATCCCTTTCTATGATTGATTCTATGAACCTCTGGTTCATATTTATTTTTCAAAGTCCCGGCAAATTAGTTAGTGTTAGGCAAATAAATAATAGTTTCATTTATACATGTTACCTAAAAAGTATGTCAACTATCCTTTATTCATCTGTTAACTATTTATATTAAAGAATTATTTTTCTTTTACATTTCTAAGACTGTGACCCATTTTTTGGTGGGGGGGGGAGCAAAGAGGACATGTGTTTTAAGTTATATACAGATAATATTAGGTCAGTCTTTCCTTGGCTTAATGTGATTCCAGATTCCAAAGAGAAATGATTAATCTTAACTTTTAATCATGATCACTGGTTATCCCTGTACTCTGAGGTTTCTCATATTCAAAGAAAACTCTCTTACTAAGCTACTGGAAAAGTTTACAAGAGGATTTAACATGATAAGTTTAAATTTATAATCCTGCTTTTGAGGTTGTTGTTGTCAACAATAGAGCTAGTTTAAGGATAGGTGCTCAGTTGGTTGAAGTCCTGAGTCTTGATTTCGGCTCAGGTCATGATCCCAGGATTGTGGAATGGAGCCCTGTGTTGGGTATTCTGATATTTTAATAGGCATTTATAGAGGCTTTACTCAAGTGCATGACTGATTTCTCTGGAATACTATCATTCTACTTTTGTTTCTATTCTTTATCTATCTGTTGAATATTATCTTATTACTACCTCTGTCTGCCACATACAAAACTGCAACTTTGGTGTTATGTGGAGAAACTGAGGCTCAGAGCAGTTCAGAATAAGTTTTTAAGGCTTAAGGAAGTTTTTCAAAATGTTTCGTTGACTTTTTATTAATTCTTAGGCTACTGCAGTTTTATTAAAGTGATAGAAATCTTGGTATAGAAGAGGAAAAATAATTATTCCTTTTTGGCTGTTAGTTGAGCCCCCAGTAATAAAAGGCAGCTTAACAAGAGAAAAACAAATAAGTTTATTAACATATATATCTTATGTTATACATGGGAGATACTCAGGGAAAAGTCAGTAACTCCCTAAGGTGGCTTAGAATTCAGACTTAAATACCATCTTAAAAAAAATTTTTTTTTAAATGTTCGTTTATTTTTGAAAGAGAGAGGGTGCAAGTGCAAGTGGGAGGAGGTGGCAGAGAGATAGGGAGACACAGAATCCAAAGAAGGCTTCGGGCTCTGAGCTGTCAGCACAGAGCCCGACGCTGGCTCCAACCCATGAACCAGGAGATCATGACCTGAGTGGAAGTCAGATGCTCAACTGACTGAGCCACCCAGCTGCCCCTTAAATACCATCTTAAAAGAGAAAGGAGAGGAGGGACATAGGCTCCTAAGTAGAAATTAATTGATTTTTAGGAAAGATGAATGGGCCCTTAGAAGAAAAATGGGAGGTGTGATAATTTGTAATCAAGTTTGTCTAAGTGCAGGAATAACTTTTAGTTGCCTCCCCTTGTGATGAGTCATTTTTTTCTGGTTGATGAAAATCTCAGGGGAGGGGATTTATGACAGTTGAATTCCTTTTGGAGAATCTGTTTTTGGACAGATAAGGGGAGAGGAAGCCTTTCCCTGCTTTTGCTGTTTTTCAAGTGTCTACAGTTCAATATTGTCAATATGTCAAAGCAACATATTTTGGGGCAGTATGTCCTAGACTCCCACAGTCATATTTTGGGGTGGCGTATTCTGCTACCCTTCATTAGAATGGCAGTATAAAAGGTAAGATAGGAGTTTTAGGAGTAATAAAAGTTTTTACTTTAGATACACCAAAAAATAAATTTAAGTCTAGGATATGATTAAGCAGCAGTAATTGCTCTGGGCCATTTACCTGCCCATGGCTCTTTTAGTGATGCTAAATAATATCAGGGATTTCTTATTTATGTGTAAATGATTAGCAAACACTTTTGCCATCACAACCGTTATGTAACCAAAGCATTAGGACTGCTCTTTGCATTTTACCACAATCTGTTTTGGTTTATATTGCCATTTTGCCACTTCTTATTCCATGGTATTCTGGATTCTGATTTATAATCCAATTTCACCATTTTGGGGTGAGTGAAAAAAGTATGTTTTGACCTACAAGTCTCTTATGTTTGTATCTGGTTATTTTTCAATCATTCTTATTTTAGGTTGTGAAACAGTTTCGTAGTGGTGGTTATAATACATTGGTTTCTACTTGTGTTGGTGAAGAAGGTTTGGATATAGGAGAAGTTGATCTTATAATATGTTTTGATGCCCAGAAGAGCCCAATTCGTCTTATACAACGAATGGGTAGAACTGGCCGCAAACGTCAAGGCAGAATTGTTGTTATCCTTGCTGAAGGACGAGAAGAACGTGTAAGTAGACTTTCAGAAACGAGATTTGATACTTGAAATTTGAGAAATAAAGCCTAAGACCAATATCAATCTGTTAACATTCAAAGTGGAAACAATCTGTAGGAAATTGTGGTTGATTTTTCCCCCCCACTTTGTAGTAGATTCTGACTATTTATTTTCTTGTAATTGGGAGAATTCTTAACTGGATTCAGTCTCTAATTTTTATCCATATTGAAGAAACACATTTTTTGTACTTCAGTACCAACTTAGAGACACCAAAAAAAAAAAAATCACTATTTTTGTATTATTTTGTTTTACTATTTCCCTGTGCTTCTAAGGCTTGTTTTTTATTTTTAGTTTGGTTTTTTCTTTTAAAGTGATAAGAGACTTGAATTACATCACTCAAGATTATAGCAAAGTATGAATGTATCTTGCTATAATCTTGAGTAACTTTTGTAACTCAATGGGATTATTTCCTTGGCCCAATATGTCGTTTCATATTAGATTTTTCATTAATTATAGTAGTTTTAAAAAAGTGATTTAAAATGTTTAATAGACCCTTTAAAATTCATCCTGAAAAATGAATTTCTCCCCAGATACTTTTCATGTGATTATAGCATGTTATGTAACATTCTTTTGATCTATAAAATGATCTCAATAAATGAAATATCTGGCAGCTTATAAAATCTATGTACTATCAATAAATGGATTAGGTTATAATTATGTTACCTCAGGCAAACCACTTAACCTCTGTGTTCAGTTGTTAGTTTTCTTATCTGTAAACTAGTCATAATTGCCCACATTTAATGAGCACTTGCTCTCCTGGACACTCTTCTTCTAAGTGCTTCAGGTATATTTTCTCATTTAAATGATATACAGTGTACAGTAAAGAAAGTTGAGGTGTAGAAAGATGAAGTAACAAGTTGGAATAAGGGAATAGTATTTTTTAAAAAAGCAATTTACACTTACATATAAATATTCGCCTTATTCAAAAATGGCAAGATCCTAAATAATAGATTTCCTTTTTGCAATATAGTTATGAAGGTAGACTTTTATAATACTAGGTTTTGAACTGATTTTTTGAAAATTTTTTTTAATGTTTATTTTTGACAGAGAGAGAGAGAGCACAAGCATGAGTGGGGGAGGGGCAGAGAGAGAGGGAGACACAGAATCCAAAGCAGGCTCCAGGCTCTGAGCTGTCAGCACAGAGCCTGACGCAGGGCTTGAGCTCACAGACTGCGAAATCATGACCTGAGCCGAAGTCGGACGCTCAACCGACTGAGCCACCCAGGCGCCCCTGAACTGATTTTCAAGAATTAATTGAACCGGCCTCAAATTCAAGATAGATATTCTCAGTATTTAAGTGGATCAGAGTTTAATTTACTGTTTATAATAAATCCAAACTTCTTGTCATGGCTAGATGATTATTATAGAAATAATGTAATTTGACATTTGTCTTTGCAGACTTATAATCAAAGTCAGTGCAACAAAAGAAGTATTTATAAAGCTATTTCAGGTAACAGGCAAGTTCTTCATTTTTACCAAGGAAGTCCACGAATGGTGCCTGATGGAATCAATCCAGAATTACATAAAATGTTCATCACATGTGGTGTCTATGAACCAGAGAAGCCTTCTCGGAACTTGCAGCGGAAGTCCTCTATCTTTTCCTATAAGAATGGTGAGTAAAAAACTTTGCATTTGAACCATGCATTTTTTTTCCCTGTTGTTAAACAGGCCATATGTTGATATATTTCCTTTTTGAGAAAGTGTATATTTTAGGATGTTATGAGTGTTGAAGAGGATAAGAGATTATTCACGTGGCAAAGGGAAGGAGACAGTGACGGAATAGTGATAGAAACTCAGTGTTGGGAAGATTAAAAATGGCCTACCAACTCAGAGAATCATCTTTACAAAATATAGAAAAGGAAGGAAACAGTTTTATTATTGAATAGAGATTGAATCAGATTTTAGTGTGCATTCGTAGACAATCCACTAAGATAATACAAAACAGAAATTCTACCCTATACATCCCTTCAGGTAGTTACAATTGTTTACCTACATATTCTCAAGATTAATGGTAACTTATCCTCACATAAGAGGATAGCACCTTTTTCTATATATTCTTTCATAGTTCATCTTCAATTCACCTGGTAATTAAGGTAGCCATTTGTGGTAGCTTTAGTGCCTTTATTCAAGGAAATAAGACTTCTTTTATCTGTGCAAATAGATAGTGAAGGGAATGGTGCCTAGGGCTAAACTCCCCTGGTAACTAGGAGAGAGAGTCACTATCTTCCTTGATGTTTACATTTCAGAGAGAGTTCCTACATCCTTTGGAAAACCTCTATGGTTGAAATGCTAACTAGAGGCTTGCTCAGACTTTACAGAGATTCACATAAAATACCAAAGAGTTAAAAGATTTACAAACATTAGGGATCTCTGGAATTATTTTAAGAAAAGGAAGGGGAATGGGGGCTCCTGACTGGCTTAGTGGGTAGAGCACCTGACTCTCCATCTTAGGGTTGTGAGTTCAAGCTCCACATTGGGCAAGGAACCTATTTAAAAAAAGAAAGTAAAAAAAATAAATAAAATAAAAAATAAAAGATAAGGAAGGGAAATGGTTTCTTTTCCTTTCTGCAAAAGAGATTTTTTTTTTTTTTTAATTTACTCTTATATGAGATAGTGGCCAAGTTAGACCAAGTTTCTGGTGATACTGAGTCAGTGAGAAACAAATACTTTGGTGCCAGGGAGCATCTCTAGTAATGAGAGTTGGTAGTTTAAGAACTGCAGAGATTTTGGTGATATCAAGAAAATATCTTGAAATGTTAACACTATGAAGAAGAGAAACTGAAAATTTTTTGTTTTAAATTTTGCTTAATCTTTAACTAGAGCTTTTAAAGAATCATAAAATCATATAGTTATATTTTAACATTTGGAAGGAACCTTGGGGATCATCTGGTCAAATTACCTATCAAGATAGGAGTTATTTCTGCAGCTATTTTTAAAAAATATTTTAAGAAGATCATATTAGCTATAGGTACTATGTTATATAGCAGATCTATAAAATATATTCATCTTATACAACTGGAACTTTAGATGTTTTGAGTAAGAACTCCCAATTTTTCCCTCCACCCAGCCCCTGGCAACACCATTCTGTTCTCTGATTGTGTTATTTTAGATAATATTATATCTATAGTCTAATCATGCAGTATGTGTGCTTCGGTGACTGACTTATTTCCCTTACCATAATTTCCTATAGGTTCATTCATGTTGTAGCAAATGGTAGGATTTTTTTTTTTTTAGGGTTGTACAGGGGCAGAGGGAGACAATCTTAAGCTCCACACCCAGCTCAGAGCCCAATATGGGGCTTGATCTCATGATCATGATATGACCTGAGCCGAAATCAAGAGTTGGATACTTAACTGACTGAGCCACCCAGGTGCCCCAGTTAGGATTTCTTTTTTAAGGTTAAATAATATTCCATTGTTTGTACATACCACATTTTCTCTATTCATTCATCTGTCAGTGGACATTTGGATTGCTTACATCTCTTACATATAGTGAATACTGCTACAGTGTACATGGGGTGTATGTATCTCTTTGATTTCAGTTCTTTTGAGTATGTACCCAGAAGTGGAATTGCTGGATCCTATGGTAGTTCTATTTTTAATTTTTTGAGGAACCTCCATGCTGTTTTCTCTAACAGCTGTACAGCTATGACACCACCAACAGTATACTGGGATTCAAATTTCTCCATATCCTCACCAACACTTGTTATGTTTCAACTTTCTGATAGTAGCCATCCTAACAGCTGGGAGATGATGTTTCTTTGTGGTTTTGATCTGCATTCAGTATTCTTGTTAAATGCATATTCAGTCTCAGCTTGAATATCTTTTAATCTAGAAATTCTATTTCTTTATAAAGGTTCTTCCCTATGTAGAAGCCCTATACAGAAGAAGTTTCTTTCATATGTTGAAAAATGTCTTTGTACCTTCTTCTCATTGATTTAGTGTTATCTTCTAGATACAAGGAATGGTTTTGATCCTTTGTGTACTTAAGTAGCAGTTCTTTATATATTTGAAGACAATACCTCTCAAGTTTAACTGTCAATTCCACTGATTTTCATACCATGAAGTTTCAAGACCCTTTCCCTCCTAGTCTGTTGCTTTGGATTCACTTTATTAATGTTCTTTCCATTAACTCAGAGCTGTTAACCATTGTTATTGCTAATTATTAGTAACAGCTAATAATTAGCTGTTATTGGATATGCTTTATTAAACCTCAGACAAATCTACTTAATAGGAATATACCTGTCATTCACAATACTTTGCCAGACCTTTGGCTAAAGAAAAAAGATAGTATGTATAGTTGATCCATGAACAACACTGGTCTAACTGTAGTTTTTTTTAGTAAATATAGCTCAATACTGTAAATATTTTCTCTTATGGTTTTCTTAATATTTTTCTACATTTATTATAAGAATATAGTAAATAATACATAAAACATAGAAAGCATATATGTTAATCGACTATTTATGTTATCAGTAAGGCTTCCAAACAACAGTAGGCTATTAGTAGTTAAGTTTTAGGGGAGCCAAAAGTTAAGTGCCCGTTTTTAGCTGGGGCATAACCTAACCCCTGAATTATTTAGGAGTCAATGGTATTTTGGATTCTTTTGAATTTATTTAACTAATAATAGCATCAAAACTTGATTAACTTGGCATTAATTATTCTTAGTGATAATTGTATTTTTGTAAATGTTAAAATAAACCATATGTTTAATAATTGGTTCTAAAATGTAACTAGACATGGATGACAAATTTCTTTTGTAAAATTCTAGAACCTTTTTTTTAGAACCTATTTTTAAAAATATTAGCTCATGTTCATGTTTCTATGCTTTTTTTCCCCATTCTCCCTGATTTTTCTTTTTTTTAAAAGATTATTTTTTAATGTTTATTTATTTCTGAGACAGAGCATGAGTGGGGGAGGGGCAGAGAGTGAGGGAGACACAGAATCAGAAGCAGGCTCCAGGCTCTGAGCTGTCAGCACAGAGCCAGATGCGGGCTCGAACTCACAAATCGTGAGATCATGACCCGAGCCAAAGTCGGACGCTCAACCGACTGAACCACCCAGGCGCCCCTTCCTGATTTTTCAAGTGTCAGTGATTCATCTTGCTAAGATTGTATGTATAAATGTAATCTTCTGTATATTAGTATATAATTCATCTGGGCTTAGAGATCTGAACTTATTTAAAGTGACTAAAAGATAGGAATGCCTTCCAATTTTAAGAGTCTGAGAGCCTCAAATTGTTAGATCTCAAAGGGACCTGAAAATTTAAACCTGCTTTTTAACAAAAGCTTTTTTTTTTTTTTAAGTTTGTAATTTGTTTATTTTGAGAGAGAGAGAAAGCACGAATTGGGGAGGGGCAGAGAAAGAGACAGAATTCCAAGTAAGTTCTGTGCTGCCAGCACAGAGCCTAACACGGGCTCAAACCCATGAACCATGTGATCCTGACCCCAGCCAAAGTGGGACGCTTAACCAACTGAACCACCCAGGTGCCTTCAAAAGCTTGTTATACAGTATTTGGGAATAGCTAAGACAGAAGTTGTCTGATTCCTAATTCAGTAGACTTTCTGATTGTTTTCTGTCCTCATTGGTATTGGACCAGAGTTTGTTCTTTATACTGTTTATCCTTTCCAGTTTGCTGATTATTTTCCTTTGTAGAGGTTATGGAAGTCAGAAAGGGTTAATTTAGTATACCTTCAAAAAAAAATTTTTTTTTAGTTTATTTTGAGAGAGACAGCGAGCAAGCCCATGCACAGGCAGAGGAGGGGCAGAGACAAAAAGAGTGACAGAATCCCAAGCAGGCTCTGCTCTATCAGTGCAGAGCCCCATGCAGAGCTTGAACTCATGAACCCTGAGATGATGACCTGAGCCAAGATCAAGAGTTGGACGCTTAACCGACTGTGCCACGTAGGTGCCCTAATTTGGTATACTTTTTAAAAAAAGTGTATTATTTCACTTTCTGAAGCAGGTCTTTTCTGTTTACCTCCACGTCCCCCCCTCATTTAAGACTTAAAGCTAAAAATGCTTTTTAGACTTGCCATCTTCCCCTACTCCCAACCAAACGTCAGATAATCTTTCAGATGACAATGATAGAATCATACCAGTTTTCATTGGTAAGTTTTTTGACTCTTTTGTGCCAGATCTTAGACAACAACATGGAGAGAGTCCAAAACGAACCAAGATTAAGAGCCTAGCTGCCTGGCTCTGTTATATTAACAAAGTCATTATGGAAGGTTAGCTTCTGGACAGGAGGCTGTACTAGTACTTTCAAAGAGGTGAGAGAAAGTTAGAAGATCTATAGAAGCAGGAAGAGTGACAACCAAATGATTATGTGAAGAATACTGGTTTTGAGGAAGAGAATCAGTCATTTAGCAAACATAAATAGATATAAACAGAGAGTTTGAGTTAATGTTGTGTATTTTGTGTTTGCCTAGCAGATTTTTAAAAACTTCTTTTCAATTATTTTTTCAACTTGTAGGAATGAAGCAAAGTAATTCAAAGAAAGATTGGTACCTATCAGCAGAAGAATTTAAATTATGGAACAGACTTTATAGGTTAAGAGACAGTGATGAAATTAAGGAAATAACATTGCCTCAAGTTCAGTTTTTATCTTTAGAAAATGAGGAAGACAGACCAGTAAGTTGAACATGTTTTCAGATGCTCTTTATAGTGATAATGCAATAGCTTTGGGAGTGGAGAGGAATGTGTATGTTTAGAATGTCAGCTTACTTAAAAAATTAAGAATATAAACAGTTTAAAAAGAATATTAAAGTCTAAGTTTGTAGAACTAATTTCTTTATATTCTTTATTGTGTATATATTTTTATTTCACTGTAGTGTATTTACATAATGTCTGCATTTTTCCAATTTCTATATGAGCATTTCCATAGGCATAATTTACATGGTTGTTATGTTACTCTGTAGTATACCATAGTTTGCTTCACTACTTATTTTCCTGTTGTGTTTTTGGAATTCTTTTTAATATGTTACTAACAAAATCATGCTGTCATGAGTATCCTTGTACACTTTTTTGAAACTATGTAAAACTTTTTTTTTAAGTTATTTTGAGAGAGAGAGAGAGAGAAATAGTATGGGAGTGGGGGAGGCACAGAGAGAGAGGGGGAGGCAGGGGGCAGAGAGGAGAGGGAGAGAATTCCAAGCAGGCTATGTGCTGTCAGTCGGAGCCTGATGCAGGGCTCAAACTCATGAACTGTTATTTTCTTTTTCTTTATTCTCCTGAGTTTTTAGTTCAAAATACCCAAATCAATTCAGATTATTTATAGTAGGCTGATTATACTGTTTTTTAAATCAGTTTATGAAATCTGAGTATGTATATTTATCATTTTTACTGTTTTTAAAATCATTATTCAAGACTCAAGACCCAGCCATTGGAATTCATCAACTCTCTCTATCTGATTGGAGAGTATGGCAGGATCATCCTTTTCCTACGTATCAAGTGGACCATTCAGATCGTTGCCACCATTTTATAAGCGTTATGCAAATGATAGAAGGAATGAGACATGAAGAGGTAGAGTTTTGTTGTAACTTTGTCTTACTGATATGATGGTGAAACTAGAATACTTGATATTTATTCTTCTTAATTTGAAGTTACAAGAAACAAGTGTTTAATATAAATAATGATAGTTAGAATATTTTGGTTTCTTATAAAGTTCCCTGTGATCTTAATAGGGAACCAGTTTTCTGCCTTAGGTGAGTTAGTAGACTTAATTAGAAGAATATCATCTAAAATACAGATAAACCAGAGTAAAAATTTAATATACTAATGATTTATATAAACTGTTAGTAAAGCTAGTTTAGGATTCTTGTTAGAATGGGATTTATTGAAATATTCTCCATCACATAGTTCATTTGGTATGTCTCTTTGATCCTGGTAGTAGTTTAGAGAATTATTGATTCCTTGAGCAGTTTCTTGATTTTCTTCCTTGAGAGAATCAGAATGATGAACCTACTATAAGTATGAAATCCAAAATGTCTGGGTTAGAATTCTAACTCTACATCTTACTAATCATGTATCTATAAATTACTTAACCTCTCTGGACCTCAGTTTCATCTGTAAAATGGGGATAATGATAATACTTTCTTCATAGGGTTGTGAGGATTAAATGAGTTAATATGTGTAAAGCACTTAGAATAGTAACTGGCAGACTCAATAGATTGTAGCTGCTATTTGTATTATTAGCTAGTGTTCATGAATACATATAGAAAGTAATTATTTGTGGATCCCGTAAAATCTGCACTTATATGTGTCCACCTCTATCCCAGGCCCAGTTATACATCATTTGGCTAAATGAAATACTCTGTCTGTGGGAAGCATAGACACCAGCAGGGAGACAAACATTCTCAAATAAATACTTAGTGTACTTACTATACAAAAAAATTAGTTAATTGCTCAGTCCCTGAATAGTAGAGGAATCCTGACTAAAGTAGCCACTCAGGGGGAAGAGGGAAGTGTGGGTCAGAAATGGGGGAGGGACTATTGTTTTAGATTTAGAGATAAATAAGACAAATTCACTATAAGAGTTATTGATTGGGAAATTTGTTAAAAATAGTATATTCCAGCCTACAGCCTAATAGATGTACCGGTACATCTATTTCAGATGTTCTAAAAGCTGTTCTTAGTTTACCTTTATCAAGAGAGTAAATTTAACATACATATATGTGGTTTGCATTTATATACATTAATTACTTAAATATCGATTTTTTTAGGAAATTAGAATAGTTGCTCAATTAAATGTTAGAAGTGAAAAACTTAGTGTTTATAATCTTACGTGTTCATTAAATTTGTTCTTTCTGCAAACAGTTATTGTGGGTCTTCCATGTATTAAATTTTGAGGATGCAAAAATATTGACTGATTAAAGATAATTTATGATAATTATACAGTAGTGTCATTTATAATTTTGTTTGATTTATTAGAATAATTTTTAAGTTATAAGAGAAAATTATTTGAATAATGTAATACTGTTTGGAAAATAACATAAAGTAAACTCGTTTAGTATTGGTTCTTGTTTTCTTGTGACTTTTTCATTTTCCGATTTCCTAGGGAAAATGCAGCTATGAATCAGAAATTATATCTTATTTACAAATGGAAGATGTTAGTTCAACATTTCGTGCTTCCAAGAATGGATACAATCCTCTTGCCAATGGCACCTTTACTAGTAACAAGAAATCATCATTTTCAAGGAATATAAATCAAGACAGTTCCTTCTCAGTGGCAGAATCTGATGAAGAATGTGCTGAAATTTTTAAACAAACTGAAATCAAACCTATTAAAATTGCTTCTTTAAAGAAAAAATCTTCTAAAGAATTGAAAAAAGATCAGCCTAAAAAAGAAAATAATGATGTTGTTATGGATTCTTTAGATACTGATGGCGGTGCTACTGTTGAAAATATTTTTCAGGTAGACGTACTAAATGATAAAAGGGCCTCAGATATAGATGAAGTTGCTGCTACCGTATGTGCTGTCAGTGAAAATGTTCATCAGCCACGTGGATTGATGGAAGGTCAATTCACAAATAAATCTAGTTCATTTGTTGGAAATTTTTTAGATTCTGGTTATAACAGTTTCATTGATGAGAAATATGTTTCATCTAGCTTATTTCTTCCATTTGAGGAAGAACTTTGTATAACTAGAATAGATGACAGATTTTATAATTGTCATTCATTAACGGAAGAGGTACTAGTTAATGTAGAGAGATTTTTGTCTCATTCTCCTCCACCTCTCATTGGACTCTCAAATTTGGAATATGAAATTGCTAAGGGTTCTGAACTTCATAATTTGCCTTTCCTACCCTGCACTGAGTATTTACAAAATGATAAATCTACCCGTATGATGTCATATTCACCTGTAAATTCTCAACAGGATTTAGAATTGAATTCGCTTAAATCTATTAATCATTCTTTTGAAAAAAGTTGCTTTTATAGTGCAACTAATGATAAAATTTCTGATGACCCAAGCTTCAATGACTATGTTGATGAAGTACATAAAGATAATGTAAATGAAAATTTAGTATCCAGCAGTCATATTCAAATAAACATAGGCCCTCCAAAGTATTTAGTTGAAAAGAAAAATTATAGGGATAGCAACGGCCTCCCAATACTGCTCACTGATCAGGATGAGAGTTTACCACTATTCAAAGATGTTAATACAGAGTTTAATGATGTGCGCCTTTCTCCCTCAAACAATAAATATAAATTTTCTTGTGTGCCAGACAAAACTGCTGTAAGTGAAATGGCACTGGTCTCTCAGTTCTTAATTTCTGATGAACTTTTGTTAGACAATGATTCTGAACCCCAAGATCAAATTATCTGTGATACTAATAGTTGGAAATCTCATCAAGATTTGAGAGGTGTGCATGAGGAAAACCTGAAGAGTGATGAATATGTTTTTGACTGCTCTGAGGATTTATTCTCTGTTACTTTTGATTTAGGATTTTGTGGTCCAGATTCTGATGATGAAATATTAGAACATGCATCGGGTATAAATAATAAGTTTTTAGATCTATCTGAAAGGTGTTTAGATATTAAGGAGATAAGTGATGCAAATTATGCTTCAAATCAAGCAGTAATACCACGAAATCATGTTGCTAGTTCTACGAGTAGAACCATTACTATCCCATCAAGTGAAGATAAGTGGAGTCCAAATTTTGCACAATTTCCACTGAGTGCAGCAAAAAATAAAGAATTTATGTCTCCTGGTTATTCTCAATTTTCTTTGCCAGTAGGAGAAAAAGTTGTGAGTACACCACTTTCTGAATCAAACACATTGAACTCATTTTCTAAAAAGAGAAAGGAAATGCCTAGGACATCAGATTCTAATAAGGGAAAAGTAGATCTACAAAGTTTCAAAGAAATATTGAATTCAACTTTTGATGATTCAGGACTTTCTGTAGAAAAGGCTAAAAGCAGGGAGCAAATCAGTCTTCGTCAATCCTGTCATCTTGCTGAAGGTAAGATTCCATCTTAATAAAACACATAAATCTTGCTAGAATAATTTACATAAGCTTCTGTAATTTTTGAAAATGTAATTTTTCAATATTTGGTGTATTGAATGAGATCATTGATGTATTATGTATTTCTTAAGTTGATGCTTACTAAAAAAAGATGTATTTTATCTGCATATATTTATGGCATGCATGCCATGGGAAAGGTATTCCTGCCCTTTGGCCCCTGCCCCTTGGCTGGAAAACCCAAACAATTGTGTGACAAATACATTTGAAAAGATAATAGTAAATTGTGGAAATAACTACCAAATAAATAATAAGCTAGTGGATATTTAGGACGTTCAGAAGATGACAGAATTGTGGACTGGGTTAGATTGGTAATGTAGATTTCTTAACGTAGATTTTCATTTTGACTCTTCAGGAATATTTACAATTTGAATATGTTGAAAATAATGGGGAATTTGGTTGTTATAAAATGAAAACAAAGGGAAAAGGAAGTGTAAGATTGGAGGGAACAGTATAAAGTAGATGATTCATATAGCAAAATAGTTGAAAAAAGTTGAGAAACAAGACTGTATTTGGAGGACTGAGATAAGACCACAGAAGTTCCAGAGAAATCTCTGGCTTTCTGTGATCTATTTCTAAACACTTGTAGAACACTAGAAAATAATAGTGATAGATGTTTGGTACTAAAATGACTTAGTAGTATTTAAGTACTGTGATAGAACTCAATTCTAGCTTATGTATAGATTATTGTAGCAGGCCGTAGGGTAAAATGAGCTTGCTCTGAAAATTTTTTTTTACTTTCCATGTTTATTTTCTCTTTCTTTCTTTCTTTCTTTCTTTCTTTCTTTCTTTCTTTCTTTCTTTCTTTCTTTCTTTCTTTCTTTCTTTCTTTCTTTCTTCTTTCTTTTTTTCATACAAATCATTATTATGATTTCAAGAGAATTTAGTGATTCATCCACTTATATATAACACTGGGTGCTCATCCCAGCAAGTGTCCTCCTTAATGCCCATCGTCCGTTTAGCCCATCCGCCCCCCCCCCCACCCAACACCCCACCAGCAACCTTTAGTTTGTTCTGTGTATTTAAGAGTCTCCTATGGTTTGTCTCCCTCTCTGTTTTTATCTTATTTTTGCTTCCCTTCCCTATGTTCATCTGTTTTGTTTCTTAAATTTCACATGAGTGAAATCATATATTTGTCTTTTTCTCACTGACTTACTTTGCTTAACATAATACACTCTCATTCCATCCACATTGTTGTAAATGAAAGATTTCATTCTTTCTGATCACTGAATAATATTCCATTGTGTATATATGTATATATTATATATATACATACATACATGTACACACACCACATCATTATCCATTCATCAGTCAATGGACATTTGGGCTCTTGCCAGACTTTGGCTATTGTCCATTGGGGTGCATGTGCCCCTTCAAATCAACACTGCTGTATCCTTTGGATAAATACCTAGTAATGTAATTGCTGAGTCTTAGGGTAGTTTTAGTTTTAATTTTTTGAGGAACCTCCATACTATTTTCCAGAGTGACTGCACCAGTTTGCATTCCCACCAGCAATGCAAAAGGGTTCTTATTTCTCCTCATCCTCGCCAACATCTGTTGCTGTCTGAGTTGTTAATTTTAGCCATTCTGACAAGCGTGAGGTGGTATCTCCTTATGGTTTTGATTTTTATTTCCATGGTAATGAATGATGTTGAGCATCTTTTCGTGTGTCTGTTAGCCATCTGGATGTCTTCTTTGGAAAAGTGTCTATTCATGTCTTTTGCCCATTTCTTCACTGGATTATTTGTCTTTTGGGTGTTGAGTTTGGTAAGTTCTTAATAGATTTTGGATACTAACCCTTTATTTGATATGTCATTTGCAAATATCTTCTCCCATTCTATCGGTTGCCTTTTAGTTTTGCTGATTGTTTCCTTCTCTTTGCAGAAGATTTTTATCTTAATGAAGTCCCAATACTTCATTTTTGCTTTTATTTCCCTTGCCTCCAGAGACATGTCAAGGAAGAAGCTGCTGTGGCCGAGGTCAAAGAGGTTTTTGCCTGCTTTCTCTAGGATTTTGATGGCTTCCTGTCTTATGTTTAGGTCTTTCATCCATTTTTAGTTTATTTTTGTGTATGGTGTAAGAAAGTGCTCCAGGTTCATTCTGCTCCATATCACTGTCCAGTTTTCCCAACAGCCATTTGCTGAAGAAACTTTTTTCCATTGAATATTCTTTCCTACTTTGACAAAGATTAGATGACTATATGTTTTTGAGTCCATTTCTGGGTTCTCTATTCTGTTCCATTGATCTGAGTGTTTTTGTGCCAGTACCATACTGGCTTGATGATTACAGTTTTGTAATACAGCTTGAAATCCAGAATTGTGATGGTTCCAGCTTTGATTTTCTTTTTCAGGATTGCTTTGGGCATTTGGGGTCTTTTCTGGTTCCATACACATTTCGGGATTGTTTGTTCTAGCTCTGTGGAGAATGCTGGTGTTCTTTAGAAAGGTGATTGCATTGAATGTGTAGATTGCTTTGGGTAGTATTGACATTTTAACAATATTTGTTATTCCAATCTATGAACATGGATTGTTTTTCCATTTTTTTTTTTTTATGTCTTCTTGAATTTCTTTCATAAGTTTTCTGATAGTTTTCAGTATAGATTTTTCACCTCTTTGGTTAGGTTTATTCCTAGGTATTTTATGTTTATTGGTGCATCTGTAAATGGGATTGATTCCTTGATTTCTCTCTCTGCTGCTTTATTATTAGTGTTTAGAAATGCACCCAATTTCTGTACATTGATTTTATATCCTGTGACTTTGCTGAATTCATGGATCAGTTCTAGTAGTTTTTTGGTGTAGTCTTTGGGGTTTTCCAGTATCATGTCATCTGTGAAGAGTGAAAGTTTGACTTCCTCCTTGCCAGTTTGGATGCCTTTTATTTCTTTGTGTTGTCTGATTGCTGAGGCTAGGACTTCCAACACTGTATTGAATAACAGAGGTGAGAGTGGACACCCTTGTCATGTTCCTTATCTTAGGGGGAAAGCTCTCAGCTTTTCTCCGTTGAGGATATTAGCTGTGGGTTTTTCTTTGGTATATGGCCTTTATGATCTTGAGGTATGTTCCTTCTATTCTGGCTTTTTTTTTTTTTTTTTTTTTAATTTTTTTTTTTCAACGTTTATTTATTTTTGGGACAGAGAGAGAGAGACAGAGCATGAACGGGCGAGGGGCAGAGAGAGAGGGAGACACAGAATCGGAAACAGGCTCCAGGCTCTGAGCCATCGGCCCAGAGCCTGACGCGGGCTCGAACTCACGGAACGCGAGATCGTGACCTGGCTGAAGTCGGACGCTTAACCGACTGCGCCACCCAGGCGCCCCTATTCTGGCTTTCTTAAGGGTTTTTATCAAGAAACGATGCTGTATTTTGTCAAATGTTTTTTCTGCATCTATTGAGATGTAAATTTTTATGTTATTCCCATTGGCGTCAAGGACATGATTTATGAATGTTTCATTTAAGATGAAAACTTATTTAAGGTCTGGAAATATGTTTAATTTTTAAAAATTAACTCTTTTGCATAGTTTTGGATATACTCTGACATTTATATTTTTACTAAGTTTATGTTACATTTGAGCCTCCAGTATTTGCTTTTAACACTTTAATATTAAGTCTCTTAATGGGTGAGATCATTTTTCCTATCTTTATGTCAGATTTTCATTAAAACTTTTTCTAGCATTATATTTAACTACCAACTATGGGCAATATAAACATATTTATGCAAATGTTATTTTAGTTAAATATGTGGTTATTAGCAAAAGTTATCCTCTTAATTTCCTCACTGGCTCTGTTTTATTTTTCTGTCTCATGCTGATTTTTTGGCCAAACTTCTGAAAAACTCTTTAAATAATGCACCCATCAGGGGTACCTGGCTGGCTCAGTCAATTAAGTGTCTGACTCTTGATTTTAGCTTAGGTCATGATCTCATAGTTCATGAGATCAAACCCCACATCGGGGTCTTTGCTGCATTGCATGGAACCTACTTGGGATTCTCTCTCCCTCTCTCTCTGTCCCTCCCCTGCTTGCATGCTGTCTCTCAAAATAAACATTAAAAAAAAAAAAAAACCAACTAACATTAAATAATGTACCCAATCAATAAAATAGATAGTTGTGGATGAACTTAAATCTATTGACCAGATTCATTTTTTAATAAATTATAGATGAACAATTAACAAGCAGTGAAAGTGAAGATGATGAGATTTTCCGAAGAAAAAGTAAAAAAACAAAAGGAAATGTTTTAGAATCCCCTCAGGTGAGTCAGTAATGACAACAATGTGATTATATAAAGGCTTCCTCCTTCCTATCTCCCCCGCCCCCACTTAAGTCTTTTTTTAAAACTTTTTATCTATTTATCTACTTTATCCAGGATGAGAAAAATGGGGAAGTTGCTTCCCCACTTCATGCTGTGAAAAAGCGCAGAGTTCCTCTAAACAGAGTAAGTAGATAATAGATAATGTATAGTAGTTCAAATTATTTTAGAGTAAATATTACAAGAAAAATATTTGTGTAGGTGAATGTAGGTGTATTTGATCTAATAGGTATATGGTTAACACAAGAATAGTAATTCCTATGTGATTGGAATTTCTGTTTCAAATTTATACTTCTTTAAAAACTATTCTTACTTTAGTCAGTACACTTCAGTTCACTAAATATCTGCTCTCTATCTACTGTGTAAGATGTTCAGGATACTACTATAAGTATGATATCCTGGAATTGTCTAAAGTCACCTACAGTCTTAACAGGAGAGACAGATAAGTAAACAGATAATTTCAATATAATTCTTTAATAAGTGATAAAAAATTATAAGCCTTTAGCTTAGTCCTTAGGAGTTCTGGGATGTTTCTTGAAGATATAAATACCTTAGAGCATATATGGTAGTAAGCCAGTGGGAAGGCTTGCCAAGGAAGCTAGCAGCTTAATGAATGACGCAAAGCAGGGAAATAGCATCTCTTTATTACTGGATTGTAAAGACAAAGAGTGCCAGGAAGTAAAATTGCAGAAAAATTTGGGTCAGTTTTGGAAGGCCTTATTCTTTCATTTGCTTACTGAATGGGTTTGAAAGAAGGAAAGGAAGGAGTTCAAGATGAGTCTCTGGTTTTTGGCTAGGGCTGTTTGGAATATGTTTCACAAATTGAGAGAAGGCAAAAAGATGACAAATTCAGTGTTGAGCATGTTTGAGTTTGAGGATTTTGTGGAATAGTGATGTGACATTGTCTGGCAGGACTGAATCTGCAGTTTAGGTAGAGAGCAGGTCTGAAGGCTAATGATGTTCATTTGTTATCAGTTTATAGCTATTTGATAACTAAAAGCTGAGATTAGGTAATATTGTGTATTTTAATTCTCTAGTGCAATTTAGGAGAAACTGCAAAATTATTAAAAATGTTATCAGCTCATGTTTATTTTGTATATACTCCTATAACACTTCACTAGAAAAATTGCTTTAGCTTGCTACCTTAACTAGAATGTCTGGCTGCCTCATCATAAATGAATTAAAATATTGAGAATGCTGGTGATCAATCCATTTTAAACTAAAGTTATTCCTGTTATTTGAAATTATTTTGGTAAACTTTTGATTCTTTTGATTGGTTTTATGTTGTTCTGAAGAGATAGAGTGATAGGCCTCATTGTCAAAATTTGTCATGGTTTTAGTCATTTCTTGGTTGGAAAGGGCTGTACGTTGATGACTGATTCTGAGAGTTATATTTATAGTCTTCATTAATTTTTGTACAGCCCTTTAGGATCTTCTAGAGGAGATAAATGAAAACTATAAGTATTCATCATATGCATTTGATGTATACTAAATTGAATGAAGACTATAGTAGTACCTAATTTAGTGTTTTAGTACTTAGCATCACTTAACTTTTAAATTCTTAAGTATTATGTATTTTTAACATGGCTTTGAGTTGTGAGAGTATTTTATGTTTCTAACAAAAAATGTTAGGTCAACTATTTAAAAAGAAAAAGAAAATAAAAGCAAAAACCTGTGAGAAATACATTAAAATACAATTCAATTATATTTTCTTACGCAAGACATTTATTGAATTATTACAGTTAGAATTTTCATCTAGTGATGAGAGTGACAATTTTCACAAACAACATCCACAGTTAGAAGACTTCAGGGGTCATAACAGGAATGCAAACAGAGGCATCAAAGTCCAAAAGAAACAGAGTCACCTTAAGGTAAACTTTTTTCATTTTCTTATTTATATATATATATATATACACACACACACACACACACACACCCATATATCATATGTATTAATAATAAAAATTAGGTTTTACATTAGTAGATTTCTTGTTAAAATGTCTTTATAGGAAAAAATCCAAAAATTAAAAATATTTTCACCCTAATTTTACTTGTTTTACTGGAATTAAAATCTCAAGGTGTGATAGTTTAGTTTCTTTTTATGTTTTGAAATTATCTTTCAGTGCTTTGTTATTTTGAATGACTGAATGAAGAAACTTTAGTGAAAATTTAAGATTCAAACAGAAAATACAGAGACAGAAATCTGAGTTTTAGATTATTTGTTTTTACAGTCAGTACATCATTTTTCTTATGTCTATGCGATACTCAAATCCTTGGAAAAGAATCCTCAGCACCTTTTTTTTTTCCTTTTATGTTTATGAGAGGGAGAGAAGAGAGGGCAAGGGTGAGGGCAGGGGAGGGGCAGAGAGAGGGAGACACAGAATCTGAAGCAGGTTCCAGGCTCTGAGCAGTCAGCACAGATCCTGATGCGGGACTCGAATTCACGAACCACGAGATCACGACCTGAGCCAAAGTCAGACGCTTAACCGACTGAGCCACCCAGGCACCCCTACACCTTTTCTTTTCGTAATCAACCTTTTTGTGGTGCAGTTTTTTTCCTGGCAAAAATTAGCCAGAAGACTTGGGAAACTCTCTGCTTATTAAGAAACATCCAGCAAGCTGACATGCTGAGTTGTACTGTATTTTACTTACAGTAGAGTTTGCAGAGGAAAATTTAAATAGGTGTGCTACTTTGGCATTTCTTCTTGAAGTTTTCTTTTTCTTTAAAGCATTGGCAAGAAATCCATTTTACAAAACTATTTCCAGTTATGTAAGAAAGTAAATTATTTTCTTAAGTGTGTTTCCTTGTTTTCTAATTTGTCACAGCTTGCAGCTAGAAAGTTTTTAGATGACGAAGCAGAACTTTCCCAAGGAGAGGCAGAGTATGTTTCATCAGATGAAAATGATCAGTCAGAAAATGAACAAGATTCCTCATTACTTGACTTCTTAAATGATGCAACTCAACTTTCACAGGATATAAATGGTAAATGATATAATGATGCTTCTTTTTCTTCTAGTTTTCAGTGCTTTTAACGTGATTATGTTTAAATATTTTAGTTTTTAAAGATGTTTGAGTTATAAAGGAAGAAAATTTGGTATGTCTGAAATATTTGGTCACTTTCATTCAAATTCTGTAATGTTTGCTTTATTTTAGACTTGGTTGCTTATAGGCTTCTGCTAATTTGATCAGATCTTACCAGAATGACCTGGTTGGCTCAGTGTCATATGTTCATTTTACAAGTAGTTAGTGACTACTGTGTGCTGGTACTGTGTAAAGTTCTTGAAAAAGCTGTATCAGTGGACAAAAATCCTTGCCCTTATGAAGCTTCCATGTGAATGGAAAGAGATAAACAGTATACACAACAGTTTACATAAAAATGAAAAAAAGTAAGATGAGGATTTGGAGTGGGAGGAGCTAGCAGTATTAACAATGGACATGGTGTAACTTTAAGGTAATTAGGGGTAGGCTTCATTGAGAAGATGATATTTGATCAAAGATTAGAAGGAGATGAGGACTTGAGCAATATTGAATGTTAAAAACAGGTGAGATACAAACCTAAATTTATTAAATTTGCCAAGTAAGAGAGATCTGCTTTTGGAAAACAGTCTCTCCAAACAATGCTTCAGCAGATCTTATATATAATATATTAATTGCAGATGAGTCGGATTGGCTGTAATAGAAATAGGAAAGATTCTGGTGAGATTTTCAGTGTTCTAATCTTTCACAGATCTTGCCATTTATTTTGCTCCTGTACTCTCTGATACGTTGTAAGACAGCAAATTTTCCCAAGCTCTACTTGAGAGAAAAAAAGGTTTTAGGGGCACCTGGGTGGCTCAGTTGGTTAAGCGTCCAACTTTAGCTCAGGTCATGATCTTGTACTCTCAGGTTT
The DNA here is from genome assembly GCF_007474595.2 of Lynx canadensis. Classification (NCBI taxonomy): domain Eukaryota; kingdom Metazoa; phylum Chordata; class Mammalia; order Carnivora; family Felidae; genus Lynx; species Lynx canadensis. The sequence goes on from NC_044308.2 coordinate 93,490,708, forward strand.
GAGACCCATATTGGGCTCTGTGCTGACAGCTCAGAGCCTGGAGCATGCTTCAGGTTCTGTGTCTCCTGTCTCTGCCCCTCCCCTGCTCACGCTTTCTCTCAAAAACTAAAAAAAAAAAAAAAAAAAAAATTAAAAAAAATTAAAAAAAAAAAAGGTTTTAGAGACTTAAGTTCTCAATACTATGCCCTTGATACTGATATGACTTGCAGAATAAGGTTTCTTAGTATTATGCCCTTAATGTTCATTAACAGAGCAGCTTTTGAAGATTTGCAGTATTAATCTGGTGGGGAATATTGATGCAAAGGCAACAAGCAATGTCCAACTCATGGTCTGACTTATTTTAGTAGTATCACTCTAGCTTCACTGTTGAGAATGGTCTTCAGGGGAGCAAAGGTGGGAGAAGAGACCAATTACAAGTTCATTGCAGTAATCTAAGGAATGATACAGTCTTTTACCAATGTGGTAGCAGTGCCAGGGTCAGAAAGATTGGATTGTGGATACTTAGAGCTGCCAGGTTTTCCTGATGGATTTGAGAGAAAAAAAGGAGTCAGTGTGTTTGGGCAACAGGAAGGACATAGTTGTTGCTGTCTTATATTAGGCTACAGGTGGAGCCCTGAGGATAGGGAGTAAGGAGATCTGAAACTCCATTTTAATTTTTTTAATTTTTCAAAAGTTATTTTTTTAATCTCTACACTGAGTATGGGGCTTGAACTCATGACCCCTAGATCAAGAGTTAAATGCTCTTCTGACTGAGCCAGCCAGACATCCCTGAAACTCCATTTAGACATAGTGCATTTAAAATATGTAGGATTTCAGGGATGCCTGGGTGGCTCAGTTGGTTAAGTGTTCGACTTCGGCTCAGGTCATGATCATATGGTTTGTGAGTTTGAGCCTTGCATTGGGCTCTGTGCTGACAGCTTGGAGCCTGGAGCCTGCTTCTGATTCTGTGTCTCCTCTCTCTGCCCCTTCCCTGTTCATGCTCTGTGTCTCACTCTCTCTAAAAATAAACATTAAAAAAATTTTTTTTTAAATATGTAGGATTTCAAAGTTTTTTTTGTTTTTTTTTTTTCATTTGTATGACATTTGGGAAAATGTAAAAACATCAGGGACAGCAAATAGATTATTGTTTGTCATATGATGCATTTGTCAAGACAGAATTGTATCCTGAAGGAGGATGCATTTTGTATACATTCTACCAAAAAAAAAAAAATCTATAAAACAAAGAAAGTCTCTGAAGGCTCCTAGATCTGAGTCCTTCTAAATAAGAAACTAGAAGTAAAGTCTCACTAAGTTTATAGGGATTTAGCATGAGTAAGGAGTGGATAGGTAATCAGGAGGATACCTAGTAGTTGATAGCTATGCTATGGAATGGAGGGAAGGGGAATATTATTCAAAGAAAAAATTATACATCTTGTTCCAAGAAGTGCGGTCATTAAATTAGTGTTAGCCTTGAAAATAACCTAAGTTGATTAATCACTCCAAAAAATGTAATGGAAAATGAGAGACAAAAATAAAATTGCTCTCTGATTATAACCCTGAAAGTATACATAAATAGAAACTCATGTGTTTCCCAGTTTTTGCTTGACAGCAAGTTATGAAACGACCTTACCTCCTAGCTGTGTCTTTTGATGTCTTTAAGCATATGTTTTCTTTTTTGCCTGCATGTCTTATGTTTTATTTAGTACTTTCTGTAAGTACAGTCCTCAGATTTTCATACACATTTATTTTTCATGAAAAGACACTACCTTAATACTCATTTTCAGAGCTAAGGCAGAGAGCTTAAATGAATTGTCACAATCATGCAAAATCAGATGGTCTGATTTTGAAGGCAAAACTAACTTTACGGTTTTTAATAATTGTTTTTAAACTTGTTTCGATATACATTAAATATCTTTTGTATAAAATAATTTTGCAGGTTTGAATTACGTGGATTTGGAATAAGTCAAAGTTAAATACTCTACTAGTTTTCATTTAAATAATTCTGCTACTTGAAATTCTTACTATCTTATACAGATTCTGAAATGAGAGCTATTTACATGAAGTCTTTGCGTAGTCCACTGATGAACAATCAGTATAAAATGGTCCGTAAGAAGCATAACAACATAAATATTTTCTCACAGGTATGAACTATAGAAATACAGTGGAGAATTTCCTGATGGTAATGTTGAGATACGTTCCTGTTAATGAAGTCTCCATTTTGTTTCTAGTACTGGACTGTCAGAGCTATTTGGGATAATTTCTGCTCTGCCTCAGAAAGGTGGACTAAATGAATTCTCAGAATCCCTTTTAGTCCTCATTTGATCAAATTACCCTATCTTTAATTTGAGCTAATTAGAATATACTGTTGAATTGGTTTCCAATTAGGAGAATATTTAAAAGAAGTGAATGGAATTTAATCATAAGAGTTAAATTTTTAATTCTTATTTTTTCTTTTATTCTTTTATTTGTCTTGAAAATTATTTTTTATAAAGATGTTATTTTCTAAAATTATAGATTATATTTGATTTATGGACAACATTTTCACATTAGTCTTCTTTGTTAATAAATTGCCAGTATTCAGCTTGGTGTAATGTTCATATCTCTGTACTTCCATTGTGTTTGTTATGTAGCCCTTATCACATTGTTTATAAATTGTTTATTTTTCTGGCTACCTACAAGAGACTGTACATTTCTAGAGAGTAAATCATTCTTTTTATAACCCCAGTCTCCCCATTTTTTTCCATAAAGCATATACTCAGTATTATGGTAGTTGAGCACAAGTGACTGAATTAATGAAGTAAGTGAAATAATCATAAAGATTTCATGTACTTAAAAGAATGTTAAATACATACTGATTTTATGAAAGAAATTTATAATATGTTAATTTGTATTTTTACTGTAGATTCCTGAGCAAGACGAAACCTATTTAGAAGACAGTTTTTGTGTTGATGAAGATGAGTCTTATAAAAGTCAATCAAGTGAAGAAGAAGTGTGTGTTGATTTTAACATAATAACTGAAGATTGCCTTGCAAGTGGGAGCAAAAACTATAGAACCAGACGTGCAGTAAAGCTAAAACAAATGGAGATGAGACAAAATTGTGCACGTTCAAAAAAAAAATTATCCAGAATTATTTTACCCGGTGACTCGAGTGAGGAAGAAAACAATGTAAATGATAAAAGAGAATCCAGTCTTGTGGTTAACCCAAGCACTGTTAATAAGAGCAAACAGCAGGACCATTGTGTCAATAGAGTGCCTTTTGGGTCTTCATTGCAGTCCAAGGACCATTCTGATCCAACTGTTAATCAGTCACCAAAGCAGAGAGGACAGATACCTCTCACTTTAAAGGATGCAGTTTCTGATGTCTCAGACTTCAAAACTCGGAGCTGTAATAAAATTGAACCTACTTCACCACCATTCCCTACTGTTGATTCACAGAAGGACTGTAGAAAATTTCCAATTCATTTGAAGGTATGAATCAAATTAGAGAAAAAGCCTTATGTTTACCGAAAGGGTTTTTTTTGTCGTTTTGCCTTTTTAAGTTTATTTATTTATTTGTTTAAAGTAATCTCTGCATCCAATGTGGGGCTTGAACTCACAACCCCAAGGTCCAGAGTCACATGCTCTTCTGACTGAGCCAGCCAGGAGCCCCTGTTGTTTTGCTTTCTTTTGTGTTTTGTATTAAATAACTAGGTCAAACAAAAATTAGTAAGCGGTGAAATTCTTCAAACAAGAAAATAGCATGCTAAATTATATTGATAATTTGTATAAGGATGCATAGGTTTTAATTTTTTTAATGTTTATTTATTTATTTTTGAGAGAAAGAGGGTGGGGGAGGGGCAGAGAGAGGGAGACAGAATCCCAAGGAGGCTTCACACTGTCAGCATAGTGCCCACTGTCAGTGTAGTGCCCTTATGTGAGGCTTGAACCCACAAACTGTGAGATCATGATCTGAGCGGACATGAAGAGTCAGAGGCTTAACCAACTGAGCCACTCAGGTGCGCCTTTAGGTTTTAATTTTTTAAGTGTGATCACAGTTTTCTTAGTAAAACTCTGTAAGGAAACTTGGTAGTTTTATGAAAAGGAGATAGGAAAATAGGCTTCCTACAAGATAAAATTAACAGAAATTACATGCTCAGAACTAATTCCCCACAGATTAACTTTTCTTTTCCCCACTGAAGGCTTCAGATATGTAACTGTCTTTATTGAGGAGAAGAGTTAGGGACACTACCTGATTTCCTTCGTTTAAATTTCTCTTTTTAGAATGGCTAAGTATTCCAGTTTCCTGCTTCTCCTTGTCTTATTATTGCTGAAATAATCCATCCCTAAAACCACTTTTAGTTTTTAAGAGTTTATAGTTCTAGGGGCTTATAGTTTAATAAGAGTTTATAGTTATAGTAGTTAAATAGGGGTTAATTAAAGGTTTAGTAACAGGAATCCCTTACCTGTATATAACTGATTCCTTTCCTTGATTGTCATCTTGGAGTGAGACCCAGACCTAACCTTCTATTTCTCTGTAGTATTCGGGTGTTTCAGGCCATTGTGCTGTAGCAACATGCTTCAGTGTTGACCCAGGGGCACTTAAATAGAAGTTTACAGTTTTAAATTGTCCCCAGGCTTTTTTGCACAAAGTTATTTCTTCAAGACATACTTAGGATAAGGTTGACTAGGTTAAGTCTTGTAATAGATTGGGGAAATAGAGGCTGCTTCATTTCTCTGAGCCTCAGTATCCTCAACTGTAGTATAAAGATCGTAATCCCAAGGGTCAAGGTAGGTAATATGGTCCCAGATTCATGATGGTTCAATTTACAATTTTTTGACGTTATGATGGTGTGAAAGCAATATGCATTCTGTAGAAACCATACTTCAAATATTGAATTTTGATCTTCTCCTGAGCTAGCAACTTGCCGTATGATATCCATCATGTTGGCAGCCACAGTTCCCAGTCACATGGTTACAAGGGCAAACAGCTGATACACTTAGAACTTTTATGTACCCATACAGCCATCCTGTTTTTCACTTTCAGTACAGTATTCAGGAAATTACCTGAGATATTCAACACTTTCTTATAAAATAGGCTTTGTATCAGATGATTGCCCAGCTACAGGCCAGTATAAGTGTTCTGAGCATAATTAAGGCAGGCTAGGCTTTGCTAAGCTATGATGTTTGGTAGGTTACTTTAAATGCATTTTCTACTTATGATTTTTTTGACTTATGATGGGTTTATTGGGAGGTAATCTTATTATAAGTTGAGAAAGATCTGTCTATGAACAGTACTTTGAAAACCACTAAGCACTAGCTACATTTCTATGTTGGCATGCTCTAACTAAAAACTGGATTCAGGCTAGTAATACTTTGGGGACTGTGAAAAAAGACACATAGATTTTTACAGAAATGTGTTTTAAATTTTTTTCTGTTACCCTATGATTCCATGTAGTATGATTCTTCTCACTTGAAATTAGGAGGGGAAGAATTTGAGGTAGTTTTGAGAAGACAGAAAATAGACTATCTTGTAAAAAACTGTTAGATATATAAAAAAAAGTTGATATCTATTTTGTCATGTATATTGCAAACAGTATTCCATGTCAGTCATTTGCCTTTTTGTTTATTTATGGTGGTTTGTGCCATAGGAAAAGGTAACTTTTTTATTCAGTCTCAGTTTTTTCTTTAGGGTTCCTGAACTTCAGTGTCATGTTTAGGAAGCCATTTTCTACTTCAAAATAACTAAGTAGTTCCAGTACTTTTGTTTTGTTCTTTAGTACCATTTTTTCCTTTACTACATTTATTTTTTGCTTTTTGGAATTGAATACTGAATTATTTTAAAGATTATTTTCTGAATGATTAGGATTTCTATCTTTAGCTTAGGATATAGAAAATTGGAAAGAGCGCTCTTCCATCCTAGTAACAACAAAAAAAGCCGGATAGTCTCCAGAACCATGGTTTTATCTGAAACTATTATGGAGCTGAGGGTGTAGGACAACCAATCGGTCTCATTTCTAAGGAAAGACAAGTGTCTCCAAAGAGAGACTTATTGATTTGGGACATTCCCTGGGTTCTGTATAATTTGGTAAGAGGAATTGAGCTAAACCTTTAATAAATTGCAAAAGGCAGTGAACTAGCATGAGAGTTTAGAACCCCTGGGAATTGCAGACAAAAGGGGAGTTAATAACCATTTGAGGGCTCTTCTCCATAGACTCATTGGGTGTTCACAGGAAAGACTGAGAATCAGAGAAAGCCTCCCTTGCTGATGCCACGGCTTGGGGGAAGTGACCAGCAATTATTGTGGAAAAGGCAACAAACCCCATCTGGTTCCTTCTACCCTATTTCCCCTATAGAACAAAAAGCTTTAAGCTGCTGGGGATTACCAGCAGACCTTATAGCTATTCCTCAGGGCCTAGGTGAAGAAGACCCTTTACAGATGGAGGAAGGCAAGAATTAAAAAAGGTTCTGTACCTGAGACAGAGGCATGAAAACATCTTGGGCCTAGATCATTAGCTATCTCCAGCCCTGGGAAGGGAGGGCAGGATCACTGTAAAGGTCCTGTTTTGGGAACTGACAGACACAAGTCCTGCTCAGGCTGAAGTAGGAGAATAGAACTTACCCTCTCCTCCTGCCCTGCCACCATGCCACCCCATGCACCTAGCATTCCCTCCAGCTAGGCTAGCAAGCACTTAGTAACATAAAAGCAGTCAACTGCTGAGAGAAAGACAAGAGTATGAGGAAAGAACCTCTCTAAGGTACAAGGAAACAGAGGAGATCGAAAGCTGAGAGAACATTTGGAAAAATCATCTGACAAACCTTGTCCCACCCTAAATCCAAATAACACTATGGGAGTTTGAAGCCTCTGGTTGTACCTAGGGTAATCATAGCAGTAAACCCAAACTCATCTCAACCTTTGACTAGACCATGATCCCTGGGATCATGACCTGAGCTGAAAGCAAGAGTTGGACGCTCAACCACCTGAACCACCCAGGTGCCCCAGATGAAGAATATCTTTAATGAGCCCATCAATAGACTTAATACAGCCACAGAAAGAACCAAGAAACTTAAAGCTAGGCCTGTAGAAATGACGCAATATGAAACACAAAGAGTGAAAAACAGAATGGAGCATCCAAGAACTGTAGGATTGTATCCTATAGTCTAAGATACATGTAATTGGAATTAAGAAGTGAGGAAAGGATAGAAAATGTATTTAAACAGTCAATGGCTGAGAATTTTCCAAAGTTAATGAACACTAGCAAATGAGTATGTGAGTCTGTTTTGAGGTCTTTTTGGTATATACCTAGGAATGGAATTTCTGGGTCATACAGTAATTCTCTTTAACTTTTGAGGACTCGCCAGTTTTCCACAGTGGCTGCACTATTTTACATTCCTACCAGATATGTATGTTCCAGTTTTTTTTCACATTCTAACAACGTTTATTTTACTGTTTTATTTTGTTTTTAATTTTAGCCATTCTACTAGGTGTGAAGTGGTAGCTTGGTCCTTCATGTATATAGTCACTTCGGTCATACTGAAGGAAGAAAAAAAGAGTTAAAAAAAAGGAAATAATATTATCACTAAGAAAAAATCAACTTCAGGTGTTAGAAGTTTTTGGCACTAATATATATTTAACCTGAAACCAATATTTTCCACCTTTGCAGGTTGGTAGTGCCCTGGAGGATTCTAGCACGTCAATGGCATACTGTTCCAACTCAAGACCACATTTGGCTGGCACACATGCTTCTCTTAGACTTCCACAGGAAGGCCAAAGAACTTGTATTCTTGTAGATAGTTGTGAAATCACTTCTGGTTCTGAAGTAATTTCTTCCTTAAGAGCAGTTCATGGCATTCAAGTAGAGGTCTGTCCTCTAAATGGCTGTGATTACATTGTGAGTAACCGCATGGTGGTAGAAAGGAGGTCTCAGTCTGAGATGTTAAATAGTATCAATAAGAACAAACTCATTGACCACATCCGGTACCTACAGAGCATGTTTGAAAGAATATGTGTGATTGTGGAAAAGGACAGAGAAAAAACAGGTTTGTGTTTTTAAATGTTTTTGTTTATAAGGCTATAAAGTAACTCAGCTATTATTTAGTTCACTCTTCTACTGTCAGGATGTGGAAAACTCTTAAAATATAAATACCTGACTCATAAATGTTACTTCATATTTATACAAAGCCATGCTTTTCATTAGTCATTGTGTTTATGTTTTTGTTTCATAAATAGGTTTCTTTCTGCATTTTTTTACTCATTGTGTTTAAATGAGTTTGAGAGTTGAAGGGTGAGAAACTGAAGGCAAGTGAACCAGTATGTCTTTTTTCAGGAGCCCCAGAAAGGATTAGCGCCTTTAAGGCAGCAGTGGGAAAAGGGACAAGGATTCAGCGGGTTTAGGAGGTAGGATTAGCAGTAGTTGGTGAAAGGAGGCAAGAATTACTTTTTTTTTTTTTTTTTTTAGGTTTATTTTTTTTGGGATAGCGTGAGAGCTCCAGTGTGCACATGCACACACGAATGGGGAAGGTGCAGAGAGGGAGAGAATCCCAAGTAGGTTCCACGCTACCAGCATGGAATCTGAAGCAGACCTCAATCCCACAAACCATGAGATCATGACCTGAGTTGAAATCAAGAGTCTGACGCTTAACTGACTGGGCCACCCAGGCATTCCAAGAATTACTCTTGTGTTGACCAGTTTCTTGGTCACTGGGCAGTTAGGTAGTGGTGCTCTTTATTGAAATTATGAATATTAGAGAAGAGCAGATTTGAGGCACAAGGGGTGTTCAGTTGAACACACTGAGTTCTTATTTGGTAGCTCAAATAGGTGCATAGGAGCTTCAGTTAGGGGATTTCTATGGCTCATATTTAATTGTAGGCGGAGCCCTGAGGATGGTGTAAAGGTCATGGAATATGGAATCAGAAGACACTGAGTTCTGGTGTCCCTACAGCTGTGTGATGTTGCATTGACAAATCACTCCCTCTGAGGGATTAATAATATACTTGTCCTATTCATCTTTCGATGTTAGGAGGATTATGTGAAATCATATAGACAAATGCCACTATGGAAGAGTTCAAGAATTATACAGTCATAACAGGATATAGTAAAAGAAGATAGCATAGTTTATGTAAAACATTGGTTTGGTAATTGAGCATTGTACCTTTTTATCCCCATGCTGTCACTGGTAAACGGTGGCCTTGGATAAGTCACACTTTCAGTAACCAAGTTTTTTTCTTTATTTTATTTTATTTGACAAGTGAGGGCTTTATATTCAGTGATCTCTTGGGTTCTCTTAGTGCTAAAATTCTATAATTTCTTCTTCACCAACATATCCTTTATAAAGGAAATAAATTTGGAATAAAGAGAAAAGTAACATTGCAAAAGTTACGGGGGGGGGAAAGTTATGTAAAAAGTTTTGTTTTTCCATAATGAAAAGTGCCCCCAAAATGATAGAGGGTAGAATATGGAAAGAAATGAATGGGAAAGTTAAGGAAGTAAATTAAGAGGCAAGAGTTAAAGATGACATTAAAATGGGTATGCAGGGTTTTGAGTTATTCTTAGAATAAATACGTAAGATTTTGTATCAAGCCAATACTTGAGTTATTTATCAGTTCTAGCATTATGAGGAATTGTAAAGATAAGTAATATGGTCTTGGTCTTCATGAGTGAATTATCTAGGAATATAAGCTCTCCTCTGCCTACTCATCTTACTATTTGATACCAACTGAAGACACTCATAAAGATAGTTCTTATTTTAACTCCCAGGTATTTGAGAGTCACTTTAAATCTTTACTAGTAGGGTTTCTCATTAGCATAATGTGGCACTAATTTACTTAATGGTTGTAGATCTTGGGATTTTAATAATATAAAATATAGTATTAATGATTCTACTTAATGTAAGTTACTCACATTTGCATTTTCCTAAATATGAAATATTTAGGAGACACATCCAAGATGTTTAGGAGAACAAAGAGCTACGACAACTTGCTGACTACCTTAATTGGGGCCGGAATCCGAGTTCTTTTCAGTTCCTGCCAAGAAGAAACTGCAGATTTGCTAAAGGAACTGTCTTTAGTAGAACAAAGAAAGAATGTTGGTATTCATGTTCCAATAGTGGTGAACAGAAATAAATGTGAAGCACTTCAGTTTTATCTAAGTATTCCCAATATAAGTTATGTAACTGCATTAAATATGTGTCACTGGTTTTCTTCTGTGAGAAAGATGACTAACAGGTATGTCAGTGTTAATATTTTTAAACGGTTACTGTAAAATGATTCTTAGAAATACTTCATAGAAATTTTAATATTATTTAAAAAACTAAAGATGTATAGTGCGTATTAGAGTATCTCATTCAGTAAAGACTTTTTGCTTCCCAGTGTTACAGTCACTGCATGAAGTTGAGGACATTAATGGAGGGAAAAGATAGGCACCACCTTTGGGGAGCTTAGAGTCCTCTGAGAGCTAGACAGCGCTTATATTTGATCTTGCATTCTAACATTTCTGGGCTGTTTAGTTCTAGAACTAGAAAAATATCACAGTGCAGATTTTACTAGTTTTTGATTATTATATTGCTTGAAAAGGAAAATTTTAGAAAATGCATTATTTTAAATTAAAGGCCCAGGTAAGATGTTGAAATTGTTATAAGTGACTTTGAATATAGGGAATAAGTGTGTTTTATTTAAACCATGCTAAGGACATATTAACTAGATGTAAAATGCTTAGAAGAAATGATTTTCTTAAAGGCTTATGTTTGGTGTTCTTTAAGCAAATAAGAATATTGTGTTAAGTCAAAAAGTTCTAATTTATTTTTCAGCTCACCTCAAGAAATCTCCACATGTGCACAAGTAACTCATCAGAAGGCTGAGGAGATCTATAGATATCTTCACTATGTATTTGACATGCAAATGTTACCAAATGGTCTTAACCAAGGGAGACTACAATCTGATGCATAATGATACTGCTCAAGGTGTGGTTATGAAAGAACTCTCACAATACTAAATGCATTTCAATAATCATTGCTGTGGTCTGTGATGATCAGTTTAAAATATGTAAAATAATATTCCCACATCTGTTTTATGTGGTGTACATTTTTATTTATATAGATTATAAATTATTTTAAAAGAAAACCTGACATTCAGTAATCATTTTCATTAACTAGATTATGAAACTCATTTTTTTATTGAAAAAAAAAAAAGGTTTACTGAAGGAGCTATTAAGAAAGTAAAAGCGGGCACCTGGGTGGCTCAGTCGATTAAGCATCCAACTCTTGGTTTGGCTCAGGTCATGATCTTGCGGTTTGTGAGTTCGAGCCCCACAGTGGAGCCTACTTGGGATTCTTTCTCTCTGCCCCTCCCCTGCTCGTGCTCTCTCTCTCTCAAAATAAATAAATAAACTTAAAAGTAATAGAGTTAGAGACGTATTTTAGAATTTTTCCAAAGATTATAGTACTGTGGTTGCCATTTGTTAGCATTAATAGGTTGAGGTGTCTGCCACCAACTTAGTGGTCGTAATTTTTCCTATATATAAATCATAATATCTAGAATATTTTCAATGTCCTGAATCTACCTATATATTGGATAAGGGCAGTGTGTGTATATATATATATATATATATGTGTGTGTGTGTGTGTGTGTGTGTGTGTGTGTGTGTGTGTGTATTGGGCAGTAGCTGTATTGTGAGATAAATGCTCTAGTAACTAGTAGAGTTGGAAATTTAACTGAGTATGTTCATCTTACCAAAAGTGTCTCAATCAAGTACAGTCAGATCCTGTTATTATGAACTGCACTTTACACTTTTTTTTGTTGTTGAAATACCATATTCAAAGAAGTGGGATATTGGCCTAGATTTGGGAAATTTAGTATAGATGAGCTGTTGAATAGGGACTTCGTTGTGCCCATAACAGTGTATCTGTGATATTATTATTTTAAGACAGACATCTCCACATTTATATCTGCAACATCTGAGGCCCTTCTTTCTAGTTAGTCTAGTGCTAATGCAGCCTTTATGGATTCCCACCCCCACCGACACCCCCATTTAGGGTTTATTCTGTTTGTCTTATTTTTTCTTGCTACACTGTAGGGTAGGTGAACCAACATCACAGCGGAGAGCTCTCCTTGCCTTAGACTTGGCAGGGGCTTCAGAGCTCATCTAAATCAAATTGCTTTTTTTCTTATCAGGTGATTGAAGTGAGGCCCACAAACAAGTGACTTACTCAAGTTTACTGGGAAATCCAGAACCAGAACCCAGGAACTAGATACAATTATTTTTCACTAAAAAGTTATTCTAATTGTAAACACAGCTTCCTTGGGGTAGTATAAATTCTTTTCTGAGACTAGCAGATTTCATAGTTCTGCTATTCAATAATTCTGTCAAAGCCAGAGAGAAGTTCTAGAAGTTGTTGGCTGATGTGCAGCTATTGATTTATTTATCTCTCAGGCTCAAATTTACCCTTTAGTACCTTGCTTTGCTATAATGGACTGGACTTTTTGAATATTTCTCCCTACAGTGAGCATGATTTAAGCTTTGTCAGTAGAAGGAAGAAAGGGGCTTCTTTCTTGTTCCAGTATGTTGTTTTGCTGCTTCTTGTTCCTCTTACATGGGGTTAGTGGTGCATGTGGGTGGAGACATTTGGTGGTTCTCTGCCTTACCTCAGCAAATTCACATTGACTTGGGCAGATGACCACCTTGCAGCATCTCCCATGCAGACAACAGTGTGCTCAAATTCTTTGTGTCCACCCATCAGACAAAATATAAGTTAACACGGTATGAGGGACATAACCTAGAGGATTTCACTTACTTATGCTTGCTGTGTGCAGAGATTTATCCATATTTAAGCTGCAATAGCCTTCATACTCTTACTGGTAGCACTGAACTTTCAGCCCTGTTGATGATTAATCTTTAAGCGCACTTTTAAGTGTCCTTTGGAGGTTACTTTAACCCTTCCTAGCATAACTTATGATCTGATGGGACTAACCAGGTACCTGGCAGGTGGGATACAATAAAACTGACTAGGAAGGACATTGAAGCAGCTCCAATAGGACACAGGGAATTTGGGGGAGGGAGGGCCACACTCTTTGGTTTGTATTAAGTCTGTGCTGCATCAAAATTATCCCTTTGTTTCTCAATATAACTACCTTCTAACTCCTTAAAAGGAGTTAACGTTAACATTATCCATTAACATTAATAAGCAGCATGGTATTATACCAAATACTGGCAACTTAAGTTCTACAACAGTATTTCACTCTGAAATAATCCCTCATTTGTTCCATCCATCCACAAAGACATCTAAAAGTCTTTGTGGCAGAAACAATTATGATCTCAGTCTAACTGTAATATTCTTGTAAAATCTTATGTTTCTATAAATCCTATAGTTTTATAAACTGACTAAATTCTTAAAAAAAACTATGTTTTACTAAAAATTCTGGCATTTTTTTGAAGAAACAAGCTGAACCAATAACAAAATGCCTATCTGTTTAATTTCAATGATCCAGCAAAATACAAATCCAATGTTCTAAAAGCAAAATTTATTTGAACAATCTAACTGGAGAGAAAGGGTAAGTGAATATATACTGTAACCAGAGGAGAAATATTCTGTCAAATTTTAAAACAGAATGACAGAATAAGCTAAAAAAAGTTTATTTCCAAAGGAGCTGTCTGAAAGGAGGAAAATAATGTTTTATTATGACATGGCATATTAACTTGACTCTTTATAATGGTAGATCAATTACGTGAACGTCTAATCCAGTCTTTAATACTAAGGCCAAATGTAAACTATGAATGTCTGCATATGTAAATAAGGCTTAATGTGACAAAATTTATTCTCTGATTCTACCTAATAAAAGTACTAAATTTACATAGGTTTCATAGCTGTGCCAATGATAAGTTTTAAGGAAAAAATCAAGTGGTAACAAATGCTAATACAGTTGTCATGAATTTGTAGCCAGCAATACAGTCTACTTTTTATTTCCCCTCCCCTACCCCTTAAGGGTAGCAACATTTTCTTGGAAGCTTTTTAAAAAAATCTGTTTAGGACATGATTTTCTTAAACAGATGCTTAAGAGAGACTTATCTAGAATATTTTAATGTTCAAAAAACAGAAATATACAAGTATGTATACAAGCAAAACAATTTTCCTTATATTTTAGTAACCTAAATCAATGAACAGCATTCTACAGAAGGATGTTTTACTCTGAATACAAACACCTAAAACCTTTGAGAAGGAATCCACAGTTTCATATGAAGGCACATTATAAGGAAAATAATATGTATTCCAAAAAAAGATATAAATACACTGTCTGCTTCTTGACAAAAATCCTGGAAATATTTTCTCATTTATACTATGCAGAATCAGAGTTTGAAAAATAATAATCTTTCTCTTCTTCATCTAAAGACTCCATAGCATTGGTGAAAAGTTTTCCAATACCAGAGTGTTCTCCTAATTCTGTAAAGAGAAATTTAATAAAAAAGATTAATATACTTCTAAAAGTAATTTCAATGAAATTGAAAATAATGAGAAACTGAATAGGTCTGCCCACCTGCAAGCAGCTAATTTTAGTACCATATGAATAAAGAGACTATCTTACAATAGAACTGAGCTACCAAAGAAAGATACAAATAAATTACCTTTGTTATACAGAGTTTTTTTCCTTGATGTTGGAGTTGAAAACTCAGTTTCAACCTGTAAGAGAGTTCATGTTAATAGCTAAATAGTACCTCCTGTGAATTCTGCCTCAAACATAGACAGAATAAGCTTGCTTCATCCCCTGAGTACCTCGAACACGTGCCTATAACAATACCTAATCACATAAGTATCTGTGAAACATCTAATTCTCCTTTAAGTTGAATTTATCCAGAGAAAGAATACTTCTTCAATGTTATTTCCCACTGCTGGCAAACTGTAAGAAAATATTACAAACTAATGCTAATGCTATAGAGGTTACAAGATAGTCTATGGGCCTCTGACAGTTGTCAAAATCTAGGTACTCATTCCATTCCATGACACTAGCAAAACTTAAATTGTTGATAGACAAGTTTTAAGTGTATGATGGAGACTTACTACATCAGTGCTTTTAAACTATTGGCCATGGCTGGCTATCTTTAAAAATGAAAAGGAATAGAATAGAAAATGACAGGGCATATTTACTGTATTAAGAGTAAATATTGTTGAAACTTTCAAGATACACGTGTTCAGATTGTGACGTAAATGTACTTTGAAATGAGTCAAAACACTATTATATCATTTAGCTCTCAAGATCATTCAGTGACATTAAATCAATATGATTTCCACACTGATGGTACATTTTACTCATATATGAACAAAACGAGCTTAGAAAGTTCAAGTAGCTTATTATAAAGCTGTATGGTCAGTCAGATCTTGAAATAAAAATTTTTTGACACTAAATCCTTTGCTCTTTCTATCCTCATGCATTGACTAAACTATTAGTCAATGAAAAAATAGGACTAAATCACAAAGATACCATAGTTTGGTAGGCTACTGACCCATTAAGAAAAACAAAGGCCCAGTAGTGCTTAGGATGATGTCAGAAATGCAGAGAAATAAAAATTATTAATAGGAATAGTCCTTATAGATCTATCCACATGAACTTTTCATCATTATGCAGACAGAACAGACTGAATGGATTAGGATCTTGCTACCACTCAGTATGGTCCATGGATCAGCAACATAGACACCTGGATTTGGTGAGAAATGCAGAAATCTCAAATCTGCTGGATCAGAATCTGGTGTTTAACAAGATCCATAAGGGACTTCTATGCACATTAAAGCTTGTGAAACAACTGTCAAAGCAGCCTAACTTCACACTGGCAAAATAGAACTAGAAGCCAAACAAGTCTTTCTTACTATGTTGATTCCAGGTCCTCTGCAACAAACCAAAATTTCATTCTCATAAGGAATGTGAGACTGGAAAAAGAGAATCTAAGAAACATGGAATCTGTCTACACCTTCAATTTTAGAGATTTCTTTGGAAGAATTTAGTCTCCAGGATGATTTTAAACCAAACAGCCCAGAAGTGTCTACCATTTCCTATGGACAAATGAAACCCATAAAGATTGGATGTGATTATGTAATGCCAGTGTTTAGAAACTCTGAGAAGAATTATACTGCATGCATGCTACAGTAACAATATTTCAACATGGGCGAGGGAGGAAGAAATTGCCATAACCTGATCAGAAGGAATATACAATCAGGAGAAAAGGTGGTCTTCAACATTTTTACCTCCATAAATTATATTTCTCTAAGATTAACTACTTTGAGAGCAAGGACTTATATAACTTAAAACTCCACAATTTGCCATCTATCAATATATCAACAGATGTGATGAATAAATGAATAAATACTTACTGTTTTTTTCTTGATATTGCCCCAGACAATGCCACCTTTACTTTTATGTTCTTTTTGCATACGAAAAACATATTTATCACAGTCATCCCTGTTTGAATACAAAATAATTTTGTCAACATTATATTTCTATTCACAGGTTGAACAGCAGTTGACAAAATTAAAATGTGTTCCAAGCTTTACTTTAAAAATTTTTTTTAGCGTTTATTCATTTTTAAGAGACAGAAACAGAGCATGAGTGGGGGAGGGGGCAGAGAGAGAGGGAGACACAGAATCTGAAATAGGCTCCCGGTTCCGCGCTGTCAGCACAGAGCCCAACGTGGGGCTCGAACTCTTGAACTGCGAGATCATGACCTGAGCCAAAGTCGGACGCTTAACTGACTGAACCACCCAGGCACCCCTCCCAAGCTTTTCTAAAAAGTATATTTTCTGGGAAACAAAAACAAAAACTATTGGGACTATATCAAAGTAAATAGCTTCCGCCTCCCCGCCCCCCCCCCCCCCCCCCCCGGCAAAGTAGATAGCTTCTGTACAGCAAAGGAAACCATCAACAAAACTAAAAGGCAACCTATGGAATTGGAGAAGATATTTGCAAATGACATATCCAACAAAGGTTTAGTATCCAAAATATATAAAGAACTTATAAAACTCAACACCCAAAAAACAATCCAATTGAAAAATGGGCAAAAGAAATAGACATTTTTTCCAAAGAAGACATCCAGATAGCCAACAGACACATGAAAAGCTGCTCAACATCACTCATCCAGGAAATACAAATCAAACTACAATGAGACAGCATCTTACACCTGTCAGGCTAAAATCAGGGGTGTCTGGGTGGCTCAGTCAGGTGTCTTTGGCTCAGGTCATGGTCTCGTGCTTCATGAGTTCAAGCCCTGAGTTGGGCTCTGTGCTGACAGCCCGGAGCCTGAGATTCTCTCTCTCCATCTCTGCCCTTGTCCTCATCTCTCTCTCAAAATAAATACACTTTAAAAAAAGAAAAAATGGCTAAAATCAGCAACACATGAAACAACAGGTGTTAGGATGTAGAAAGGGGGGAATCTTGCACTTTTAGTGGGAATGCAAATTGGTGCAGCCATTCTCGAAAACAAGAGCCTCCTCAAAAAGTTAAAACTTGAACTATCCTATGATCCAGCAATTGCACTACTAGCTATTTAACCAAAGAACACAAAAAAAAACTAATTCAAAGGGATACATGCACCCCGATGTTAAGAGCAGCACTATCTACAATAGCCAAATTATGGAAACAGCCCAAGTGTCCATCTGATGAATGGATAAAGATGTGGTATACATATACAATGGAATATTACTCAGCCATCAAAAAGAATGAAATCTTACAATGACATGGATGGAGCTAGAGAGTATAATGTTAAGCAAAATAGGTCAGAGAAAGACAAATACCATATGATTTAATTCATATGTGGAATTTAAGAAACGAGCAAAGGGAAACAAAAAGAGGCAAGCCAAGAAACAGACTCTCAACTATAAAGAACTGATGGTTACCAGAGGAGAGCTGTAGGGGGATGGGTGAAACAGGTGGTGGGTTTTAAGGAGGGCACTTGCTGTGATGAGCACTGATAATACAGAAGTGCTGAATCACTATATCATACACCTGAAACTAGTATTACTTTATGTTAACTGGAATTTAAATAAAACTACAACAAAAAGGTATATTTTTCTTTTCCATTTTTAAAAAGACCATGGTGTACTGATAGAAATGGACAAAATGCTTCAACCATTTAAAAGGAAACACTGAATATGAGTATTCTAGGAAATTATGGTTTTGCTTACTGTTCATTGTCCCATTTGTGCCCTTTCCAACCACTATCTTGCTGCCTCTCTTTTCCAGAATCCAGAGACTTCTTGTCCCTGGACTCCCTTTTATTAGACCTCTCACTCCTTTCTCCTGTTCACTTTCTTCCCCATCACATTGAATCTCACAGGTAACCATTTTAAGGATATACCTGGTGATGAAAACTCTCAATTCAGTCTTCAATTCAGTTCACAAGTCTTTTATTTCTACATAGTTACATCTTGTTTATATTCTCCACACCAACTATGAAATTTTTTTTCATTTCTTTTTACTTTCTTTCCCTTCTCATTCTTAGCAAACAGGCTTGACCCAAGTAGAGTTACAAATTGAAGCCAAACAGAATGGCTATTTCATTTCTCCCTGCAATTTCTAGTGCTGCTTATGACAGTAAATCGCAGTTGAACAACACTTCTGATTCTCTCTCTTGGCTCCAAGATCCTTTTTGATCAATGATCTTTTCCTTTATGACGATTTAGGAGCAACCTTAAAGGTATGACACATAGAAATTTCTAAATGTGTGATTGTATTAAGATATTAATGTGAACCACAAACAATGCTGCGTAGCTAGTAAGAAGCCTAGCCAGCTGTTCAGGATCAGTACCTCATGACTCTTTTGTCAGAAGTCACTTCTGAAGTGATAAAAACTGTTTCATTATTTAAAATTGTTATAAAAAGGAAGCAATCTATTTGAGCTGGTGAGTCAAGAGATAGTGTAGAGGCCTAGGAGACATTTTTTAAAATAAAGTGTTAGTAAATATATTCATGATATAAATGAGTCTATGTATACTATGTATACTATGTAGTCTATAAGAAAAAAGAATGTATTCCTGTAATTGTAAAAGTGATACACCAAAACTCACTTAAATGTAATTCAATAACCTAGATAACAGCTGGTGATGTTTTTAGTCAAGAAATTTCCTTTCTGAATACATGCTGTTGTGAATTGGAATCATACTGTATATAATTTAACTTCTTAGCTTTTTTTTTTTTTTTTTAATTTTTTTTTTTTTCAACGTTTATTTATTTTTGGGACAGAGAGAGACAGAGCATGAACGGGGGAGGGGCAGAGAGAGAGGGAGACACAGAATCGGAAACAGGCTCCAGGCTCTGAGCCATCAGCCCAGAGCCTGACGCGGGGCTCGAACTCCCGGACCGCGAGATCGTGACCTGGCTGAAGTCGGACGCTTAACCGACTGCGCCACCCAGGCGCCCCTTCTTAGCTTTTAAAAACTATTGTCGGGGTGCCTGGGTGGCTCAGTCAGTTGAGTGTCTGACTTCAGCTCAGGTCATGATCTCGCGGTCTGTGAGTTCGAGCCCCGTGTCAGGCTCTGTGCTGACAGCTCGGAGCCTGGAGCCTGCTTCAGATTCTGTGTCTTCCTTCCCCTCTGCCCCTCCCCCACTCATGCTCTGTCTCTCCCTGTCTCAGAAATAAATAAACATTAAAAAAAAAATTAAAAAAAAAGCACAAAAAAACTATTGTCTACTGAACACTATTCTTTGTCATTAAAAATTCTTGAAGGCATGGTTTTTAATTATTACTTATTATTCTATTATGTGGATAAATCCTAATTTCTTAACTTATTGGACATTTAGGTCATTTTTATATTTTCAGTATTATGTTTCATGATGAACATCTTTGTTCATACAAATTTACATACATACTTGCCCAAATATATTTCCTCAGAATTGACTCACAAAACCCAAGAGCCAAAGAGATGAGTATTTTAAAGCTTTTCATGATTTGGCCAACGTGCTTACCAAAAGCTTTGTCCAAAATTATACTCTGAATACTTTCACCTGCAATGAATACTAAATAAAAAATAAACAAAAATAATTTATGGATTGCTGGGGAAAAATTATGTTTTTAATAAATAAATGCAAATTAAAATTTCACCAAGCTTCAGGAGATGAATGAATACTTTTTTCACAGTCATTATTATTGGCTTTTGCCTCATACCCCATGGAAATTACTCTTACTAAAAACAGCGTTGTCCTGCTTGATTGCCAGATAGAATGGCTTATTTTCAGGCCTCATTTTTATTACTTTCCATTTTTTCTCTGTGTCATTCAACTGCTGGCCACCCCTGATTTTTCTTAATTTTATTTATATTTTAAGTGCTTCTATATTCACATAGTTCAAAATTCAAAAAGCTTCCCTCTTTTCTAGTCTCCAAGCTATCTTAGTTTCTCTTTGTAGGGATCACCCGTTTTCAATTTATGTATTCTATAAGAGATATTTCATCAAAGGAAAGCAATTCTGTATATATACACATATATATGCAAGTATATACATATACATACATAAATACACAGCTCTTATTTACACAAATGATAACACGTAATTCACGGTATCTACCTTTTTTCATTTAATAAATCGTGAACATTTTTCCGTAATAATAATTTCCTCATTAATTTCTATGGCTATATAATATACCCAATTTTTGTGATTAGTCCCAGTGGTGAGGATTCGAATTGTTTCCAGACTTTTGCTATTATAAACAATACCCTAAAAAGCTGTACATTCACTATTCTAAAAGCAGGATGGATAGGTTAAAGACTGTATTTACAATTTTGATAGATATTTACAGGGGCGCCTGGGTGGCGCAGTCGGTTGAGCGTCCGACTTCAGCCAGGTCACGATCTCGCGGTCCGTGAGTTCGAGCCCCGCGTCGGGCTCTGGGCTGATGGCTCAGAGCCTGGAGCCTGTTTCTGATTCTGTGTCTCCCTCTCTCTCTGCCCCTCCCCCGTTCATGCTCTGTCTCTCTCTGTCCCAAAAATAAATAAACGTTTAAAAAAAAAAAAAAAAGATATTTAAAATTGCTGTCTGCAGAGACTGTACTAATTTACCTTCTCACTAGTAATGCATGAGAATGGCTTTCTTTTCCTCTTAATTTGTAGGAGTGCTGTATTAGGAAAATTAGCCTTTTCCTTTGATGGGTTCCATATATTCTTTTCTCAGATTACTGTTGACCTTTTGATTGCTTAGGGTGGTTGGTATGGGGTAAAACTTTTTATTTGGTTGACTTTACCATTTGTTTTGTTAGTGTTTTCTGAGTCTTGCATCATAGTTAGAAAAGACTTTCACTAATCTACAATTATAAGATAATCCTCCAAGGTTTCTTTAGGTATATTTTATAGTTAAATTTGTTACATGCAAAACTTTGATCCATTTTGAATTATCCTGAGGTAAAGTGTGAGCTGTGTGTGTCCCTACACTACTGAACCACACCCCTACTTGTTGAAACTGTCCATCCTTTACTTCTAGAAACTATCCTTTCTTGATTTCCTTTTTCATGATGCCTCTTCTCATTATTGACATCTACTCTCTTCAACTCATGAAATGCCAAATGCTGATGCAGAGATTACAGTATCATATGCATATTTACCTATTTATAGAGGCTAGCATGCCAGGACTGACATGCTGACACTGAGGAGTTTTTGCCAATGGAAAGACAACTGATGATGGAGTTGTTGGATTTTTGTCCATACTGGGCAGAATATCATCCTCTTCTGCACTGTCCTGGAGACTTGGCAACTAAAAAACAAATATTTCTTACTAGCCAGCAGGCTCCCCTAAGAATGGGATTTCTCATTATCACTAAATATTTTTGGGTGGGATAGAACAGAACCTTAACCTCTAAAAAAACCTTATTTTCTATTGTGTTAAATGGAGACAATGACAAAGTTGTGAAAAGACCAGTGTCAGCAAATGTTTTCTGTAATGAGTTAGTATATATTTTAAGCTTTGTGGTGCATACAGTCTCTGTCCCAAATATTAAACTCTGCTGTTGTAGCATGAAATCAGACATAGCTATGTAAACAGTGAGCATGTCTATGTGCCAATAAAATTTTGTTTATAGAAAATGTGGTCCACCGGATTTGATCCATGGGTCATGGTTTGCTTACCTTTGTGTAATCAGAACAAAACAGAATTAATTCACTGAATGTTATGGGAACTCAAGCAAGTATTAAACTTTTGTGTATATATATTTCTAGTAAACAGTAATTCAATCATTAAGATTTTATCTAAGTTTACATCAAAACATTAGAAAAAGCGGATTTATCCCACAGAAAATGAACTTACTTCACTGCTTTCTACGTTTTATTATTTTTGTTTTTAAAATGTCGCTACTATTGCATTTAAGCCAAAACATATATAAAACCTGAAATGATGGTAGAATTATATAAAGGATATAACCTCTAAAGGACCATGGTTGTTATGCAGGGAACACAGTAAGAGACTCAGCTGGCTCCTTTAGAGATCTCCCTTTACAACCTGTGTAGGCAAAAGGAGCCTAGATAATGATGTTACTAAATTCTTAAAGCATTTGTGTAGCCTTTTAATATTGGAGATAATGTAACAATATTAAGAAATGAGGGGCACCTGGGTGGCTCAGTTCATTAAGCATCCAATCCTTAATTTCAGCTCAGGTCATAATCTCACAGTTTGTGGGATCAAGTCCTTGCATTGGGCTTCACCTGCCAGCACAGAGCCTGCTTGGGATTCTCTCTCTCTGCCCCTCCCTTGCCCCTGTGTGCTTGCTCGCTCTCTCTCAAAATAAATAAAGTTAAAAAAATATATTAAATGAGTAAATTAAAAAATTATCCCTGAAGGTTAGCTCACTAAAAAATTTTATACTTCTATCAGTTGTCTATATCTACCCATTTTTGCATTAACCTTAATATTCTTAACATTTATATTTATATTCTAGAAATAGTCTCAAATTTGTACTTTATATTGTATTTGACCATTTATGAAGAACATCCTTATTGGATATAGGCTGCTTCCAGTTTTTTGCTGTAAAGATAAACCTGCAATGAAGGTCTTTGTGGAGACTTTTGGCTTCTTTTGAATTTCTTAGGATAAATTTCCATGAACAGAATTAATCTTATGGCTCTCAAATATTGCCATGATGCTTTACAAAAGGTATGATTCACTTATACATCCACTGATGTATGACTATTTCAAAGTTTCCACTGCTTTTTGTTATGGAAATTTTAACTTTTTTGTAAAAGATTCTGTAATTTAGAATATATACATATGATTTACTTTGTTTTCCTCCAATTGCTAGCCAGTATAACTAACCACTTTTCCAAGTATTCATTCAGCCTTTAAAATATTTTCTTGCCCACTTTTCCCCTGTGATCTTGGCAATTTTTAGTATTCCAGTAACATCTGAATGAGTTCTTCATATTATAAGCATTCTTTATTTGTTGTAAATATTTTTCCCCAATTGAAGTTTTTAGTTGTATGATTTTCATACTACAAAAATTATTTTATACATTCAAATGTCAACTTCGTGCTGTCATCTAATCCTTCCATTGAATTTACTATAGAGTAGGTAATAATCTTTTCTTACCACCTTTTTTTTTTTTGTTTTTAAGTAGGCTTCATGCCCATTGCCAAGCCCAATGTGGAGCTTGAAATCATGACCCTGAGATCAAGACCTGAGCTGAGATCAAGGGTCAGATGCTTAACTGACTGAGCCACCCAGGTGCCCCATCACCTTTTTAAATTTGCCTCATTACATACGAAATTTTAAATATAGACGTTTAGCCTATTTCTGGGTTTTCAATTTGGCTCTACAACCATTACGCTGATGAGAACAGCATGTACTGGCAGACTGCTTCCTACAGTACATTTTGGGTGATGTCTGTATAGGCTATCAATCCTTGGCCTAAATACTAGGGATGAACACTAACCATATATAAAAATGAAAGATGTAAAAGTCAATATAAAGAGAGCAATTATTTCATGCATTTAAGACTCTTACCACTACTCTCTGGTTCTGCAAAGGTGTTGTACTGAAAAAATCATCATGATCATCTTTTGGCAACTGTTCCAGAAAATTCCTCATTTGCTGCTTCCTTTTAAGAGTTCCCACTTTGGCAGTTATCTTAATCATTTGCTTCTTATCAGCATCACCTATTTTGCCTTAAGAGTTAGCAAACATTTTGATAAGGATTCATTTATAGTAAGTGCTTTAAAGTTAACAGACTTTACAAAACCTAAACTGTTTATCTGTATTAAGTATACTCATCTACTATTAGTAAATCTCCTATATAGCAAATGATTTTTTCTATACTGGGATCTATGCAGTATGACTAGCCCACAAGATCCTCATGAAGAAACTACCTAAGATTAGCCAGTGTGAGGTGAAAAAGTTCTATACCCTGTGAGAAAGGTTACCTCCCATATTCCCCTTGCTGAATGCCTAATTTATTGATTTTGCAAAAACATAAACCTTACTGGATTAGGCTAGGGATAGGATATGCTCTAAAGCTTAGTACAAGCCCTGTCATAAACCCTGAGCAGGAATGCGTACTCCTGGGGAGTACAAAAACTAAATTTATTTTGAATTTTATTATGAAATTTCTAGAAGGTCTTTCCCAAGTGGCCTCAGATTAGAATAGACTCTTTGAACAATAATCCAGATATTGGAATCTTTGGATCTAACTGCATATCTAACTAACTGCATCTAGTTTCCTAGAAGAAACTCAAAGCACAAGGCTGCTAAGGCTACTATTGATAGAAGTAACTGTCTAGATAAGACTTAAAAATTAAATAATGACCTTTATAGTTCTTTCTAGCTTTAACATTTTGAGAAAACACCTATAAGATGATACATAGATAAATATAAAATACATCTAGTGACTAATCAGAAATCAATACTGAGAACTAGGCAAAAACAATTTATAAAGATTACCATTTTGGCCTTTGGGGTTAACTGGTTTTTTCTTAGTGACAGGTTTCTGGGATTCTTTTCCTCTGGGGTCTTCCATGTATTTCCTCTGGCATTCTTCAGCAGATCGAGAACCTACAGCCATTGCTACATCTGACCAGAAACCAGGTTTGTGCTTTGGAAAAGATGCAAAAGCACTATGGAAGACCAAAACCAATTAAAGAACCAGAAATTCAAATCAATAAAAACAACCTCCTGAATGCATACCACTAAATCAATGAGATTTATTCAGCTAAAGGAATCATTCTAGATAACTGTTTGAAAAGACGATACTATTATTTCCACTCAGTAACTTACTTGAGTGCTTAAAATATAAAGGTGTAATTTTACATATTGAGTAGATACCTTCTATTTTGTTGTATTCTATGAAACCTGAACAATCATCCCAGGTCTTTCTTTCAATATCTTTTTCCTAAGTCCACCTATCAGTGATTTGATCTTCTGGGGGACTCTAGCATGACTAACTTTTCAACAATGTTGCTCAAACCTTGCTGGTGCTAAGTATATTGGAAAATGAGCTCTTAGTTCCTATATACTCTAGGTTATAAATTCTTATTAAAAAGTGTTATTCTTGGGGCACCTGGATGGCTCAGTTGGTTAAGCGTCCAACTCAGTTTCAGCTCAGGTCATGGTCTCACAATTCATGGGATCAAGCCCCATGTAGAGCTCTATGCTGTCAGCTTAGGATCCTCTCACATCCTATCTGCCCTCCCCCACTAGTGCACACAGGCTCTCTCAAAACAAACTTTTTTTAAAAGTATTATTCTTGCTTTCACTCTATTATAATTTACAGAATGTGATGTTTTATATATAATTGAGGGAAATGAAAACTGAAAGAGAAAAAAACTGTTAGTCAATATAAGGTTGTCATCTAACTTAACAAATGAGTTACATTCTAAAGTTTATTTGTAAATATTTAGAAACTGGTACATGTATTTCTGCTCCCCTCCCTCCCAAATATATTTTACATATTGCAGTTAAGCTGGCAGTTCAGCCAGAAAAGATCTAATTAACCTATGCAGCGTTATTATGCTGGTAAATTTTTAAAATCAGCTCTCACTGAAATAGTCCTTATTTGTAGTGTTTGCCAATTTCCATATTGTAAATAACTATTGTGGCTGATTTCAAGCTACCAACAAGATGTCTCTGAATGTGGAATAAGAAATGTGTGATGGGACACAATTATACAGAATTTCCACCATACAGACAAATGATGTGAAGAACTTAAGGCATATATAACAATAATAAAATTTAGTAAAATAATTAGGAAGTGATGAGTTAGGGTATTAATAAATTTACTTGTAAATCTGTGTGAATCTGATCTTGTGAATGGGCACCAGGTGACTACAGAATACCACTCATTCCATGTATAAAAGGAAGACAAATACTGATTGTTAATGAATGCTCTACTCTTTTGCACATAATCATTCTACAGGTGTTCTAAAGTGGAGAACTAAAAGGATATGGAGGCTCAAGCTTCCATTTGTGTACATTGTTTTCCATTTGTGTACATCATTAATTTGCAAGTGTAGAACTGCTAGGACTATTTTTCATGATAAAAATACTTAATGCGGGGCACCTGGGTGGCTCAGTTGGTTAAGCGTCCCACTTCGGCTCAGGTCATGACCTCACAGTTCGTGGGTTCGAGCCCTGTGTTGGACTCTGTGCTGACAGCTCAGAGCCTGGAGCCTGTTTCAGATTCTGTGTCTCCCTCTCTATCTGCCCCTCCCCTGTTCACACTCTGTCTCTGTCTCATGAATAAATAAGCATTAAGAATATTAAAAAATAAAAATACTTAATGCATTTAATGAGAAATTAGTCTGTAATTAACACATCTCTAGTTTATCCTAGATAATTTTTAAAGGCAAATATAGTCATGTCACTCCAATTCTACTTAAAACTTGCTTTCATAGGTGACAGAGGAAGAAAAAAGCAACTTGCTTTTATAATTCCCTAGCATGAAAACCAAAGCATTTAATATGACTTTCATTGTTCTGGTCTCTCTAGTCTCATCCCGTACTGTTCGTCCCTCATTTTTCTGTACTCCACTTATTTTGGCCTTCTTTTAGGATTTCTAAATGTGTTTTCCTCCTATCCACTTTTACATATGCTGTTTTATTTCAAATGAACTTATCATGGAAATTTGGCTTAAATAATTCTTATTTGTCCTTCAGATCTTAGTTCAAGTATCTGCTTAAGCTAAGTCAGATGTCCCTGATCTATATTCTCCTAAACTTAAGAGTGATTATTTGCTAACTAGGTTATAAGCATGATGAGTACAAAACTGGGCTGCAACTCAGAGTCATTGGAGTTTAGATCAGAAGTACAAGCAAGCAGGGCACCTGGGTGGTTCAGTCAAGGTTAAGTGTCCGACTCCAGCTCAGGTCATGATCTTGTGGTTCCTGAGTTTGAGCCCCACATCGGGCTCTGTGTGGACAGCTCGGAGCCTGGAGCCTGCTTCAGATTCTGTGTCTCTATCTCTGTCCCTCCCTTGCTCACACTTAGTCTCTCTCTCTCAAAACTAAATGAACATTAAAAAAAAAGTACGAGCAAGCAAATAAGGCAGTAAAACAAGTAAACAGATTCGTAAAATCAGTCCCTTAAGATTTCAATTTAGTAGGTTTGCATTGGCAACACTTCACATTTTTCAGAAGTTCCTCAGGTGATTGTTCTGCTGTGCAGTCAGGATTAGAATTACTTTATGTTAAAAAAAAGGAGCATTATATCCCAATTGAGTGGGTAGCAGGAATACGTGATGACAAAGAAAGGTTACAGGGAAGAGGTGACTGATATGTGAGGGAAAATTTGAAGGATGGATAAAATATAACAGTTGAAAATGAGGCAACAGTATTGACAAAGAAATGAAGATGAGGAGACAGGACATAAGGTTAGGGAATAGACAGTAGTTCATATTTATAGTATGGTAAATTTCAAAGGAACAGCTGCAGATTAGAGCTTTGAAAAAACTAGAGAGCCCAAACCCAAGCTTGCCATATCTAAATATTTTAGTAGTATGCAGTCTAGGCACCTTAACATATTTTTTTTTAAGTTAACATACAGTAAATGGTCTTTTTGCATATGGTTCTATGAATCTTAATGGATAAACAGATTTGTAGAGCCATGATCACAGTTAGGATACAGAACTGTTCCATTACACTGAAAAAAATTCCTAGTGCATCCTCTTTGTTGTTGTCCACCACTATAATCACCAGCAATTGCTGATCTCTTTTTCTTAGTTTTTTCTTTCCAGAATGTGATATAAATGGAATCATACAGTATGTAACCATTTGATCTGGCTTTTTTCACTTGGCATAATGCCTTTAAAATTCATTCAAGTTGTTACACACACCGATAGTTCTTACTTTTTATTACACAGTCGCCCATTCATTTAAGAGTGTACCATGGTTTATGTAGAAAGTTCCATGGAAGCCAACAGAACTGAGCTCTATAAAACCACCATATAAAGTTGTTTGTGAACTTCTGTGCTCACACCACAAATTATGACATATTTTCATTTCTGTTCAGCATTTTTTTTTCTCTTGAGACTTTGTCCTTTTTGACCCATGGATTATTCACAAATATGTTATTTAACTTTCAACTGCTTGGAAATGTTCCTTTTTCTTTTATTGATTTGTAGTTTAATTCAACTGTGATGAGAGAACACCCTCTGTATGACTTCAGTTATTTTAAATTTGTTAAGGTTTGTTTTGTGACCTAGTCAATGTTCTATCAGGTGAATGATCCATCTACCCTTGGGGAAAAAAATGTATTTCTTTCCCTATTGTTGAATGGAATGTTACACAAATGTTGATTAGATAGTTGGTGGATGGTGGTGTTCAGTTCTTGTATCCTTGCTAGTTTTTTTTTTTTTTTTTTTTTTTTTTTTTTTTAATTTTAACGTTTATTTATTTTTGAGACAGAGAGAGATAGAGCATGAATGGGGGAGGGTCAGAGAGAGAGGGAGGCACAGAATCTGAAACAGGCTCCAGGCTCTGAGCTGTCAGCACAGAGCCCGACGCGGGGCTCGAACCCACGAACTGCGAGATCGTGACCTGAGCTGAAGTCGGACGCTTAGCCGACTGAGCCACCCAGGTGCCCCCCTTGCTAGTTTTGTCTACTAGTCAACCGTTACAAGAGAAAAGCATTGAAGTTTCCAACTATAAATGTAGTTTTAACTTTTCAGTTCAGTTGTTTCCTTTTAGTTATGTCAGATTTTGATTCATGTATTTTGCGGGTTCGGTGCATATACATTTAGGATTGCTCTCTTCCTGGTGAACTCACAGTTCTATCATTTTGTAATGTTCTTTATCCTTGATAATTTTCTTTGTACTGAAATCTTTGATAGGGTACAGCCACTCCAGCTATGAGTGTGCACGGTATTTTTCTACCCTTCTACTTGTAACTTATCTATTCATATTTGAAGTGAGTTTCTTTTACATGGTAATAAAATGGAATGTTTTTAAATTCATTCCGACAATCTGTTTTTTAAATGGTGCATTCAGATCTCTAACATAATGTTTGGATTCAGGTCAACCATTTTATTTGCTTTCTGTTTTGTTTCCTATTTCTCTATTTCTTTTCTGTATTTTTTTTTCAGTATTTTATCTATTGTATATAAAAAAAAATCTTTGTAGTTGTTAGTAGTTGCTCTAGTGATTACTACATACTTAAGTTTTTTACTGCTTCAAGTGGAATGTAAAAATTTACCATCTTCTCCATTCTTCTTTATGTTGTTATGTATTAAATTTACATATATTGAAAACCCCACCATACAATGTTAATATTTGCTTTCAGCCATTAAACATTTTAAAGAACTCAAGAGAACAATTTATTATATATCCAGATACCATTTCTCTTGCTATTCCTTCATACCTGATACTGACTGCCTCCTTCCTCTGTCCTCTGTCCTCTCCATTCTGTTATTGAGCCTATCTAGTAAGTTTTATATTTTGATTATCCTATTTTTCCAGTTCTAAAATTTCCATTTGATCCTTCTTTTTATCTTCTATTTCTCTCTGAGATTTTCTAAATTTCTGTTCTTTTCAAGAATGTATGCTCTTGGTTCCTGGAGTTTTCTTTTTTCTTTTTTTTGACTAGAGAAGTCTGTGTCTTTATTGGCTAAACAGGCTACTTGGGAGAGATGAAACAGGAGGAGTAGGTGGCCCAGATGCTGGGCCTGTCCTGCTTCAAAGGCTTGTAGGTGGTGAAGAACTTGCCCAGGTAGTGGTCAATCACCTTGGGCTTAATTTCCACCTGGTTGAAGGTCTTGGCATTGTAGACAGCCACCACACTGCCCACCACCTTGGGCAGGATGATCATGTTCCACAGGTGCTTCTTAACCACCTCGGACTTCTCCATGGGGAGAGCATCCTTCTGAGGCTTCCTCTGCAAACTCCCGTTCAGCTGCCACCACTGCACAGCCCCATACTGCTGCATCAACGGCTTGTAAGACGCGTCCAGCAGCTGGTCTAGATCCACACCGTGGTATGAGAACTTATGGGAAGGTGCGCTTCTTCTGCTCTACTTCTGCCATCTTGTCAGCCTTTTTTTCTGAAGCAATTTTATATACCTGCTTCAGAATCTTGTCAGATAATTTCAACATCTGTGTCATCCTAGCAATGGCATCTGTTCTTTTTTTTCCTATGAGAGTTAAAAATTTTCCTGGTTCTTCATATACTGACTAATTTTGGATTATTTCCTAGGCATTTAAAAATACTATAAAACTCTGGGTCATGTTTATATCCTATGGAGAATGTTAATATTTTTGTTTTAGCAGGCAATCAACCTGGTTGTAACAACTATAAATTCTAGTCAGTCTTTTGTGGTTGCAGTTTCAGTATCAGTTCCATTTTTAAAGTTTTGCAGTGATATTAAAATATTCTGTGTAGGAGACACTGAGTGGCTGGCTTGGAAACTGGGGGCCAGTCTACCTCTTAGTTCAGTTGTCAGTCTTGGGTATGCTGTTTAGGATCAAATCCTTAAATGCTCAACTCAGGAGTGAGATCTAAAATTCATAAACAACTTTATATAAGGTTGTTTTCCCTAGATTTTCCCTTTGCAACTTTTAGTTCCCCAGAATTCCTGTTTTTGGTTCTTTGGCAGAAAGCTAGGGCTTTAGTTACCCAACTCTGGAGTACATATCACACAACTGCATCTTTCTGCAGTGTCAAGCACAAAAGACAGAAAAAGAAACATGTAACACAAGTTGCCCTACACTTTCTGAGTCCTATATTCCAGAAGAGAAGGTTTCCTACTTTCAGAGTTTTAGGTGCATATGGGCTCCATATGCTGCTGTGATTTTTACCCCTGCAGGACTGTATGCAGACTGGGCCATAAGAGAAAGGAGAAAAGAAAAAGAAAACTGGGGATTTCTTTCACTGTTTCTGAGTGTTAGTAGTCCCCTTCCTTCTTCCTCAAGCCAAAAATATAAGGCTTTTCTTTGAACTCTCTTAGTCATGCCTCAGCAACAACTTCTAATTTTTAAGTGGCCTTAATCTAGGTTAAGGAACACCAGAGGAAAACTGGAAATCTGCCCCCACTTCAGTGTTATTTAAAATTCTAGTCTTTCTGGGAATGCCTGGGTGGCTCAGTCATATTCCTGATTTCCTCATCTTACTGGGAACTGGAATCTTTGCAGTTCAGGTATTAAAATAATCTTCTTAGATGATATGGATATACAGTAAAGGTTGAAAACCTTTACTATAACGAAACAACAGGAGAGACAGCTGGAAAGATAATTAAGGTAAAGTATGATATGCTGTCAATTTAAGGCAGAATGATCTCCATATAATTTGAAAATGAGTAAGAATGCAGTGAAGGTTTCTGATGTTAGAATCACAACTATACATTAAAACTAACCTGGGGGCGCCTGGGTGGCTCGGTTAAGCGTCTGACTTTGGCTCAGGTCATGGTCTCGCGGTCCGTGGGTTCGAGCCCCGTGTCAGGCTCTGTGCTGACAGCTAGGAGCCTGGAGCCTGTTTCAGATTCTGTGTTTCCCTCTCTCTCTGACTCTCCCCCATTCATGCTCTGTCTCTCTCTGTCTCAAAAATAAATAAACATTAAAAAAAACCACAAAAACTAATCTGGAGAGGGGCGCCTGGGTGGCTCAGTCCGTTAAGCGTCTGACTTCAGCTCAGGTCATGATCTCACAGTCTGTGAGTTCGAGCCCCACATCGAGCTCTGTGCTGACAGCTCAGAGCCTGGAGAGTGCTTCAGATTCTGTGTCTCCCTCTCTCTCTGCCTCTCCCCAACTCATGCTCTCTCTCTCAAAAATAAATAAAACTTGAAAAAAAATTTAAAGAAACACGAATCTGAAGATATATAAAACAGATCACCAGATGAAAACAACAAAGTACAAATACAAGGCTACTTCCATTAAAGTAGGCAGGCATTAAAAGTCTGAAAAAAAGTAGTGTCAAGAAAGGGTGCAGATGGAATGGTTCTGTGGGAAAATCTATAGTTCCTTGGGAACTAATTAGATTTTTTAATTTTTACTTTT
The DNA here is from genome assembly GCF_007474595.2 of Lynx canadensis. Lineage (NCBI taxonomy): Eukaryota > Metazoa > Chordata > Mammalia > Carnivora > Felidae > Lynx > Lynx canadensis. The sequence goes on from NC_044308.2 coordinate 93,523,086, forward strand.
CATTTTATTTATTATTTTTTATTTTTTTACAAAGTTAGACACGAATAAAAAACACTGGGAAGGGGTAACCCCCTCATCCCCAGGAGTGGGCCAGGGGGACAGAGGCTACCTGAGGTATCAATAATGATCAAGGAGTTAAACCTAGTTGACTGAAAGAATTCCATTTTCAGAATCAGGAATGTCAGACAAAGTAGATAGGCAGGGAAAAAATGTTTAGTTTTTGACATATTAAGTGAGAATCTCTGTAAATGAGATTTATAGAGAGATGTCCAACAGGCAAAGGGAAATAAAAATCTAAATATAAGAATTTAGAACTAGAGATACAGATTTGGGAATCCCTGTCCAAAGAGTAAAGTTAGAACTGTAGAAGGAAAAGACCATTGAAGACTACATTATAATAGGAAGAAAGCATCCAAAAACAAGAACTATGAAGAAGAAGGAAAATTATCTTAACTACCTGAAAATAAGACAGAGAAGGAACACTTAAGAAATTAAAAAAGGAGCGTAGTGGCACAGAGATGCCTGAGGAATAGTGTTTCAAGAAGGTAGATCTGAGGGGCGCCTGGGTGGCGCAGTCGGTTAAGCGTCCGACTTCAGCCAGGTCACGATCTCGCGCTCCGCGAGTTCGAGCCCCGCGTCAGGCTCTGGGCTGATGGCTCGGAGCCTGGAGCCTGCTTCCGTTTCTGTGTTTCCCTCTCTCTCTGCCCCTCCTCCGTTCATGCTCTGTCTCTCTCTGTCCCAAAAATAAATAAACGTTGAAAAAAAAAAAAATTAAAAAAAAAAAAAAAAAAAAAAAAGAAGGTAGATCTGAAAATAAATTCCAAATATAAGGTTAGGGAGTACTCAAGCAAGTGAATCACTGAATGTAGTATGTTTCTATGCTCTTCACTCTGATCAATCACATCTTCCTTTCTACTAGATCATTTCCATCAACACCACCATACTCTGGCATGAGTCCTCTTACAAACAAGCAATCAAACATATGTCTTCCCTTATCTTCACATTCTTCTATTACCTATCCATTTTGTTGTCCCCTATCACTGCCAATTTCTTGTGTTGTCCACCTAGGTTGTTTTTACTCTTTCACTCACTCTTCATTGCTCAGCTATGTTTTAGCTTCCAGTGCTACTGCACTACTCAAACTGCTTGTCAAGGCTATGCAGCCAAATCCAATTCTTGTCATACTTGGTTTATTACTAGCACTAACCATGAAACCTTGGATGGATCACCTAATTTTTGAGGCTATTTCTATTCTATAAATGCAGGGAAAAGAGCATCTTAAATAATCTGCAGGTCTGAATTCAGCTTTAAGGTTTTAAAACAGAAAAAATAACAATAAAATATTTCTTAAAATATGAAAATCTGGGAGAGCAGCATTTGTCTATGTTAAAATATTTTCCACACCCTGAGGTATAAGTGGCAAATAAATCATACTGTATACTGTGTACATGGGATCACTTTATATACATTTCATGGGGAAATGATCACCACAATCAAGATAAATGACACATCCATCCCCCACACAGTTACCCTTTTCTTGAGGGGGAGGGTAGTTGTCTTGAAATATTAAATGGAAAGAAAAGAAGGTTAACTTTTCCTTTGCTCATATGCAAGTTGTAGAGATGGCCACAAAGTACCTAGTTAGAAGTTTTATCTGTATTCTCCCTATATTCTTTGTATAAATTGTTATTTCTCTCCATGTGTTTTTGGATATTTTCCATTTTAATGATTAGAGGTCACTAAATCAGCCCTTTATTGGAATTTTTAGGTTTTCAACTGTTGTGTGGCCACTCTAGATATTTCAGAGTCAAATCTAACTACTTACCAATGAAGTTTCTGTAATTCCTTCTCATTCCATTCCTCATCCTGAATTAAACCAGGAAAACATTCAATGGGATGCCTGTTTGTCTCATCAGATCTGATCGCCTCAATAACTGGAAACTCATTCCTAATACCAGACTTCTGAAGATTTTCTTTAGCAGAACATCTAGCTTTCTTTTGTTTGATATAAAATTCACTTTCACTTTCTTCAGTTTCAGATTCAGAAATCACTGGGATTTTCCTTGTGGTGTTTCTTGTGCTTTTCCTCAGGTGAACCACTGTTTCTTCAGTATTTCTTGCTGTATTTTTCTTAGCAACTGCAGCTTTCCTTCTAATTCCCTTTTCTGTTTCACTCTCTTCACTAGACAAATCTGATGAGGACTGCTGCTTGTAAAATGACATAGACACATTTTTTATTTTCTTCGATTTTGGTAACAACCTTGCATTTTTCTTAAAGTCAGAGGTGACCATTTGTTCTTTTTTAGGACTAGATATTTTGATTTTCTGGTTGACAGTGAGTAAATCACATTCACTGCAGTCTTCCTTGTTTTTACTTTCATGGCCCTCACTAAACTCAAATGCATTTTTGAAGGTTTTTGTGGGCTTACTGATCAAACTGGTAGTTTCATTTAAGTCTGATTTACTTTCTTTTTGATGCTTTGGCACTGCAAAATCTGTAACTGCTTTAATGGTGCTATAAGAGAGATTATACTTCATGCATTTTTGTTCTATCACTTTTTTAGATTTAAGTGGTGTCATTAAAATATAAGCTTTCTTCGGATTAAGAGCCATACATTTTCTTTCTTCGTCCAAGAAAAACGGTTGCCTTAAGGTCAGAATGTCAATGGATACATTCGATTCTTCAGTTCTCTCTTTAATTTCATAAGACAAAACCAAAGATCAAAATCTCAAATTAGCTACAAACAAAGCACAGAATTTTTTTTTTCTAAAATAAAATATATATTTTTTTTCTCCATAAACTCCATTGTACACACTACTGCCATTATTAGTTTTTCAGAAGCACCGGTTGATTCAGATTACTGCCCCTTCAATTGTAAACATATTTTTTATACCAACTGGTCCTTGACTTCTTAAAGTCTACTTAGTGTACATATAAGCTCCTCTGTCTGGCCTTCAATGTAGTTCTAATCTCTCACTGTACTCAAATGTGAACCAAATTCTATGTCTACTACACCACGGTTTTCCTGATTCTCAACTTTTCACTAATATCATTCTACATGGAAAGTTTTCTTCACTCAAAAACCAAATCACTACCTGCTTCAATTCCATTCTATAACCCACCTAATCCACAAACTTTATCCTGATTCTCTCAATTGAATGAAAACTCTCCTTCAAATTTCCAGAATACTTTTAAATAATGCCATGTTTGACAATGTGCCTTGCATTATACTTAACAAATTTGTCTTTGAAGTAGACTGAAAAAAAAAAAATCCTTAATGGTATGAATTTTGTTTTTGCTTTTGGAATCTTTTTTTCTTTTTTTTTTTTTTTTCGCAGTTAGTACAGAGTCTTTCACACGTACAGTAAATGATAAATCAGTATTTGTTAAATCTTATTTAGGTGACATAAGAAAACCAGTAAGGTTGCAAAACCTTACTAGGTATGTAATATACGGAATGGAAGCTATCCTAATTAGGGGAATATGGAACTCGATAGGTATGGCCCTATTCTCATCCCCAGTGGTGGCCATGGAAAGACATTTCTGCTGATTCACCCAAACTCCATGAAGTATCATGGATAACAAGCAAACCAGAAATTGAGAATCTTTATTATACTGTGTCACTAAAGAAAGCAAATTAAAATGAGAGAAATTCTCTAATTTGAAACTTAAGAAACCAGAAGCCAAACTAATTTAATTTCTAATTGTAAATTATCCAATTACAATTATAAATATATACAAATTATAAATTGTCACAGCAACCATCCTAGTTAAATACTTCAATGACCTACACATGTTACGTACCACTTTACAAGATGAATGATAAAATTAAAGACTGATGAGTAATGTTGAATGCTGGGGAGAAAAGAAGCCACTAAATTATAATTCATGGAAAAGTGGTACTGATAAAAGGTAATCAAAGTTTCTATAAGATTTCTCAATGGAATTATCTATCTTTGTGAAGGAAGTGTTTTCTTTTAATTCCTCATATAAATCTGACTCAAATGTTTAACGGGAAATTTGAAAATTTCGAAATTTCTAATTTTGAACAAATCACTTTTAAAATATTTTTATTCATTTTATTAAATAATTTGAATGAAGATTCAAGCTATTCTGGATACTTTAATCTAAGTTACATGATCCTGATAGTCTAAACAGTATTGCCTTCCTCTCTACTTCTTTTAAACACTTATAAATGTTCTTCACTTTCACTACTTTCCACTTATAAGAAGAAATACAAAAAAATGCTACTAAGCTGATGGATTTAACTCAATATGAAATTTCAAACTTGCTAATGTGTCAAGAAAAGGTTCTTTAAATCTGTCATATAGGATTTCAATGAAATCATACTGGAAATCCACAGTCACACATAGCTAAACTATGGCATTAATTTCATAAGAAGATTCATAGCCTTTAAACATTCCAAAAAGCATATTTAAAATGATATACAATTCTGTTTTTAACAAAAAGATTAGGGAAGCCTGGCTGGCTCAGTTGGTAGAGCATGTGAGTCTTGATCTTGGGGTCGTGAGTTTAAGCCCATGTTGGACATACAGTTCAAATAATTAAATAGATAAATAAATAAATAATAAAAATTATTTAGTGCCAAGATTAAGGGAGGCAAACCTACAAGTAAATACGTATGGTATGTAATGTAATGGATTTTTTTACTAATGTAATGGATTTTACAGCAAATCATGCTGTATAGAAAAGCAAAACCCTATTGTACATCTGAAACTAGTAACACTATGTTAATTATGCTTTAAAGAAAAAAAAAGTAATTCTAAAAAAAAAAACCAACAAAACAATAAAAAATCCCCAGACATTTATAATGACTGTAATACTTAGTTTGCCATTTTTAGATTTGGAAATTTAAGACATCACATTTATTATATTAAAAACATTTCAAATAAGAGCTGTATGCTTATTATAAAACCAATAAAGATATATCACCTTGCTTCTGACTTTTAATTATCCTTTCATTTGTTCTTTCACAATTTTCAAGTTTCTTTGAAGACAACTTTTTGTATGCTTTCTTTCCAATTATTTCCTTCAAAACAAAAAGTTAGCTTTTTAACAACTATTATCTATAAACATGACCTCAAGCATTTTCACAGTATGTATCAAGCATACAAGTATCTAGGTACTTGCCGTTCTACAAATTTCATTAGTGGAGGTATTTAGAAACTCATTTGCCAGAGCCTGAGCTTTGGAAGAACCATGTGGGCATCCACTATCGTAGATTTCTTTTATAAATTTAATACATGTGATTTGTTAGGTGCAAACACACACACACACTTTAACCCTAACTCTAAGAGCTAACCTTTCTGTTATTACTGATTACAGTTTCCCAATGAGACACTGAGAAAATAAATATCAAGCAAGACATTGCCAAACTGATTGTTAAGCTGATACTTAACAAACAGATACTTAACAAACAAAATGATTTCTGATTTGGTCCCAAAACTTTTTAGTAGCATCACACCATCACTCTTCGTATCATAGGGTATAGTAAAAGTTTACCTGATTAGTTAAGTCATTTTCTCCTCCATTTTGACAAGTATTATGCATTTGGTCATCTGAGAGCCTTAATCGTGGTTTATTTTGGCAATTATCATGGCACACGTTTAATTCTGGGGCTGCTGGCAACCTCCTGCGCTTACCATTTTTCAGTTCTATGAGTACAAAGATGGAGATTTCAATAAATTATTATATATAAGCTGCCTTTCCATATTAAAGAATTCACTTTCGAAAATATTATCTAGCAAGGGCTGTAGGTTAATGTTCATACTTTTTTCCAGCAGGGAGGGTGCGATGGGATGTTAGTCAGATTATAGTTTTGGCAAAGAGTGAACACAAAAAAGTTCTGCCAGCTACCTTTATAGTAATGGACATTAAAAAAAAAAAAAAAAAAAAAGAAAAATACAGGCGCCTGGGGTGGGCTCAGTTGGTTGAGCATTCAACTCTTGATTTCAGCTTAGGTCATGATCTCATGGTTTGTGGGACCGAGACCTGTGTTGGGCTTTGTGCTGAGCGTGGAGCCTGCTTACGATTTTCTCTCTCCCTCACTCTGCCCCTCTCCCCAGTTCAGGCACATGTGCTCTCTCCTTCTCTTTAAAAAAAAAAAAAAAAAAAAAAAAAAAAGCTGAATGCTGACTATGAGCAGACTGCACTACAGTTTTTTAAGTATTAAAAAATAATTTCAAGGCAGTACAAGTCAAAAACTGAATACAATATAAACTATAAACAGATAAATATGGAGCTCATGTAAGAATTTGCCACTATATCAGCAGAAAAGAAGGGACATACCCAAATGACAACAATCAATGTCATAAGTGGTGCTGGCTCTTTGCAGAACATCTGTTTGGTTTTCTCTTGCATTATTTTTCGCTGATTTTTGTACGTCAGGGATAAATTTTCCAGTTTTCTGTTTTTGTCTGGCCTTTCTCTCTTTCTTTTCACAAGCCCTAAAACACAAGTGTAATATTTTTCCTTTAATTTTTATCTCAAAAAACTAAAACAAAAAAACTAAATTTAAATAAAGTCCCTCAGATAAAGTTTTATGCGCCCAGCAAAGATTACCTTTAATCTTACATTATTTAAGTCTTCATGATTCTACCCTTTCTCCCACAAAGAACTTAAGTATAAGGTCTTAAGTCAAAAGAATCAAATAAAACCCAAGTGCTTCCTACTCTATGCACTCTTACATCTCTACTTAAGCTAATCCTGTAAAAAAATTACAGGACAAATCCTGCCATTACCTATTTTTGGAAATAAATTTTATTTATTTCACCACATTCATCCACACCACCACATTCATTCAACTACTGTCTATGGCTGCTCTTCTGCTACAAAGGCAGAGTTGAACAGTTGCAATAGAGGCAGCATGCCCATAAAAACACTTCCTATCTGGCTCTTTACAGGAAAAAACTGTCCCCCCCATTCTAAGTTATTATATTGTACTATGATTAATTAACTTGTATCACAGTATCCCCTATGAGTTCCTTAAGGGCAAGAATTAATCAAATTTTCTTTGCTTTCCCTGTGCCAATACAGTGTGTGCTAAACAACTGATATTAACTTCTGAAGGAATGAATGAAAGAAAAAGGACCAAGAACTTCACACTCATGTTTAATAGGTACACCCTCTCAAAGGGTGGGTGAATGAGGATGCTTCCTGAAATGTCAACACTGTTATTTTCCTTTTACATTTATTTCATATGACAGAAATTCTAGTAAACTATTGCTTTCTAAAAATCCAAGATCAAGAGAACTACTTCAAAACTGTCATTTGCAGAAAAAAAAAAAAAAAAGAAAAGAAAACCAATTTACATTGGTTAGATGAAAAGATACGTTTGTAAAACCTCCAATTTTATACCCAAAATGGGCACATTTTATCAAATGCAAATTATACCTCAATAAAGTTAGTTTTTAAAAAGTTAAGGAGTACTTTACCTTAATTGTTCTAGAAAATTATCAATATGCTCTTTCCACTTTTCTGGAAAGCCAAACATAAACTTCCTTATGAGATAATTTGGATATCCTATTCAACAAAAAACAAACAAAAAATTACCTAAAAGCCAAAAATTTTAAAGACATGTAATTGGTTCACTAAGTCATTAAAAATATATACACTTATTGCTAACTGTGCGCCAGGCACAGCCACAAATACTAAGGATTCATCAGTCAACAAAATGAAACAAAAATCCCTGCCTTCATGGAACCTGCCTTTTCATGTCAAACAGAAAGCAAACCAATAAACATACATTTTTTTTTGTTAGATGGTCATCAATGCTATGGAGAAAAATTATGCAATGCACTTAATGGGTCAAGGAGTATTAGTGTATTTATGCTAAGGGAGGAAAGGGAAGCAGATTGCACTTTTAAAAGACAGAGAGGTTCTTACTGAAATAGCATCATCTGAGTAAAGCTCTGAAGGACATGAGGTAGTGAGTTTAATATGGGATTAACACACTGGAAGCAAAAGGGACAAAGCAAAAGGCTATGGTAAGTGTGTGCCTGGCCTGTCTGTAAAAATTAGTGCAGATGGAGCAGAGTGAAGAAAGGCTAGTACTAGGAGGCTCTTCAGAAGGGAATAGGAACAGTGGAGGAACATGAAAGATTATAAGGCCTTGTGGTTACTTCATGACCTAGTCTTTGACTTTGGGTGAAATGGGAAGCTATAAAAAGATTGTGAGCAGAGGAGCCACAGGAGTTGACTCACTTTAACAGGACTGTATTAGCTGCTATTTTGAGAAGTCTGTGGAAGTAAAAGTGAAGAAATAACGAGACCAGTTAGGATTTTGTAATCATTCAGACAAAAGATAAGGGAGATGTATATACCATAGAGGTCAGCAGAGGCCTGGGTTCTGGATATATTTTTGGAGATAATGCCAATAGGATGTACCTACTCACTAGATGTGGGTGTGAGAGAAACAGGATTCAAGATGTCTCCAAGGATTCTGGCTAGCCACTGGAAACAAAGAAAGGGGGAAGACCATTAAACAGATTTCAGGGAGATCAGGTTTTAGACACATGAGGTTTGAGATGCCTGTAGATATCCTAGTGGAGATGTCAAATGGGTAGATGGAAAATGAGTTGGGTGGCTTGAGGAGTATTTTTGGCAAGAGACATAAATTTGGCATTTGTCATCATATAGATGAAATTTAAAGCCTAAAAGAAATCAACACAGCACTGAGTGTGGAAAGAGCTTTAGTCTATCCTATTATTCAGAGGCAAAGAAGAAAGAGCAAAATAAGCAAATAAACTAAGAAGGAACAGGAAGTGAGGTGGCATGAAAATTGGAATATGGTGTTCCAGAAGGCAAATAAGGAATTAAAAGGGGGTAAGTGTGATTAAGTGCAGTAAACATATATTGGATTTAACAATGTGGGGGCCACTGGTAACTGTGATAAGGGCTGTTTGGTAAAGATTTGGGGTTTAAGGCATGATTAAAGAGAATTTTTTAAAAGTGGGAAAGAATTCAAGGAATTAGATATAACAAATCTTCTGAGTTGTTTTGCTGTAAATAAGAGCAAACAGTGGCTGAAATAAGTGGAGTTAAAAGAATTTTGTTTGTTTTTGTTTTGACAGGAGAAGGGAGAATTACTAGAGCGATATCCTTGAGTAAGAGAAAAAATGAGAAATAGAGTACAAATGGAGAGGCTGACAAAGACAGAACATGAACAGTTCATTCATAACAAAAACAGATACAGATGCAAGCAGGTCAGTTAGGTGATGGTGAAGTTCTCTTCTGATTGTTTCTATTGCTAAGGTGCTCCCCTCCCTGCCACCTCCCCTGTGTGTGGGAGAAAGGAGGTATTGAAGATTTGTAAAAATATGCAGTAGTCACTAAGGAGGATGGGAGAGTGAATGCATTAGGGAAATGTGGTAGGACACCAAATGGCACTAAGAGACCACAATTTTTGCTGGTAATCACCATCTTAAAGTAGAATGCTCAGGTGTGTTTTTCTTCAGCCACATTACCGTGTTCAAGGCATAGACAGAAAATTAGATTATACCAGGAATGGGGTTGTACTGGGCAGGTTCAATAAACTAGTTAAATTATAGCCTTACAATATCTCACATGAACTTTTTAAAATCACTAGACTGACTCAAACTGTCAACAAGGGTGATTAAATCAGGGAAAAATGACCAACACATATAATAGTTTTACATAATGTAGTCAATTCTGTTTTAAAACTTAGTTTTGATTGATTCATCATTTTAAAACACCTAATTAAGAGTAAAAACATATATATCAGTTAGAAATATGGTTAACTGCTTCACTGAAAGTAATTTATCAACTAATAATGTCAGTCATTACCTGCTTCTTTCATGGAAATCCGGTCTATCATCCCTTTTAATATATAAATGTTGCCTGATAAAGTCTTAAGTTTGTTGTGCTTAATCCGTTCTATAATTACGTTACTGTGCCAATATATGTTAGTGATGTCTCTAGGAGAAAATAGCATAGTTAAGGCCAAAATATTCACATTTTACCAATAATCACAATGTACATATATAAGTATACAAATTATAATAGAAAGTAATAAATTTGCACTCCAGCTACATTAGCAGTGTTATTCATCTAATTACAAAACATCTGAGGGCCAAACATTGCAGAACTCAACTGCCTTGCTAATGTGATCCTCAGAATATGTGCCAAACTGTACTGTGGCCAAACCAAACCACTAATATAAAATTTATCCTCATCAAGTAAGCAGGGGCCTTCTCTAAATAACTGATGCTGACAATGCCTGCAACTTCATCTTAACTGATGCCAACTTTCCAAAGAATGATTTTCCTGTCCCTCTCCTCAGAGCCTATACTGTTGTTAGATTTCATGCAGTTATATAGTTTGGATCCCTCTAATCTTGCGGGTTTTTTTTTTACCCTCACTACACAGCCAAGTGTTTTTACCTTCCTCTTTAAAAAGTACCAAAAAGAGGTTCCAGTTGGGAAAAAAACAAACTGCAGAATCAAATCACTAACCCATAAATCTACTCTTCTTATTTCCTTAAATGATGCTAAGAATATAAAACAGAAAGAACAAAACTTTAAGATGTATTAGATAGATGTTGAACATTCCCAATTCATCAGATAAACATACTAAATACAAGCATAATATGACAGTGAAGTTCCTTTCATTTGGTCAAATGGGGTTAAACTCCTACTATTTTAATACAGTGATCTTGTTCCTTTGTATTTTATTTAACTAACATTTAAATAGCACTCTAAAAGCACTGTTTTCAAGTCTCACAAATATTAATTTAATACTCAAAATAACGCAAGAATGGGTAATATTATTATCACCACTGCGCAGAGAAAGAGACTGAAACTGAAAAAGGATAAGTAACTTGTCCAGGTCATATAGCTTGGAAGATAACAGCAACAGGGATTCCAACAAAGGCAACATAGACTGTCTCTTTGATATTAAGAAAACGGGCACAACACAAGCAGAAATAGAGTGGGGAAGGTAGACTTTAAATAATCAACTTACAAACTTCTAGGTAAGTACCCTGACCAGTAATATCCTGTATTATTTTATTACAACCTTTTATTACAAATATTGTACCACTAAGAAATTGGTTTCGAAAAAAAGGAAATGGTGATAAGAGAGTAGCAGAATTAGGCAAAGCCCACTTACCTGATGATACTTTTGCTTTAGGGAGAACCAGAAAGTGCCAATGATTACCTAATATGTAGCTGTATGGCAAAGTTTTAAATAATTCTGATTCCTTTTCTGGATCAGTAATTTAAATCTGGTTGTCCCAATTTACATGTGAGAATCTGAACTGAAATGCATGTAGTAAATATTAGCTAACTATATATAATTAAGCAGAGAATACCAGTCCACTTATTAGAACCTCTGAAAAAAAAATGAAGCTCTGTGTATATAAATTTGAGCTGTTACTATTCTAAAAGTAACTTTACAGGCAAAACCAAGAAAGCTGTTCACAATCAACATGGTCAGGTACTGCATAGTCATTTTACTTTCCTGTCTTCAGTATGTAACCTTGTTAGAAAGTCTTTTGTTTTGTAGGAGGATGCTATTTTCCATCAATCTCCTTTAAGCTCTTATACATGAGTATCTTATTTTGTTATACATTTTATAAGAATATTGAAATGTTATACTTACGTCAATTTTCCTTCTACACATATAGCAGTATTATTATTGATGACTTTAATCATCCATTCCTGTAGTTGGACCACCTAATCAGCATAAAATGAAGTATATATTCCCTGTATTACTTGTAGTATAAATATTACAAAATCAATTTACATTAAATTAAAAGAAAAACTCATATAAGTAATGCAAATGATTCCTTACTGCTCATCTATATAAGAATCACATTCTATTTCAAATAGTAATAAGGCATGGGGTGCCTGGGTGGCTAAGTCGGTTAAGTGTCCAACCACAGCCTGGGTCATGATCTCACAGTTCGTGAGTTCGAGCCCCGCATCAGGCTCTGTGCTGACAGCTCAGAGCTTGGAGCCTGCTTCGGATTCTGTATCTCCCTCTCTCTGCCCTTCCCCTGCTCACATTCTCTGTCTCCCTCTCAAAAATAAATAAATATTAAAAAAAATTTTTTTAATAGTAATGAGGTAAAAACTCTTATATATAATGAAACAGAAAAGAGGGAGAATGAATGGGGGTTATACTGCATAATTTGCTCTCCAATCCAAAATCAATTATACTTCAAATATTATGTCAAATATCTCCAATACTGGAGAAAAAAAATTACCTAAAATTCTAAGGTATCCATTAAAGACAAAAGACCTAACTTAGAAAAAAGAATCAGTTATATAGTATACACTGCACCATCACTCTTATCCCCTAAAAAATACAGCATTTTGTTTTTGCAAGGTTGATTTTGAGTTGCATTCAGTTTTTTCTAAACTATGAAGGTGATTGCTAATAATCTGTATTTAACAGCAATCTATCCCAAAGCAAACATCTAAACAGCTCAGAAAATTCTTTATTTTAGAACAAAATACAATTGTTGAGGAAAATTTCTGTGAATGTCTGTATTAAGGAATTGCTTTTATTGACTAACAATTTAACACTGAACTATTTCTGATGAGAAATTCAGCAAAAGTCATAAAATAATTTGAGTAGCCATTTACTTTACATATAAAAAATTACAAATTTATAAAGATAAATTCTTCAGTGGTAGTTTTATACTAAGCCAGAAAAATGTGCTAAAATGGAAGGTGCTCTTAATTATTGCACTTCTCAATTATCTTCATTTTAATTTTTATTTTTTTTCCTCAGTTATGTTCATTTTTAAAGTTACAGGTAGAACTTGGGGAACAGGCAATGAAATTCCTTTTTTCTTTTTAACACTTCCACATCTGGAACTACCTAAGATAGATCAAAGAACAGACAAATGTAGATGATATTAAAAATAAAAACCACTAGGCAGTGCTCCAACCACCTTAGATTCAATGACTCATGTTAACCTTGTAACACTAGGAGGCAGGTAATATTATCCTCATTTTATACAGAAAAACTACAAAGTCTAGTTAAATACCTTGTCCATGTCACATGCAGCTAGTGAGGGGCACGGTGGGGTTACAAATTTGGGAATTCTGGCTCTAGTATCTTGTACCATCCTGCTTACATAAAATATCAAAATGTTTATTCATAGTCATTCAGCAGATATTTCTTGAGCTCTACTATGTGCCAGGCACTGTTTTAGGCAGTGGGTTTTGGCAAGAAACAAAATAAAACGGCTGCCCTATTAGAGCAAATGTGTAATGTGTGTGTGCATGCATGTATAAGCACAGGGGTTGGGAGAGGATGTGTGGAAGCAAGTCGACTGGTGGTGGTTATATCCAAACAAATGGACAAATAATGTCTGCCAGTGATAATGATCAAAAATAAGTACAAGGGGAGAAGTAGGGGGATCCATACTTCTCATGTCTCTCAAAGAAAGAAGTGCAGAAGCCAGAGGACTTTGAACCCCAGAGCCTGGGAGGAAAAGAAACTGAATCTACCAGGAAGAAAATAGGAAAACTGGAGAAAAGATAGGTGGGTGATTGTGAACTGGGGGAGATAAAAAGGGCTGTGTGGGCACGGAGGTGAGAGACCCCCTTCTGCAGAAAAACAAAGGAAACAGAAAAAGCGGCTAGGGAAGTGCAGGACCGTATCTGGACAGGAGAAAGACCTCAGACTGAGACTGAGAGGGATCCTATCTCTAACTGAGGGGCTTTCTTTGCACTGGGGTCGGCTACCTGTTCACGCACCTGGGTAGGTCAGGGGAGAAGTCTGCAGTTGGAGAAAGTGATTCCCTCCCTGGGGGGCTGCGCGATAGTACAAAGCCTGCCTGCGTCTGCCATCCCCGGGCTCAGTGGCTGGGCTGAGGACACAGGCCGCAGGAGAAGGAGGCCCCCTCCCTGGAGTGGTGTGGGAAAAGACAAAGCCTGCCTGTGTCTGCCACCCCGGGGGGCTCCCCAGCAAGGTAGGTCGGCTGGCTGCGCAGTCTACAATAGGAGAAAGTGGCCCCCTCCCTGGAGTGCTGTGGGAAAAGACAAAGCCTGCCTGTGTCCGCCTGCGATCGCCACCCCTGGCGGCAAGGACTGCGGTGCAGTCTGCAGTAGGAGAAGGCAGTCCTCCCTGAAGTGCGGAGGCACAGACATATCCAGCCGGGACCACATATCGGGCTGCATTGAGAGAAGTTTCCCCAGTGCCAGAGTGCACGGAACGGGACTTTGAGTCCTAGCCAAGCACAGGGTCAGGGGAGTTGGCAGAGAGAGAAGGACTGCCCCGTCTGCAACCATTGGAACAGTGAGGATGACTCAAACTGAGTCCACCGGGTCCAGCTCTGTGGAGAAGAGACTAGGGAATCACCATCTCCCCGCTGCCGCCACCACAACCACCACCAAGGCAGGGCCTCAGGGATCACTCAAGGGGCCCACAGTGGAGGTGGGTCCAGACTACACCAAACCATGCCCCTTCGCACTGGGTAACTAACTGCCTATCTACTGGAGAGGGACAGACCCTGCGGACAGCTCCTCCAAACAAGTGCAGCAGCATTGCCTGGGTTAACTCTAGGTCAATTCTGGATATATAGATATATTCTACCCACACCATTTCTCCTCCTTATCTCTTCCTTTCCCTAGGCTGGTTACTCTGGTTATTGGTCTAAACAGACATATTCAATCCATTGTCTTGATACATGTTCTACACCTCCTTCTTAACACTCCCTTCTCTCTCTCTGAAATAATCAAGCCATATAGTTTGTCTAGGTAACTTTATCTTTGTTTCATTTTCTCTGCCTCCTTTATTTTCCTCTCTCTCTCTCTGGTTTAAGCCTTTTAGTCTCTCTGCCTCGTCAATGTTTATTTTTTCTCCCCCGCCTCCTGTCATTTCTCTCTTTGTATGTGCTCCTCCATCAGGACCGCCTCCACCCTCTTCATTACTTGTAGTCGGTATTTTGGGGTTTCTTGTTTTTAGTCTTTAGATTTTTGTTTCTGTTTATTTGTTTGTGTTATTTGTTTGTGTGTTTGCATGTTTTTGTCTCCTGTTTGTCTATCTGCTCTCCTTTACAGGGCTAATCCAAAGAACAAATCAAAGCACACCTGGTGGGGGGTCCAAAATATCACTAAGAGTAGGGTAATAAAATAACCAAAGTCACAACAACAGAGAGCAAGTAACAATCTTTGAAAAAACACCTCCTGAAGGGGCAGGCCGTGGACAGTGTATGACCCTCCTTTAATATAGCAGTGCTCGCAGGTGCAGAGCATACAACAAGCTTTTAAAACACATAAGGGACAGAAAACTAGCCAAAATGATGAAACGGAAGAATTCTCCTCAAAAGAAATTCCAGTAAGTAGCAACAGCTAATGAACTAATCAAACCAATTTAAGTGATATAAGTGAACAAGAATTTAGAATAATAGTCATAAAATTAATTGCTGGGCTTGAAAAAAGCACAGAGGACAGCAGAGAATCTACTGCTACAGAGATCAAGGGACTCAAAAACAGTCGTGATGAATTAAAAAATGCTATAAATGAAGTGCAAAATAAAACTGAGGTGGCCACAGTGTGGACTGAAGAGGCAGAGGGGAGAATAGGTGAATGAGAAGATAAAATTATGGAACAAGAGGAAGCTGAGAAAAAGATTAAAAAATCCAGGAATACGAGGGGAGGATTAGAGAACTAAGGGATGCAATCAAATGGAAGAAGATCTGTATCACAGGAATTCCAGAAGATGAAAAGAGAAAGAAAAGGGCTGAAGATGTACTTGAACAATTCATAGCTGAGAACTTCCCCAATCTGGGGAGGGAAACAGGCAGTGAAATCCAAGATGCACAGAGTACTTCCTTCAGATGAAACTTGAATCGATCTGCTGCATGACATATCATAGTGAAAGTGGCAAAATACAAGAATAAGGAGAGAATTCTGAAAGCAGCTAGGGATAAACAGGCCTTAAAATACTAAGGGTAGTAGCAGACTTATTTACTGAAACTTGGCAGGCCAGAAAGGAATGCCAGAAAGTCTTCAATGTGATGAACAGGAAAAATGTGTAGCCAAGAATCCTTTATCCAGCAAGCCTGTAATTCAGAATAGGAGAGATAAAGGTTTTCCCAAACAAACAAAAACTGAAGGAATTCATCACCACTAAACCAGCCCTACAAGAGATCCTAAGGGGAACTCTGCGAGTGAAATGTTGCAAGGACCACAAAGTACCAGAGACATCACTACAAGCATGAAACCTACAGACATCACAATGACTCTAAACCCATATCTGTCCATAATAACACTGAATGTAAATGGACTAAATACTCCAACCAAAAGACAGAGGGTATCAGAATGGATAAAAAAACAAGACCCATCTCTCTGCTGTTTACAAGAGACTCGTTTTAGACCTGAGGACACCTTCAGATTGAAAGTGAGGGGATGGAGAACTGTCATGCTACTGGAAGTCAAAAGAAAGCTGGAGTAGCCATATTTACATCAAACAAACTCGATTAAATTAAAGGCTGTAACAAGAGATGAAGGAGGGCATTATATAATAATTACAGGGTCTATCCATCAGGAAAAGCTAACAATTATAAATGTCTATGCACCGAATTCGGCAACACCCAAAAATATAAAACAATTAATCACAAACATGAGCAATCTTACTGATAAGAATGTGGTAACTACAGGGGACGTTAATACTCTACTTACAACAATGGACAGATCATCTAGACAGAGAATCAATAAAGAAACAAGAACCCTGAATGATACATTGGACCGGATAGACTTGATAGATATATTTAGAACTCTGCATTCCAAGCAACAGAATATACTTTCTTCTCGAGTGCACAAGGAAATTCTCTAAGATAGATCACATACTGGGCCACAAAACAGCCTTTAATAAGTATAAAATAACTGAGATCATACCATGCACACTTTCAGATCACAATGCTATGAAGTTTGAAATCAACCACAGGAAAAGTCTGGAAAACCTCCAAAAGCATGGAGGTTAAAGAACATCCTACTAAAGAATGAATGGGTCAACCAGGCAATTAGAGAAGAAATTAAAAAATATATGGAAACAAAACGAAAATACAACAATTCAAACGCTTTGGGATGCAGCGAAGGCAGTCCTGAGAGGAAAATACATTGCAATCCAGGCCTATCTCAAGATACAAGAAAAATCCCAAATACAAAATCGAATAGCACACCTAAAGAAACTAGAAGCAGAACAGCAAAGACACCTCAAACCCAGCAGAAAAAGAGAAATAATAAAGATCAGAGCAGAAATAAACAATACAGAATCCAAAAAAACAGTAGATCAGATCAATGAAACCAAGAGTTGGTTTTTTGAAAAAATAAACAAAATTGATAAACCTCTAGCCAGCCTTCTCAAAAAGAAGAGAGAGGACCCAAATAGATAAAATCACAAATGAAAATGAAATTATTACAATCAATCCCTGAGAAATTTTCAGGGAATACTATGAAAAATTATATGCCAACAAACTGGACAACCTGGAAGAAACGGACAAATTCCTAAGCACCCACACAGTTCCAAAACTCAAATGGGAAGAAATAGAAAATTTGAACAGGCCCATAAGTAGGGAAGATATTGAATCAGTTATCAAAAATCTCCCAAATGGGGCACCTGGATGGGGCTCAGTCAGTTGAGCGTCTGACTTTGGCTCAGGTCATGATCTCACGGTCTGTGAGTTCGAGCCCCATGTCAGGCTCTGTGCTGACACCTCAAAGCCTGGAGCTTGCTTTGGATTTTGTGTATCCCTCTCTCTCTGCCCCTCCCCCGCTCATGCTCTGTCTCTCTCTCTGTCAAAAATAAATAAACATTAAAAAATAAAAATAAAAATCTCCCAACAAATAAAACTCCAGGACCAGATGGCTTCCCTGGGGAATTCTACCAGACATTTAAGCAGAGATAATACCTATCCTTCTCAAGCTGTTCCAAAAAATAGAAAGGGAAGGAAAACTTCCAGACTTATTCTATGAAGCCACCATTACTTTGATTTCCAAACCAGAGAGACCCAGCAAAAAACGAGAACTACAGGCCAACATCCCTGATGAATATGGATGCAAAAATTCTCAACAAGAAATAGCAAATCGAATTCAACAGCATATAAAAAGAATTATTCACCATGATCTAGTGGGATTCATTCCTGGGTTGCAGGGCTGGTTCAGTATTTGCAAATCAATCAATGTGATACATCATATTAATAAAAGATAAGAACCATATGATCCTGTCACTAGATGTAGAAAAAGCATTCGACAAAATACAGCATCCTTTCTTAATAAAAGCCCTCCAGAAAGTTGGGATACAAGGAACATACTTAAACATCATAAAAGTCACTTATGAAAAGCCCACAGTTAGTATCATCCTCAATGCGGAAAATCTGAGAGCTTTCCGCCTGAGATCAGCAACACAACAGGGATGTCCACTCTCACCACTGTCGTTTAACATAGAATTGGAAGTCATAGCATCAGCAATCAGACAACAAAAGGAAATCAAAGGCATCAAAATTGGCAAAGATGAAGTCAAACTTTCACTTTTCACAGACGACATGATACTCTACATGGAAAACCTCACAGACTCCAAAAGTCTGCTGGAACTGATACATGAATTCAGCAAAGTCACAGGGTACAAAATCAATGTACAGAAATTGGTTGCATTTTTATACACCAATAATGAAGCAACAGAAAGAGAAATAAAGAAACTGATCCCATTCACAGTTGCACCCAGAACCACCTAACCAAAGAGGTAAAAGATCTGTATGCTGAAAACTATAGGAAGCTTATGAAGGAAATTGAAGAAGATACAAAGAAATGGAAAAACATTCCATGCTCATGGATTTGAAGAATAAATATTGTTAAAACGTCAATACTACCCAAAACAATCTACACATTCAAGGCAATTCCAATCAAAACTGCACTGGCATTCTTCTCAAAACTAGAACAAACAATTCTAAAATTTGTATGGAACCACAAAAGACCCCGAATAGCCAAGGTAATACTGAAGAAGAAAACCAAAGTGGGAGGCATCACAATCCCAGACTTTTAGCCTCTACTACAAAGCTGTAATCATCAAGACAGCATGGTATAGGCACAAAAACAGACACATAGACCAATGGACTAGAAAAGAGACTCCAGAATTGGACCCACAAAAGTATGGCCAACTAATCTTTGACAAAGCAGGAAAGAATATCCAATGGACAAAAGACAGTCTCTTTAACAAATGGTGCTGAGAGAACTGGACAGCAACATGCAGGAGAATAAAACTAGACCACTTTCTTACACCATTCACAAAAATAAACTCAAAATGGATGAAGGACCTGAATGTGAGACAGGAAACCATCAAACCCTAGAGGAGAAAGCAGGAAAAAACTTCTCTGACCTCAGCCACAGCAATTTCTTACTCGACACATCTCCAAAGGCAAGGGAATTAAAAGCAAACATGAACTATTGGGACTTCATCAAGATAAAAAGCTTCTGCAATGCAAAGGAAACAATCAACAAAACTAAAAGGCAACTGACAGAATGGGAAAAGATATTTGCAAATGGCATATCGGAAAAAAGGGCTAGTATCCAAAATCTATAAAGAACTCACCAAACTCCACACCCGAAAAACAAATAATCTAGTGAAGAAATGGGCAGAAGACAAGACTAGACATTTTTCTAAAGAAGACATCCAGACGGCCAACAGGCACATGCAAAGATGCTCAATGTTATTCCTCATCAGGGAAATACAAATCAAAACCACACTGAGATACCACCTCGTTCCTGTCAGAGTGACTAAAATGAACAAATCAGGAGACTACTGATGCTGGAGAGGAGGTGGGGAAATGGGAACCTTCTTGCAGTGTTGGTGGGAATGCAAACTAATGCAGCCGCTCTGGAAGACAGTGTGGAAGTTCCTAAAAAAATTAAAAATAGATCTACCCTATGACCAGCAATAGCACTGCTAGGAATTTACCCAAGGGATACAGGAGTGGTAATGCGCAGGGGCACTTGTACTGCAATGTTTATAGCAGCACTTTCAACGGTAGCCAAATTATGGAAAGAGCCTAAATGTCCATCAACTGATGAATGGATAAAGAAATTGTGGTTTATGTATACAATGGAATACTACTTGGCAATGACAAAGAATAAAATCTGGCCATTTGTAGCAACGGGGATGGAACTGGAGAGTATTATGGTAAGTGAAGTAAGTCAGGCAGAGAAAGAAAGGTATCGTATGTTTTCACTCCTACGTGGATCCTGAGAAACTTAACAGAAGTCCATGGGGGAGGTGAAGGGGGGGAAACGTTACAGAGAGGGAAGGAGGCAAACCATAATAGACTCTTACATACTGAGAACAAAATGAGGGTTGATGGGAGGTGGGGGAGAGGGGAAATGGGTGATGGGCATTGAGTAGGGCACCTGTTGGGATGAGCGCTGGATGTTGTATGGAAACCAATTTCACAATAAATTATATTTAATATAAAAAATAAAAATAAAAATTCTCCCTGTTCGTGTTCAAAATAAAAAAATAGTAAGTATAAGGAATACTTACTTAGTCATGGAAGGTCTTGGAACAGAGAAATGAATAAAGTGAGGAATAAGCCATATGGGTATCTCCAAGTAGAGTCTTCCAGGCAAAGGGAACAGGTACAAAGGCCCTGAGCAGATAGCACAGAGGGCAAAGTAGCTTGAAAGGAGTAATCAAGAGAGCATGGGGTAGGCATGTCCAGGACAGAATTATGTAGAGTCTTGTAAACTATGGTAAAGGCTTAGGGTTTTCTCTTGAAGACAGAAAATTTAGAGGATTTGGAGCAGAGTAATGAGATGATTTATTATTTTAAGGGGCTACTAGGTAGAAATTGGACTATATAAAAATTCTGGCTTCTTTCTGGAGAGGGAGGCAACAGAGGAAGCAGGGAGACCATTAGTATATATATATAATGCAAGAAATTAAGTGCTCTGGACCACTAAGTAGTGATTGAATAGTGAGAAGTGGCCAAATTCAGGACAGCAGAATCAACAGGATTTCCTCAAGGTTTGGATGTGGTGTAGAAGAGAAAAACAAGAGTCTCAAGTAAATCTAAAAATTTTTAACCTAAGTATTTGGGGAAATGGTATTACTATGTACTACTATTGAAACAAAACAGAGAAGTTTTGGGGGGGAACAAATCATATTAAATCTGAGATTCCTATTAGATCTCAATGAAGAAGTCATATAGACAACTGAATATGTGAGTGTGGGATTCAGGAGAATGTTCTGGACTGGAGACATGTATTTGGAAACTATCAGCAGAGAAATGGAATTTAAAGCTATAGCACTGGATATACAGTCTTATAAGTGTGAATAGATACTAGAGAGTCAGTTTCTAGGACTGATTTTGGGGAATTCCAACATTACGGGTTGTGACAAGAGGAAGCAGCAAAGGGGAATGAGAAAAATGGCCAGTGAGATAATAGAAAATCAAGAGTGAAATATCCTGAATTAAAAAAAAAAAGATACATTTTAAGAAGGATGTTTTGATTCACTGTGTTAAACCTTTGTAAGCAATGGAACAGTAAGAAATAATAACCATTGGGTTTGGTGATAAGGAGATTACTGGTGAGCCTAAAAAGGACAACTTTAATGGAGTGGTGATTATAAATGTCCAAAGTGGAACATATTTAAGAGGGAATGAGAAGAAATGAAAACTGTGAATACATATAACTCTTTCAAGGTGTTTTGCAGTTAAGCAGAAACAAACAAAAATTGGATGGTAGATGAAATAGGATAGGGAGTAAAAGGAAGGTGGGCTTAGTTTTGTTTTTTGTTTTTTTTTTAAATGCAGGCCCTGCCCCTCCCCTGCTTGTGCTCTCTCTCTCAAAATAGATAAATAAACTTAAAAAAAAAATGGGGCACCTGGGTGGCTCAGTCAATTAAGCATCCTTTGGTCTCAGCTCAGGTCATGATCCTATGGTTTGTGGGTTCAAGCCCCATGCCGGGGTTGGCACTGACAGTGAGGACCCTGTTTGGGATTTTCTCTATCTTCTCTCTCTGCTCCTTCCCTGCTTGTGCTCTCTCTCTAAAATAAACTTAAAAAAATAAAATAAAATGGAAGCCACGTTTCAACACGTCTCTATGCTAATGGAATGATCCAAAAGAGAGGAAACAAGAGGATAATTAGAGGGACAAAATCTTTTAGGTGGTAAGAGGAAATGAACTGGCCTTGAAAAGGGAGCACAAGGGGCACCTGGGTGGCTCAGTCAGTTGAGCGTCTGAATTTGGCTCAGGTCATGACCTCATGGTTCCTGAGTTCGAGCCCTGCATCAGGCTCTGTGCTGACAGTTCAAAGCCTGGAGCCTGTTTCAGATTCTGTGTCTCCCTCTCTCTCTGTTCTTCCCCTGCTTGTACTCTCTCTCTCTCTTAAAAATAAATAAGCATTAAAAAAAATTAAAAAAAATAAAAGAAACGGGAGCACAAATTGTTCATACAACAGAAGGGAAAGCAGAATATGTAGATGAAGCAGTAAGTAGATTGGCAGATTTAATAATGGGAATATAAGGCTCTCAATAAGTTGAGAATGAAGAAGAGAGAGATTTGGAGATCTTAAGAGAGAAAGAGCATGAAATATTATTCTATGAAAGTCAGAGTATAGGGTGGATTGACAAGTGAAGTGTAGCAGGACTGATGTGCAATATTGAGAGTCCACTTGAGGTTTGTTGTCAAATTTAAAATGAGACTAGTCAGTATGGTTGTGCATTTTGTTCCAGCTGCTGCTTCTTAGGTATAGGTATATAGCAAAAAAAAGAGATAATTTTAACTAAGGTCACAACTTTGTTAAAAGGGGACAGAGGGAAAAGCAATAGAGAACTAAAAGTTAAATCAAAAGAATGGTTACAATAATAAGGCCATGGAATTTATGTCAGGTAAAGAGGGAAATGAGGACAAGAGAGAGCTGATGGACTAAAGAATGCCTTAGGTGGAGTATTGATAGTGGGGGAAGAAGAGTGCTAGGGGTAGAATTGTCTAGAAAGATAGGAGTTAGTGAGAGCAGGATGCTTGAAACTGAAAATCTGGTGCAGGTACTGGCAAAGACAAGGTATGATGTGACTAGAATAGTGGATAAGGGAAAGGTCGCTTAAGATCAAGAATTTAAGGAGGCTGGGGGCACCTGGGTGGCTCACTCAATTGGGTGTCCAACTCTTGGCTTCAGCTCAGGTCATGATTTCACAGTTCATGAGTTCGAGCCCTGTGTCAGGTTCCACGCTGACAGGGCAGGGCCTGCTTAGAATTCTCTCTCTCCCTCTCTCTGCCCCTCTCCTGTTCACTCTATCCATATAAATAAACTTTAAAAATATTAAAAAAAAAAAAAGAATTCAAGGAGGCTGGATGGATTATCAATATGGATGTTGGTGTCACCAGAGTTGATGACAGAAGTAGTAACAGAGGAAAAAGTAACAGGTATTAAACACTTCAATAGTCATGCAACATGACTATATTGTATTTTATATGACCACAAAAAGAGGAACAGGAATCAATAAAGTTTTGCAGCACATACATCAAAGAAGCTGGGGCAGGGGAGGGTTTCTGTTAAAGACAAAGAAGGAAAATGGCCTGAAACCGTAATGAGGAACAAAAGAGGCATATTATATCATCTCTAGGTCCAACAATGTGGGATATGGGAGAAAAAAGAACCACCATTTAAGAAGTCATATTCTGGTTATAGCAAAGTTAAGAAAAGTTCACAGAAAACTGAGAATATAAGATTTTGCTAATGACATACCTTGAGTTCAAGAGGGTACAATGTAATGTTTGGATAACTGGAGATGAGTGAGAGATAGTGTCAGAATTAGGGGATGTATAGAACTGTATAGAGATAAGAGTCTTGGGAGGCTTGGTCTTCTTGTAGTAAGATAAACAGCACTGTAGCAATGATAGTATTAGTGCTGTGGGATCTCCCATTACAGTTGTCCTCAAACTTTTTTGTTCAACCCATCTCACATGTTTTTAAAGCAAAATCTAAAAATTTTCATTGTAAGTCTAAATATTTGCGAATAATGCAACTTCTAAGAATACACTGAAATATAAAACTATGATTGTTATATCACACTTTCAATTTAGATAGGATTTATTTTTTTTAAGATTTTATTTTATTTTATTTTTTTTAAAGATTTTATTTTAAAGTAATCTCTAAGGGGCCAAGATGGTAGAACAGCACAGAAGTTTTTTTCCATCTCTCATCCCTGAAATGCAGCCAGATCAACACTAAACCATCTTGTACACGTAGGAAACTGATTTGAGGATTAACACAACAATTGTACAACCTAAACCACAGAACTCGGCAAGCACACAGCAGCACGGAGAGGTGATCTCGGGGAGAGAGAAGCCGCAGAGGTCAGGGAGCTGTTTTTGCTTGTGGAGAAAAGACAGAGACAGGGAGAGAGTACAGGAAAAACACCCCCCACCCTGAAAGCAGCTGGAGAGTAACTGGAAGAGTGGAAACAGCCACAAGGGACTGAACAAAAAAAGGAAGAAAGCAGAAAGAAGGTTTAAATTCCACTAAGACTCTATAAACAGGGGGAGCACAGAGTCTGAACTCTGCAGCTCAATACCTGGCAGTGGTCTGGTGGGAAGGGCAAATCCCCAGGAACAGAGAGCAAGGTCCAAGGGCTCCTCGGGCCACATAAAGAGTGGCAGTTCCCCTCTGGGAGAACATCCGGTAGATGCTGTAGGCAAAGGTCCCAGTGGACCCTGGAGAACAACCACATCTGCTGGTGTTGGAAGAAGGATGTTAAGGGGGAAGTCCGATACCAAATGTATGTTGTGATTTGCCATAATCCCTGAAATGCTGCTGCTACATGATCACAAGAACTTTTTCTGGGGCAAGCTGGCACCCAGCCACAGTCTCTGGGCATTGGCAGCAGCATAGTCTCACAAATGAAACTGGGGGCAGGCCTGCACCCAGTCGTTGCTCAGTAAGACCCTCCCCCTGAGGGTCTGAGAGGGAGGTCAAAGCTGCAGTCCCTCAGAAGTGAGGGGGGGTTGAGAAACACAGCCCCACTTATGATAAAACTTAGGAGGAGGTGCCTCCTGGCAGCCTGATGGCATGGTCACAGACACTGTAGAAGCGAGGAATGTATGGAAACTGGAGGCAAAGGAAGGATGCTTGATTACCGGTAGGGGAGAGCACAGAGTTCTGATACTAGAGACTGGGTAGCTGGGTGATGCCATTTTCAGCCCTCCCATGCATGCACATACATGCCTACATCTTCCCTAACAATCCACCCCAGTAAGCTAAGCAGCGCCATCTGGTAGAGAACAGAGCCATTACACTAAGTCCCGCCCAACTAGGCCAACCTCGCTCTTGAAGAACACAAGTCTCTCCTTCTGCTTAGTTTACAGACTATTCAGTGCTTCATAGTTTGACTTCTAGGGGAAACAGGATGTAATTTCAATCGTATTTCATTATATTTCTGGTCCATCTATTCAATTTTTTTTCTTCTTTTCTTATTCTTTAACACAGAGAAAAAATTTACTTTTAATTTCCATTTTTATTTAAAAGATTTTTCTTAAATTTTTTCTACTATATTTTTTACTTTTTTGTAAATTTTTTACATTCTATTTTACTTTCATCACTTCATTTTATTCTAGTTTATTGTTTTCCTTTTTTAAAATTTTCAAACATTTTCCATTTTCCTTTTCTTTCCCTTTTTTCTCTGTCAAGCTTCTTTCACAACCAGACCAAAACACACCTAGGATCTAGCATCATTTATTTGATTTTTTTGTGCTGTTTTTTATTAATTTTTTTTTACTTTATTAATTCCTTTTTTTCCTTCAAAATGACAAAATGAAGGAATTCACCCCAAAAGGAAGAACAGAAAGAAATGACAGCCAGAGACTAAATCAACACAGATACAAGCAAGATGTCTGAACCAGAATTTAGAATCATGATAATAAGAATACTAGCTGGTGTTGAAAATAGCATAGAATCCCATTCTGTGGAGTTAAAACAAGTCAAAGTCAGGATGAAATAAAAAATGCTATAACTGAGCTGCATTTTTAAATGGATGCCATGGTGGCAAGGATGGAGGAAGTAGAGGAGCAAGTCAGTGATACAGAGGACAAACTTATAGAGAATAATGAAACAGAAAAAAGGAGGGAGACTAAGGCAAAATAGCATGATATAAGAATTAGAGAACTCAGTGACTCATTAAAAAGGAATAACGTCAAAATCACAGGGGTTCCAGAAGATGAAGAGAGAGAGAGAAAGGGGTAAAAGGGTTATGTGAGCCCATGATAGCAGAAAATTTTCCTAACCTGGGGAAACACAAGACATCAAAATCCAGGAAGCACAGAGAATTCCCATTAGATCCAACAAAAACTGACCATCAACAAGGCATATCATAGTCAAATTCACAAAATACTCAGGCAAGGAAAGAATAATGAAAGCAGCAAGGGAAACAAAGTCCTTAACCTACAAGGAAGACAGATCAGGTTCAGAGCAGACCTATCCACAGAACCTTAGCAGGCAGAAAGGAGTGGCAGGATATATTCAATGTGCTGATTCGGAAAAAATATGCAGCCAAGAATTCTTTACCCAGTAAGGCTGTCATTCAGAATAGAAGGAGAGATTAAAAGTTTCCCAGACCAAAACCAAAGGAGTTCATGACCACTAAACCAGCCCTGCAAGAAATTTTAAGGGGGACTCTCTGAGGGGAGAACAGATGAAACAAAACAAAACACCAAAAGCCCAAAAGCAACAACAACTAGAAAGACCAGAGAACACCACTAGAAACTCCCAACTCTACAGACAACATAACGGTAATGAATTCCTATCTTTTAGTCCCCACTCTAAACGTCAATGGACTAAATGCTCCAATCAAAAGACACAGGGTAACAGAATGGATAAGAAAACAAGATCCATCTATATGCTGTTTACAAAAGACCCACTTTAGACCTAAAGACACCTTCAGATTGAAAGTAAGGGGATGGAGAACCACCTATCATGCTAATGGTCATCAAAAGAAAGTTGGAGTAGCCATACTTATATCAGACAATCTACATTTTAAAATAAAGACTGTAACAGAGAGATGAAGAAAGGCATTATATCACAATTAAGGGGTCTATCCACCAAGAAGGTCTAACAATTGTAAACATTTATGCTCCAAACATGAAAGCACCCAAATATATAAATAAATTAATTACAAACATAAAGAAAGTCATTGATAGTAATACCATAATAGTAGGGAACTTTAACACCTTACTTACAGCAATGGACAGATCATCTAAACAGAAAATCAATAAGGAAACAATGGCTTTGAATGACATACTGCACTGGATGGACTTTACAGACATATTCAGACCATTTCATCCTAAAGCAGCAGAATACACATCTTCTCGAGTTCACATGGAACATTCTCCAGAATAGATGACATACTGGGTCACAAATTAGCTCTCAACAAATACAAAAATTTCAAGATCATACGGTGCTTATTTTCAGACCACAACACTACAAAACTCAAAATCGACCACAAGAAAAAATTTGGAAAGATAACAAATACTTGGACACTAAAGAACATCCTACTAAAGAATGAGGGGCTGGCCAAGAAGTTAAAGAGGAAATTAAAAAGTACATGGAAGCCAATGAAAATGATAACACCACAGCCTAAAAACTCTGGGACGCAGCAAAGGCAGTCGTAAGAGGAAAGTATATAGCAATCCATGCTTCCTAAAGAAGAAAGAAAGGTCTCAGATACACAACCTAAACTTACACCTTAAGGAGGTATAAGAACAGCAAATAAAACCCAAAACCAGCAGTGGAAAGGAAATAATAAAGATTACAGCAGAAATCAATGCTATTCAAACAAACAAAAAATCCAGTACAACAGATCAATGAAACCAGGAACTAGTTCTTTGAAAGAATTAACAAAATTGATAAACCCCTAGCCAGTCTGATCAAAAGAAAAAAGGACCCAAATAAATAAAATCAAGAATGAAAGAAGAGAGATCATAACCAACACAGCAGAAATACAAACAATATTAAGAGAATATTATGAGCAATTATATGCCAATATTTTGGGTAATCTGGAAGAAATGGACAAATTCCTGGAAACATATAAACTCCCAAAACTGAAACAGGAAGAAATAGAAAATTTGAACAGACCCATAACCAGTAAAGAAGTCAAATTAGTAATAAAAAATCTCCCAGAAAACAACAGTCCAGGGCCAGATGGCTTTCCAGGGGAATTCTACCAAACATTTAAAGGAGAGTTGGCATCTATTCTCTTGAAGCTGTTCCAAAAAGAAATGGAAGGAAAATTTCCAAACTCTTTCTAGGAAGCCAGCATTACCTTGATTCCAAAACAAGACAAAGACCCCACTAAAAAAGAGAACTATAGACCAATTTCCCTGATTAACATGGATGCAAAAGTCCTCAACAAGATAGTAGCCAACAGGATCCAACAATACATTAAAAGAATTATTCACCACGATTAATGGGTTTATACCTGGGATGGATGCAGGGCTGGTTCAATATCCATAAAACAATCAATTTGATACATCACATCAATAGAAGAAAGGACAAGAACCACATGATCCTCTCAATAGATGCAGACAAAGCATTTGAGAAAATACAGCACCCTTTCTTGATAAAAATCCTCAAGAAAGTAGGGATAGAAGGATCATGCCTCAAGATCATAAAAGCCATATATGAAAGACCCACCTCTAATATCATCCTCAATGGGGAAAAACTGAGAGCTTTCCCCCAAAGGTCAGGAACATGACAGGGATGTCCACTATCACCACTGTTATTCAACGTAGTAGTTGAAGTCTTAGCCTCGGCAATCAGACAACACAAAGGAATAAAAGGTATCCAAATCAGCCAGGAGGAAGTCAAACTTTTCACTCTTCACTGATGACATGATACTCTATATGGAAAACCCAAAAGATTCCACCAAAACACTGCTAGATTGATCCATGAATTCAGGAAAGTTGCAGGATATAAAATCAATACACAGAAATCGGTTGCATTCCTACACACCAACAATGAAGCAACAGAAAGAGAAATCAAGGAATCGATCCCATTTACAATTGTACCAAAAACCATAAAATACCTAGGAATAAACTTAACCAAAGAGGTGAAAAATTTATACTAAAAACTATAGAAAGTTTATGAAGAAACTGAAGACACAAAAGAATGTTAAAATATTCCACGCTCCTGGATAAGAAGAACAAACATTGTTAAAATGTTGATACTACCAAAAGCAATCTACATATTCAACATGATCCCTATGAAAGTAATACGAACAGGGGCGCCTGGGTGGCGCAGTCGGTTAAGCGGCCGACTTCAGCCAGGTCACGATCTCACGGTCCGTGAGTTCGAGCCCCACGTCGGGCTCTGGGCTGATGGCTCGGAGCCTGGAGCCTGTTTCCGATTCTGTGTCTCCCTCTCTCTCTGCCCCTCCCCCGTTCATGCTCTGTCTCTCTCTGTCCCAAAAATAAATAAACGTTGAAAAAAAAAAAAAAAAAAAAAAAAAAAAAAAAAAAAAAAAAGAAAGTAATACGAACATTCTTCACAGAGCTAAAACAAACAATCCTGAAATTTGTATGGAACCAGAAAACACCCCGAATAGCCAAAGAAATCTTGAAAAAGAAAACCAAAGCAGGAGGCATCACAATCCCGGACTTCAAGTGATGTTACAAAGCTGTAATCATCATGACAGTATGGTACTGGCACAAAAACAGACACTCAGATCAATGGAACAGAATCCAGAATCTAGAAATAGAACCACAAATGAACACTGAATCTTTCTCCTTGAACTTGTATTTCCATTCCACTTCATTCAGAGAATTTATCCTAATATAACATAGTGTGATGGCCTAAAGTGTTTTAATGATCATTCTATATTACTTTACAACAGGAAAAATCTCAAATATTCAGATGCTATAATTCTTTTCTTTTAAAAAAAAAAAATAATGTTTATTTTTTTGAAGGAGAGAGAGACAGAGTGTGAGGCAGGGAGGGGCAGACACAGATTCTGAAATGGGCTCCAGGCTCTGAGCTGTCAGCACAGAGCTCAACATGGGGCTTGAACTCACAAACCGCAAAATTGTGACCTGAGCCAAAGTTGGACACTTAACCAACTAAGCCACCCAGGCACCTCTAATACCTTTCTCTTTTAATAGCTGTTAATAGTACCCAAGAATCAGGAAAACAACAACAACAAATAAACAAAAAATAAGAAATGAACTCAGTGTTCATCCCCAAAGGGAATAAGTAAACTGTTGAAGATGATACAACTGATAATAGAGCAAAGTTAAAACTTAACACTTGGATTCTCTTACTTTCAACCCACTGCACTTTTCACTAGACCACCCTGCCTCTACACTAAATAATAATGAAACATGAAACTGTTAATGAGAGAGCTTAGGAGCTCAAGCTCTTGAAGAATGAGGGTAAAAACACAAATGTACATTGGCCTTCAGTTTTCCTACCTTAATTTCTTTAACTTCATTTGAAAGAGTTTGAGGTGTACTTGGAAGAGAATGATTTGAAGCATTTCTTTTTGATTTCTGAGGTATTGTTATATGAAATCTTGGAGTTGCAAGCACGATTTTACATGTATCATTCATGGAACCCAGAAGATCGGTCTCTCTGGGCACTGAGTTCTCATTTCCTTCCTTAATTTCCTGTTGTGAAGTCCTTTTTGTTGCCAGTTTACTATCAGAAACCATTAACTGATCATCATTTTTAACAGGAACACAGTTAGTATTTAGAGTCTCAACAGTAGTATTTTGGGATTTTTCAATGATAGAATCAACACCTTCTAAAACAAAGGTGTCCTTTGTAGACTTAGTGGTTACAAATGTATTCTCCTTTGAGTGAAGAATTTGTTTATCCAACTGAGTTCTAGGTAATGTCTTGTTTGAGAATCCTGCAGCTGAAACATTTTCATGTTCTTGGTTCAGAAATGGAATCTCTGCAAAAAAAATACAAAGCCAAACAAAATTTAGAGAAGAATCAAATGAAATTAAAAGAGAGAAATAGAATAATATAAAACCGTTTATACACGAAAGAAGTCTTCAGGTTAGGAATGCTCCACCCTTCTGCCCAGTGTTTCTCTGAAATGGACTGCCTACGCCGGAGAATAATTATCCAGAACATTTAACTATACAATGAACAAAACAAAAAGCACTTTACCATAAGTTAAATTATGCAGAGGTGCTTTCTTTTCCTGCTGACATTGAATCTTTTGCTTTATCGGAACGAAAGTACTATTTGATGATTCTAGAGGAACTTCTTGCACTGAGGTTGAGTTTTTTTTTTTTTTAAAGAAAGAGGAAATTGAATTATATTAGTCATTGAGAAGAAAAAAAAGCCTTCTTAAAGTCTTAAAGAGTTACATTCAATAATGATCAGATCAATATAGTACACTTCTGTAACATAGGAGTTCCATTTCTCATTTTATTTTTTCATGCCTTCATCCCATTCTATCTACATTACACCAAGAAAGAACTTTTTCTAAACTCTAAATGTTGTAACTTGCCAGCTCTAGACAAAAATATATTACTGGACTTAGAAGCTTAGAGATCTGGAATACAATTTTGGTTCTGCAACAAATCAGATAGGTATATCTTAAGATTATATACGAAGTACCATCCAGTCTTGAAAATTCTGATTCTGCTTCTGGTTGCTGTAAATTTCTAAAATGCTGAAAGAACAGCCGAAGAGTTGTGGCTTATATGTTAAAAGTTGAAATGTTGTGACTCAATAGCAGACACAACCATAATTTATACCCCTCTGACATCTCTTTAGTAAGCCTTCAAAGGCAAAAATCTGGTAGGCTTATCAACTAGACAAGTAGGGACTAATAATATTGCTTACATTTTATTCTACTTTGCATCCTAGATGATTTAAGTTTTATTTCTTGACGGTTTAGTTTCTTTTACATAAAGAGGGGAAGGTAATAGACTTAAAACTGGAGGAAAAAATCAATTATTTTATTTTATATGTTTAATTTCAAATATTATGATTGAAAAAAATTGGTGGTAACTTTGCTTAAGTATGTAGCTTTAGTCTTAGAAATCTTAATACGAAGATTTTTATCATAATGATGTGTGTCATAAAAGGATAAGTTTCTATTTCTTTAGCTCATTCTATTAGAAATGGCAAGGCAATGTAGTAAAGACAAACAGGTAATTCAATCAGATATAACATGCTATAGAATCTGGGTCATTTATTTTCGAGTACAAAGTCCATGTAGACTATCTAAAAAGTCTCTGAAATTACATACGAAATTTGTGTTTGTATATATGTGCATTTTCTGGGGAAAGAGTCATCAGATTCTCAAAGCAGTGAGTTGTTTCTTCCTCTCTAGTTCCACTTGACAAATAAAATATGTTTTAATGTGCATTATTTCATTTGCTACTCCCTTTTCTCCAAGACTGTATGAATCAGATTTTGTGTATTCCCCTACCTCTATCTTAAGCTCCCTTAGAAAACTCTTTTTGTGTTAAAATATAACACTGTCTTTGAAATACAACAGTATATCCACAATCTATTGTGCAGTAAACAGCATGGGCTTTCAAATAGACACCTGTATTAATTCTTAGCCCATCGCTTATCATATGTCATACATAGAGCAGACATAACCTTTTTGTAAGCCCCATTTCCTAGACTATTAAATGAGCATCTACCCATAGTGTCTGCTGAAAGGATTATATGAGATAAATCCATATAAAACATATTTATCAATTACTGTAACTCATTAAAAATCTCAATTTCAAATGTCTCAGATTCTGACCACTTCCTATCTTTCCAGATTATTCTCTCAAATCCAACGACTATCCTAACAACACCCTACACTTCTTTATACTTCCTCATTTCCTTCAGGTCCTCTTTTCTCTATATAACTAACTTAAATTTCATGGTGCCCTTACATACCACCTTTGTCCTCTTCATCCTATCTGATAAAATTACAATCCTGATAAAATCCAACTCTCTGCCTGCTCCTGAGCAGCATCTGTGCAGCTAAATAGGGCTGGAGGAAAACTCATAACCGTATTTATTGCTCTTATTTAAATTCATGCTCACAAGTTTCAAGCAGGTCCTTAATGTTACCCAAGAAATCAAATTTAGGCCTAGACTCTTCCATTCTCCTGCATTATTCAAACCTCCACCTCCTCAAACTTTAATACCTGCTTCCCATGCTTACTCTCAGCTGATGACTTTACTGTGTACTTCAGATTATTTCTCCATACAACACTGCCTATCTTCTTGTTTGATTTATGGTCTGTTTATGTTTCTTGCTAAGGCCAAAATCTCCACTTTTAGATTCAGTTCCCTTTCAACTACTCAAGGGTGTCATACTACCAATTTTAGTTTTTCCTTCCCTACTGGATCATTTCCAATAGCATACAAAAATGTTCTTTCATCATACATTAAAAACAATATTTTAAAACCACACTGCCCATATTTCTCTGCTCTCTTCTAAGAGTTATCTATATTCACCACTGTCAATTTCTCTCCCTCACATTCTCTCTTGAACCCTCTTGAATCATGTTTTTGCTCCTATCACTTCACCAAACTCCCCTTATTAAAGCCACCAATGACCCTCATGTTGCTAAATCCAGCATTCAAATCTCAGCCTTTATCTTACTTCACTCATTAGCAGCATTAGATACAGCCAAAGACTCCTTCCTTTAAGCATTTTGTTCCTTTGGCTTCCAAAGTATTACTCTTGGTTTTTCTTCTTCCTCATCTTCTTCTCGTGGTCTTCACTACTATCTTTTATTTGAAATTCCAAATTTTGGGGTGCTCCAGGATTCATCACTGAATGTTTCTCTTTTTACACTTACTCCTTGATGATCTCCTTTAATCTCTTTAAATACCATTTAGGTGCTAATAATTCCCAAGTGTATTTTTCTCACCTGAACCACTTCTCTAAATTCCAACGAATTTTTTCAAAAGTGTTAATTCACATCTACACTTCAATTTTTAATAGATATAGCAAAATTAACATACCAAAAATGTAATTACAGAGCCCCCTGCCCTGTCTATTCCATTTCAGTTAAACCACTCTATCCTTCCAGTTACTCGGGCAAAAAACAAACAAACAACCAAAAAACCAAAAAATCACCCAGAACCAACCAAACAACAAGAAAACACCCTACAGCCACCCTTTATATCTTTTATGTTCCACATCCTATGAGCTCTTCCTTCAAAATACACCCAGAATCCAAGCACGTATTATCTTCACTGCTACCACCTAAACCAAACTAACACCATCTCTCACCTAGATTACTACAGTAACTATTTCAAATTGACAGTGAGTGATAGTTTTAAAATGAATCAGATCTTGTCACTTATCAGCTTGGAACCCTCCACTGATTTCTTTCTTTGCTCACGTAATAGCCCAAACTCTTACATTCATCTATAACACTCTACATTATCTGACCCTTAATTAGCCCCCCTTCCCCACCTCTATGCACTCACTCTATGATTTACTAATCTCATAACTGGTCCTTGAATTTGAGGAATGCTCCTATTTCAGGGCATTTGTACCAGCTGTTACTTTGTCTGGATCATCCTTCCCAATTCCTCCAAGATATCCATCTGTATCTATCTATCACCTACTTCAATGTTTTGGTTCAAATGTCATCTCTCATTGAACCATACCCTGATCACCACGTGGAAAATTACAACCTACTCCAACTGTCCCCATCATCCTTGCTCTGCTTTTTTTTCCATAGCACTTCTCTTCTATTGTACCATAAAAACTACTAATTTAAATTTGTCTCTCCCACAACCTGAATGTGAACGTGTTAGGGCTGGGATTTTTGTCCACTTTGTTCACTCTTATATCCTGAGTACCCACAACAGTATAAGACATAATAAAAATAACACATTATAGCTTTTCAACCAACACATAATAAAACTAACCTCTTGGTGAAATGTTATCTGATCGGAGTGATTTGTTGTTTTCCTTTTCTTCACAGACGCAGGTATTCTGCAATACTCTTTTCTCATCTCCTTTGGGAGTGAAAATTTTCTTTTCACTTTTCAGTGGTTCCAACAAACTACTGTTGCCTGACGCTTGTTCTTGCTTGTCACGCAGTACTTTTTCTTTCATTCTTTGAAATATTTTTCCTGGTGATTCATAGTTTGCTTTATTTTTTAATCTATCCTTGTTGGGCTTTATAACACTGATATCAAGAGAGCTGTTAGAGGAGGTAGTCTCTGCTAGCATGGTAGAATGAAATATTTTTTTATTATTAAAATTTGTCATTTCTAGGAAATGAGTCTTTTCATGGTCATTCAATTTTAAAGAGGGGTTCTGATATTTTGCCAAATCTTTTACAGGAGTAAGTGTGCCTGCAGGAATGCTGTCAAAAAAGACTGCATGCATAGACATATTTCTTCTTTGAGAAGATGTCTCTGAAGACAAATGAATTCCTGGATGTTTCAAAGGTGTTGCAATCATCTTGATAAACAGTAGCAACAAGTTTTCTCTAACAGATAATTCACTTAACCACAATTTTCAGGATAGGAGACTTTCAGCAGGGGCCCAGAGGAACCTGTAGTTCAATGTGAAATCAACCTTTATCATGCTTTGATGCAAAAAAGATTATTTGCTTTCCATAATAATATTATACTAAGGCTTAAGTGGTTCATAACAACACTGGATAATCTATAGCTCACAAATCTAAGGTTTTATATTTTTGTTAAAGACTCATTTTATTATTATTTTAGATGAGCAGTTTGGTCTTTAAATTTACTTCTCTAAAAAAAGCAGCATTCATCAAATCATCTACTTAAGAAAACTAAGAATGGAATATCGAGTACCTGGTTTTTAAATATACTTGAACCTCAAGTCCTGGAGATTCCAATCTAATATTTACATCAAAAAGCATTAAATTACATCTGCATATGGTACTATATTAGACTATAAAGGATTAAATTTCACAAACATAACTTTTCCCTTTAGGCACTTAAATTTAAGGCAGCAACTATGATGATATGTCTTAATGAAAGCTGAAAAATTCATTCAATTTTTTAGTTAAATCATCCCCAATCTTGATTTTGTTATGCTGCAGAACATTTTAACTACGAGGTTTTAGTTGAAATACCCTCAAATCAAAAGTAAATTATACTCATTATTTTTAAAAGTTAATTCTATTTACAATTTTTAGAGGCAATCATGTACTTGAGCATACATGGTCTTAGACTTGTTTTAGTTTGCTTTTATAAACACATTTTATTTCCCACACCTAGAAATTAAGATTCTAGGTGATGAACCATACAGTTGCATTCTGTAATACTTAGTAAATAAACATTTCCACACAAGGTGCTTGGAACTTACTAATTTCACCTTACTGCATCTCCTATTGCTGAATTTACAACTATTCTAACCAGTCTTTGACATCATATAAACATAAAAAGCCTACCACAGAAAATATTAATGTAGTCATATCAAAGACTCAAATATCTTTATTTAAGTAACTTCTGTGAGAAATATGCAAGATCAAAATTCATATACAAATAGCATTTTATCCAACAGTTTTTAAGAGAAAAAAGAAATAATCCTCAATAACAAGAACTGACAAAGCAGGCTATCTTGGGTCTAGCCCTGTGACACAAAAATCAGTGAACTCTTCCACAAAATGTTAATTCAGTAAATATGTACTAATGCATAGATTCATGTGTTTGCAATGTGTGAGTGATAAGAATCCTGTTCTGGGAGTTAAAATACTTACTAGCAGTTCACTTTAAACTCTCAAAATCGAAAGTGAATAAATTGAGCCAAGTGCACACACACACACACAAAAAAAAATGGCAAAGTATGTGCAGGCTTATAAAATCTTAATTCTCCACAACCTAAGGAAATGCTCAACAGAATTACAAAATACAAATAAATTAGTGGAACTGAAAACAGGACCAATCTGTAGTAGACGTACACATTAGTTTTTTCATCTAAAGGCAGATAACTACGGTCCTACTGAAAGGCTTAAAGAACCAGCATATAACTCTCTTGCATGTTGCCCAACCTCTTCCCTCCCAATTCAAGCATGTTATAGCATGGAGATGAGCGGTCAAGATTCTGAAAAACCTCAAATTCCACCCCCGTCTCCAAAAAAGACACAGAAGATTCCTAGGAGCCCCTATTTCCCATTATGTTATAAATAGCAACTCAGCAGAAGCCCAAAGAGTTGGCAACAGTTGTCTGTGGTTTCAGTGTGGCTGGTAAAAGAGAGGATGTAGAGGGAAAAAAATTACCTAGAATTTTCTGACCTATAGCTTTGCAGAACAGATACAGAAGAAAACAAATCACTTGTTAGAGGCCAAACACTCAAAGCCCCATTCTCCTCCTGGTTAAAAAAGAGCAAAACAGAGAAAACAGATTATGATGCTCAGACTCTGATAGAAGAGACACATGTTAGAAGATGCGAATTCAAGTGACAGGCATTCCTAGGCTGAGGAAAACAGTATCCTGAAGGCCAAACATACTTGACCTAACAAAAGATTGCTAGCAAGAAACTGTTAGTTCCTTTTTGGACTAGAGAAGGGAAGGTGAATTCTAAAACATTATGCTTGTGCTTCACTAAGTGCTTAAAACTATTTGAAAAATCTGATCTTTGTCATTTACTCTGAATGTTGGCAAATGCTGATGTACGAAGAAAAATTTGCTATTTATTGAAATAAAGACAAGCATGGAAAATCATTAAATGAAAATCTAGCTATGAGCACTTACAACATATATAAATATATAAGTAAGGCTAAACAACTGTTATTATCATGGATATGAATGATTCTGAATGTAACTGTTACTCTTTTTCCCAAAATTTCCCAAAATTCATGAAAAGTTTTTCCAGGAATTTACTGTCGTGGTAGCAGCAGTAATTGAATTATTACTATAATGGAAAGAGTCAAAAATCCCAAAGAACACCAACCAAAACTGGGAGGTGGAGGTGGGAAAAATGAAACTAATTTTAAGTTAACTGACAAATGATAACACTTGGGGTGGGGGGTGGGGGGACCCAGCACTTGACATATAATATAAATAACATTCAAAGAGACCAATGAATCAATTTTAAAAATGATCAACACAGAAAATGGCCAAAAGGCACGAAAGGCAATTACTAAAGAATACAAAAGTCCACCTAGGGAGTCAAATGACACTTCATTTCACTAATAAGTGAAACTAAACAAACTAAACAGTGGAAGTTCTTAAGTTTAGCAGATTGGTAAAGATTAATTTCAAAATACAGGTGTGCATGCTGTTGATCAAGAAATTCCACTTCTAAATTTTTTTCTTACAGAAACTACTACGTAAGAATTCAAATATATGTAAGTAGTAATAACAGTGGATATTTACTGCATATATGTCAGACACTACATAACCTTACAGCAAATAATCTTAAGAGTTCTGAAGATGAGGAAACTAAAGCACAGGTGCCCAAGGTTCCACTGACGATTCAGAGCAGGACCTAAGTCTGACTGCCATGCCCAAGTTCTTAAACAAGCACTATACAGGGATATTCACTGACTTACCGGAGATATTATAAATAATCTAGATCTTCACCACTATGGGATGAAATTCTGCTACATCCATACAACCGAATTCTGTATATTCAATAAAAAGATACATGCCTGTATATGTACTGACAAAGAATATAGTTAGGATATATTAAAAAGGAAGCAGAACAGGACGTACAATTGCATTTCAGTAAACACACACGAGCGAAAGCATAGGCGGAAATATCTGGAATCATACTAAATTGTAAACAGTGTTTAACTTTGAAGAGGAGGATGAAGGGCCCTCCATTTTCTAAATAATTTTATTAATATCCACATGTGTTTGCAACCAATGTGAAATTTAACCAGAAAAAAACATGAGCTCGATGGATCAACTGTTTCTATAGCACTGTGGATCTTGGGGTCCCAGGGCAGTGACGCACACAAATCATTCTAACGTAAAGTTTTTCTTGCTAGAAGTGATTCTAGAACAAAGGCCTACAGCGTTCACTTACAAAACGAATCTGAACGAATAGTGGTTTACTCTCTTGATAACTGCAGTAGACACGCAACAAATATGTATACAACGGATGAGTGAGTAGTCGTGAAACTCCTACCAAAGCTAAAAACTTACAGAAGTCTACGCGGACCGAGAATGTTGATGGGCTGGGACCCTCAGCGCCAGAGGCGGACCGATGGCAGGGGGCGAGGGAAGCAGAGCAAGGAGTGCATACCTTGGGTGAAGGGCCTGATAGAGCTAGAAGACGGCAGTCCGGGCTTGGCTTCGCGTGGGGGTGGGCCGGGCGCCCCAGGGCTCGCCCTCTGGCCCAAGTCGGCTCCAGCCCTCCGTAGTCCGGCCACAGGTGACCCTCACATCCTCAGCGAGGCTCCCTGACACAAGTTTCGGAATTCAAATTTGAAGAGCCCGCCCTCCAGCCAGCCCTGATTGGCGCGCTCCGTAATGGCGTCACCGTGCGACTCAAGAAAACTGGCGCGGGGGGGAGGGGGGCGGCCCGCACCGCGTGCGCAGTGCTGTTTCCACAACAGGTGGGTAACCCCAAGCTGCCACGAGAACCGAGAGCACCGCTCTAGTCTTCCGCAGAATTCTTTTCGTTTACAGAGGGCGCGCGCCACCAGCGGGTTCCGCCGCTCCTCCCGTTATGCTCTGCGACAGGAAGGCTTACGTCAGACGTCGGCTGCGTTCTTCGGCGCTACTGCGGTTTTTTAAGTTTGGCCTTTCTCGGCCACTCTTCTACCCTACTGGTTTGGTAGCCCGTGGTGTATCGTTGCGTTGCTTACCTGTGTGAAGGAACAGTTTGCCGAGTTCGTCGGAGAGCTTTTAGCCCTCCCTGGCTGCCAGATATTTGAGAACGAGAAAGAACGTTTTGTTCTTGAGAGGATAATATACTGAACGCAAAGTTAAACTTGCCATGGGATGTTTAGTCTGAACTATTTCCCCAAGAAGTGTGATGTTTTTTGAACCTCATCTTATCGAATCCTAAAAGTTTTAATCTTGACGACTCAGGTTGCAAAGCAGTTTGTGACAGTGTCACTTAGACTGAGCCTGCCTTAGATTGGTTGCACCCAGTGATTCTGTACTCTAACCACCGCGGAGTGTTGTGCATCTTCCGCCTCAGCGCCCTGGCAAGAAGCATTCGCTGGCTGGAAGCATCTTACAGGGCGCCTTGTTTCAGTGTTGGGGGCGGAGACGTAGGAGCCGGAGGAGTAATGAATGTTTTCAGTCCTAAACCCCTTCCAGCTCCGATCCTGCATCTTCTCTCCATTAACTCCGCCCCGCTCCCCAACAAGTCAGAACGGGACAGGAGAGTTTATGCCTCATCCAAGAAAATTCCTTAGCATCCTAGAACCGTATATCGCATTTCTCCGTTAACACCGGACTGAAATGGTTATAAAGGATTGATTTTTTAAAGTGACTTTCGCAATCCTCTCGTCTAAATCTTGTAACCACTAAGTCTTGTACACAATATTCAGAATCCGAAATAATTTAAAACGTGCAAATGAATGCAAGTAAGGAGAAGAAACCAGTTTCGGCGAGGAGAGGAAAGCAAATTTACGTAGATAAAATGAAGTTTCTGTCTGTGCAGCATAATGAGAAAATGGCTGGACATGAATTTGTACCAGATTTCTGGGAAAAGCTACACTTAAGATACCTGTTAAATGACATGTATGAAAGTGTATGAAATGCATTTTGTGTGACAGAGAGACTTTGAGGGGATAGGCATTCATATTCCAAAGCATCAGAAATAGAAGTATAAAAGGTTTTTATGCCTGATATGGAGATGGCCGTGTCTCACACATTCAGCCAGAATAGGAACCTTGAAATATTAAGAGTAGACTCTCAGAAATATACACTTTCATTTTTTTAATTAGTCATTTTTCTTTTGAGGAGTAGCTAGTGCGTACCAGACTCCAGGGTGAACAGCAACAGGATTTATATAAGCATGACTAATGATTTTACAAACAAAACTGGAGAAAACAGTTTGTGGGTAACAAAGTGTGATGACAAGGCATACAGGCCAAGGGACAATGTTCATCTGTCCACTGGGACATCAACATACTGCCCTGGTTGGGCCCTCCTTTAAGTTTCTGTCAAGAGGGGAGAGCTTCTCCAAGTCACAGCCAGCCACCTGGGACAATCTGTCCAGGCTTAAGTCTGTTATTCATGGAAACAAATGCAGACCCACTTAGGGTCCGAGGGACAGACACAGGAGGAAGGGAATGAAAACCACACACTGTGTGGGAGCTGCTGCCAAAACATCTGGGTCTGCTTAGCCTGAAAGAATATTCCCAGGACCATGGTAAGTTCCAGCAGGGAACAATCAGTACAATTAACCATATGGCATTTTGGGGATAATTAGAAAAAAGATGCTCTTTCTTTAAGGCTGAATATTCTCAACCAGGGGTGATTTTGCATACCCCCCCCCACCTCGGGGGGGGGGACATTTGGCAATGTCTGGAGACATGTAAATCATAAATGTCACAATTGAGAGGAGTGCTACTGGCATCTAGTGAGTAGAGGACAGGAATGCTACTAAACATCCTACGATGTGCAGGACAGCCCCTCCACTACAAAGAATTATCTAGTTTAAAATGTTGATAGTGCCAAGGGTTGAGAAATCCTACACTTGTCAGATATAGCCCTATCCTACACTTCTAAGAAGTTTAGACTCTTCTCACTCTCTCAGCTGTGTTCCCTTTTGTAAGGTGCAACTATAGAATCACTACTGCTATGTCAGGGCCTGGAGGAGAGATGAGGATGCAGTCAAAAGAGAGGTTATCCAGGCTGTGCGAGGGGAGGACCCTTCAGTGGAAAAAACTTCCAGAGATTGCTATGTGATAGAGTCAATATTACAAACATATCATTAAAAAATTGTAATAAGTGCTGTCGAGATATATCAGGACAGATCCTGCAAGAAGCTGATGGTACGATGGATTTAGGAGTACATGAGATTTATTGGGAGATAATACCTGTGAAGGTTTAAGGAAGAGTGAGAAGGATTGGGCCTGATAAATCTTCAGACTTTGATGCAGATGTGACATTTGTGAAAGAAAAAGGGAGAAGGAAGCAGAATTGGACAGGGAGCCTAAGCTTGCGATGCATATTTGACAAAGTATTGGCTAACCCAATAGGGAGACTTGGGGTAACCCATCAGAGGTGTCTTGAAATGGGCAGGTCCTGGAATCCATTATTGTGGAGGCTGCCTGGGAAAAAGATGGCCTTGACTCAAAGGCTTAATAAACATTTTTTGGGGGGTACCTGGCTGGCTCAGTTGGTAAAGCTTGCCACTCTTGAGCTCAGGGTTGTGAATGCAAGCCACTTTGGGTGTAGTGATTATTCTAAAATCTTTAAAAAAAATTTGATTAATTTTTTTGGATTGAGATATAATTGATATATAGCATTATATTAGTGTCAGATGTACAACATAATGATTTGATATATGTATATATTGGAAAATGATCACAATATGTCTGGTTAACATCCATCAGTACACAGTTGCATTTTTTTCTTGTCATGAGAAATTTTAAGATCTACTCTATTACCAACTTTCAAATATAAAATAAGTATTATTAACTACAGTCACCATGATATACATTCCATCCTTAGGACTTATTTATCTTATAACTGGAAGTTTGTACCTTTTGACCACCTTTGCCCATTTTACACATCCCCACCCCTGCCTCTGGTAACCACCAATCTGTTCTCCATACCTATGAGTTTGTTTTTATTTTGTTTTGTTTTTAAATTTCATGTTAAAATAAAATCATATAGTTTTTGTGTTTCTTTGCCTGGCTTATTTTACTTAGCATAATGCCCTCAAGGTCCATCCATGTTGCTCCAAATGACAGGATTTTCCTCTTTTCAGTTGGTTAATTGTCCAACTTCAGGTCATATACCTACCACATCTTCTTATTTTGTTTTGTTTTTAAATTTCATATTAAAATAAAATCATAAAGTTTTTGTCTTTCTCTGCCTGGCCATTCTTACTTACCATAATGCCCTCAAGGTCCATCCATGTTGTTGCAAATGGCAGTATTTTCTTCTTTTATGGCTGAATATTATCATATATATTATTTATATATTATATATATTATTTATATATAATATAATATATATGTATATATATTACATATAACATATATGCCACATCTTTTATCCATTCATTCGTCAGTGGACACTTAGGTTGTTACCATCTTGGCTATTGTTAATAATGCTGCAGTGAACATGGGAGTGCATATATCTTTTTGAGATAGTGGTTTCATTTCCTTCAGATATATACCCAGTGGTACAATTGCTGGATCATATAGTAGTTCTATTTTAATTTTTGGAGCAATCTCTGTATTATTATTATTTTTTTTAGTGACTGCACCAGTTTACAATCTCAACAGCAGTACACAAATATTCCCCTTTCTTCACACCCTTGCCAACACTTGTTATCTCTTGTCTTTAAACAATTTTTTAAGTTTATTTGAGAGAGAGAGAGAGAGAGAGAGAGAGAGAGAGCGAGCGTGCGCACGCACAACTGGGGGAGAGGCAGAGAGAGAGGGGGAGAGAGAGAATACCAAGCAGGCTCCGCACTGTCAATGCTGAGGCTGATGCAGGGCTCGAACTCACAAACCATGAGATCATGACCTGAACCAAGATCAAGAGTTGGATGCCTAACTGTCTGAACCACCCAGGTTCCCCTCTTGTCTTTTTGATGATAGCCATTCTGACAGGTGTGAGGTGATATCTCATTGTGGTTTTCATTTGCATTTCCTTGAGGATTAGTGATGTTAAATCTCTTTTCATGTACCTGTTGGCCATTTCTATGTCTTTTTGGAAAAAATGTCTATTCAGTCCCTCTGCCCATTTTTAAATCAGATTATGGGGTTTTGCTTTGCTTTTGAGTTGTGTGAATTCTTCATATATTTTGGATATTAATCCTTTATGAGGTTTATGATTCACAAATATTTTCTCCCATTCTGTAGGTTGCTTTTTCGTTTCATGGATGGCTTTCTTTGCTGTGCAGAAGCTTTTTAGTTTGATGTAGTCTCACTTGTTTATTTTTGCTTTTGTTGCCTTTGCTTGTGGTGTCAAAGTTTCTAACTATTTCTTGAAATATTCTTTCTTCACCATTCTTTCTTCTCTCCTTCAGGGCCTCCCATAATGAATATGTGGATGTACTTGATGGTTCCTGTAGATATCTTAGGTTCTGTTTATTTTTCTTCATTCTTTTTTCTTTATGTTCTTCAAACTTGATACTTTCAATTGGCCTATGTTCAGGTTCACCCATTCTTTCTTCTGCCTGCATAAATCTGCTATTGAAAACCTCTAGTAAATTTTTCATTTCAGTTGTTATACTTTTCAGCTTCACAACTTATGTTTGGTTCCTTTTCATAATTTCTGTCTCTTTACTGATGTTTTCTGTTTGTCGAGAGATTATTCTGCTGGTTTCCTTTCACTCT
The DNA here is from genome assembly GCF_007474595.2 of Lynx canadensis. Classification (NCBI taxonomy): domain Eukaryota; kingdom Metazoa; phylum Chordata; class Mammalia; order Carnivora; family Felidae; genus Lynx; species Lynx canadensis. Next base: position 93,567,521 of record NC_044308.2, read on the forward strand.
TTGTCTATGGTTTTCTTAAGCAATTTGAACAGTTGACTTAAAATTTTTGTCTAGTAAGTCCAATGTCTGTGTCTCCTCAGGGATAATTTCTGTTAATTTCTCTTGTGAATGGGCCATAATTTCTTGTTTCTTTACATGCTTTGTCATTTTTCTGTTAGAAACTCGACATTTGAATATTAAAATGTACTATCTCTGGGGATGGCTAGGTGACTCAGTTGGTTAATTTGTCCGACTTAAGCTCAGGTCATGATCTCACAGTTTGTGAGTTTGAGCCCTGCATCAGGCTCCATGCTGACATGCCTGCTTTAGATTTTCTCTCTCTCCCTCTCTCTTTCTGCCCCTCCCCCGTGCGTGCTCTCCCTTTCTCTCTCTCTCTCTCTCTCTCTCTCTCTCTCTCTCTCTCTCTCTCTCTAAATATAAATAAATAAACTTTAAAAAATGTGCTAACTCTGGTAACAGATTCTTTTCCCTCATCAGGATTTGTTTTTGTTTCTGTAGCTGTTTGCTTTGGGCTGTAGCTGTTTGCTTGTTTAGAGATTTTTTTGGACACTATTTTTGTAAAGTTCGTATTCTTTGTTGTTATGTGTGATATCTGAAGTATCTGTTTCTTTAGCTTGTGTTTATCTAGTGTTTGACATAGATTTCCATGATCACCAGGAACTAGAATAGAATGAAAAATAAGTGTTAAAAAAATAAAATAAAATTTCATCAGAGGTGAAAGCTCAAGGTCTTCTCAGGTCATTTCTGCACATGCATTCTGCCCTAGGACTGTATGTGTCTTTCTAAATTATCCAGTATATGCAGGCATTTTTGAATGTCCCAATTTTCCAAAGAAACTCTTTTCCCAGCTTTTCCTTCCATTCTTTCAGTGCACCTACTATTTGCCTCAACAGTAATCTTTTGCTCCAGGCAATGGTATGTTGTTCATTTTTTTCTGACAATTTTTTGAGGAATGTGTGGCCATTTTTCTGTGCTGACTGACTTCCAACTTAAGCAAATCAAAGGCAGGCCCCTTGCATCATTTTTTCAAGTAGCACCCAGACAGTTGGGAACAGACAAACACAATTCTTTGAGAATGAAGTCTGTTCTGCTCTCTCTGGAGCAAGACACGGGTCCCATTCTTGGAATGTGGGATTCTGTCTTCAAGACTGCTACCTAGCCAGGAAGGAGAATTTAGGAATGGCAATTAAAAATGCTTCTCATAAAATTTTGCTACTACTTTTAAGTTGCCTCCTTTTTGATTTGACATTTTCTTGGTTGCTATAAACTTTTGACTATTTTCCAGAGTACTGACAAAGCATTTTCTAACAATTTGATTGTTTGATGTAAAAAAAAATTGGACTCTTGGAATTACCTGTTTTGCCATTTTTGCTTGATCAGGCTTTTTGAGTAAAGAAAATTGTCTTGTAATAAAGATGAAGAATGTCTTCTTCTACCAGATCCATTTGTTCCTCACATTTTAAGGGAATGAAATACAGAGGCATCTGTTTCTGTTCCACATGATTTGTTTACCTTAGGGAGATAAAGTTTTTTCTTCTCTCAGGAGATGAGGGTGTAGCAGTGTTGCAGTTGTTATATAAGCTCTCAGATTCCTAATTTCAGGGATATTAAGAACCCTGTTTGTATAGGTGCAGAAATAACCATCTGGCTGTTATCACATCACTTCATACAGGGAAAATGGATCTTGGGACACTAATGTGGTTATTGCTCTAAGTAGTAATAGTAAGTCCTAATCTAGAAATCTCATGTTTGCTATTAAGACAAGAAAATACATACAGGATTAAAATCTTATATACCACTAAAATAATTTCATATCGCACAGCAGTAGGAAAACCATACTGCAGGTCATTTTATTATGTTAATGGATCAAGATAGCCTTCCATGAGGCAATATTATTTAAGCTGACGCCTAAAGAATGTTAGGAGTTAACTAGGAGAAGGAAGGGAAAAATTCCTGGCAGAAGGATCATCTAGGATGATGACACTGAGACGGAAAGAATGTAATGGTTTGTTTAAAGACTTAAAGGATAAAAGATCCAGAAGAGTGGTGGTGGATAAAGTTAAAAAGGGAGTTAAGAGTCTGATCATTTTGAAGGAGCCTGTTAAGAACTCTAAGGAAAAAGTGAAGACACTGAATGGTTTTAAGTAAGAGAATGACAAGGTCAGATTGTTTTAAAGAGATCCCCTTGGCTGCAATGTGAAGATGATCATTTTCTAATGCAGGAAATAAAAAACTAAACAAATACTGATGCAAATAGAAGAAGCATGACTTAATGAAGTCTTCTGGCAAATAATAGAAAAGAGATCAACTTTAAAAAGATAGGATGGCTTAGGTATACTCTGCCCATAAGTGGGGACAAATTAGATATTTTAATCACCTTATTTTCTTTTACTACAACTTATTGAAAGCTTAAACTGCTATTTTAGTTTACTTTTAGCTTTTCATTTAAAAGTAACTAGAGATTTATAGGACGTTGCAAAGGTAGCGCAGAGAGTCCCTGAGTACCCTTTGTCTATTTTCCTCCAGTGGTTACATCTTATATAATTATAAGGATAGTACAATATCCAAATGGAAATTTGACAGTGATATAAATGCATATAGCTTCATGTCAATTTATCCTATCTGTAGATTTGTGTAACAACCACTACAATCAAGAAAAAACTGAAGGGGAACCAGGGTGACTCAGTTGGCTGAGCTTCTGCCTTTTGATTTCGGCTCAGGTCATGATCTCACAGGTGGTGAGATCGTGCCCCACATCAGCCTCTTCACTGTCAGCCTGGAGCCTGCCTGGGACTCTCTCTCTCTCTCTCCCTCTCTCTCTGCTCCTCCCCTACTGTTGTGCTTGCTCTACCTCTCCTTCTCTCTCTCTCTCAAAATAAATAAATAAACATTAAAAAAAAAGAAACAAAACTATTTAATTACCAGGAAGATCACCCTCATTCTAATCTGTATAGTTACACCCATACCTGCCCCCACCACCTCCCTGCCCAACAATTCCAAACCCTGACACCACTGATATGTTTTCTGTTTCAGTAATTTTGTCATTTCAAGAGTGTATATAAACAGAATCATTATACAACATGTTCTGAGGTTTTGAGATTGACTTTTTTTTCCCACCCAACATAATGCCTTGAGATCTATTCAAGCTGTATCAATAGTTTGTTCATTTTTATTTATATATATATATCTACAGTTTGTTTACCTATTCATATATTTATGGAGATTTTAGTTATTTCCAGTTTTTTGGCATTACAAAGAAACTGTTATAAACAATCATTTACAGATTTTGAGGGATTTATTTTCATTTTTCTGGGACAAATCCCCATGAGTGTAATATCTAGATCATATGGTAAGTGTGAGTGTATGTTTAGTTTTTTTAAGAAACTGCAAATTATTTTCCAGAGTGGCTGTAGCATTTTGCAGTTCCACCAGCAATGTCTGAGTGATTGAGTTTCTAAACATTCTTACTAGCATTTGGATTTTAGAATGACACTTTGGCTCTATGTGGAGAACTGATTAGAATGGTATGACATTGTAGAAGGGAAAAACCATTTCAGAAGATTTTGTAGCAGTCAAGGTAAGACATGATAAGAGCCTAAACCCAAACTTTGAAAGTGAGGATGGACAGATAGAAGAGAGATTAAAGGAGTGCAGTTGACAGAATTAAATGGCCAGTTTTATGTGGGACCTGGGAGATGTAAAGTTTTATTTTATTTATTTTATTTATTTTATTTTATTTAATTTATTTTTTTTTTTGAGAGACAGAGCATAAGCAGGGGAGGGGCGGAGAGACAGGGAGATACAGAATCCAAAGCGGGCTCCAGGCTCTGAGCTGTCAGCACAGTGCCCTATGCAGGGCTCAAACTCATGACCTGAGCTGAAGTCAGATGCTTAACTGACTGAGCCACCCAGGCACCCAAGGAGATGGAAAATTTTAAAACAAAACTTTCTTATTTCTGGTTTGGCAATTTGATGGATAATGGCACCATTTATAGAAGTAAATAGTATCAGAAAAAGTATTGGTCTCGGGCTAAAAAGATATGTTTGGTTTTGGACATAGTGATTTTGAAGTTCCTGTGTAGCATCCATGTGGGATTGGCCAGTAGGCAGCTCGTTATATACATCTGAAAATAGCATACTCATTAAGAGAATGGATTTTGGATTCAGAGAAACCTTGATAGCAATCCCAGTTCTTTCTTTTACTCTATATTCATCCTCTGGCAAGTTACTTTACCTCCATTTTCTCATTTATGAGACATAATTATTGTGACAATTAAATAGGGTAATATGTATAAAACAGACAGGGGCTGCCATATATTAAGTACTCAGTAAAAGGTAGTTGCTATTATTATTATAGATTCACAATTTGAATAATGTTCTCTCTATTGTCAAATGCTGCCCCAAAGACAAATGTGATAAGGGCTAGCTATAGTACAGTCTTTGGATTTAGCAACAACGAGGACTTGGGGGACCACATGTCTTCAGTAGGGCAGAAACTCAGTTACAGTAGGTTAGGGAACATTTGGGTGGAAATGCATGGAGATAGTCACAGAGACTCCTTCCCTCTTCTGCACTCAAGAAATGTCTAAAGAAAGGAAAGAGAGAGCAAGAAGAACTTCTAGGGCTAAAGAAATGTTTTCCCCCCAAGGTTGGAAAGACTTGACTTTGACTTAAGTAGGATTTTTTTTTTAGGGCAAATGCTGATGAATTATTAAGCTGGTACAAATGGAGGGACATTTCTTTTAGAATAAGTAGCTGTAAGGAAGGAAGGAGTGGTTGGTAGAGATGCATGAGGATTTTTAGGTAAGGAATAGCCTTGAAGTTGAAATCTTCTCATGGTTTATATTTTTGGCTATGATATAAGAAGAGAGATCATGTGTTAAGGGTGAGCTAGGAGTATTGAAATATTTAATCTTCACTATAATTCCTCTGTGAGAAGAGTGATTACATTTTGGAATAGCATTAATAGAAGACATGAAGGCTGACTTGAGAGAGAAACAAAATGATGGAGCATATTGAACATCAGGCTAAAGCTGGAATCAAGATTTGCTGTAGCACCAATTTGTAGGACTGGCAATTTTTGTTTCTGATAAATTTTATGAGAATAAAAGAAGCTACATAAAGCTACCTAGAAGCTGCACTGAAGCCAACCTGAAGTCAAAGATTTGAGATGGAACCAGTTTACAAAAGAGTCTCAAATTATTAGGAAATAAACAGGAAATGGTTTGATTTTCCAAATCTCTGTTTCCAATTGTGGTCTGTCAAATACCTGTTTCTCTAAATAGTTACCACCCTGAAAATATCTTGACCTAATTCTGCCACCTGAAGATCCCTGTCACTCAAAGAAAAGCACAATATTCCATCTCCTTTCCCTCCAGGAGGCAGGAATGCCTAAAATTTCACTGTAGTCCTGCTGCCTCCATCTCCTCCCTGTGCTGAGATGATTCCTAGGAACTAAATTGGGAATGAAGAAATGAGATGCTAAGACAGATTTGGTTTCTTTTTTGCTAACTCATCTGAATCCACAGTGAGTGACCGCACTGCAGTGTTTGCAGTGGCATTTATTAAGGGCCAAGATGGCATGATGCCCAGATGTAATATTTAGCCTGGGGGGTACCTGAGACTCTTCAAAGATCAACTGGAGTGAAGCCTGGAGTCCTGCTTGGTGTTGCATAGACTGGTTAGTGTCTTCATTCTTGTTTCTGACTGTTATGCCAATTGATCTAACTTCTTGATCAGCTTTTAAAACTTGTAGTTCATCTTCAAGGCTCAGACCCACTATCTCATAGCCCCTAAGGTCCAATGTAAACAGACATCTGACTCTTGAGTCCCTTCAGTTGTCTGCTCATCACACACTATCTTCTTGGCTCCTAAACCATACTGGCACCTATATAATTTGTTTTAGAATGTTCTCAATGGTTGTTTTCAGCCATATTCGCCAGCAAGTAGCTCTTCTTTGCTAAAAAACAAAATCTACAGATGGCATAAGTGATGGCTTCGCTGCATTGGAGGAGGTTCTGACTAAGGCTCTCCTGTAGTTCAACTCTGACTCCATCTTGTGGTTAAATAGGTGACTGCACTGGGAACCTTTTATTCCAGTCTTGCCTACTGCCTACTGCTCTCTTAAATTGGTTAAAAGCAATTTAGCTTAGCTTTTTTTCTGTGGATCTAGATCTGGTTTACACTGACTAGATGAGTTCAGTGAATTGAAGGAAAGCTCTTTCCCTGTGCCTCAAGGAAGATTTCACCTTGATTTCCCATAGGTATTCCAAATCAACATCTTCAGAATAGAACTTTGCATTATGCTGCCTACTGTCTCCTGTATACACCCCCTCCTTGCCCTCACTCCCTTCCCTTCAGTGAATGCCACTCTGAAACTCTCTTCTCCTCTGCTCTTTATCTCAGTGAAAGTTCATCCACTCCTAAAAATTAGAGGCTTAAGAGCAATTCTGATTCTTTTTCTTTTCTCCCCTTCATTCCTTTATTCTGCCTCAAAATTCCAAATGACATCTCATTTTCAGTCTCTTTCCTCCGTTCTTCTGCTACTGTCCAAGTTATGACAAGTACTCTTTGAGTTGGCGTTTGTCTACTTCTGAGCCTCCTCTCCACTCTTCACCTCACACATCTAGTAACACTTATTGTTCCTGGAATACAGGGAGCTGTTCCCTTTTGTTTAGGAACAAACACCTGTAGATCTTTCTCTCCAGCTTGTTCAGGTTCACTAGAGGCATGCTGCAAAACTTCCACAAGTATGTATCTGTTTGGTCCTGAAGGAAGCAGTTGAATCACATTGAAGAGCATAATGGAAGGGCACCTAGAGGAGAATTTAATGGGGGGAATATTTACAAACAGGGTCCTTCAAAGATGGTAAAATACCTAAAGACTAAAAACAGTTGGAAGCCTTTATCTCTCGTAGGCCTGAAGATGCAAGAAGAAAGGACTGTGTTACTGGAACCTGGAAAGATCTGTAACTGTATATGGGAGTACACTGAGCAGTTACTGTGTTTGAAAGCAAAGGAACATAGCTACTGTCAAAAGTGTGTGGTGGTTGTTGGGGGCTGAGGTAGGATACAGAGTCCAACCCCCCTCTCCTTCTACCCTTTGTTATTCTGCTGGTGTCTCACTGGCTGATTTCAAATGATAGCAAAGGCAAAGGAATCCTGGGTGATGTAGTCCATGGAGGTATCTTCCCAGAGTAGGGCAGCGAATGGTGGAGAGCTAAACAAAGAACAGTCGGCACAGAACATAAACTTGTCTGCTAGTGTTCCATGAGAGGAACATGGGGAGAGGGCTGGGATGTCACCTTTCAATATGAAGACTTTCAATTAGTCTGTTTTCAGATGGCAACTTAACCCTCAGCTTTAAACAGGTGTCCCCAAATCTAGGCTGAAGAAAAAGGTCATGGAAACTTTTTTTTCTTTTTAATGTAGACTCTCAACCATTTCTCCTATTTTCACCTCAGTTCCACACTCTGCCTTCAGATATACCTGAAGCATAATTACAATTCCTGAAATTTTCTGGCATTTGTGATATAAATCAGCTTGTTTCTTGCTGGTTTCCTTACCCCTGCAGGTTAGGTCTCTGATATATCTTGTCCACTAGGTCAGTTTTCACTGAAACATTTCACTAAAGACGTTAGCTTTACTATTTCTGGTATTTACTATTTCAGAAAGATCAGGAAAATACTAGAGAAATATCAATAGGCTTCACAAGGACATTTGATAAGGACTTCTTAAATTTTAGAATTTGGGATGATATATGTATTTCTGAAATGACTGGCTGAACGATGCCCACTAGTGGTTGCTTTGATGGCTCTATCTGCCCCAACTGTGAGACTTAACATTAAAAAAAATTTCCCCAATTTTATTGAGAAATAATTGGCATAACATCACTGTATAAATTTAATGTGTACAGCATGATGATTTGATTTACATGTGTTGTAAAAATGATTACACAATAGGTTCAGCTAACGTCTATCATCTCATATAGACACAATAAAAAGAAAACAAGAAGAAGAAAAACAAATTTTCCTTGTGATGAGAACTCTTAGAATTAACTCTCAGCAATTTTTCAACATATCATACAGCAATGTAAATATAGTCACTATGTTGTTCATTACATCCCTGATACTTACTTATTTTAGTTATTTATTAAAAAAATTTTTAATGTTTATTTATTTTGGAGAGAGAGAGAGAAAGAGAGAGAGAAGAGAGAGAGAGTGACAGAGCATGTGGGGGAGGGGCAGAGAGAGAGGAAGACACAGAATCTGAAGCAGGATCCAGGCTCTGAGCTGTCAACACAGAGCCTGATGTGGGGCTTGAACCCATGAACCGCAAGATCATGACCTAAGCCAAAGTCAGATATGTAACTGACTGAGCCACCCAGGTGTCCCAACGTACTCATTTTATAACTGGAAGTTTGTACCTTTTGACCATCTTCCTCCAATTCCCTCTTCCCCCAACTCCACCTGTAGTAACCACAAATCTGATCTCTTTTTTATGAGTTTAAGTGTTTCTTTGTTTTATATTCCACTTATAAGTAAGATTGTACAGTTTTGTCTTTCTCTGTCTGACTTATTTCACTTAGCGTAATACCTTCAAGGTTCATCCATATTGTTGCCAATGGTAGGATTTCCTCATTTTTATGACTGAAATATATATATATATATATATATATATATATATATATATATATCTCCCAACTTCATTATCCATTCATTATTCAACTGACACTTAAGTTTCCCCATGTCTTGGCTCTTGTAAATAATGCTGCTATGAACACGGGGGTGCAGATATCTTTCCAAGTTAGTGTTTTCATTTCTTTTTTTTTTTTTTTTTTTAATTTTTTTTTTCAACGTTTATTTATTTTTGGGACAGAGAGAGACAGAGCATGAACGGGGGAGGGGCTGAGAGAGAGGGAGACACAGAATCGGAAACAGGCTCCAGGCTCTGAGCCATCAGCCCAGAGCCCGACGCGGGGCTCGAACTCACGGACCGCGAGATCGTGACCCGGCTGAAGTCGGACGCTTAACCGACTGCGCCACCCAGGCGCCCCAGTGTTTTCATTTCTTTTGGATGTAGTCCCAACAGTGGAATTACTGGATCATGTAGTAGTTCTATTTTTAAGTTTTTGAGGACCTTTCATACTGTTTTATATACTGGCTGTACCAATTTACAATCCTTGTAACAGTACACAAGTGTTCCCTTTTGTCCACATTCATGCCAGCATTTGTTATCTCTTGTCTTTTTGATGATGGCCGTACTTACAGACACGAGGTGATATCTTATTATGGTTTAAATTTACACTTCCATAATGACTAGTGATGTTGAACATCTTTTCATGTACCTGTTAGCCTTTCATATATGTTTTTTGGAAAGTATCTATTTAGGTCCTTTGCCCATTTTTAATTGGGTTATTTGTGTTTTTTCTATTAAGTTGTATGAGTTTTTCTTAAAATATATTTTGCATATTAACCCCTTATCAGATGTATCATTGCAAATATTTTTCCTGTTCTGTAGGTGGTCTTTTCACTTTGTTGATGGTTTCTTTTGCTGTACAGAAAGAAGCTTTTTAGTTTGAGGTAGTCCCACATGTTTATTTTGATTTGATTGCTTGTGTTTTAGGTCTCGTATCCCCAAAATAATTACCAAAACATTTATCCAAAATATTTATCCAAAAAATAATTACCAAGACCCATGTCAAGGCTTTACTTCTTTGTTTTTTCTAGGAGTTTTATGACTTAAGGTATTCCATTTAAGTTTTTAATCCATTTGGAGTTAATTTTTGTGAGTGGTGTAAGATAGATGTCCAGCTTCATTCTTTTAGGTCCAAATATCCAGTGAAACTAGCACAATTTATTGAAGAGATTGTCTTTTCTCCTTTGAGTATTCTTGGTTCCCTTGTCATAGTTGGCCAACATTTTAAGGATTTTGATAAGGATGATAAAGAAAGGCAAATCAAATGTGCCACCATTATAACTCTAGGGTAGAGAGCAAATATATGGTAAAATCAGGATACAAAATGTCTTCAAAAGGCTTGATGGGCTAAATAAACTCAATAGAATTTAATTGGGGAGTGAAAAAGGTCTTATTGGGGTGGAAATAAGTGGGTTCCTCAAAACCATAACCAACTGCAGAAATGTAATGTAGAGAAGTGGCAAGGAAGTAACATTTGCATCCTAAATATTATGAATATTTATAGCTTTATGGGGTTACCCTTTCTTTTAACAGTCAAGTACAATAAGTCCATACTCTTTCTTGTGTACCTTTGGGAAATCCAAGGATTTAGGCATGGCAGGGAGATGGTGGTTGTGGAGTTTATGTTCTCTCAGTGTCTCTTGGAGAGACCATCTTCATGGTCTTAACTACTACTTTTCACTCATTTTTTTTTCCTAGTGAATTCTCAGTCTTTTCTGTTTCTTTTTCTCTCTTTCTCACTTTCAGGAGAGGGAAGGGATAAAAAATCCTGACTGAGATACCATGTTCTCTACATTCTTTCTGGTCTCTGATGTGGAGTAGCTGGTTAGTTTTGCTCATTGGACTGGTGACTACTGAGATAAGATTCATTCTATCTGCCTTTCAGGGTGCTAATGTATGCTGCTGGAGTGCATGGTCTTACATACTTTAAGGTGTCTTGAAGTATCCCCACACCATGTCCTCTCTATTCTTCCCAAGGATCTCAGACTTGCATATCTCTTCACTGGAGGCATATGTGGGTCTAGTGCATAAAAGGACTACACATAGGGAACCAGGGTTGCTGCCTCCATCTTATCCATCCACAGCTGCCTGAAGTTGCTACTGCACTGTCCCTTTGCCATGTTGGAAGTGGTCACTGTGTGCAGAGCTTTTCCTTGGATATAGAGATAGAAATGTATCCCAATATAATTGTTTTGGGAATCCAAGCATTTCATTTGATGAATTATAAAACATTATTTTGATAAGGGATCCATAAGCCTCACCAGACTTCCAATGAGATATATTTGGAGATAGGACCGTTAAGGAAATAATTAAGGTTAGATGAGGTCGTTAGAATGGGGCACTAATCCAAAAGAACTTGTGTCCATGTGAGAAAGGGAAAAAACAACAGTCTTTTCTCTCCATGCACCGTAGAGGAACAACCATGTAAGGATGCAACAAGAAGGAGGCCATCTGCAAGCCAGGAAGACAGCTCTCCCCAGAAACCAAATTGGCCGGCATGTTGATCTAGGACATCTAGCCTCCAGAATTGTGAGAAAATTCTGTCATTTAAGCTACCCAGTCTGTGATATTTTGTTATGGCAGCCTGAGCAGACTAAGGATTGGGAGAGAAGAGGAAGAGGAGAAACATTATAAAGGCGTGTGCAAAAACTGTGGGGTGATGGATATATGTTTATTATTTTGATTCCATTCAATCTGTATACCAACTTGGGGAGAATTGCGTGTTAACAATATTGCTTCCAGTAGATGAACATCATGCATACCTACTTATTTAGATCCTCTTTAATTCTTAATTCTTTTTTTTCAATATATGAAATTTATTGTCAAATTGGTTTCCATACAACACCCAGTGCTCATCCCAAAAGGTGCCCTCCTCAATACCCATCACCCATCCTCCCCTCCCTCCCACCCCCCATCAACCCTCAGTTTGTTCTCAGTTTTTAAGAGTCTCTTATGCTTTGGCTCTCTCCCACTCTAACCTCCTTTTTTTTTTTTTCCTTGCCCTCCCCCATGGGTTTCTGTTAAGTTTCTCAGGATCCACCTAAGAGTGAAAACATATGGTATCTGTCTTTCTCTGTATGGCTTATTTCACTTAGCATCACACTCTCCAGTTCCATCCACGTTGCTACAAAAGGCCATATTTCATTCTTTCTCATTGCCATGTAGTACTCCATTGTGTATATAAACCACAATTTCTTTATCCATTCATCAGTTGATGGACATTTAGGTTCTTTCCATAATTTGGCTATTGTTGAGAGTGCTGCTATAAACATTGAGGTACACGTGCCCCTATGCATCAGTACTCCTGTATCCCTTGGGTAAATTCCTAGCAGTGCTATTGCTGGGTCATAGGGTAGGTCTATTTTTAATTTTCTGAGGAACCTCCACACTGCTTTCCAGAGTGGCTGCACCAATTTGCATTCCCACCAACAGTGCAAGAGGGTTCCCGTTTCTCCACATCCTCTCCAGCATCTATAGTCTCCTGATTTGTTCATTTTGGCCACTCTGACTGGCGTGAAGTGATATCTGAGTGTGGTTTTGATTTGTATTTCCCTGATAAGGAGTGACGTTGAGCATCTTTTCATGTGCCTGTTGGCCATCCGGATGTCTTCTTTAGAGAAGTGTCTATTCATGTTTTCTGCCCATTTCTTCACTGGGTTATTTGTTTTTTGGGTGTGGAGTTTGGTGAGCTGTTTATAGATTTTGGATACTAGCCCTTTGTCCGATATGTCACTTGCAAATATCTTTTCCCATTCCATTGGTTGCCTTTTAGTTTTGTTGGTTGTGTCCTTTGCTGTGCAGAAGCTTTGTATCTTCATAAGGTCCCAGTAGTTCATTTTTGCTTTTAATTCCCTTGCCTTTGGGGATGTGTCGAGTAAGAGATTGCTACGGCTGAGGTCAGAGAGGTCTTTTCCTGCTTTGTCCTCTAGGGTTTTGACGGTTTCCTGTCTCACATTCAGGTCCTTTATCCATTTTGAGTTTATTTTTGTGAATGGTGTGAGAAAGTGGTCTAGTTTCAACCTTCTGCATGTTGCTGTCCAGTTCTCCCAGCACCATTTGTTGAAGAGACTGTCTTTTTTCCATTGGATGTTCTTTCCTGCTTTGTCAAAGATGAGTTGGCCATATGTTTGTGGGTCTAGTTCTGGGGTTTCTATTCTATTCCATTGGTCTGTGTGTCTGTTTTGTGCCAATACCATGCTGTCTTGATGATGACAGCTTTGTAGTAGAGGCTAAAGTCTGGGACTGTGATGCCTCCTGCTTTGGTCTTCTTCTTCAAAATTACTTTGGCTATTTGGGGCCTTTTGTGGTTCCATATGAATTTGAGGATTGCTTGTTCTAGTTTCGAGAAGAATGCTGGTGCAATTTTGATTGGGATTGCATTGAATGTGTAGGTAGCTTTGGGCAGTATTGACATTTTGACAATATTTATTCTTCCAATCCATGAGCACGGAATGTCTTCCCATTTCTTTATATCTTCTTCAATTTCCTTCATAAGCTTTCTATAGTTTTCAGCATACAGATCTTCTACATCTTTGGTTAGATTTATTCCTAGGTATTTTATGCTTCTTGGTGCAATTGTGAATGGGATCAGTTTCTTTATTTGTCTTTCTGTTGCTTCATTGTTAGTGTATAAGAATGCAACTGATTTCTGTACATTGATTTTGTATCCTGTGACTTTGCTGAATTCAAGTATGAGTTCTAGCAGACTTTTGGTGGAGTCTATCGGATTTTCCATGTATAATATCATGTCATCTGCAAAAAGTGAAAGCTTAACTACATCTTTGCCAATTTTGATGCCTTTGATTTCCTTTTGTTGTCTGATTGCTGATGCTAGAACTTCCAACACTATGTTAAACAACAGCGGTGAGAGTGGGCATCCCTGTCGTGTTCCTGATCTCAGGGAAAAAGCTCTCAGTTTTTCCCCATTGAGGATGATGTTAGCTGTGGGCTTTTCATAAATGGCTTTTATGATCTTTAAGTATGTTCCTTCTATCCCGACTTTCTCAAGGGTTTTTATTAAGAAAGGGTGCTGGATTTTGTCAAAGGCCTTTTCTGCATCGATTGACAGGATCATATGGTTCTTATCTTTTCTTTTATTAATGTGATGTATCATGTTGATTGATTTGCAAATGTTGAACCAGCCCTGCATCCCAGGAATGAATCCCACTTGATCATGGTGAATAATTCTTTTTATATGCTGTTGAATTCGATTTGCTAGTATCTTATTGAGAATTTTTGCATCCATATTCATCAGGGATATTGGCCTGTAGTTCTCTTTTTTTACTGGGTCTCTGTCTGGTTTAGGAATCAAAGTAATACTGGCTTCATAGAATGAGTCTGGAAGTTTTCCTTTCCTTTTCTATTTTTTTGAATAGCTTGAGAAGGATAGGTATTATCTCTGCTTTAAACGTCTGGTAGAACTCCCCTGGGAAGCCATCTGGTCCTGGACTCTTATTTGTTGGGAGATTTTTGATCACTGATTCAATTTCTTCACTGGTTTTGGGTTTGTTCTAGCTTCTATTTCCTCCTGATTGAGTTTTGGAAGCATGTGGGTATTTAGGAATTTGTCCATTTCTTCCAGGTTGTCCAGTTTGTTGGCATATAATATTTCATAGTATTCCCTGATAATTGTTTGTATCTCTGAGGGATTGGTTGTAATAATTCCATTTTCATTCATGATTTTATCTATTTGGGTCATCTACCTTTTCTTTTGAGAAGCCTGGCTAGAGGTTGTCAATTTTGTTTGTTTTTTCAAAAAACCAACTCTTGGTTTCGTTGATCTGCCCTACAGTTTTTTTTAGATTCTATATTGTTTATTTCTGCTCTGATATTTATTATTTCTCTTCTTCTGCTGGATTTAGGCTGCCTTTGCTGTTCTGCTTCTATTTCCTTTAGGTGTGCTGTTAGATTTTGTATTTGGGATTTTTCTTGTTTCTTGAGATAGGCCTGGATTGCAATGTATTTTCCTCTCAGGACTGCCTTCGCTGCATCCCAAAGCGTTTTGATTGTTGTATTTTCATTTTCGTTTGTTTCCATATATTTAATTTCTTCTCTAATTGCCTGGTTGACCCACTCCTTCTTTAGTAGGGTATTCTTTAACCTCCATGCTTTTGAGGTTTCCAGACTTTTTCCTGTGGTTGATTTCAAGCTTCATAGCATTGTGGTCTGAAAGTATGCATGGTGTGATTTCAATTCTTGTACACTTATGAAGGGCTGTTTTGTGACCCAGTATGTGATCTATCTTGGAGAATGTTCCATGTGCACTCGAGAAGAAAGTATATTCTGTTGCTTTGGGATGCAGAGTTCTAAATATATCTGTCAGGTCCATCTGATCCAATGTATCATTCAGGGCCTTGTTTCTTTATTGACTGTGTGTCTAGATGATCTATACATTTCTGTGAGTGGGGTGTTAAAGTCCCCTGCAATTACCACATTCTTATCAATAAGGTTGCTTATGTTTGTGAGTAATTGTTTTATATATTTGGGGGCTCCTGTATTCGGCGCATAGACATTTAGAATTGTTAGCTCTTCCTGATGGATAGACCCTGTTATATAGA